>NC_138777.1:191159799-191819799 GCF_965119305.1 Pelophylax lessonae | reverse complement strand
TTGTCAAAATTAGCCTCCAATCTTCCAATTTGGAAATGTAAGACAAAGGAGAATTACACAAAAGTTCCAACTCTGGGCTAGGGTCCCTCCTCCCAACCTACATTTTGGGACATCCCTAAATAACATCAATATATTTATCTTTATTCTTCAGGTGGCTTTGGTTTGGTGGCAGATAAATAGGGGTGGTGTGGAGTCAGGGAAACCACACTGGACTAATGGCCAGGGGAGGTAACCTACTTACATCCAGGGCTCAGCAGATAATCTCCTGTTGGCCCTATATGATCAGAGAGCCACCGCAACCAGAATGCTAGTCAGGAAAAAATAGTGAAAAGGAAACAAATACGGTAGTTGTAACCTTAAAGGGGTTGCAAAGAAGGGATGCTCGAATCTGATAAGTCTAGTATAACAAAATATGCTTTATTAATACTAATCTTAATCACAAATTACATCTAGTGCACTTCCCGCCAATTGGGATAGTGACACCACTGAGAGACCAGACACAGAAGAATTCAAGACACAGACAGCATAAAACCAACACAGAGACACACACACGCCTCATGCCTCACCATACAGTCAGGGAAACTCTAAAGCAAAAAATTCAGCGAGCAGCAGTGTTTAGTCCAAACAGACCATATTCGCTGCCACATTCAATAAATGCATGCCAACATGCCAAAGCAACCAGTAATGTCATACAATATAAGTAAAGCCGGTATGTAGACACTCATGGCAGAATACTTCTGGAAAATAGTAATACTGCAGATATGTATATTCATGTGGAAATTGCCAGACATATACTTCCTTCAGTTGTCAGGTAGAATCATGGATAATTAGAAGATGAAACACTTATATCACTTTGTTATATACATTTCAGAACTACTTAATCACAGAGATTCAGTGTTATTCAGTGTGTATGTATGGGTATGTATGGGTCCCCACAGATGATTTCATGGCAGAATTGATTTGGGCAAAAAGGATCTTAAAGCAGCCTGTAGATTTTGGTGGGTAACAGAGACCGATGAATATAGGGGTAATGGTTTCCCAGTTGACTCTAACAGGATGCCTGATAGTCCGGGGTGGACGTTGGGGGAGAGGGAGACCCAGCGGGGAAGAGGACCTTGACAGGGAACTGCACCCGGAAGTCCACAGTGCTATAGCGGGGAGAGATGCTTTTAAAGTATGGCAGCAAGGGCTCACATCAGGTAAATCTCTGTAGTGAGAACAGTCCAGGTACAGCCAGGTAATAATGGTGGATTTATCTTAGCATATAGGCTTTAGCAGATTGCTTACCGCTTCTCTGATGGATTCCACCGCCCACAAATACCTGATGGTCACGGCCCGTTCTCCATCCCCTTCACTGGTTCAGAAGTTCCTCTCCCGGCAGTTTTTCTTTTAGGTCTGTTTCCGGAGACAGATTCGTCTGTTCCCGCGGTCTCCCAATTGGTGCCGGAAGTCCAGTTCGTCACATCCGCCGGAGGTGTCGCAAACTGTGCCCAATCACTGCGGCTACATAGGCTTTGGTTTGGTCTGCTAATGTCACAGGTCCTCTGATGGTGGGTTGTAAATGTGGCAGAGAGCAGTGCCACACATTGACAGCATTCTGCTGTGAATCCATGACAGGGGAGCCAAACCTTGGTTCCCTAAGATCACAGGAAGTGGATTAAATTATGCTGACCATCACTGGAAGAAGAGTAATAAAACTTCACTGCATTGGTGAGTCTGCAAAGGACAGACAAAAAAGAATGGGTGAATAAAAAAAAAAAAAAAGAAGCTGCTAGGGGCCAGATAGCAAACCATTGACTTTGCTTATAAACAAGACTTTAATTTTTCCAAACAAATTTCACCAAAATGGTCAAAATTGAATGGAAATATTCAGGAAAGTGAAAAGTCCAAACTTTTCCCATTTCTACTATTTATAGTACATTACATGCCCAATGTGAGCCTGACCCAGATACCTAGAAATGCTTTTTTTTCTGTGTCATTTCAACACCATGTACAATTATAATTTTAAATTGCAGGTAAAAAAAAAAATCAAGTCACTTGGGATTGCATTTAGTGTGTTTTTTCAAGTTCTTAAATGTTTAAACAGCTTTTATTTAATTTGTATCTAAATTGGGAGAAGGTAGAGTTCCCTATGGACTCACAGAGAATAGAATGGAATTTAATAACCTTGTAGGACAGATGTTTGATTGCAATTTGCAGATATTTTCATTTCTAAAGCAATCTTAAACATGACCTTAATTTGGATTTCATGCTTTGCGAAAAAAATAAATAAATAAAATCTTTACATATTTAATGTATGCATTTCCTGTGAGGCCACAATGCTTTAGAGAGGACTGAATGGGTTTATTACTTTACATTCTCATCTCTTAACTAAGTAAACCTTTAATGTGAAAAAAATCAGGGCTGCTATTGCTGACTGCTTGACTGTGCACCTGACCTGCTTAATGCGATGTGTCCACTTCTCCATGTACACAGGAAAAACTTACCTCTTTTAAAGTTATACCAAAGGTGCATGGGGTGTGACACACTATGAATATCCTGGAAGCACTGGGGAAAATATAGATCCTTATTCAGTTAATTGAATTTACCTGACCTTCTGCTACATCATGCAAGACTGATTCTGTCCAATTTAGGCTGGGCTGTTGGTTTTTTTATACTATCAGCATGGATTATGAACAGCCTAAACTGTGAGCTTTACAGAGCTGTTGATGGTTGAAGTTGCACATAAAAGCACAACAGACAGTATGTAATGTACTAAGAAAATACATAATCCTTTGCTGCTGAACTCTGCTTTGAAAAAAGCTAGTTGACTAAATAAGTATGCCCAGAAGTTCTGAATTCCCCCTAACTTCTGGCTGCATGCTTGTTTTGAGTTAGCGACTCAGCGTCCCAGAGATAGCCAGGCAGTTAACATTTTTAGATGGTCATCTGTGATCAACTCTATTCTTCCCTTTGCGCTATTACCAGTGGTGGGCAAACTTGCTACTTTTCGATTTGCCAAGAATTTGGCAGACCTCATTTGAAATTCAGCAAACTCAAACTTAGAGGAAAATAAAGAAAAAGTGTATAGAGGGATACTGTCGATGTAAATTCTGGCACTTGCTGGACTTTCTTGGGTGATGCAGTGGAAAGGTTTTTTTTTTTTTTTTATGGGATTAAGCTCATTCATGTTCATGGCAAAGAGAGACATTGCAATTAATTGCAATTCATCTGATCACTCTGCATACCATTCTGGACTATATACAAATTGCCATAATAAAAACTAAAGCATCAGACTTTATGAAAATTATTATTTGAGTCATTCTCTAAATTTTTGGCCATGGCTGTAGTAACCAAGACTGTAATTTTAATAACGCATCACAGAATGTACCCTTGTGGCAAACAGAAGCCAGTGTCAGAAATAGAATTGAAAAATAAGTCACCAGGACCAGATGGCTTACATGCTTTAAGGAACTCAGTCAGGTAAGAGCTAGACTGTTCCTAATTTTTATGGACAGTTTACTGACTGGAATGGTACAAGGTGATTGAAGAAAAGCCAACATGGCACCAATATTTAAAAAAGGGCAGAGATATATTCCTACAGGCCAGTCAGTCTAACATCAATAGTTTGTAAATTATTGTAGGGGATGATAAGAGACTACATCAAAGATTTTGCTCATGAATACAGTATTATTAGTAGTAATCTGCATGTATTCATGAAGGATCATTCTTGCCAGACCAATCTGTTAACATTCTATGAGGGAGTGAGCTGCCATCTAGATAAAGGAAGGCTGGTGGATGTGGTATTTCTGGACTTTGGAAGGGCATTTGATACAGTCCCCCATAAATGTTTACTTTACAAACTGAGGTCTGTTGGCATGGACCATAGGGTATGTACCTAGATAGAAAACTGGTTACAGGGGCATGTCCAAAGGGTGGTGATAAAAAGCGGGTACTCAGAATGGTCTGGTGTGGTAAGTGGGATCCCTCAAGGATCTGTCCTGGGACCAATTCTGTTTAATTTATTCATAAATTATATAGAGGTCACTATAAATAGCTCAATCTCAGTGTTTGATGACAATACAAAGCTAAGCAGGACAATAATTTCACAACAAGATGTGGAAACCTTACAGGAGGACCTCAAAAAAATAAAAGGTTGGGCAACTTCATGGCAAATGAGGTTTAATGTTGAAAAATGTAATACATTTACAGTACATGCTCAAAATATGAATGCAAGTTACTCTCTAGGGGGAGAACCACTGGGGGAATCCAGGATGGAGAAAGATCTGGGGATCCTTGTAGATGACAGGCTCCGCACTGGCATGCAATGCCAAGCTGCTGCAAGCAAAGCCAGCAAAATATTAGCATGCATTAAAAAGGGGATTTACTCAAAAGATAAAACGATAATTCTTACACTCTACAAGACTCTGGTCCAGGCTACAACTTTAGTATGCCGTCCAGTTTTTGGCGCCATTCCTCAAAAAGGATGTGCTGGAACTGGAGGGAGCCCAGAGAAGGTATTAAAGGGACTAGAGCACCTCAGTTATGAAGAATGACTACAAGGAATAAATGTATTCTTTCTGGAGAAGAGATGCTTGAGAGGAGATATGATAGTGATATACAAATACGTTACCGGTGACTCTAGCATAGGGAAAAAACTTTCAGTGGGAGAGAGTTAAAAAAATCACATACTTCCATTAATCGAAACTGGAAGAGAAGCATTTTAACCTTAAACTTTACTGTCAGAGCGGTGAGGATGTGGAACTCCCACAAGCAGTGATATCAGCAGGGAGTGTCAATAGTTTAAGACTGGGTTCACACTAGTGCGAATTGGATGGGGGTTTCCCTGAATCCAATTTGCATGACAGGAGAGTGTGCCCGGCTCTCAATGGAGCGAGTTCACACATTCCCGGCGTGGCTGAGGAGCGAATTGCACACGGTCCTGTGCATCTTTAGCTCCATTTGAGGTCTGAATTCAGGCAAATATTCAGGTCTGATTTGTCTCCAAAACAGAGAACAGGGACGCAGTGGACCACCGCTGTGAGCCCCATCCCTATTAAGTGTGAACCCAGCCTACAAAAACTATTAGATGGGCATCCTAACTATTGCAACATACAGGGATATGGGATTTATTATTGACATGAACTCACACACACACACAGCAAAGGTTGAACTGGATGGACTGGTGTCTTTATTCAACCTTACCAAATATGTAACTATGTATAGGAAATGGTTTAAAAATATTCTCCCAGCAGATCTGCACCTAAACTTTCCTGGACTATGAATCTCGAATCCTCAGGATTCTCCTCGAACCCATGGTAACGGTGAACCCAAACCGCTAGTGTGAGGACCCTCATTAATGTTTACAAATGAAACAAAATGACGGTTATTCCATAAGCAATTAAATAGCAACTCATATCTTGGATTCCTACTAAGTACTGAATACAGTTCCTGCTCTCTTTGTGTGAATAGCGGTTTATGAGTTGCATGAAATAATGTGTATCTGCTCATGCACATTATGTGGGTAGTCTCCTCTATTTAAGATGATATTCTGTTCCTTATAATGTTGCACAGATACATCTCAGGATCCTTAACATGAAGGGCAAAGTCACAAACATTCAGCAGAGCACAGAGGGTGTAGAGCGGAGCACTGGTGCATTGTATACTATTTTTCTTCTGTCTCTGAACCTCAGTGTAGTCTCACACTCTCTGCAGGGATCCTGCAACCTCCTGACCGATCTGTAGCTGAAAATCATTTCTTCTTTATTCAACACCAAGTGACATAAATTACAATACATGGAGAGCAGAGGAGAAGAGAGGGTGGCCTGTTATCTGCATAATTGTTAAAGGAGAACTCTAGGGAAAAGAAAAAAGAATACAGTTTTTCAATTTTAGTGATTCATTTTTGGAAATTTATTGGAAACGGAATGTATTATCTCATTTTTAATTATTTCTATAAATGATGCATTTTACAAATAAAAATGTAATAAAAGGTGTCTCCATGACAACTAGTTTTGGGTTTTCTAATCAGCCTTTGTCTGTTGGCAGACTATGTATAAATGGCTTTTCACTGATTAACTTGTAAGCAACAAGTGTTAGAAAAAGGTTTAGGCATAAAGAGGTTTATTTATTCTGGCTATGGAAATGAATAAATGCTGAAATGCTAAACACGCTTAGTGTTTAAGTGCGCTTAGACGCATTCAGCAGCGTCAAGCGTTTTTCCCACTCTGCTGCTCCCGGATGCACTGGCAATTGTTTTTTTTTTTGCCTGTCTCTAAACTCTCCTGCCACTATATGCTGCTAAAAGAGTGTGTGCACATAAGCTAACATACACAAAGAAAGGGTGCACCAGCCTAGCATATTATCCTCAGCGGGCTTTTTAATAACAGAAGTTAAAATCAACTACTCACAAACATGCGTAGTAAATCAGCACATCAATTCCAAAAAGCAGCATCAAATAGAAAAGTCCAATGTCTCATGTAGACGGAGGGCTGACGCATTTCGAGGCCGTGCCTCTTCCTCAGAGCCTTCCTGAGGCACGGCCTCGAAACGCGTCAGCCCTCCGTCTACATGAGACATTGGACTTTTCCATTTGATGCTGCTTTTTAGAATTGATGTGCTGATTTACTACGCATGTTTGTGAGTAGTTGATTTTAACTTCTGTTATTAAAAAGCCAGCTGAGGATAATGCGCTAGGCTGGTGCGCCCTTTCTTTGTGTTTGTTTTTGCAGTGTTTCGACCACCCCGGTCGTAGAGGGCAGGCTTAGCCATAAGAGATGCCAAGTGGGGGTTCCAAGACCAAGACAGCCTGAGGACCTGGTTCTAAGCGCAGGAGTAGGGTGTTTAGTATCACTCTTTTTTTTTTTTCTGGATTACATAAGCTAACATGCAGGGAATTTTAGAGGCAAGACAAAAAAAAACCACCAGACACCCCTATAAACGGCTGTAAAAATGTTGAGTGTGAATGAGGCCTCTCATTAAGAGACTCAAAAAAAAATGAAATATAAAAGTGTTAAGGAAGGGGAGGGGGTAGCGAACTACTGCAGATATAATATGCCGGAACTTAGAGAGGACCTGCACATACAGTGCTTGCAGAAGTCTACAGAGCCAGCTTCCATCCCTACAGCCAGCAGTGACCTCCCTTCACAGTACATCGGTTAAAAATCAGGAATGGCAATTAACAATTCTGCCATAACATTACTTAGCAGACCACTAATAGATCTGCTAATAAAGCCTATCATGGGGGCTGCTGTACCTGGACCCAAGTGAAACAGACATACTTGGAACTTTTGGGAATGGGCTTTGTTGAAGAAAGCAAAGGCCCAAAAATTAGTTAGGCAACAAATGCAAGGCAGCATTAAACACTTTACAATGCAGCAACACAACTGGAATAAAGATATACTATTTATAGGCAAGAGGCTCTGTGTACTCCTACTCTACAAGCAAGTGGGATTAGAAATACTGCAATACATTCCTGCCAGCATCGGTGCCTTTAACCTAAGGAGAAACATTCGATTGAATAGGATGGTGGACAAGAGGCCTCACACCACTCATGATGGTTAGGTGATGGATGATATCTATAGCCTTCTCTTAGTGGCTCTAGAGTCCTGATGCAGAAATCTCTTGGCACTGTATGGCAACACAGCAGCACGACACCAGAACACAGGAAAAACTGGAGCAACTGAAACTCTGGAATGTTAGGATTACTGCAACAACTAGGACACCGGAACATTGGAAGCTGGAACAGGAGCTCATGATGACAGTCTAGCACAGCAACACATAGCTGTCAGCAGCCAATCTGAAGTACTTTCCATGGACCTCAGCCAAGCCCAAGCTTCTACAACAGTGGTAGCAGCACAGGACTCCGGACACTTCAGCACACTGTCCCACCAAACAGCAGCTTTGGGACACAGCACGTGGCCCATATACTGCACTGTATCTCAGCAGCCATCACTCTCTGGGCAGCTTGTGTGTCTCTTACCACAGCATGTGGTCCAGCAACTCTCTCAGCACAGTGTCTTCTGCAGCAATCTGAGTACAAAGCAGCCACACAGCCCTCCTCCCTGTAACGGCAGCAGCAACAAGCTCCCTCCCCAGAGAGGGTTAACACAGCCCTTCATTGCCACCCCCTCCATTAGCCTCAGTGGTGTCTCTATGTGGGTGCGGTGACACCTATAGCTGTGCACACAGAGTGTGCCGGGTTTGCCTGGGCACACCCTAATTACCCCAGGTGCCAGTGTATTCTCCGGTGTGCCCTGTCATGCACTACAGATCGCAAGTAATCTATTGTATTTTACCAGCAACACTGGATCCACTCCAATATCGCCTCATCTCCTTTGACAGCCAGGGTGGGGGGGGGAGGGGCTTGTAATGAAGGTGGCAAATTTAAATATATAGCACATAGCAGCTCTAGATCCTGGTTGTCTGAACCTAGGGGAGACCAGCCTGGGGCCATGGTTGTGAATAGCAGGCATACTGAACACCCCCTTCTCTCTCACACATTCTCTCTCTCTCTTACCCCTCCCTTCTCTCTCTCCCCTCCACCCCACCCTCTTGCCACTTCTCTCTTTCTCTCTCCCTCTCTCACAGCCTCTCTCTTTCATCCCCCTATCTCACCCCCCACACCACCTCTCTCTCTCCCCTATCTGTCTCCCCTCTCTCTCCTCCTCTCTCTCTTCACCCTCGCTCTCTCTCCCCCTCTCACACCCTCTCTCTCACCCCCTTCCCCCCCACCTCTCAAATAATAATGGGGGAGGGGAGTGACACCCTTGCTATTCCCATGAAGACTCTTCCTCATTGATGGTGGGCAGGGGATAGCCTTGGTGGCCAATCAAATTCCATGTAGTGCCATTGCTAGGTCCATTCCATGCTACACTGCAACCATACAAAAATCCTCCAGTGTTCCCTTCTCTTCCTAGACTGTCAATAACTGAAGAGGGACAACAGTCTGTGCTGTCGAGGAGAAACGATCTGCCAGCTGACTTAAAAGAGCCTGGCTGGTACCAAACATACAAGATTATTATTTCAGCGTAGCAATACTCCCAAGGGAGCTGCTGAGTGTGGGTCCCCCTGGGTTACCGCTAACAACAATAGTACCTTCAAGCATGTTTTCAAGTGTGAGCACCTCAGACAAGAACCAATCCAGTTTCTTTGGTTTTTAGGATTTATTTGAGAACTTGGATGGGAGAAGGGAGAAGTGGGATACTCCAACAACTGAACTATGCACAATTAGGCAAAGACACTGAAAAATGCTGCTTGGCGCTGACTAGCGCTTCACTAACGCTGGTAACGCTTCAGTGACGCTGGTTAACGTTGACTGATGCTGGCCTCAGCTAGGCCAGTTACTAGAACTTCACCTCTGACTGTGGAAAGTCCTTTAAGCTCCCTAAGGTACTCTTTCCTGAGGTAGCTGACTTGTAGTGCAGACTGTACTGCTGAACACTTCAGGGCCCTTCCTGGCGCCCCCTTTTACTCCCCAAACTTCAGAGCTTTACTACTTGGCACCCCCTTTACTGTGCACTCCTGGTTAGCTGGCTCCTGGATCCCGTTTGACCTCTCTGGAGTGGTCCCCTTTCCTAGGCAGACCCCTGGGCAGATCTTGAGTACTCACGACACTGTTTTTCCTGAAGATCTCTGCCCAGGAGCTCCACTCGGTCAGCAACTCTGGATCCCCTGCAGCCCAGCTCAACCTCCAGGCCAACTGCCTGGACCACCTTCTCACATTTGCAGGAGGAGAAACAGCCGTCACCTCCTCCTGGGACTGATGCTCCCGTCAAAAGACACTCTGTCACATGCTCCCCACAGATTTATTTCCAATCCCAGGGTGCATTGCGGCAAATCACGCCCACTGGGACAGTCATAAACCCTGGTGTGCTATTGGCTAGGTTTCCACTGCCCAACAAGATCCCTCATTGGATACAGTGGGGAGACTCCCCAGACTCAACAGGCCACACCTGGAGGCATGTGACAGCACAGCTAACAGATCCAGCCCCCCTGATAAGCAGACAGGGCCACTATATGCTTTTTCCTAGCACCTACCTAGGAGGGTGCTACATCAGCTTAACAAGCTTGTCTATCGAAAAATATTATGTTTCCGTCATTGTTAATATCTTACATGTTAAAGGGAAGTAAAAAAAAAAAAAAACACTTGATGCCCCTAGAAGCAGCTGCAAAAACGTCCAGTGTGCATGAGGCCTTAGGGTTTTGCTCCATTTTCCCACTGTTACCACAAAGACTAAAGCCCCGTACACACGCAACAATTATCGGCCGACCGATCATCCGTCTTTTGTCCAGAGTTGTGTTTTTTTGGTTGGAATGTGCCTAGACTGCACACGAATTTTCTCGCCCAACAAAATTCTACTTCAGAAGTGATGTCATGTGTTGGTTTGCTTCCTTTGTGTTCTTTCTTCACTGAGCATGCCCAGACTTGCTCATCAGATTTTAGCCTGTCGTAAATGCACGAAAATCCCCAGTTATGTTTACGGCCAACAAAAATTTTATAGCCTGCACACCAGATTTTTTCGGCCAAAAAGTCGGAGTTGGTTGTCGGAAGCATCATACTAACAAGCCGAAAATCGGCAGATCGGTCGTCAGACGAAAATTCCCTGCCAATTTTCGACGCGTGTGTACGGGGCTTTAGTCCTCTTTTTTCATGTTCTGCAATACAAAAATACAAAAAGTATATTAGCGTACAGGGTACAGATCCATGAATGTAACACTGCTAAAAAGTTTCAGCCTAAAGCAGCCCTAATCGTAGAGACACATTTAGCGAGACCCAAGGCAGGTGAATTTACTTTGTGAGTCTGCTGTAAAAAGATGGTGAGCTTTTCAACATGACTGTACCATTTTATATTCCTCATTAGCACAACAATATAATGAAATTTTGAAGATTAAATAGTAATTGAAACAGTTTTTACGCTCACAAACGTTTATGCAGATTCACACAATCACATGGTGAACTCAAGCTTGGTCAGCGATGTTTCACATAGAACACATTACTGATCGAAGTGGAATGTAAAAAATGTAACACTGACCTCAAATGGGCTTTATAAAGCAAGTGACAGATAAATATTGTATACATTTTTAAAGTGCCTTTCCCCTGCTTTTAGCTTAGAGCTAATGGATAAGGACACCAAGGCAATAATGCAAAATGTATAGAAAAGGCATCTTTTGTATTTAGGAATTTAATACCTTCACTGCAAACTTGTTTCACTGCGATGAGGAGCAAGCGGTACAGCATTGGATATGACCATGGGAACAGTGGTGGGAAAATGTAAGATACCATGTGCAAATATGGATTTTAATACTAAGAATAAATAGGCAAGGAGGGTGCATTCCCATATTTCACTGTGGGGGTCTCATGCACACTGGACAACTTGCCAACTCTCCTAGATGCCTTTCCACCGGGCAGCAGCTCTTTGGCAGAAAAAACATTTGATGCTTGTAAAAAACTGTAATGCCTTTAGGCACATTTAGTCAAGCTCTTAGAAATGATTTCATTTCATTGGCAAGAAAAATAATTTAATTTGGGCACTGAAATGAATTAACACTCAAGCGTTAAACTCGCCTAGCAATAATGCGCGTTTAGATGCATTTAGGCACATTTTTTTCTGGTAAAATGGCACTGCTCCTAGCAGTAGGTTTACTAGGCTCTGCTGCTACAAAGATCTCCACTAGCTTAATGGTCTCGTGCCAAGTAGCTGCCCACCAGCAATACGAAGACAGGAGGTCACCCATTCAGGACAGGTGCCATTCAGAGAATTATTTGCACCTCCTCAAGGAATGGAAAGCATTGCCTGATTGAATGAGGTGGAGATTGTGATGTCACTGCCCTGCCTCTCCATCTCATCTCATCAGTGAGATGTTTTTGCATTAATTTCTCTGTCCCGATGATGCTGTGTCCGAAGATTATATAATTACCTGTATTTAAAGCGGAGTTCCGGGCACAAAATCTATATTTTTTTTTGTGCCCGTCCGCTTCTACACCTTTACCTGAAAAGAAATTGGATAGTTGGGTTTTTTATTTTTCTGAACGTCATCGCTCCCAGGAATCAATGCGACGGCACCGACCCCGCTCGTCACATTCCCGGGCGACGCCGCATTCCCCTGCTAAACAGCTTCTGGGCATGCCCAGAAGCTGTGGAGGAATGCGGCGCCGCACCGGAAGTGACAAGAGGGGCCGGTGCAGGCGCATTCTGGGAGAAGAAGACGAGGAAGAAGACGCCGAAGAGGACCGCGCCGGCTTCAGCTGCCCACAAGACAGATGGAAACGCTGTGGAAGAAATTTTATAAGTGAGTATTTCTTCTAAAAGGTAAGTGCGAACCGGGACAGATCAGAGGCTAGCCATTGTGGAATGTACTAGCCCTGACTGTCCCGGGGGTATGTTTGTTGAAAAATGACTTCTGTGCCCGGAACTCCGCTTTAAGTGCCACCTGTAGTGGATAAAGAAGGCTGCACCTGCCTACAAGCATGCTCAATAACTTAAAGCGGAGTTGGAAAAAGACTTGGGGGTACTGGTAGACAACAGGCTTGGCAGTGGCATGCAATGCCAAGCAGCTGCAAGCAAAGCCAACAGAATACTGGGATGTATAAAAAAGGGGATTCACTCCAGAAATAAAGAGATTATTCTCCCGCTCTACAAGACTCTGGTCCGGCCACATCTGGAGTATGCTGTCCAGTTCTGGGCACCGGTCCTCAGGAAGGATGTGCTGGAATTGGAAAGAGTCCAGAGAAGGGCAACAAAAATAATTAGGGGAATGGAGGACATCAGCTATGAGGAAAGACTACAAGCACTGAACCTATTCTCTCTAGAGAAGAGACGTTTGAGGGGGGATATGATATCAATGTACAAATACTGTACTGGCGACCCAAGCATAAGGAACAAACTTTTCAGAGTAAGGGAATACAACAAGATACGTGCCACTCAC
This sequence comes from Pelophylax lessonae, assembly GCF_965119305.1. Lineage (NCBI taxonomy): Eukaryota > Metazoa > Chordata > Amphibia > Anura > Ranidae > Pelophylax > Pelophylax lessonae. Next base: position 191,806,893 of record NC_138777.1, on the reverse strand, counting down.
TAAAACTAGAGGAAAGGTGGTTTAACCTTAAAATGCGTAAGGGGTTCTTCACTGTAAAAGCGGTAAGGATGTGGAATTCTCTTCGTATCAGCAGGGAGCATTGATAGTTTCAAAAAACTATTAGATGGGCACCTTAAAGACCACAACATACAGGGGTATACAATGTACGGTTAAAAGCAAACACACACACACATCATAGGTTGAACTGGATGGACTATGTAACTATGTAACTAATTCCTTTTCAGGTGAAGGTGTAGAAGAAGCGGATGGGCACAAAAAAAATATCGATTTTGTGCCCGGAACTCCGCTTTAACCGCAGCGGCATTGCAGTTGAGGAGGAAGTTAGGAGAAACATGGTTGCTCTATGTTTTCCTGGGTCACTGGGGGAGCTATCCGGTTGGATGCTGTTGCCATGTGGCTCTGCCGACCATCTTGGGCAGTGTTTCTCAAACCTTTTTTGTCTTGCGGCACCCCAAAAAGATCTAAAAACGTTCACGCCACACCTGAAAAGATTTAACAATTTTTGTGGTGAAGAACTTATTTATTTTTACTTATGTGTACTGATGGGGTATGTTCACACTTTGGCATCCAGGTGTACTGAGGGCCCCTCCCCTTCTCCATCCATAGAATGCCCCTGACACCTGGATCAGTACATATACTGTACATACAAATAATCTGAAAATATAGTAGTGGGCAGCATGGGGCAGAGTTGGGACAAGCGTTGTTGACTCCTCCTTCCCCAGCAGCACTTTACACAAGCTGGTAAGGCCGGCGAGGCCGTCTCATCTCCGACTCAGGCAGGTGCAGGTGGTCACTGGACAGGCTCCTCTCTCAGATGTGCGGTGCGGTGCCTGGGCTCCCTTCCCTCAGGCTCTGAGCCGCGCGGCACTGGAGAAGATGGAGGGAGGTGGGAGGAGGTGGGTGGATCTGCAGCCAAAATTTAGTCACTAGACGCTGAGCAGCGGAAAAGGAGGAATTTAAATCCTCCTCTGCTCTGAATTCTAGGGCCTCACCTCGCTCTTTCCTTGCGACGTTGTGACGTCACTTGTTGCTAGACGCCAGGTAGCAGGCGATCCTAGCAACCAGTGAAGCGGCCGCAGTAGAGGCCAGCAGATGGATCAGCCTGCCGCCCTGAACTCGGGGCTAATAATGTAAAATAAGCACTACAAAACCCAGGACTTTTTGGAGGCCCCCTTGGGGCTATGGCCCAAGTCAGCTCCCTACCCTCCCAACGCCACTGACTACGGGAGCCCACCCTCCCAACGCCACTGAATTCCCACGGCACACCTGCAATTCTCCCGTGCCACGGCACACAGTTTGAGAAACACTGATCTTGGGTCAGACAGAATCTTTTTAAGACCCTTATTCCGGGCTTGGTGTGCATTTCGCGTGTGGGCAGTGTAAGGACAGGTCACCCATCTAACAAGAACAGTGATTAGCAGCAGAGAGAGGATCCAGGAGAGTAGGGAAGGATAGGGACATCCTTCCTGGGAATCTCGCCACTTGGGTATTGACTGGCCAGGCCGGATTCCGTCCCTCCACACGGACGCTGTCAACACATCTGAGACCTGCTCTGCTACACTGTGAAATACTGTGAGTGATCCCAGTCGGATGACTTCCAACCAGGTTTGTTGTGAATTGTTGGACATTAATACAAGTTCTGTTATCTGCAGTCATAATTCAAAGAAGGTTATTACTGAGGGGATTGCATGATTGGCGTAATCTGGATGGGACTGCCCAGAAAATGGCTGTGACCTAGTAGGCAGTACCTCCTGGGAGTAGTGCATGATATTTGTGAACCATGAGCAAGGAGAGACAATACCATGAGGACTTGGAGAAAGATGTTGGCAAGCATGTAGTAATTGTTTCAGAACTATTGTTGTGCCTGCCAGAGCAACCTGGTTTTTACTGTTGCTGAAAAGTGTGTACATTTTGTCAAAAGAATATTTAACAGTGTGTAGCACTGCCCCATAGAGGACTGCTAAGTATTACATTTTCTGGATTCCCCTGGGTTGCCCTTAGCAACGTATAGCGGATAATCCGCATTGAAAGTCCTTGGCTCAGTCAATAATCAATCCAGGGGATGTTGGTTTTTGTGTTTTTATTTGGAACTGGGATAGAAGAAGGGATGAGTGGGATACTCCAACTATTGTATGAACTATGCACAATCTTGAGGACAAATAGCTGTAGTGTGCGGCAAGGCCGCTGCTTCACCTTGCCACTGAAGTGAAGGTAGATAATGTGTTCCCATTTGAATCACTCTTCAGGGTTCTAACTTGGCACCCCCTTTCTCACTTGCTGTGTGCACTGACACCTGTCCACTTGACTCTCCACTGGAATGGTCCCCTTCCTGGGCAGACCCCCGGCAAGCTTGCCGGTACTCATGGACACTGTTTTTCCCAAGGTTGCTCTGCCTCCAACTCCACTAGACAGTTTTCCTGGACCTCCTGGCTCAGCTTCACACTCCTGGTCCACAAGGCTGACTGCCTGTGACCACCATCCACTGCAGCAGAAGGAGAGACAACTGTCACCCTCCTTCTGGGACCTGTTTTCTCGCCCAAAGACCCCTGTCACATTTGCTCTTGGCTTTTATAACATATCCCAGGATGCACCACTGTTTGTGCCAACCCACTGGGATAGTTACAAAAGCCTGTGTGGCACTGGCTGGGTTTCCTCCACTGTCCAACAGGCTCCCCTATTGGATACAGTGGGGACACTCCCTTAGGCCAGATGAATCACACATGGACACATGCAACAGACAAAACTACAAATCAGACTTCTCTGATAACCAGATAGAGACACTAGGCTTTATCTACCTAGCACCTACCTAGGAGGGTGCTACAGGTGTACTTACAGTTCACTTACTCTGAATTTGTACAACAAGAGGCAAACTTCTGCAATTTACAGTTCCAGTGTACTTTTGCAGAGTTGACAGAAAGTCTCTTTAACCACTTTAAGACCGGAAGGATTTGCCCCCTTCCTGACCAGGCCCTATTTTGTGATTAGGCACTGCATTAATTTAATGGACAATTGCACGGTTGTGCGACGCTGTACCCAAACTAAATTTACGTCCTTTTTTTCCCACAAATAGAGCTTTCTTTTGGTGGTATTTGATCACCTGTGCTATTTTTATTTTCTGCGCTAATAAAAAAATAGCGACAATTTTGAAAAAAAAAACAATATTTTTCACATTCTGCTATATGACATTCCCCAAAAGAAAAAAATTTAAAAATCATAATTTTCTAACATGTTAGGACAGTTTGTTTTCTGCCGCATATTTTTGGTATAAAATAAAATTGCAATAAGCGTATTTTGAATGGTTTGCGCAAAAGTTATCGCGTTTACTAACTACGGGAAAGATTTATGTCATTTTTATTGTTTTTTTTTTTTTTACTAGTAATGGCGGCAATCTGCGATTTTTTGTGGGACTGCGACATTGCGGCGGACATATCGGACCCCTAACTGACATTTGTGACACTTTTGGGGGTACCAGTGACATTACTACAGTAATTAGTGCTGAAAATATGCACTGTTACTGTAATAATGCTATTGGCAGGGAAGGGGTTAACCCTGTGGGTGATCAAGGGGTTAAATGTGAGCCTAGGAGGGGAGTGATTCTAACTGTGGAGGGCGTGGCTTCTGAAATGACCATAGAGACATGTGATCCTATATAGCAGGATCACATGGGCTCTATGATCATCTCAGGTAGAAGGACCTTCTTTCTCAGCGGGGAACGATCACGGGTGTCAGGCGGCAATCAAAGCCACCTGCCTGCTGCATCGGCTTCCCCGCTGACGATCGGGAGCGGGAGCATGCCCCCTAGCTGTCACCAGGCGATTGATGTATACCTACGTCGGTTTGCCTGGGAGAGCCACACTGCCGCAGTATATATATGTGGTAAGCGGTTGGCAAGTGGTTAAAGTGATAATAAACACACACTGTTAAACTTACATTGTCATTTTTATTTCTGTATATTTTTCCTATGTGATATACAGCTGTCACATGACCCAGCTATTTCCCAGTCTGCAGGAAGAGCTTCTAGTACTCTGCTGCTGGTCCATTTCTCTGTCTTTGGATTACAGAGAAAAAATAAATAAATAATATCAATAAAATAGTTGAGATTGGATTACAAATATATATTTGAAATTAAATCTTTCACACCCCTTCGGCCTGTGCCTTAGAATAAGAGGGAGATGAAGCCTCCAATAATCTACATGTTGTATCCTACCCCCTTAGATGATTAGTGGGTATGGAGGAGGAAGGAGGGAGTGGGCTGTCTTTAACCACTGTGTATACACCCACATGTTTGATTCTATAGTCCCATGGGCTGCTCAATTGTGATAGGTAGGAAATGCTCAGCATAGAAACTCACTGAAAACTGAGCATGTGCAGTTTTGCCACCACAATTGCAAAATCCCTAGGTGAATTGGGGACATGAATAGACAGTGAAAGGGGGAGCAACAGGATTAACCAGGCTTTTTTGTAGAATACAGAAAACAAATCTCATAGTGACTGAGTGAATATGAACATCATGTAATACACCATTTATTGATAGCAGCATTTATACTGTCAAAAGTTTTGGGACACCTGCCTTTTACACGCACATGAACTTTAACGGCATGCCAGTCTTAGTCCGTAGGGTTCAATTTTGAGTTGGCCCACCCTTTGCAGCTATAACAGCTTCAACTCTTCTGGGAAGGCTGTCCACAAGGTTTAGGAGTGTGTCTATGGGAATGTTTGATCATTCTTCTAAAGCACATTTGTGAGGTCAGGCACTGATGTTGGACAAGATGGCCTGGCTTCCAGTATTCACTCTAATTCATTTCAAAGGTGTTCTATTGGGTTGAGGTCTGGACAAGCATACCAAGACATTTTGGAAAATTTGATGCTCCCAACTTCGTGGGAACAGTTTGGGGATTGCCACTTGCTTTTTCAACATGACTGCGCACCAGTGTACAAAACAAGGTCCATAAAGACATGGATAAGTGAGTTTGGAGTGGAGGAACTTGACTGGCCTGCACAGAGTCCTGACCTTAAACTGACAGAACACCTTCGGGATGAATTAGAGCGAAGTCTGCGAGCCAGAGGCCTTCTGGCCTTCTAGTAGATGTCCAAATACTGGAAGCCAGGCCTTCTAGAACAAGGCAGACATCCAAATACTTTTTACAATATAGTGTAGTTTTTTATGATATGGGTTTAGTGACACTTTAGGATTGTCTGCCCAAGCCTGTGCACTCCTTACAGAGTTCTGGAAATCTGAGAACTGGATTGACAGAAGCCCACGTTCTCTGGCAGGAAAAACAGTTACCATATAAATATTTCAACTGTGTTATCTGCCTGCTGGGTTTAACCAAACTGATCTTTTTATCATGCATAAAGTAAAAAAACATTAAACAGACTCAGACCTTTAAAAGCCGATTCTAAAAGGAAAGTACAGTAAAGAAAAAAAAAAAAGATCCCTCCACCCCCTTTAAACTGAGACAAGCATTGCATTGCAAATATTACTTTGTTGCTGCGTTCTTCTAAGAGAGCGGCCGCAAACTCCAGCAGGAAATGCAAAAGAGGACAATATCAGAATGTCATTTCCGAGCGTTGCCATGTGAATTTGTGAATAAAGGAAGGCGAGTGTTTCTGGCGGGGTCACCTGGGGAGGATTCAGGTCCCCAACACAGACTCCGGGCTTCTTTTAACCACAGGAGACTCTTTAGATTTGCTCAGGCATAAGAAGAATATTTTAAACTATTCTGTCCAATTATTTCAGCTCACTGGACGGCACAAATAGCTTATGGCATAAACGAGATTTCCTCTCAATCTTTTATTTATGGAAGGCTCCTATTTCTCAGCTCTGATATAGACTTCAACATTCCGGAGACCGCACCATCTCACAGGACCCTTCAGTTATTTGGTCTCATACATCCTGGTGAAAGAAAATTAACCTCTTGCTCACTTGTAAATACTCTCTTAGGAAATACGAAGAAAAAGAACTTCACAAACAAGCTTTTCTTTTAAGACAATATTAATTATGCATGATCTCCCTTAATAAACGTTCATTCCAGTCATCCATGGAAATATTACATTGAAACTTGACTACTTGATACAACCTACCTGCAGAGGGGCCTTTGTCACTTCCAGAACTAACAAAAGCGGCTGAAAGTTATAAAGTGAAGACACCTAGGGGCAGCAGCTTTTAGTTCCCCTGTTCTGCCTACTGGACCACCCGGATTGGGCAAAACCTACCTGCCCACCTTCCACAAATTTCTATTGGACAGTGAAGCATCCCCCATCATATTGATGGGCCTATAGAAATGAGCAAAGGTGGGAGGTAACTGAAGGTCTGTGCCAGTGTTCTGCCAAAAACTCCAACTTGCAGAGAACTCCAACCACGTCACTTCCGTGACTGTACATCATTAATAATTGGAGATTTCAGTCACTTGGTGTTTTCACAGAACAGGCGGCAGCGTATACACTCCGGTATACGCTATTATAAGTGGCCATTTTTAGTCCGCCCGTTAGTAACCAACAACATGGCTGCATCCAAGGAGGTGACAACAACAGGCGGACTAACAATGTCCACTCATTATAGCATGTATCGGAGTGTATAGGCTGCCGCTGTTCTGTGAAAACCCCAAGTGGTCAAAACCAATTATTCCTGGTGTACAGTCAGCAGAGGTGATGTGGTTGGACATTTCGGCGAGTTGGAGTTTTCGGCAGAACACCGGCACCTCTAGGCATCTGTACTTTATATCTGTCAGTAGCTTTTTGTCTATTAAAGTGACATGGTAACTTTAAAGTACACATGGGGTTTAAATAACTAAAACTGGAATCAGTTGATTTTTTTTTTTATTGAAGCTTATTTCAACAAGTTAGACACTGATCGCCAAAGGTTTGACTGGACTGGATGTGGATTGCTGAAACCTGCAATGATTCACTATACAATAATGTCGCACGCTGGATGCATTTACTAAAACTGGAGAGTACAAAATCTGGTGCAGCTCTACATAGAGATCAATTAGCTTCCAAGTTTTTATGTAGACACTTAATTGAACAAGTTGAAGTCATAAGCTGATTGGCTACCATACACAGCTGTGCAAGATTTTGCACTCTCCAGTTTTAAGCCCCGTACACACGATCAGATTATCGAATGATCTGTTATCCATTTTTTGTGGCATGCTCGTCTGATGTGGAAAGTGAAGAGGTTATTTTCATACAAATTTTCCCGTACGACAGAATTCTACTTCAGAAGTAATGCCATGTGTTGGATTGTTTAGCATGTGTTCTTTCGTCCCTGAGCATGCCTAGTCTTGCTCTTAAGATTTTTTTCTGTCGAAATCTGTACTAATGAGATGAAAATCAGACGTTGTTTTGACAGACGACAAAAATTTTATAGCCTACACATCAGGATTTTGTTGGCCGAAAAGTCGGAGTCGGCTGTCGAAAACACCATATAACAATCCGAAAATCAGCAGATTGGCCGTCGGACGAAATTTCCCTTCAGATTTTCTTATCTTGTGTACGGGCCTTTAGGGGAATCATTTGAGGAGTGGAGTCTTCCTCAAGGGAACTGACAGGAAGCTGTGCTGAAAGGTGTAGCTCCTATAGGAACCTGCGGCTATTCTCTTGGGGTACCTAGCGGGGTACTGGACCCAGCACATGGACCTTAGATAAGGGCTCTCGCTTGAGGAGAAATTAAATGTGCAGCCTGAATTAGCTAGCGTGAATTGGATCTGTGTCACCAATGAACTGTGAAAAACTGCAAGAAACTTCAGTAAATATTCTCAGTATGTAAATGCCCGATCTGAAGTTATTACCAAAAGGGGTGCATTTAAGGCAGGTCAATATACTCAAAATACAGTGCTTCTTGCCATAAATCACATAAACTAAAATAAAATGCTACAGTGCATTCATTCATTGCAACACAATTAAAATAAACTGCTAATTGCATTTTGAATGTCCATTAAAAAAAATGCAAATCCCAAGAAAAGACCTCATCCATATAATGTGTAGATTTCACTCTCTAAAGTGCTCAGTGCCTTATGTGTAAAAAAATAGTCCTTTAATATAATAACTCCTTCCATGCTTCAATCCACCACCGTGAATCACCACAACACCAGAGAACTCACCAGATGAGCATGACCTCTCATTTGGAAGTTAGGTCTCTCAATGCGCTTTGTCCCCCAAGGGGTTATGACATCCAGGCCATCACCTTTTCTTTCTCACAGCATGGTCACAAGTACTGTAAAATAAGAGGGGAGAAAGACTCTAATAGTGTAAAACCTTTTATTACTCCAATAAGTGCAAGTGCCATCCATGCTCGATACCTCACCGTTTCTGGGTGTCTCCAAATGAATGGAACAGCTCTGCTTCTCGTAACTGCGCTTCCTGGGGCAAAGCTACAGGAAGCAAAGCCATTCCGTTCATTTGGAGACACCCATAAGCGGTGAGGTATTGAGCACCGACAGCGCCAGCCAAGCAACATAAGCATTGAATGCAGAAAAAGAAGGCTATAATACGTACCAACAGTTGCATGTTTTTTCTATGGTTATCAGACACTTTTTTCTATCATACCTCTCAGGGTTCTTTTGGTCCATTTTACCTGCCCAACAGTTTGAGGGTGAGTCACAGCACAGGCCTTGATAAGGGGCTGTAACCCCCCGAAAACGCCAGATTATTTATACTTTTTCAAATGCCTGTGAAATAGTTGCCAACATTCTCAAAACATTTTTAGGGACACTTTTTTGTCTGCAGGCAGAGTATTATTTTTATTAGGAGTGGGGCCATCATTTATAGGCATAGCCTAGTGGAGTGGGAAAAAAAATGCAGCACACCGCTGCAAAAAAATGGGCTTGGCTTAAATGGGTGTGGTTAGAGTCTGAGATGAAAGAGGGATGGAGGGAGAAGCAAGAGAGGGATGGAGGGAGAAAGAAAGAGGGAGAGAGAAAGAAAGAAAGAGGGAGAGAGAAAGAAAGAAAGAAAGAAAGAAAGAAAGAAAGAAAGAAAGAAAGAAAGAAAGAAAGAAAGAAAGAAAGAAAGAAAGAAAGAAAGATAGGGAGGGAGGGAGGGAGGGAGGGAGGGAGGGAGGAGAGAGAAGGAAATAAATAGGGATGAAGGGACGGCAGGGCCAGATCCTACACCACAATAGCAATATGTGTATGCCAGAAATTTTAACAATCAGCAGATAAAGATACTCCGAACACCATCCCCCCAGGCAGATCCCATCAAAACAGATACAAGAGATAGTCAGAGACTGTGCAGAAATGCTGCAGGAGATGGTCAGAGACTGTGCAGACATGCTACAGGAGAGGGTCAGAGAGTGTACAGACATGCTACAGGAGGTGGTCAGAGAGTGTACAGACATGCTACAGGAGATGGTCAGAGACTGTGCAGACATGCTACAGGAGAGGGTCAGAGACTGTGCAGAAATGCTACAGGAGATGGTCAGAGACTGTGCAGACATGCTACAGGAGGTGGTCAGAGAGTGTGCAGACATGCTACAGGAGATGGTCAGAGACTGTGCAGACATGCTACAGGAGGTGGTCAGAGACTGTGCAGAAATGCTACAGGAGATGGTCAGAGACTGTGCAGACATGCTACAGGAGGTGGTCAGAGAGTGTGCAGACATGCTACAGGAGATGGTCAGAGACTGTGCAGACATGCTACAGGAGGTGGTCAGAGAGTGTGCAGACATGCTACAGGAGATGGTCAGAGACTGTGCAGACATGCTACAGGAGGTGGTCAGAGAGTGTGCAGACATGCTACAGGAGATGGTCAGAGACTGTGCAGACATGCTACAGGAGAGGGTCAGAGAGTGTGCAGACATAATACAGGAGATGGTCAGCAAGTGTGACTGCTGTGACCCTGGTAGTTCTGACACTGCCACACGGCGCGCCACAAACGCAGATGCAGGGCTCTTATGGAAGTCTGGCACTTCCATAGCATTGGGCCTGTGCAGCTGCACCCTTTCGCCTCAGAGTGCATGCCGATGCACAGCCTTTATAGCCCACCAAAATCCTCAGCACCAGGCCCATAATGCTCTTAATCCAGCCCTGTCTGTTCAACAGTAGCACCGCTAGCCGGAGTGATCTCCTGCCCAACATGAAGTGTAAAGCCCCAGCAATGACTTCACCCCAGAGCAGCGGGGGACAGAAATCTCAAGCTCACATAAGAAGTCTCACTTTGTACCAACGTTTGCTGGATCAGCTGTCATCATGCCCAGTTATCAGTGAGGGACTCCATTTACCCCGCAGCAGCACTGCTTACACTACTGGATCATGCCTGGCTGGTGACACAGGGAGGCAGTGTTTTGTGACTCCAGATCTTTGAGCCCAGTGCCAGAAACTCGCCCCCCCTGCTCTGATCTGGCTTTGGACCCCCCCCCCCCCGCAGTGCAGCCAGCTTCTCCTCCTCTCCCTCTGGCTGTGCTGCAGGGGTATCAAATCACCCCGCCGCTCCAATCTCCAATCCCCCAGTATACCCCCACAGCACTGCCGACTCTCAACCTCTCCCTCCCACTGGCTGGAGCAGGAGAGCATTGGGTTCAGGATGAAGGGGGGGGTCAGTAAATATATTAACCACTTAAGCCCCGGAAGATTTTACCCCCTTCCTGACCAGGGGGTATTTTGCGATTCGGCACTGCGTGACTTTAACGGACAATTGCGCGTTCGTGCGACGCCGTACCTAAACGAATTTGACATCCTTTTTTTCCCACAAACAGAGCTTTCTTTTGATGGTATTTGATCACCTGTGCGATTTTTTGATCATGCGCTATAAAAAAAAAAAAGAGCGTCAATTTTGCAAAAATAACAATATTTTTCCCATTTTTTTATATGAAATTCCCCCCAAAAAAATGTAAAAATCAAACTTTTTTAACATTTTCAGCCAATTTGTTTTATGCTACATATGTTTGGTAAAAAAATCGCAAAAAGCGTATTTTGATTGGTTTGCGCAAAAGTTATCGCGTTTACTAACAAAGGGAAAGATTTTTGTCATTTTTGTTGTTTTTTTTTTTGACGCGTAATGGCGGCGATCTGCAATTTTTTTTGCGGTACTGCGACATTGGGGCGGACAGATCGGACCCTTGACTGACATTTTTGACACTTTTGGGGTTACCAGTGACATTACTGCAGTAATCAGTGCTATACATATGCACTGTTACTGTTAAAATACACTGGTAGTGAAGGGGTTAACTTTATTTGAGAGGGAGGGGCTGTGTGTGTCCCTAGGGGCGTGATTCTAACTGTGACTGGCTGTGGCTTGAGCTTTAGGAACAATGATCAACAGTCCTACAAAGTAGAACCGTATGATCAGTGTTTCTACACAGGGGAGAATGACAGGCGGCTTGTTTACACTAGCCGCCTGACTTTCTCCCTCTGCAGCGACGATCGCAGAGTGACCGGCGGACATCGGGTCTGCCGCTCACACGCGCGGGGGGGGTCCGTGACCGCACGGGAGCGCGCCTCCGGCGGCGCGCGCTCTCTCCCCAGAGCCTCACAGGCTAGTGACGTTTATATACGCCACTTTGCCTGTGAGGGGCTGACCACCGCAGTATATCTACTTGCGGCGGTCGGGAAGTGGTTAAACCCTGATATTTCACCAAAGCCCCCCAATAGGGCTGTTAAATTTTTTTTTTTTTAATCCTACAAACTGTCAAAAAAAAAAGTAAACAAATACATAATTATGATTTGTTCACACTTTGATTCAGATTGCTCTTCAGAGAGCAATTTACAGGCAGTAAGGATGCATTTTATCTCCCCGCACCACTTGGCTTATCCCTTTTAACCCCACACTAGCAGGCCGCAACAGTCCCCTCTCAGCTATCATCATTTGACCACGTCCACTTTTGCTGCAGCACACTACATTTGATCTCCCCCTAAAGTGTCCCTCATTCTCAACTTAAAAAATTGGGAGGTATGCAAATGCAGGTACGTACTCTAATTGCATTTACAAATAATACATTTAATGATGTCAGTTCCAGTTCACACCATAGAAACGCAGTCCGATGAATTTCTGCATGCGCATTTTTAATGCGTTTCTGGTGTGTTTTTTGTGCTTTCCAGTGCATTGTTTTTCCACTCTTTTCTTCACCTTGGTGGGTTTTTTTTTTTGGTGCATTTAGGTGCATTCCTGTGCGGTTTTTATGTGTTTTACCATGTTCCAGTACAGTTCAGTTCAGAAAAAATGCAGCATGTTCTATTTTTTTCTGGAACGCACTGAAACTGATCGCACTGGGGTGAGCTATGAAATTGGAAACCATGTAATCTACTATCCATGTGTTTTTTTGTGCTGTTACACCAATATGTAAATATAATATAATGCATAGTTGTGGTAATGTCATTATAATTAGTTTATACTGTCATTTTGTAGTTGTTCCAGTTGTTGCACTTGCTTTCTGTCTTTCCCTTCTGTGTTCCCTCCTGTCTCCTCCTATTGATGATAGGAACACATTACCATGTTTTGACCTGCGGATACCATCTTTCAATCATCTGCCACATTTTGTTGTCTGCTATACCTACTGCTTGCAATAAAACCTAAGTGGATGGAAAGAGATGGTGTGTGGTGAGTTCAGCTATCTGATAACGATGTCAGTGCTTATTGCATCTGTTTATACAGGCCAGGAATAGGTCTCAGCAAGGGATAAGTCACTATTACAACAATTGGAGTCAGAATATTTCTGATGCAGAAAAAAATGCACTGGACTGCATGTAGTGTGAACCGGCCCTTAAAGCAGTGTTCCAGCTGGGGAAAAAATATTGTAGATGCTGACTTTTAATATAGTTCCTGGACACTTACCTGTCCAGGGAGCTTGCGATGTTGGCACCCCAGCCGATTTTCAGATTGGCTGCCAGGTGCTGTCGCTGCCATTTGTTCTCCACTGCGCATGAGTGAAGCGCGCTGCGCATTCTAATTGGCTCAGCGGCAGGGGAAGGAGGAGGGGCGGCACCGTGGAGCTGTCTCCGCGAAAAAAGGGAAAAAGTACCTGCATTAACTGGTACCCATTTCCTCCTCTTCCCCAAAAGGTGCCAAATGTGGCCCCGGAGATGGGGAGGAAGCAGATGAGCGAAAGTCCCACTTTTGGGTGGAACTCGGCTTTAATGCATGCACAACTATGTTGTCTTTTAAATCTGCCTGGAGTTGAGTTTTATTGAATCAACATTCATACATGAACCTAAGTCTCCAGGTCCAAGAACTGGTCAGTTAATTCAGTCAATCAAATATCACACAATCCCAGCAGACATTCTCTCGCTGTCATTTCAATAATACAACAACCATTTATTTTATTATTTGTTAATGAAAACATTATTCTGTTGAAAAAAAGTCATATTTTATAATAACCAGTGAATTTGTAAATTAAATTTTGATGACAGGCACAGATAAAAAATGCTAAAGCAGACATTCATGTAGAAGTAATATTCAACTTTTCCCAGGAAAAAAATGCCCTGTACTAACACAATAAGCATTCTGACGCAATGCACTGTGTTTGACTTAATATAATAACATTAACTCTAACCCGGGATTTGATTATTAGATTTTATCTCATCAGCTATAAGGCAGATGCCATGTGGCAATCCTAGCTGTGTATATTAATCTGATGTTAACAATATGATATTCTGTAGGGTCATAATACAACAAATCCATTTATACAACCGGGAGCAAATGAAACAAGTGTTGTCTGTAACAACCAGCCAAATGTTACCTTTCATTTTATAGCCTGTGCAGGCGGTCCCCGGGTTACAAACAAGATAGGGTCTGTAGGCTCCAGCCAAAAGAATATTTTTTTAATTTTTTTAAATTTTTTAATTTTTTGTGGCATGGGCAGCTTACACATCTGCGAAGGCACCATCAATGCTGAAAGGTATATCCAAGTTCTAGAATAAAATATGCTCCCATCCAGACGTCGTCTCTTTCAGGGAAGACCTTGCATTTTCCAACATGACAATGCCAGACCACATACTGCATCAATTACAACATCATGGCTGCGTAGAAGAAGGATCCGGGTACTGAAATGGCCAGCCTGCAGTCCAAATCTTTCACCCATAGAAAACATTTGTCGCATCATAAAGAGGAAGATGCGACAAAGACAGTTGTCTTAGGAGACCTAAGACAGTTGAGCAACTAGAAGCCTGTATTAGACAAGAATGGGACAACATTCCTATTTCTAAACTTCAGCAATTTGTCTCCTCAGTCCCCAGACCAGTGGCGGCCCGTGCATAGGGGGCGCCAGGGCGCCGCCCCCCCCCCCCCTACCCCTAAAGAAAAGAAAAAAAAACAAAAACGAAAAAAAAAACAAATAAAGTTTTGAAAAAAAAAAAATTGTGTTCGCCGCCTATGTGGTGGCCATGGGGGGGGGGGTGGGGTTTACGACCCAGAAGGGCGCCGATTGGCTGCCTTCTGGGGGCGTAACCTGAGCGCAAGTCATTGCGCTTGGGCACCCCCACTTTCCTGATATCCTGGCTGTGATTGGTCCAGTCTACAGCCTGGACCAATCATCATTCAGGACATCCCATGGCCCCATGCTGACCCCGCTGACGTCGCGTGGACCGGCATTGCAGAGAGCGGAGCGGAGAGGAGACCGGAGAAGAGGAGAGGGAGAAGCCGAGCCTCCAGGTAAGTGCACTGCTCTGTCGGGCACGCACGCATAGCTCTGCATTGGGGGCATATACTGGTGGTCACTGCTCTGTCGGGCACGCACGCATAGCTCTGCATTAGGGGACATATATTGGTGGTCACTGCATTGGAGGCACGCACGCATAGCTCTGCATTGTGGGACATATACTGGTGGTCACTGCATTGGAGGCACGCACGCATAGCTCTGCATTGTGGGACATATACTGGTGGTCACTGCATTGGAGGCACGCACGCATAGCTCTGCATTGGGGCATATACTTGTGGTCACTGCTCTGTCGGGCACGCACGCTTAGCTCTGCATTGGGGGCATATACTTGTGGTCACTGCTCTGTCGGGCACGCACGCATAGCTCTGCATTAGGGGACATATACTGGTGGTTACTGCATTGGAGACACGCACGCATAGCTCTGCATTGTGGGACATATACTGGTGGTCACTGCATTGGAGGCACGCACGCATAGCTTTGCATTGTGGGACATATACTGGTGGTCACTGCATTGGAGGCACACACGCATAGCTCTGCATTGGGTGCATATACTTGTGGTCACTGCTCTGTCTGGCATGCACGCATAGCTCTGCATTAGGGGACATATACTGGTGGTCACTGCATTGGAGGCACGCACGCATAGCTCTGCATTGTGGGACATATACTAGTGGTCACTGCATTGGAGGCACGCACGCATAGCTCTGCATTGGGGGACATATACTGGTGGTCACTGCATTGGAGGCACGCACGCATAGCTCTGCATTGTGGGATGTATACTTGTGGTCACTGCTCTGTCGGGCACGCACGCATAGCTCTGCATTGGGGGCATATACTGGTGGTCACTGCATTGGAGGCACGCACGCCTAGCTCTGCATTAGGGGACATATACTGGTGGTCACTGCATTGGAGGCACGCACGCATAGCTCTGCATTGGGGGCATATACTGGTGGTCACTGCATTGGAGGCACGCACGCATAGCTCTGCATTGTTGGACATATACTGGTGGTCACTGCATTGGAGGCACGCACGCATATCTCTGCATTAGGGGACATATACTGGTGGTCACTGCATTGGAGGCACGCACGCATAGCTCTGCATTAGGGGACATATACTGGTGGTCACTGCATTGGAGGCACGCACGCATAGCTCTGCATTAGGGGACATATACTGGTGGTCACTGCTCTGTCGGGCACGCACGCATAGCTCTGCATTAGGGGACATATACTGGTGGTCACTGCATTGGAGGCACGCACGCATAGCTCTGCATTGTGGGACATATACTGGTGGTCACTGCATTGGAGGCACGCACGCATAGCTCTTCATTGGGGGCATATACTTGTGGTCACTGCTCTGTCGGGCACGCACGCATAGCTCTGCATTAGGGGACATATACTGGTGGTCACTGCATTGGAGGCACGCACGCATAGCTCTGCATTGTGGGACATATACTGGTGGTCACTGCATTGGAGGCACGCACGCATAGCCCTGCATTGGGGGACGTATACTGGTGGTCACTGGCTGCACTGGAGGCACGCACGCATAGCTCTGCATTGGGGGACGTATACTGGTGGTCACTGGCTGCACTGGAGGCACGCACGCATAGGTCTGCATTGGGGGACGTATACTGGTGGTCACTGGAGGCACGCATGCATAGCTCTGCATTGGGGAACGTATACTGGTGGTCACTGACTGCACTGGAGGCACGCACGCATAGCTCTGCATTGGGGGACGTATACTGGTGGTCACTGGAGGCACGCACGCATAGCTCTGTATTGGGGGACATATACTGGTGGTCACTGGAGGCACGCACGCATTGCTCTGCATTGGGGGATGTATACTGGTGGTCACTGGCTGCACTGGAGGCACGCACGCATAGCTCTGCATTGGGGGACATGTATACTGGTGGTCACTGGCTGCATTGGAGGCACGCACGCATAGCTCTGCATTGGGGGACGCATACTGGTGGTCACTGGCAGCGCTGGAGGCACGCACGCATAGCTCTGCATTGGGGGACGTATACTGGTGGTCACTGGCTGCACTGGAGGCACACACGCATATCTCTGCATTGGGGGACGTATACTGGTGGTCACTGGCTGCACTGGAGCCACGCACGCATAGCTCTGCATTGGGGACATGTATACTGGTCACTGCATTGGGGACATGTATGCTGGTCACTACATTGAAAGGGGGCATTTATACTGGTCACTATATTGAAGGGGGCATGTACTGTGGGGTTTGTGCTAGGGGCCTGTACTGTGGGGTTTGTGCTTGAGTTGTTTGTGCGGGGTTTGTGCCTGAGGGGTTTGTGCTGGGGGGGGTCTGTACTGTGAGGTTTGTGCTGGGGGGGTCTGTACTGTGGGGTTTGTGCCACTCTCAGTCCATGTATCCCATAATAGGATGTCTCTCACAGTATATCCCATAATAGGGCCCCTGTTCCCTATTATGGGATATACTAGTACTGATGGACCCCTTAATATGTGATATATTGGGAGAATTGGTTCACACAAGCAAAATACAGGGGACAAAATGGGTGGAGTCTATAAGGGGTGGGGCTTCTGAGAAATGGGAGGGGTCAAAATGGAAGGGGCGGAGTCTTGCACCCCCCATCTTAAAACTTCACCAGCCGCCACTGCCCCAGACGTTTGCAGACTGTTATAAAAAGAAGAGGGAATGCCACACAGTGGTAAACATGGCCTTGTCCCAACTTTTTTGAGATGTGTTGATGCCATGAAATTTAAAATCAACTTATTTTTCCCTTAAAATTATACATTTTCTCAGTTTAAACATTTAATATGTCATCTATGTTGAATTTTGAATAAAATATTGAAATTTGAAACTTCCACATCATTGCATTCTGTTTTTATTCACAATTTGTACAGTGTCCCAACTTTTTTGGAATCGGGTTTGTATATAAATATATATATATACAGTATATACTGCGTAGAGTGGAATCATATAATGACGTGGTGCCGCTCTCTGCAGCATTCTCCAGTGAGTCTAGGACAGGGAGTGAAGCCCTGACATCTTGAGCTTAAAGTAGAAGTCCACCCTAACACTAAAATCCCTGCGTCTACAGAAATCCATGATCTAACACTAACCTATCTAGCCCAGTAAAGAAGAAATCAGTATACATACCTTTTTGAAGCTGATTCGACCCAATCCCATGCTGAGCTGTCACTTGCGGCTTCGTTATGAAGGCGGGTGCAGAGGATACAGCCGACAACAAAAAGCCCCATAGTAAGTGTATGGGTGACGTCACTTCCCATTCATTTCACAGCTGTGTCCTCTGCAGAGCTTCCGCCGCTGGAGACCAGACAGAATCTGCTCCAAAAAAAGGTATGTATAGTGATTTCTTCTTTACAGGGCTAGTTAGATTGTTGTTAGATCGTGGATGCCTATAGATACAGACATTTTTGTTTTAGGGTGGACTTACACCTTAAAAGAAGTGAGTTGAATGATGCCAATGGGTTTTTGGTTTCATCACTCAAAATTACTTCAGTTTGTCTCTAATCCTTCATCATTCAAATAGAGCCCATTGGGTGACGCTTCGCTTTTTATTGTATTTTGTTGTGCGTTTGTCCCACAACATAGGGCAGCCCATTCACTTGAATAGGCTGCCCGACGCAGGCCAAGTCCCAACTGCACCAAAGTAGCTTCTGCAACTTTTTTTGCAGTGAGCCTCACATGTTTTGCAATGTACATTTGGGGTGTCATTAAAGCGAAGCTCCACCCAAAAGGGGAATCTCCGCTTGTTTGTCTCCTCCCTCCCCAGTTGCTACATTTGGCAGCTTTTGGGTGGAGAAGGTACCTGGTTATGACAGGTACCTGCTCCCATTTCCATCTGATCTCGTCGCCGTGAAGTCACCGGGAAGTTTGGCCCCCTTCCTCCTTCCCCCGCTGCCGGTAGAACATGCGCAGTAGGGAACCAGCTGTGAAGGCAGCACCTGAGAGCCGATTGAAAAATCAACTGGGGTGAAGACAACACGGGATCCCTGGACAGGTAAGTGTCCTAATATTAAAGGTCACCAGCTACAGTATTTCTAGCTGCTGACTTTTAATTTTTTCTGAAGGAGCCTGGAGCTCCTGCAAGCGCGATACTTATTATGGCCCATTTGCCGCACATTTCTGCATGTGTTCTTGGCACACAAAGCTGTGAATGGGGCCTTCTAGACCAGTTTGGTTGTCAGAGAGGTCTTAGAGAGTGCAGTACCTAGCTTTGCTGCTTGGTAGGAGTGCCTGGTTCAGAGGACAGTTAAAACAGAATGTAAAATCCTTCAGTAATTAATACAGTTCATCAACGTATTCAGCTGTTTTCAGGGGGATCAGCATTAAACAATTAAAAAAAAACTTTTGACTCCATTGAGTGGAATGACAGAGCAGCGGATTTCCCAATTTTCCCGCAGCTTCTACTGTCGGCCTGATAAATAAACATGACAGGTCCTCTATGGGCATTGCAACATTTGTTTCCACCTCGCTTCTCATCCATTGCCCTTCAAATCTACCCACGTGCCTTGTTTTATTCTGAGAACACCATGCTGTGGCTTTTTATTTTGTGATTTTGTTTACAAGTCACATTACAGAGACTAAATTCAAACATCTGCTTAATATTCTTCTTGAAACGTGTGACATCCAATTAGCAGATTCCAGCAGACATTAGGTTTATTACATGTGGTTGCTGCTCCACAGGTGCCTCTCGCGTAGTCGTTTGTTCGGCAGTTATACAATGTGTTCTTCCCGTATATTGCCGACTATCATTTTCTTTATCTGCATTTCAAGCATGGGGGTTTAACTGGTGTGCTGTCAAGAAGCAGATGAGTCTGGAATGATGGAATACTGATAGGAAAATATATTTATAGTTTTCCTTCACATCAATGCAATGTATTGAGGCTGTTCTTTAATGTTTTAATTAGCCGTGATTGTATCGGAGTATATCTCTTCACCATTATTATAGATTACGCGGCTCTTGAGATCGTTAACCTGCTTTATAGAAAAATCCGTTATAATCAAGCTTGTGGTAAAGTAATGGTAAAGGGCAGAGCAACTGGCACACAGGGGAAGTCTAAAACACACATGCGTAGGTGGATATTAAAACTGAACAGTTAAATATGCAGATGAAATACATATATGGAAGTCCTTTGCCAGCCAAAGAATGTGTACTCTGTCAATCCAGTCTCCAGTCTTGAGACTTACACAGCTCTGTCACACAGCACAGCTTGGCACACAGACTGATTCCAAGCAGCAGAATTCTTCTTTACTACACGGCTGTGATATGAATGGTGGTAAAATGCATGTGTGCATTATCCCATATAATGCGCCCACTGGTGCGTGTTGTGTAGGGTTGGTGCATTATTACAATGCATGGCACTGCTTACTTTTTCTTTTACCTTTATTGAAATGTTACAACTCATTGAAATCAGGAACATTTTATGAAAGTAGCGGGTCTGTGTGCAAGATAATAATTTGGCCACTAGCGCTAGCAAAAAACACTGCGTGACGCGGCAAAGATTGGGTGTAGTTTTCAGGGGCTTTAGGTAGCAACCACTGGTTACATAGTACAGTAAAGATTGAGGGGTTACAATTGCCTTGTGTGGCCATTTGGCTCTCACTAAGCTCCTTCCTGACAGGGTTACCAACACCCCACAAGAGACAGGGGAAGGGATGAGAAAGGTGGGGGTGGTGAGAGAAAGAGATAGGGGTGAGAATGAGAAGGAGGGAAGAGAGAGAGTGGGGGTGAGAGAAAGGGGGAAGAGAGAGAGGGGGTGAGAGATAGGGGGAGGGAGGTGAGAAAGAGGGGGGTGAGAGAGGAGGGTTGAGAGAGGGTGAGAGAAAGAGAGGGGATGAGAGAGGGAGAGAGAGGTTAGAATGAGAGGGGTGAGAGAGGAGGGTAAGAAAGAGGGGGTGAGAGATAGAGAGGTGTGTGTGAGAGAGAGAGAGGGGGTGAGAAAAAGAGTGGGGATGAGAGAGAGAGGGGGAAGGAGATGATACAAAGGGGGGTGAGAGAGGGAGGGGAGGGAGAGAGTGGGGTGAGAGAGGGGGAAGAAGGGAGGGAGTTGAGAAAGAGGGTGAGTGAGAGAGGGTGAGAGAAAGAGTGGGGGTGAGAGAAAGAGAGAGGGGTGAGAGAGGGGGAGCTAGGTGACAAAAAGAGGCGTGAGAGAGGTGGGGGTCAGAGAGAGAGGGGGTGAGAGAGGGGGAGGGAGGTGAAAAAGAGGGGGAGGGTTAGAGAGAGGGGTGAGAGAGGAAGGGGTCAGAGAGAGAGGGGGTGAGAGAGAGGGAGGGAGGAGAAAAACAGGGTGGTGAGAGAGAGGGTGAGAAAGGAGGGGGTGAGAGAGAGGGTGTGCTAGATGAGAGGGGAGGAGAAAAAGAGTGGGGGTGAGAGGGGGTGGAAGAGGGGGAGGAAGGTGAAAAAGAGGGGGGTGAGAAAGGGAGAGAGGGGGGGGGGGGTTGGAAAAAGAGTGTGGATGAGAGAGAGAGAGCAGAGAGAGAGAGAAGAGTGAGTGCACTGGAGGAGGGTGTGTAAGGCCTCTACAACTGAGCTTGACTAAAGAGTGTGGGCAATTTCATGTCTTTAGAGAAAGGTAGGGTTTGAGTCTGAAAAGCCCCCAATTCAGAAAGACCCTGAGCAGTGGCGGCCCGTCCAATGGGGGCGCAGGGGTACCGCCCCCCTATCCATGCGTCTGGCCCCCTAATCTACATGCAGGGCGCTGGACGCATTGATTCCAACAGGTTTTTTTTTTTTTTTTAAGCACGTGATTAGAGCCAGAGGCTCTAAAAGGCTTCAAAAAAAGGGTGGGCTCGGGGCGCAGAGCACTGCGCCCTGAGCCCACCTAGTTGTGTGACAATAGTGAATGAATATTCCCTATTGTCACACGATCCTCCTCCTGGTCAAAAGGCGAAAGGAGAAGCCACGCCATTGGCCAAGGAGGAGGAGGAGGGAGGAGACGCAGGAGACTGAGGAGAAGCCGCCGCCGCTGCCGCTGTCTGCCTGCCCTCCACATGTTTCCGGTGAGTGAGCCGACGACCGGGGGGGGGGTATGGTGTGCGGGCTGGTGTGATCCAGGGGGGTATGGTGTGGTCCATCTGACACCCCCCCCCCCCCTAGCCCATGGAGCACCAGCTGCCACTGACCCCTGAGTGACCCTGAGTGTTGTATGTCCAACTGGCCATGAAGGCCCCCCGTGACGTCTCAAAATGTATGTGTATGTGATTATTCTCCTTCACTTGAGCTATTTCAGACAGAAAGACCTTTGAAAGCATTGCATTAACATTGCACTACCAGTACCCCACCTCTATAAGACCATAGCAGGAGTGAGAAAAACAGATTTGGGTCCACTTTTCAGGAAGCTCCATCCAATTTACAACATCAAAGGGGGATGGCCCATCTCATCTCATTATATTGTTCAGCATAAGCAGCATTCAGTGGTAAAAATTTCAGCACATAATGAAGCGAAAACATAAATATTTGGATAACCAATGCATCAAAGTCAAATTTTATTGAAATGTTATATCTGATATATATAGCTTTAGACTACAGTATAGAAAAGAATGACCCCCTTTTAAAATATTCACATTTTGTTGCTTTGCAGCCTGAAATGAAGAGATACACAGTTTTTGTTTTAGCCAACTGTATTTACTCAGTGCAACTTAGAACATCCAAGTAAACGATACAACACCAACAAGTTAAAAAACAAAAACAAAGACAGAATCACTGAGTTTGAAAAATGATCGCCTCCCCTCCTAAAAATGACTTGTAAACTCACCTTCTCAAAGGAACACAAAGCCATTTGATTTTCAACTGTGATCAGCTGTGGTCATTTTGATTAGCTCGCCATGAAAAGAGCTTTCCTGGAGCAATTCATACCCTGGTAGTGCAACTGTAGCAAACAATCAACTATGGGTGCCAAAGCACTGTCAAAGGATCTCTGGGATAAAGTTGTGGACAGGCACAAGTCAGGAGATAGATACAAAAAAATTCAAAGGCTGTATCAATACATAGAAGTACAGTGAAGTCTATTATTAGGAAGTGGAAGGTATTTGGGGCAACACAGACCAGAGGTATAACTAGAGCCTTCAGGGCACCAGTGCAAGAAACCATGAAAGGCCCGTCTGACCCCCCCCCCCTTCTTCCATCTGAGCTTCGGCATCCAGTTCTGGGAGGGCGTCCATGGACATCCTCCTAGAATCCTGCCTCCCACGTGCCCTATGGGGTGCGCATTCAGCATGCTCTATGACTGCTGTCTCCTTCGGACAATCACAGTGACCCTTTACCATGTGATCAGCTGAACACATGTAAACAGTCTTGTCAGTTATCGGCACTCCTTTCTTCCCACGCTGTGTCTATGTGAGGAAAGGAGAGCCATTAACCAGCAAGACTGTCACTACAGGGCTTTGTTCATCAGTGTCCTGATTATAAGTGCAGCCCCATCAGTGCTGCCTATCAGTGCTCATGAATGCCGCCTATCAGTGCTCAAGAATGCCGCCTATCAATGCTCATCAATGCCGCCTATCAGTGCTCATCAGTGCCACCTATCTGTGCTCATCAGTACTGCCTATCAGTGCCTCCTATCTGTGCTCATGAATGCCGCCTATCAATGCTCATCAATGCCGCCTTTTAGTGCTCATCAGTGCCACCTATCTGTGCTCATCAATGCTGCCTATCAGTGCCTCCTATCAGTGCTCATCAATGCTGCCTATCAGCCTATCAGTGCTGATCAATGCCCATCATTGCCACCTATCAGTGCCCATCAGTGCTGCTTATCAGTGCCACCTATCAGTGCTCATAAATGACACCTATCAGTGCTCATCAATGCTGCCTATACGTGTCACCTAACAGTGCTCATCAATGCCGCCAATTCTGCCTATCAGTGCCACCTCTCAGTGCTCATCAATGCGGAATGTCAGTGCTCATCAATGCCGCCTTTTAGTGCTCATCAATTCTGCCTATTAGTGCTACCTATTGGTGCTCATTAATATTGTCTATCAGTGCCCATCAGTGCTGCCTATCAGTGCCACTTACTAATGCTCATCAATGCCACCTATCAGTGCCCATCAGTGGCACTTATCAATGCCACCTATTAGTGCCACTTATCAGTGCTCATCAATTCTGCCTATCAGTGCCCATCAGCGCAGTACTAAGTGTGTCTCTATCATACAGCTCAGACTCAGAGCCTGTACTGACAGCCCCTCCTACCTTGCAAGGATAGGAGACAGCCGATCTGCTCCTTCTCCTCCTGCCCCTCTCCTGTGTGCACTGCGGGAAGTGTGAAGCTAAGCAGTTGAATATGATAATTCAGCTACAGAGCTTCACACTTCCCATGGTGCACACAGGAAAGGGCCGGGAGGAGAAGGAGCAGATCGGCTGTTTCCTATCCTTGCAAGGTAGAAGGGGCTGTCAGTACAGGCCCCTCCCAGGGACAGAATGGGCGGGCAGACGCCCCCCACAGTGGCAGAACTCCAGGGCCCAGTTGCAAGTGCGACTGCTGCAACCCTGGTAGTTCTGCTACTGACACAGACCCTCCCTGGATCAGGACGTTGTTTCAAACTGGACAAAAGAGAAAGAAGGAAACTGGTCAATGAGGCTACCAAGAAATCTACAGCAACTCTGAAGCAGTTGCAGGAATTTATGACAAAGAGTGGGCATTGTGTGCATGTGGCATCCTTAATTCTCCACAAATGCGGCTTGTATGGGAGGGTTGCAAGAAAAAAGCCACTCCTCAAGAAAGGCCACATGTAGTCACGACTGAGTTTTGCCAAAACAGACCTTGAGGTTTCTGAGGCCACATGAAAAGAGGTTTTCTGGTTAGATGAGACTAAATTTGGATTATTTGGCCTCAGCACCAAACAATATATCTGGTGGAAATCCAATACAGCTCACCATCCAAATAACAGCATTCCTGCAGTAAAGCATGGAGGTGGTAATATCCTGTTATGGGGGTGTTTCTCTGCAGTAGGGACTGGAGCACTTGTCAGGATAGAAGTAAAATAGATAGGGCAACATACTGTCAAGGTTTATCTTCCAACATGACAATGACCCAAGGCCCACAGAATAATATAACCACACAGTTGTTAAAGGAGAAAAAGGTGAATGTCCTTGCATGGTCTAGTCGGAGCCCAGACATAAACCCCATTGAAAATCTGTAGAATTACTTGAATACTGCAGTCCACAAACAGTCACCATCAAATGTAACTGAACTTGAGCAGTTCTGCAAAGAAAAGTGGGCAAATATTGTAAACCATAGATGTACAAAGTTAGTAGAGACATATCCCAACGGACTAAAGGCTGTAATTAAAGCAAAAGGTGGTTCAACAAAATACTGGCACAAGGGGGAAATCCTTTTTCCAACTCAGTGATGCTGTTTTTGAATTTGTTTTATTTTTTTTTTCTGACATGTTGGTGTTATATCTTTCATTTGGATGTTATAAGTGGCACTGAGTAAACACAGCTGGATAAAACAAAAATGTTATCTGTCTTCATTTCAGACTTCAAAGCAACAGAATGTGATTATTTTAAAGGGGCATGATTCTTTGCAATACCCACTGTATCTGCTCTCCAAATGAAAAAATAAATACTAGTTACCTAGCTGCTGTATCTCAACATGCTTCCAGACTGATGGCATCTTGTGGTGGAGTAGGGGTACTACAGGAGACAGTACCCGGAGAGGAGGTGAGTATTGCAGCTTTTGCTTAATCTTGTTTAGGTCCCTTTCACACTTGTGCGACCTAAAAGCCGTGCGATTTTGCTGTGATTTTTTTTTACGCAGTTTTGACAATTGAGCAATTGAACTTGAAGCAATGCCTATGTCTATGAACCTCAAAACACATTAGTAGTGCAGGGACTACTTTGAAGTCATTGCAACTTGAGGTCGCACAGATTTGGGCAACGACATGGCAAATGACGTTTAACATTGAGAAGTGTAAGGTTTTGCACTTGGGGACTAAAAACATAAAAACACAATACACGTTAGGAGGGGAACCCTTGGGGGAATCAAAAATGGAGAAAGATCTGGGAGTCTTGGTTGATGATAGATTAGGCAACAGCATGCAATGTCAAGCGGCAGCTGCCAAAGCCAGCAGATTATTAGCATGCATAAAGAAAGGGATGTATTCCAGAGATTAGACTATAATCCTTCCACTTTATAAAACTCTGGTCCGACCGCATCTGGAGTATTCTGTCCAGTTCTGGTCGCCAGTCCTCAGGAGGGATGTTATGGAGCTGGAGAGAGTCCAGAGAAGAGCAACTAAACTGATTAGGGGGTCTTAACTATGAAGAGCGGCTGCAATCGCTCGATTTATTCTCACTGGAGAAGAGATGTCTGAGGGGGGACATGATAGCAATTTATAAATATCTTAATGGGGATCTCAGCTTAGAAAAAAAGCTGTTCATTCGAAGGAATTGCATGAGGACTCGGGGGCATACAATGCGATTAGAGGAGAAGCGTTTTAACCTCAGGCAACGAGGAGGGTTCTTTACTGTTAGGGCTACAAAATTGTGGAATTCTCTACCACAAGAGGTGGTTTCTGCGGGTAGTATGGTGGCTTTCAAAAGACTCTTAAGGCCCGTACACACGTACCGATCGTCGGCATACAAACGTCGGTGGACGAAGGATCTGCCGATTGTACGCGTGTTAGTATGGTGCCTCCGACAGATGTCTGCGCACAATCCGCGGACAAAAGTCTTTCGTGCAAACATGAAAATATTTGTATGCCGACACCAGAACGGACGATTGTTCGCCTGTCAGTACACAATTCGGCCGACAGACCGCAGATTTGCAAGACTGGGCATGCTCAGAAAATAGAAAACACAGGGAAAGTTAACCATTACATGACATCACTTCTGCAGTCGGCGGACAAAATTCTTGTGCTGTCCTTGTGCTGTCTTTGCACTTTTCAGCAGACACCGACGTCCCGGGGAGAAAAGAGGAACATTTGTAAGCCGACCATCGGTACGTGTGTACGGGGCTTTAGTCTTACATCTCAAGGATCAGGACATTAAGGGCTATGTTAGATGATTACAGCCACACACACCTACACAGGTTGAACTGGATGGACTATTGTCTTTATTCAACCTCACCTACTATGTAACTATGTAAGATATGAATTGTACTCATTGGAAGTCATGGAGTACGACTTGTCATGCGATTTTGCAGTCCCAAATCGCGGAACAAGTCGCACAAGTGCGAACGGGACCTTAAACAGCCAGGGGATATTTTAAGAAAATAATGTCCAAGTAGGGATCTAACAAGCAAATTTACTAGATAATTTTAGCTTTACAGTACACGCAAATAAAATGAAAAGCAATGAGCTACCCTCTAATAACTAAATAAACACAATTTGTTGTTTTACAGCTTGCGGACCTAACACCTATGAAAAGAAATAGGCTTTAGCCCGTAGTCCATTACTTCAACTTGCTCAGTGGATGCTGAAACTTTGCAGAACAAATAATTGCTTCATGGAAAGCTGTAAGGAGAAGGTCAATTTAAATGAAACACATTTTCCAAGTGACAAAACAAATTTTTTAGGTGCCTGATTAGAAAATCTCCCTGCCTAACGCTGCTTTGATGTGGGATCCGTCTTTAAAATTCCACATTAGCAGTTATTCTGCATTGTTCCCGAGACTCCGCTACTAACAAACAAGAGTCGTGCCCTCTTGCACGCCATCCTGCTTTAGCACCTGAATTCTTATTAGCTCCAGAACATGGCGGCATCCCATTATGCAGATTTGATTACTAATTTAATTCATTCTTCCATTAATTACACAGGAAATGAGATTGAAGTGGGATATGAAAGTATCAAGCTGGTAAGAAATCAGATTTCTTTTTTTTTACTTTTTTTTCTGTTTTGTTTTTATGCGACCTGAACAGTGTGTTGTGCTATATTTATTTTGTAATGTCATCCAGGAAGGCTTGGGTTCTAATGATGTGATGTAAGAATATTTAAAAGGTGCGCTCTGATTAATTATGAGCATCATTCATTTAATTTTAGTCAGAGAATACAGGGGGGTTAATTTACTAAAGGCAAATAGGCTGTTCACTTTACAAGGGTAAGTTGTACTTTGTTTTACATTCTTTTTATTGAATTTAGAAAAACATAAAAATAAATTACAAAAATCAAAAACATACAAAAACACAGTTAGTATTCCTAAAATAGGCATCAGAAATAACATAAAGTCCCGAGGGACTCCATATACCCCGCCATATGCAAATAATTACCAGCTTACATTAAAAAAGAAAGAGAAAAGAGGTAAAAGACAAACCCTACTCTTTAAAACATGTATACCTTTTCCGGTCTTCCTCCCGACTGCAGTCTAAAGTCCACCCAGCCTCTCCATCTAGACCAGACTTTCTCAACCCTGGACTCGGGGAACCCCTGCTAAAATGTAAAAACCTACAACTCATGACACATTAGTTTGACAGTCAGTTGGAAGAATGTTCCTAAAGCCTCGTACACACGCAGCTAATTTTCGCCAACCGGTCATCCGTCTTTTGTCCAGAGTGGTGTCTGTTGGTTGGAATGTGCTCTAGACTGCACTAAAATTTTCCCGTACGACAGAATTCTACTTCAGAAGTGATGTCATGTGTTGGATTGCTTTCTATGTGTTCTTTCATCTCTGAGCATGCCTAGTCTTGCTCATAAGATTTTTCCCCGTCAAAATCTGTACTAACGAGACGAAAATCGGACGTGTGTTGACGGAGGACAAAAATTTTAATGCCTGCACACCAGGATTTTGTCAGCCGAAAAGTCGGAGTCGGCTGTCGAAAGTACCAAACTAACAAGCTGAAAATCGGCAGATCGGTCGTCGGACGAAATTTCCCGACCAAATTTCTTATCGTGTGTACGAGGCTTTACTCTTGTTGTCATTGGGAAGAATTACCACACTTACAGATAGCTAAAAGGAATGATGTCACTGGGAACCTATCGGAGAGGCAGAAATTGCCCATTTCTCAAGGAACCCCTAGCAACCTCAGGAGGAACCCTAGAGTTCCACGGAACCCTGGTTGAGAAGGGAGGGAGGAGTTTTTTCAAGGCTCCTTGGGTGAGGCATGAACCACTTCTGCTATAGAAAAACTGGTGATCTAGACATGGCCCTTTGGCTCTGAGGCAGAGGCGAAGCCTCGAAACGCATCAGCCATCATTCTATCAAAGACAGTGGACATTGTAACAATGGACTCCAGCGTTTGAATTTGATATACTGGTT
The DNA here is from genome assembly GCF_965119305.1 of Pelophylax lessonae. NCBI lineage: Eukaryota > Metazoa > Chordata > Amphibia > Anura > Ranidae > Pelophylax > Pelophylax lessonae. Next base: position 191,778,094 of record NC_138777.1, on the reverse strand, counting down.
TACATCTTCTGTTTGTGAGTAGCCATTTTTATCTTGTACTAATAAAGCCTTACTGAGGATAATACGCTAGGCCGGTGTGCCCTTTCTTTGTTTTTTGTTTGCAGCACATTGTTGACCACCCTGGTCTTAGAGGGCAGCAAGGCCTTAGCCATTCGGAATGCCAAGTAAGAGTTCCATGATAGGAGTGGTCTGGGAGCCCTGTTTCTGAGCGCAGGAGCAAGTTGCTATGCATCGCAAATTTGCCCTGGTTGAGAAGCCCTGATTTAGACCTTTTATACTTCCCTTCCCACAAAAAAAAAGGGGGGAAGCGCCACTATAATGAAACTACCTAAAAAAAAAAGTGAAAACTATTTCTATGTTATTTTTACCCCACTGATTCTACCCATTGCTTCCCAGTCCGTTCTCTCTCCTTCGTTAATCCCCCTTCTCACCCACCTATTGACCCATTCCAGCCCAGTTTGGGCATTCTATTTCAATAACCCCCCCCCCCCTCCCAAAATAAATAAATAAATAAATACACAGTGATAAAAACATTTAAAAAAAAACTATAATTTTTGGGTAGTTGCACTTTGAAAGTGAATGTTCCCCTAGGCTTTGTGAATGAGGTGAAATTTCCCCTTGCAAAGAATACCCAATTGTGTGGGAGGAAAAAACAAAAAAATAAAATAAAAAATGTTTTGCTTGAACATGATTGGATGATAGACATCCGCAGGGCTTCACCTTATTCACTAAGACCTGGGGAAAATTCCCTTGAAAAGTGCAATTTCTCTTGCAAAGAGAACAGCATATTGCCTGTACAGTGTGTGTGTGTGTGTGTCCCTGGCCCGTCCTTTTATTTTCATTTTTTAATCACTTAGCCCTGGTTCACTCTGCTGCGACTTGCGACACATAAAGCATGACAAGTCGAAACACATTATTTTTCAACGTGTGCCGTCTTAAAAATCCGACTCAAGTCACAGCAAAAAAAAAAAAAAAGATTCCTGCACTACAGTTCTGTGACTTTGATATGACTTGAGTGCCAAAGACTGCAATGCTAAATCACAAAAGTTGCAGGAAAGTCGCAAGAAAGTCATACGGAAATCACAAGCAAGTCATAAGCAAGTCGCACGATTATGGGGTCCACCCATAGGCTCAGCAGTGTGAACTGAGTCTAAGTCACACATATGCGATGCGCGAACCCTGAAAATCCACTGTGGGTTCCCGCATCGCACTCAACTGGCAGGCAAATCGCTGGGGGTGTCAATACAAGGTTAACGACACCCCCAGATCAGTTCACATATCGCAGTGGGAACTGTCAGTTTGGACATGAAACGGATCGCATAGGTGTGAACACCCATGCGATTCAATTCTGGTGCGACCTAAAAAAGGGTCCTGTGTGAGTTTGGTCTGAATGCAATGCAAATTCAGCCATACAATCTGTATGGCTGAATTCGCATTGCACAGACATCACATGTGATTTGCAGAGCAGTGCGCTCCGAATCACCATGCAATGTCTGTCATCGTATATGTGTGTGAACCGGCTCTCAGGGTGGTCTGCATGAAAATACCTCCAGACTGACATCCACCAATCAGAGCATGTTGATATTTGCCCAATTTCTCCCAAGTTCCAGGCCACTGCTTCTATCAGGGCTGATGAGTGTAGGGGTATGGAGGAGCGCAATGATGTGAGGTGACGACCATGGCTCGACTATGCAGGCAACTTGGCTCTGCTGCCCTCGAGCCTTGACCGGGCCTTGCTGACCCTGGCCGACCCCTCCCTGGGTGACCCCGCTTCACCTCATGTTTAGTACGCCTGCAGTGTGATGTCTTGGGCTTCTGGATGTCGGTGGCGACCTTGGCGGGACGTGGAGGCGGGGGGACTATGGACATGGACAGATACAATATTTACTTCTCCCTTTTTCTTTTCCCTACCCCCCTTTTTTCTTTCTCTCTCCTTTCTTTCCATTCCTCCTTTCTCTCTGCTTTACTCTCCTTTTCTACTTGCTGTTTACGTTCATTACGGTTGTCCAAGTGTTTGGCCTTCGTTGGGCGGCCTGGCGGCATAAGGATTGTCTTCCATACATGCCGGGGGGGCTGATCGGGTGTTAGCAGTTGTCCCGCGTTGGGACCTGGGCTACTGCTGTGCTCCCACCTGCTACTTTTTATACATTTGAGGTGCACACCATAATCCAATAGGCTGCTCACACCTATGCAGGGAAGGCAAAATATAAACAGATAAAACTTCAGATTTATTTATTTATTATTTATTTATTTAAATAAATATATAATATTTAAATATATATATATATATATATATATATATATATATATATATATATATATATATATAATATTTAAATATATATATATATATATATATATATATAATATTTAAATATATATATATATATATATATATATATATATATATATATATATATATATATATATATATATATATAATATATAAGATTTAAAGACAACTCCACTTGCTCTGCACACCTATTACTAATTTATCATTTTTAAATATTCCCATTGTAGTTCAAATCTAGTATAATTTTTAAAAACTGGCAAAAATTTAAGCCAGGTTCCAGCGCAGAGGGACATTCGGTACACAGTTCATGTACAAGAAATGTCGTAAAACTCACTGCAAGAAAAGAAAACCATGGATGCTCTTGAATACGAAGAGAGAACATGGCAGTACTCTTCCTTTAGATGTAGAAGGAAGTTGATTAAGATGCTAGAACCTATGTGCCATCTTGACTATCACTCTACCATTCTGAGACTGGAAGTTCCTGCGTTTCATCTGTAGCAAGGCTAGTACTGCCGCTGGATTCCGCAGTGGGACAGAATTAGCATGTAAGAAAAGTAATTGGAACGGTGTGCCGTCTCCAGGGGCTAGTGAGCCTAGCAGTGCTAGACCGAGTATCATCTGTTAGTGTATTGTACAATACCAAATATTAAATTGAATCTCCAGGCTCTGGCAGGATGCCAGCATCTACCCAGTGTAAATAAAACTGAAATTCATCGGAGCTGTAACCACAAGTGGGCCATTCATTTCAGCAGGGCTCAGTGGCAGACTACAGGGTGGCATTGGACTGAGGAATAGGTCCCCTGAGAAGCATTTTATTGAAGAATTTCTGCTCACCTCAATATAGAATAAAAAACGTGTAAAAATGGACAATGCAGGCTGATGGATTTGAATATTTTCAGAAAAACGCCAATAGGACATCTAATACAAACAAAGCATAGGATATTTTTTTAATCAAGAATGGCAGAATAAACTAAATGTTATATAATGTAGAAAACAATATAATTAACTGCGACAGGCAGCCCCTCCTGAGCGAACCGACGTAGACCTACATCGGTTGCGCGCCTGCAGCTAGGGGGCGAGCACACGCCACCGCCAGCACGCTCCCACCCCCACTCGGCAGCGGGGACTCCGATGCACGGGGCAGACAGCTCCGATTGCCGCCTGACACCCGCGATCGTTCCCCGCTGAGAAAGAAGAACGGTCAGCTGTTGTAAACACAGCCGACCGTTCTTCTCTCTAGAATGATCACAGAGCGCCTGTGATCCTTCTATATAGGATCACAGGTCTCTATAGTCATTCCATAAGTCCCGCCCCCATAGAGTTAGAAACATGCGTACACATTTAACCTCTTGATCACCCACTGTTTTAACCCCTTCCCTGCCAGTGTCATTATTACAGTAACAGTGCATATTTTTTAGCACTGAGCACTGTAGTAATGTCACTGGTCCCCCCAAAAGTGTAAAAAACGTCAGTTAGGGGTCCGATCTGTCCGCTGCAATGTCGCAGCCCCGTTAAAAATTGCAGATCGCTGCCATTACTAGTAAAAAAAAAAAACACAATAAAAATTACATAAATCTTTCCCGTAGTTTGTAGGCACGATAACTTTTGCGCAAACCAAACAAAATACACTTCTTGTGATTTTTTTTTACCAAAAATATGTAGCAGAAAACAAATTGGCCTAAAATGTTGAAAAATTTGATGTTTACATTTTTTGGGGTGGGGAATGTTATATAGCAGAATGTTAAAAATATTGTGGTTTTCTTTTCAGAATTGTCGCTCTAATTTGGTTTTTAGCGCAAAACATTAAAATCGCAGAGGTGATAAAATACCACCAAAATAAAGCTCTATTTGTGGGAAAAAAGGACATCAATTTTATTTAGCTACAGTGTTGCACGACCGCGCAATTATCCGTTAAAGTAACGCAGTGCCGAATCGCAAAAAAATGGCCTGGTGATTAAGGGGGGAAATCCTTCCGGTCCAGAAGTGTCTTTTTTTGTTTAAAAATAACAAGCATGTTATACTTACCTGCTCTGTGCAGTGGTTTTGCACAGAGCAGCCCCAATCCTCCTCTTCTCGGGTCCTTCCTCCTGCCGCGTGCCCCCACAGCAAGCAGCTTGCTATGGAGCACCAGAGCTACTGCTTTGGGTGTCCATTCAGATGCGGAGCCACGTCTCGACCCCACCCCCTCTCTCTCCTCATTGGCTCACTGACTTTGGTTGACAGTAGTGGGAGCCACTGGTGCCCCCTGCTGTCTCAGCCAATGACAGCCGAGGCTCTCGTGGGGCTCAGGTAAAGACTAGGGGGGTTGAGGGGGAAGCTGCACACAGGTTTTTTATCTTAATGCATAAAAAACCTTCTGCTTTTAGAACCACATAGAAATATAGTTTCTGGCTTCTTCCTAACTCATCTTAAAAATTCTCCCTCTCCTCTCCTAACACCTATGCTGACTAATATGAGTGAGATTGATGATGAAGATGATGCATACAGTATACTTACTGTTTTTCAGCATGCTCCAGTCCAGTGACATGATCAGCTAGCAGCAGCTGCCAGGGAGGGGAGGGACTGCCAAAAATGACTAGAAAATGCCTGGGAGTGGCCCTAGGTGCTCCCTCCTCTCCTCTGTGTGGCTGACTCAGGGGAGTCAGGCTGGCTGACTCAGGTGAGCCAAATCACGTAACCGGACCAGAGTGTTCGGTAGGTAGGTATATAAATATTTCTTTCGCAGGCTAGCCACCATAGGTTTTAGGAGGGGGAGGAAGCATTATTAAGACTTGTTAGATGGTAGCCTGGAATTTTTCTTTAACACTTCCATGTATTCTTTGCCACAAATTAGGTAAAAACCCACTGCATGGGTTCCCTAAGGATCTGGAAATAAGGAACTGGTTCTCGCCAGGAACTCTTTTAACATCCAAAAATGTAATGTTGCGGCCTTAAAGAGAGCTTGGGGTTGATTTACTAAAGGCAAATAGACTGTGCACTTTGTAAAGTGCAGTTGCACACTGCAAGAACAGTTGCTCCAGAGCTTAGTAAATGAGCAGAATCTCTGCTGACCTCCATCACCCAATTACATGCAAGCAAAAATCCTTATTTTCCTTGCACGTGATTGGGTATTCTTTGCCAAAGGAAGCTTTACCTAATTTACTAAGCTCTGGAGTAACTGATCTTGCAGAGTGTAACTGCACTGTGCAAAGTGCACAGCATATCTTCCTTTAGTAAATCAGCCCCACGTCACCAGATTATTCATATTACCAGAAATTTTCCCATAGGATTATATGTGCATTTAACACAGGTTATTTACCAGTAAAGCTCCCCTTGTGTATAATCAAAAGCCCTGAGACTGCTGCTGGGCTCACACATTTTATATTATTCCCCTTAGCTCCTCTTCCAGCAACTACATAAAAGTTTATGTAGGGAGGAGAGGGGAAGGGAGAATGAGCTGGGCCAGCACAGAAAGAAATTAGACTCTCCCAGATGAGGAGAGGGCTATGATGTCCAGGGAGGGAGGGGGCTGTGCTAGGGGACTGACTCTTCTGGAGTAGTCAAATTTTCTAGTAATTTCAAAGGAACATTGCGAATTCATAAAACAAAAAAATTTAATGGAAGGGAAAAACTCTTCACGTAAACATGTAAAACACTTGATTGTTCTGTGATTTACCTGCATTTGTTTTACGTTGGTGACAAGGTCTCTTTAAAAAAAACTCTGTCACAGGGGGGTGATGATGCTCCCGGTATGAAGTGTAGGCATATAGATGTGCCTGTGCACACCTGAAGCAGCTTCCCAAACCTTTCTATCTAAGTGGAATCTCAAGCAGTTCCTTATTGGTATAAAAGCTTGCCTTCCTACCACCTGCACATTCCTATTGGCCAGTGAAGTTGTCCATCACAGTAAAGGGCTAATAGGAATGTAAAGTTATAAGGCTTATCAGCAAGCTCCAACATTACCTAAAAAGTGTTGGCACTTTGCCTATAAGAGTGGTCAAGTATTTGTTATCGACAGAGAGGTTTGAGAGGTTGCTTCAGGTACCTCTATGTACTGGCACATTATACCCGCTAAAGTTTTCCCCTTTTCCTCCTTTTACAGAGACTCTTTAAATACATTCTGTCATTCATTCTCTCAAATTGACAAAGTATATTTAAAGCCAAATCCAAAACCCACTATTGGCACTTTTCCACTGCAAGTACCGGCTCGGCTCTACTTGGCCCTGCTTGGCCGGGTTTGGTTTTTTCACTGCATGGTACCGCATGGTACGGTGTTGGAACGCTTTGGTACGGCTTGGTATGGTTTGCTTTTCCACTAAAGTAGTACTAAAGTAAGTGGGTGGGATAACAATAATTCTCTGACCAATCAGTGGCTAGTAGTGACAAACAGTCAAGGCTGCATGCAAAGGATTGTGGGATATGGTACCGGTACGGCCCTATTGGAACCACAACTGAGGTGGTACTGTTTAAGCGAGCCATACCGTAGTAGTAGTGGAAAAACGCCGCCGTACCGTACCGAACCGTTCCAACACCGTACGTACCATGCGGTTCCAGCAGTGGAAAAGCACAAAAGCGAGCCGAACCGTTCGGTTCCATGCAGTGGAAAAGCGCCATTATATTCACCTTCCCTGTGCTCCACTACTGCTATGTGCTTCCACAATACTAACCTTGTGTAAAGCTCCATGTCAGATGGTGTCAGAGCCTACAAAGGGCTAATTAAATCCTCCTTCACCTTACCTGACAGTGTTCAAGCCTGATGATTGGCCATTACGCCCAAGTACTGCATTATGGGTGGTCACAAGCCATTGCATACATAGAAGCGCAGGTTATATTGCAGTTGCTACAAAAGTTAGCAAGTAGCGGAGTTTCTTTATGGTTTGCCCAAACAGAAATCACACACCTCAGTGCTCTGATAGTAATACACATCCTTATCCCTGTGAAGGTTCTCATTAATCCAGGTCATTGTATCTCTAGTAGTAGTTAGTCACATTCAAGTGGACTTGAATCTGACTTGGTTCAGTAATGCTCAAGATATTTTGTAGTTTAGCCAAGTCAATTCTTCATTGCATGTCAGGGAAACAACCCATCATTTATATCCACACTGGTCGCACCAACACCTTGATCCAAACTTCATGCAAGGCATATTTTTTTGTACAAGGACAAGATGGGAGGTGTGAAAGTTGTGGATCCAATCTGTTGTAGTTGCATAATCCATTGGGGCAAGCTGCTTGCTATGGGGGCACCCAAACAGGCTCGCTCCCGAGCCACTGCTCTGTGTGTCTATTCACACACGGAGCATGGCTCAGCCCTGCTCCCGCTCTCTCTTCATTGGCTCACTTACTGTGATTGACAGTAGTAGGAGCCAATGACTCCTGCTGCTGTCTTAGCCAATGAGGAGGAAGGGACCAGAGAGCTGCTGCTCTCGTGCACATTGCTGGGCTCAGGTAAGTATTGGGGGGGGGGGGGGCTTCTGAACACAGAAGGTTTTATACCTTCATGCATTGCAAAAAAAAACCTGAGCCTTTACAACCTTTTAAGTACAGTGAGGTGTGCATTTTGGACAGTGAGGACAACTAGTTTGCAAGAGGTACCCTAACATCGGGATCCACATTGGCTTGTTGGTTGACCAGAACCAGTAACCCAATGGGTGAAAAATCTATGCTCAATGTTGGGAGGGAGCTGCTACTTTGCTCCATGGTAAACTGTTAAGTGGTCTATCGCTATCTCTTTTCTAATATTAAACTGGGAAAAGTTAATATTCACCAGAAGAAGTGAATGATAGGTTCCACCAAATTGCAGAATTTTCAAGAATTTGTAGTGTTCACTATGCAACCACCAAAAGCAAACCAGAAGACTCAAAGCAAAGGTGAGGATTTAAAACTATAATAATATTCGGCTTACAAAAGTAATTTTATATGAGAATAAAATAGGCAGACACTCATTTCACCAAATGGTCAAAGAATTTACCTGCAAACTAGTTGTATTTTAAGAATTTTGGTCAATTTTCTACAGTTCTGCCTGTCTCTATTTGTTTTGTGTTTCATTCTCCAACAGTAGAGCTTCTTATTTGTAAAATGTTTATTGATTTTCTGCACATTTCAGAAAAAAACACATTCTTCACATTGGTGGTTTTATAACAAAGGAATGTGAGTTATTTTCACAGTTATTATATAGCTTGAAAAAGCACAGACACAATGATATTAACCTAATTTAAATCCCATCTCTGGTGAATCCAGGTTAGAAAGCAATTACCTAAGTAAATACAAGAAGCAAAGTGTGAGACGAAACCAGTTCTTTACCTGCTCCCTGTCAGGGCACGTTACACAAGAATAATGTCATATTATGGAACCAGCTGGAAAATATAGCATTCCTCTTGCCTCAGTGCTTGTGTTTTCTATTATATATGCAATGGTCGGTCATATTGGCTGTAATTCATTAAAGCAAAAAGAAATGTAAAAATAGAACATGGGGAATGCTGGCAGGGAGCAAAAGGAGCAAATATAACACATGGGCTTATGTAGTTTTAACAAATTAACTGGCGCTGAGAAGAACAAAAGTTCTTCCTTAGGATTGCATTTGTGCACTATAAACAATACAGCGGAAAATGATCAATGTATTCATCAAGCACGAATAAAGCATCACTCTACATTGATGGCGACCACTAAGCACCTGCATGCTGAGGTACTTACCAACTTCCTATGACCACACACCAGTTGGTCATATAGCATCTATGTAAGACTACTTAGCCTGCATCTCAGCCTCGCATACTGCCACTCTGCTTTTTCTATCCCTTTCCACAGGAGCCCCATCTTGTGCTGCTGTCTTACCTTACCAATTATTCTGGGTTGAACTGGATGGACTTTTTTTCAACCAGACTATCTATGTAACTATGCATTCTTATGTGGGCATTATATGGCCAACCTCTGTGTGGTACAAAAGAGTTGTTGATTACCCCGGCATGTGGGTTTTTGCAGTCCCAATTTGCCTCCAACTTCTGCCATGCTGGCCAAGGTCACCTCCCTTCTTTTTCTTGGGCTAGGGTACACAAACACACACCTTAATGTGAAACAATACATTAACAACTCTGCACAACAGCTTCTTCATCTTCACATTACAGATCAGCCATACAGGACATAATAGTGCAATAAACTTGAACTCAGAAAGTCCAGCCATCTTCCTGCATTCACCACCATGAGCCACCTTACCCTGGGTCCTCACCTAGAATTTCCCTGGGCCTAGGCCCAGAAGGTCATTTCCTCTCCAGGCTACAAATCGCATATCAGAGATAACCTGTTCCCATACTCCTTCTGCCCAGGACTAAACCCACAGCAGATTATAAAAGGATACAGACTCCACCCACAACTATACATAGGGGAGGGACCTCATTAAAAGAGGTACTAACCCCTACTTACATCAGTGTTTAATGGTCATACAAAGACACTCACACTAATATATTTGATTCGCTTTAGATTTATTAAAATATCCAAAAGGGAAAAAGAGAACCCCAAGTCCCTAGTACTTCACCTTATCTTTTCTCCACTTTATCCCTCTTGGGTATGAAAAAAAATGAAATGTAAAAGTTTGTATTGCTAGTCATGGTTGGCACCTTTAAACTGAATTTACACCTTCACAATGCGATGTGTCGCAATTTTCCCTGGCCGTTTGACAGAAAAGCCAGCCCATTTACTTGAATGGGCAGCTCTTTGCACAAAATAGCTCCTGCACCTTTTTTATCAGTGAGCTAAAACAGCAAGGCAAGTTTGGGCGTATTTTTTGCGCATTCTGTCACGTGACAAAACGCACGACTACTACTGCATTTTGAGTGCCATTAAGCAATAAGGGCATTGCAAGCACAATTCGTATTTTGGCGTGGTTTTCAAATGTTTTTGGGAACGCAGGCAGAAATTTTCATTTCTGCCTGCCTTCCTGGAAACCAAGTAGTGAGTGCAGCCTTTAAGTCCCAGTATTGTTTGTTTCTATTTTTATTTTAAATGTTAAGAGATGGGGTGCCCTATGGTGACTCAACAATCCAAATATATTTTGCCAATGATCCTACCATAGTGACACATGCTCCCCTTATTCCTAATCCTGCTCTCAGATGGAAGTGAAATCTCCCCAATGTGGTCACAGCATTAAAAACTAGACAGTGGTATTTAGTCCATCTGAATGTAAAAAGAAAAGCAATTTCGATTGGAGTTGGGCTGAGAAAAGCAAAACAGCTGCCAATGTGGACCTCTCCTTCTAGAAATGCTAAGTGCCTGGCTGTTCAGCCTGGTCCAATGGTTTCAGTACTTCATGTGCCACTGAACTGGAACAAGTATGCCGATTAGGAGTTTTCAATTCCTTCTGACTTTGCTAGTTCTATTCATTAGTATGGAATCCATTGACAGCCAGGCAACTAGTATTTCCAAAAAAGGATGTCAGATAGCGTTTATATTTCTTCCAGTAAAGTTTTCTTTTAATGTTTGAGAGAAGAACGTTTTACATTCAGAGATAGATTTTTGAAACCGACTTACTTTTTAGGGATATAAACAAATCAATTTCAGTGTGGAAGAGGCACTATAATCTCTTTCATCTACAATGTCCATAGCAGTTAAGACTTGGAAATGCAACATTTGCCTAAGGTGAATGCAAAATATTTTCTTCCTAAACTCTCATTCTCAGACCTGCCATCCAGAATATGAGATGAGGATTCTGCATATTTCAAGGCAGTAAGACTTTGTTATCAGCATTCCGTTTGTATCGCGTGGCATATTAGGTGATCTGGAATTTATTTCATATGGAAGATGATAATTCACGTCTAAAATTCAGTCGCTGTTCAGTCTGGGGGATTTGACATGTCACAAATTTCAAACAGAGTTTGAATAATCAAGTTATCAGATTATACTTCTTTTAGACTAATATTCATGTTTTGTTGGCCAAAAACTCTTTTCTAAGTGAACTAGGATTGCAACAGTCTTTGCAAGAGTCCCACCAGAGAGGACACTTCTGGTGCACTAAACCATAGTATATTACATAAAGATACATGGTTAGTCAAGTTGAAAAAAGACACAAGTCTATCTAGTTCAACCAAAAAAAGGGAGAAAAAAAAAACATACAATCCTATATACACAATCCTATACCCACAGTTGATCCAGAGGAAGGCAAAAAAAAAACCCCAGCAAGCATGATCCAATTTGCTCCAACAGGGGAAAAAGTTCCTTCCTTTTTCCCCGAGAGGCAATCGGATATTCCCTGGGTCAATTTTACCTATAAATGTTAGTATCCAGTTATATTTTGTACATTTAGGAAATAATCCAGTCCTTTTTTTTTTAAAGCAAGCTACTGAGCTGGCCAGAACCACCTCTGGAGAGAGTCTATTCCACATTTTTACAGCTCTCACGGTGAAGAAACCTTTCCGCATTTGGAGATTGAATTTCTTTTCCTCCAGACGTAAAGCGTGCACCCTTGTATGTTGATCATATCCCCCCCTCCCCCCCACAATCTCCTCTTTTCAAGAGATATTAAATTCAGTTCCTCCAATCTTTCCTCATAGCTGAACTCCTCCATGCCTCTTACCACTTTGGTTGCCCTTCTCTACACTCTCTCCAGTTCCATGATATCCGTTTTGAAAACTGTTGCCCAAAACTGAACTGCATATTCTGGATGGGGTCTTACTAATGATTTTACAGTGGTAAAATTATATCTCTCTCTCTCTCTCTCTGGAGTCCATGCCTCTCTTAAAACAAAAAAGTATTTTGCTTGCCTTGGAAACTGTAGCTTTGCATTGCATGCTATTATTAAGCCTATGATCTACTAGAACACCCAGATCCTTCTCCGCTATGGATTCCCCCAGTTCTACTCCCCCTAGTATGTATTCTGCATGCATATTCTTAGCTCTCAAGTGCATAACTTTACATTTATCAACATTAAACTTCATTTGCCACATAGTTACTCAAATAAACAGTGCATTGAGGTAAGCTTTTAAGTTGGAGACATCCTGTAAAGAAGTTATTCTGCTGCAAAGCTTGGTGTCACCTGCAAAGACTGAAATGGTACTTTTAATCCCAGACCCTATGTAATTTATAAAGATATTAAAAAGTAATAGTCCCAACACTGGACTTTGGGGTTCACCACTGATAACCTTAGACCATTCAGAGTAAGAATCATTAACCACTACTCTCTGAATTTGGTCTTTTAGACAGTTTTCTATCCATTTCCAGACCTGTAGACTTTACCTTACACATTAGTCGCCATTAGTCGCATGTGTCAAACACTTCTGCAAAATTCAAGTACAATACGTCCACAGCCACCCCTCTGTCCAAGGTTTCACTTACCTCCTCATAAAAAGATATCAGATTTGTCTAATAAATTCTGTCTTTTATTAATGCATGCTATCTGTTACTTAAAATACTTTCTTTCCAGCAAGAACTCATCTATGTGGTCTTTTATTAAACTCTCCAGTATGTTCCTGACTATAGAAGTTAAACTAACAGGTCTATAGTTACTTGGTAAAGACTTTGATCCATTTTTTAATATACGTACCACATTGGCATAATGGGGTTGTTAGATTCCATGTAACATGCTATCTGCTATTTTTACAAACTTCTTTTTCCCTAGATATACAGTACTGTGCAAAGACTTTAAGCAGGTGTGAAAACCTGCACACAGTTTTTGAAGGAACTCATCAGGTAGGTTGTTCCAGACATCTTGGAGAACTAACCACAGATATTCTGTAGGTTTAGGCTACCTCAAACCCTTCTGTCTCTGCATTTAATTCCCGACATATTCAACAATGTTGAGATCAGGGCTCTGTGGGGGCCAAACCATTACTTCCAGGACTCCTTGTTCTTCTTTATGCTGAAGATAGTTCTTAATGACATTGGCTGTATGTTTGGGGTTGTTGTCCTGCTGCAGTATACATTTGGGGGCAATCACACACCTCCCTGATGGTATGGCATGATGTATATGTATCTGCCTGTATTTCTCGGCATTGAGGATACCATTGATCCTGACCAAATCTCACACACCATTTGCAGAAATGCAGCCCAAAACTTGCAAGGAACCTCCACCATGCTTCACTTTTGTCTGCAGACACGCATTCATGTAACGCTCTCCAGCCCTTTAGCGAACAACCTGCCTCCTGCTACAGCCAAATATTTAACATTTTGACTCATCAGTCTAGAGCACCTGCTGCCAATTTTTGCACCATGGTTCCTATGTTTTTATGCATAGTTGAGTCACTTAGCCTTGTTTCCATGAACTATGCATTTTGTTAATTTATAATAATAAACTATTAAAACTTCTATTTCTGAAAAAATCTTCTTCATTTACAGCATTTTTTCACACCTGCCTAAAACTTTTGCACAGTACTGTATGTCTAGACAAAAACAAAGTTTACTTACTGATCCTCCGCTTCTCATCGCAGCTAGACCAGTCCTGGCAGCCTCTGCACTCCGATGCTCCACCAGTCTAGGGTCCTGACCAGGGCTGCTGATAAGGCAGTATAGCCAGCCCTCCTGTACTGGGCCCAGGCCCCATCAGTTCAAAAGGGGGACCCAGGCACCTGCTGAGCAGGAGGGCCATCTGTACTGTCTTATTGCAGACACCAATCCTCTTCTGCCTCCCCCTGAGATGCAGCCAGCTTGTCCTCCTCTTTCTCCCTCCGGCTGCACCATGGGGGGGGATTGGTCCTAGCACATGTCCCCCTTCCATCTGCTGTCCAGGCCCTCCATGTGCCCCTTTCCCCTGCAGCACTGCCAGCTCCCATTCTCTGCACTTCCACAGCTAATACAGGCACACAGGGGGATGTTTCAGGATGGAGAGCAGAGGGAGGGGTCAGTAAATATGTCATTTACTGGCCCCTTCCTTACCTAAATGTACAAAATGAGGGATCAGTACCAATCACTCCTGTGTCCATTCATCCCTGAAGCAGAGTAAACTTTGTCTACTATGCTTCAGTTTATGAATGAGATTGCTTCCATTTATTCATCTGTGCAACTGAGGCTGCAGAGAAACAGACTGATAAATCTATGTTTACAGTCGGGGGGGGGGGCTGTCAGACTGTATGGTGCCCCGTGGTGATTTCTAGCAGCAGCCCTGGTCCTGACATAATCAAGAACAGAGCAAGGACCATAGCCCAGCTCTGGATGTGAGGACGCAAAGGGACAATCAACTGCTGGATCATGGGGGAGCGCCGCCAGTCAGGAGTGTGGAGGATCAGGTAGGTAAAATTGACACAGCCCCACCACAAGGGAAAATTTTTATTTGACCAGAGATGGGATTTAACGCAAAAAAGATCATGAAAATAACTGGACAAATTCCTTTCAAGATAACATAGTTATATATGTATATTTTAAAGTGACACTATACAATACCTTTATTCTCCAAACATAATCTATATACTGTATATTCACTACTTAATGGCCATGTAATCTCTTTTTCATTCATGTTTTTTTTGCCACCTTGTCCTCTGTGAGCTCCCAAAAAAAAATCTAACCAACCCCCACCCCTCGTCTGTTTTTTTTTTGGAAACAGCAGTGCATATTCTTTTTGGTCATGTGCACTACTCTATGCACACTACAAATATTACATAGTCCCTAGTTCCTCTCAAGAGCAAGAAAGAGAAAGGTGGCTACATTCCCATATACCAGGGGTCTTCAATATGGCCCTCCAGTTGTTCAGGAACTACAATTCCCATCATGCCTAGTCATGCCTTATGGGATGTGTAGTTCCACAACAGCTGGAGGGCCAACGTTTGAGGATCCCTGCCATATACAGTGGAACCA
The DNA here is from genome assembly GCF_965119305.1 of Pelophylax lessonae. Taxonomy (NCBI): domain Eukaryota; kingdom Metazoa; phylum Chordata; class Amphibia; order Anura; family Ranidae; genus Pelophylax; species Pelophylax lessonae. The sequence continues at coordinate 191,763,055 of NC_138777.1, read as the reverse complement.
CAGAGAAAAAACATAGCCATCCTCTAACAGGAAGTCAGATGGCAGCAGAAAAAAAAAATGATTTTAAGATTTAGAGGAGGATGGGAGCCATACAAAGATGTGAAGATCACTTTTTACTTGCAGAATATGTGAGTGTTATTACTTTGTAGACAATAAATTCTGTATATACAAAGGTACGCTATGTGAGGTCTTTCTGTTTATCTCTAAAATACATATTGCGGAGTTACTAGTTACTGGGGTGTGCAGTAGTATTGCCCATGACGGTCTACCAACATCAAGGATTAAGGATATGGTTACACCATATGCATTAATTGACCTATCTGTAGTGAGTGGTCAATTTTGTCTGATAAGCCTTGTGTTTGATCACTGAGTGGAGGTTTGGACACATCACTCTTTCTCTATTGAAAACTGTCACTGCAATTTTGATTCATATCACAGATCGATACTGGATCACTGTGGACTTTATTTTTTATTTTCTATAATTTATTTTATATCACTGTCTCGCTGATAGGTGGTCATTTTTTTTAACCGGAACGTAGCGCTCTTAAAATAGGTAAGTATGCACATCCTTCCTTTACAGGGTATTTAGTATAGGGTTTAGAATGGGGGTGGGAACAAGTTTAAGATTAGATAGGATCAGACTAGACTTCCACTTTAACTGTGTATTACATTTTATTTTATTTTTTATAAAGGTCCACGTATTCTTTAACATACCAGCAAGCCTAAAATATTTTACATATCTAGAACAAGTTTTCATTCCATTTACAAAACAGTGCATAAAACCTGACATAAATATACAAAACCTTTGTCTTGTATTTATATTCGCTGTGACATTATATTCAGGAAATGTTTTCAACAATTTCAGGGTAAATAAGCCTATCCACACACAAACCTTACCGAAATTGGCACTGAGAGACGTGCCAACCTCCTGCCGGCTGACATAAATTTTCTCCCTGACTTAGCGGTTTCAATGTAGCACATAGGCAGGGAACCCACCATTCCCTTCTAATATGTTGGAGAATCTCTGTGTAGAGTTAATGAACACTTCTAAAGCTTGTTAAGTCAACTGTGTACAAAAGCACGCTTGTCTTAACAACAAGAATTCCCTCTTACGTGTCTTCAGATCCCCATCTCAAGCACTTATGACTCTTAAAGCTGTTAACCGCTTCCTATTTACACCAAGTAGTAATTTGCGTTCACTGGTCCTTTTAGACATCAAGAAAACAGCTGAAAGCCATCTTTATAAGTCTTGTTTGTTTTATAATGCCCCCGACAGCAGCACTATAGAGAGCTTGTTAGGTCATCTATCAAAAACATACATATTGATGAATTTTCTACTTTATAGACATTTCCCTTAATTTACGAGTTTCTTGAAAAGCTGCTGGAAGTTTCCAGATAATTAGATTTTTTTTTTCTTTATTTCCATAGTATTTAAATGCATTTGAAATATACCATTCGTCACCAGGTAAAACCTTTCAACAATGGTGCCACTTGCCAGCGACGGCTCCAGAGAATTTAACTCTGATTGATGGCAGGTCAACTCGAATTGGCTGGCAGAATTTCCAATTTTCTTTTGGGAAATTGCTCATTTCTTGAAGTCTATTCCTATTTTTACAAGTGGACAGCAGGCTGAGATTATACATTACTAGGTGTCCAAGTATAAAATTGTGATGGATGGCTCCACATTGAGAGAAAGAGTTAAATGCTTAATTTAGATTTCTCTTCAGTGAAATAAATATATCAAGTGAAGGAACTTTAACGTATATATTTACTTTCTTGCTTGAAGAGTTTAAGCTGCTAGAAATATTGCGCAGGAAGAAATCAAAATGTATTCCTTAGTCCTACTAATATGGAACTGTTTATGGGGTGTTTATAAAAACTAGCTCTGGCAATGAGATTTTAAATCAACATATTACCGCTCAACAGTACTATGAGTATTCTTGTTACCTCCTGTCTATATATTGTTTTTCTGTAAAACAAAAAAAATAGTTTTCAGCTCAAAGTCTGTCTTCAGTTTTTTTTAAATAAACTTTTTTTTTATTATATATTTTCTTTGTGGTCTGTAAAACATAAGAATACACTTCACTACTTCACGTCCCTCCTCCTTTCCTTCCTTTCTAGCTTGGCACAGTATGGGTTGAATTACTAATAGGCAAATAAGCTGTGCACTTTGCAAGAGAATTTTGGCTTAGCTTAGCAAATGAGGTGAACCTCTGCTGACTACTAATCATGTGCAAGCAAAAACAGTTTTTCTATTTTTCTTGCAAGTAATTGGGAATTTTTTGCAAAGTAAATTTTCATCACATTCACTAAGCTAATAGAAAATTCCCTTGCAAAGTGAAAAGCCTATCAACCCCTATGTCTCTTAAAGTAAAACTAAAGGCAATTTTGGATATAGTAAGGGACAGTTCTAGCTAGGGATCGACCGATTATCGGCAATGCTGATATATCGGGGGCCTGATGTATCGGAATCGGCCCCTGAGGTTACCGATATTGCAGATATTTCGGGAGAGTGCTTGTACAGGGGTGATGCCTGCAGCTAGATGCATCATCCCGGTACCGGTGTCCATAGCCAATGGTTGGCTGTCTTGTAATGACAACCGATGCAGCTGAGAAGCCACTTAGCTGTCATTACAAGGAGCGGGAGGGGACGTCCCCCCCCTCCCGTCACCTTCCACGGCTCGCCCGGGTCTCCAGTCCCATCGGGAGACCCAGGCAACCATCCTGCATGGCCACCGAAGAACCGATGAAAGACGCATTCTGCTCTGATCGGGTCTCCATGTAAAAACCCGGAAGTGATGTCATGACATCACTTCCGAGTACTCTGCGCCAAATTTTTAAAAAAATGACAACATTCAAAACAGCCAAACTTGGCGTTTTGAATGCTTTTAAGTGCAAAGGAGGGGTTTGGGGTCTTTTAGACCCCCAGATCCCTCCACAACAGTACCTGTCAAGAAAAAAAAATGATTTAAGTGTACAAACATATCGGGCAATACCGATATTCAATTCAAAATATCGGTATCTGCTTTAAAAATACAATATCGGTCGATCACTAGTTCTAACCTTTCATTTTTTTCGCCCTCTGTGTCCTACACAGGGATATTTTTCTTCCATTCCTGTCCCATAGCCAAAACAGGAGGTGAGAGGAAATCCCACCACCCTTGTTGTCACCAGGGTCACCAGAACTAATGTCCCCATTGGAAGATTCCCCCTTTATTCCTCTTATGATGATAACCCAAAATGTGAGATTTTCTTTCACTTTAACCCCTTTACAACTGCTAAACACATATGTGCGGTGGCCAAAGGGTTGGATTGAATGCCCACATACCGCAACTACGCTGGGAGGCTGATGTTTCTGTCCTAAGAAAATGCTCATTGTACGCTCTCAGCACAAAGACAGAGCTGTCAAAGTCAGATTTTGGTCAAGACTAAAGATCAGTAGCCAGCGGGACCAGCTTCTGATCATGTGACTACTGTGACAGTGCCAGAAAAGATGTAAATATTGTAGTGAAAGCTGAATTTTATCTAATACTGGGAAACATATTTTAATCTTTGCTTTCTAAGCTGGAGTTGGCTTTTAAAAAGTGTATTTACAGTATAGACAAAGCTTTCTTTTTTCTTTTGGCTAGAGTAGGGAAGGGTTAAAACACCTCTTTGCTGTCTGTATCGCATTTGGACATCTCCCTTCACTTCCTGACCCAGAGATGCAAGAGGAAATGAGAGGAAATCTCTACAAAGTGCAAGAAATTCCTCTGTATCCCACTGGAGAATTTACCCACATCTTGTGTTCAAGTGAAATTTTCAAAATGTTGGATTTTCCATCAGCTTCCATCTCTGTGACAATGGTCACCTTAGGTAAATACAGAGCGTACAACTAAACATTGGGAAAACAAACAGCAATTCAATGGGACAATTAGGGGGAATTGGGATACCAGAAAGTCAAGATAATGAAAGAAATACAATTGAAGATGAGAAAAAAAAAATACTCTAAATATGAATTTTATTGATACAAAAAAAACATCAAGCCACCTCAATAGAAAACCATTGTTGGGTAGGTAAAAAAAACCACGGGGACATATAAACAGACATAAATGTGTGGGGAGAACCCCAGTATAGACAAAAATATTGAAGATAGTGGACACAGAAGCCCCAGCAATTCAATTTGACATTTCCTTACATAATCTATCCAAAACTATACTAAAAAAAGAAAAGTTTTGCCTGTACATACACTTTTACATTATCAGGAATCATTTTAGAGTTTTGTGACCTTTAAATATGCCATCCTACAGCCTTGTACATGTACATAGCCACTAATCTGTTCAGGGAATCTGAATAGCCTTATTATTTGCAGCAGGGGATTCATTATTCCATATATAGTCGAACACCTAACATAAAAGAAGACTTTAAAAGTATGTTTCTTTAAAATTCCTTACGCTTTTAACATAATTAGAATCCAGGGCTCTTGACGCTTCCTTTAAAAGCAATGCAATATCACCATTGATTGATGCCTCCCAGAAGTTCTGCAAGTCGAAAAACAGATTCAGTGTTTATGCCAGGGTGAAGTTGCTGTTTGACGTTAATAAATCCTATCCAATTTCTTCATTATCCTCTAGCATCTGAACCCATCCAAGTATCACCGGGGACAGCCCATAGAGCTGTAGGCTAGGAGTTATAATAATTCTGAGAATCTTATAATAGCACCCTTTGCTTTGATCAGTGAATATTGCATTGGATATTGTATGAGACGCCGCAATAAATTCAGTACAGGTGCAACATAGGCTCGGAAAGAAATAAACAAGATATATGGCTTGTACACATGAGAATGTCATTGCGTAGAATTATTCCCAAGCAGAACCTCAATAAAATTAGGTTCCTTACTCGGCAGCTTTCATGTTTAAATTTTAATTAGCCCTGTTTATCAAATTTTGCACAAAATGAGTTTATGGCATTAAATCTTCAACGCTTAAGACGTCCCAGCAGAACAAGAAATAAATGCGAATTTGTGACCCCCGCTGTTTCTTTTGATATTCTCTCCCAATTTGTTATAGATATTATGACATTACATGGTCTACACTTCCATTAATATTACTTCTTTCTCCTTGCTATCATCTGTTATCTAATTCATTTTATGGGAGGGTTAATTAATCTTTCTTTCCATGTTTTGCAAGGGCTGTTTTCCTACTTACGTGAGTATTGATTTGGATGTTTCAAAGCCATTTTTTAAAACCATATTTTATTAGGTGCTTGGTGAAAACGTGATCTTTAGCTATACCCTGGTAATCACAGTGGGAACTGAGCAGTTTTCTAGGCTTAAATTTAAGGGGCTTTACATCTCAGGACCACTTTAATTTGTTGGCACCTCTTGTGAAATGTTGACCTCTTAACTCTTTTATTACCAGAAATGTTTGATGTCATTGATGCCAAGATGTGCAGACCAAATTTAGAAGGTGTCAGCATGCTTCAGTTTACTTGATAAGCACTCCATGGAGTTAATTTACTAAAGGCAAATAGAATATTCACTTTGCAAACAAAGTTGCACTCTGCTCTTCAAGAGCTTAGTAATAGTGATGAAATTCACTTTGCAAAAAATACCTAATCACGTGTAAGGAAATGTTTGCTTGCGCATGATTGGATAATGGATGTCAGCAGAGCTTTACTTTATCCACTAAGCTCTGTCTGGGGAACATTCCTTGCATTTGCAACAATCTTTTTGCCTAGAGTAAAATCAGATCCTTTGACTTATTTGTGTATATGTATATTTGTGTATATATATATATATATATATATATATATATATATATATATATATATATATATATATATATATATATATATATATATATATATATATATATGTATATATATATATATATATATATATAATTTTAGGATATACTGTATATATGGGTTTTATTTGGTAAACAGTTTTCTTTTTTATTAAAAATAGGAAAATGTAAGAAATATTTTTGGGCTATTTTAAATACTGTGATTGTATCTGACAATTACAGTATTACTTCCTTGGCTTTGGTGCCATCTGTATATTGAAGACATTATTTTGTCAATAAAACGTCCAGCCTACATGTGAATCATGTAAGTCATTGTGACCAATTGGTTCCCAATAATCAGTGTAGACTTGAGGTGTTAGTGATAGGTTAAAGCCAAACTCCAGCTAAATACACACATTTCAAATGCTTTTTTGATGTTTTAGCTGTCAAAAAATTTGCAATTGTATTTAGCTACTCTTGTTTTTCCCATACCTCTGCCATACAACCTAGCTAGGAAAATGGCCTAATACCAGCATAATTACTTGCTTTCTGCTTTTTATTCCTGTATTCAGTCTTACTGTGTTAGACTGACAGTAATAGAACATATAACTTAGTCCTGATTGGCTCACAGCACTGATCCTTTCTTTCCCTGTGCTTGTTTTCGGTGGGATGGGAGTGAAGTAAATATAGATATCTAACATAACTATAGATCTCTAATAATTTTAATAATAGTATATACAAATACAATAAAAAAATATGTTTTGCCAGTAGAGGTAGTAATCCTTCAATTTGTGAACTCACTGAAAAATGGCTTTTGTAGCCTAATCTGAGACATATTTTAGGTTTATAGCTTTGGGGGGGGGGGTCTCAACTCCCCAACTGACTATGTTCTGAGCATGCTAGGTGCCTTGCTGTTGTGCTAACCTTCTAGGCGTAATACTTCATTAACTTGTATGGCAGGCTGTGTGCGGAACCTGCTGCTCCCTGGATGTGGGAAAATGCCCAGGAATACACTGGGCATATTTTCAGCCTCTGTCAATCCATGTGAATGAGGCCTATTATTATTAGTGATTAGTCAGTGTTTTAGCCTGCTTGTGCACACCAAAAACAAAATAAAAATTATTTTTAACAGACTGATCCTTTAATTTAAATAACAGAGTGTATGCTTACCTTTTAAACACATTGCTTCCAGTTCTTTTTGTGAAAGCCTAAGTGCACACAATATGACATGCAAATAATGGAATGTGCAAAATATATTCAAATCATTTTAAAATGATTCAGTGCAATTTAAATAAACATGAAAACATCCAACACAAATTTGTATAGCACAATATTGCATTTTATTGCCACAAAGTCAAAGGGATAGTTGCTTGATCAAGAGAAATGGTGCATTCAAAATATCTCAAGACAAAACCTATGATCTGGGAAGGAGATGTAAGGAAGTGACATGAAAGCTTGGCGAGGAAAGAAAGCTAACCCAAAGAGAAATATACACTAGCTGAAACGTGGTAAATTAATGAGGAAAATGATTGGATTATGTTCTTTGATTAAAAGTCTGTGGGTTCTAAATTTTAGGAAATGGCTAATGGTTATCAAGGATGAGACTGATTAGAAATTCACCTTGTTTACATGACTTGACATCCTGGCAAGTGTTATAGCTGCTGATGTGCAGTAACTACTCTGGCACCCAAGAAGTTGCTTAATTCTACTTTCAATGAGAAGTTACAATTAAATCTGGAAGGAAGGTTAGGACAAGATTTGCACCCTGAAGAAAGAAGTACCCCAGAACAGCTAAACTGTAAATGCTGGTCCAGCATAATGTGACTTATTTTTATGGATAGAGTTTGTACTATTAAAGATTGAAGGAAGAAGCATCAATATTCTTCAATACGCTGATTATACGACTCTCAGAAACCAAAGGCTTGAAACATCGGATCAAAAGGATCAAAGAAAGCATCATATATGGCCTCTTCTTGAACATCAAAAAGACCAAGATTATGACCACTGCAAGAAATGGATACGTCAAAATAGCAGATGACGGTGAGGAGATCGAATGGGTGCAGAACTTTGTTCTTCTGGGATCGAAGATTGATTGAAGCGGTGATTGTAGTCCAGAAATAAAGCACCTGTATCACACTAGGTAACACAATTATTATAAGCATGAAAAGAATATGAAAAGCAAGAATGTTAGTCTGGCAACAAAATGTAGATTAATTCACGCTATTGTATTCCCCATAGCTACCAATGTTGTGAAATTTGGACCATGAAAAAAACTAAACAGGAGAAAAATCAACGTGTTTGAGCTATGGTGCTGGAAAGGCTCTTGTGCATTCCATAGAAAACAAAGATATAACTCATACTTGCCTAATTCAGACATGGTATGCTATCGAATTCAATAGAGAAGGTGATAGTGCCCTGATTATTTAGAACATTTAAAAGAAGCAGTATAAGATCAGGAAATGTTGAGCTACCCCATAGAATTGACGAGAGTCAGTGAACTGAACATATAACGCACACACACATAGGCACATACATATCTATTGTGCATATAAACTATCACCGAAGACTTGACTGGACTGGATGTGGATAGCTGACACCTGCAATAATTCATCACACAATAATGTCATCACACACTGTGGAATAACATATTCACACATGATTTGGCTTTGACTGAATTTCTACTTTAAAAGGATTTGAAAACATTCTGTCAGTGCTTGATCAAAGATGTTTGTTAATACCCGCCTGGCTGTGCTGACCATATTTGCCTGCTACAAACCTCCAGTTTGTGTGACTCTACATGGTGTTTCTGTATTGCATTTAATTCTGATTGCACTATTAACTCTGCCTGCACTATCTGGCTTCACCCTGCTGTGACAAAAAGAAAAAAGCCAGTGGGATATTTGTCTACTAGCACATACATATTAGTAATCGTACAGTAACTTTTTTTAGGATAAGAAATATAGACAAAGCTATTTTGACAGTACTTCTCTTATGGATTACAGGAGTGCAGTTCTTTCTGCATTCCTGTGACCATTTCCCCCCAGCAGTGCGCTGTCAGCTGACGTCACTTAGCCGGTCCAGATTTGGGAAAGATCCCCGACTTCACAGTCAGGATCCACCCAGATGCCTGGGCTAGCAGCTTGCTTAGCCTCTCAGCACGCCACTGGATGACTGAACCAGCAACTCCTGCCCATCCACAGTCCAGCGCTCCAGTGAGCGCTGGAGGAGCAGAGAGCCATTGACTGATAGACACCGGCTCTCTGCTCAGTGAAGACTGAGTGATCAGCGGTCTTTGATCGCTCAGTTCTCAGTCTTAAAAGCGGCCGGGGAAAGCTGCAGCACCGGATCATCAGATCACCGGCTCTCTGCTCAGTGAAAACTGAGAACTGAGCAATCAGGGCTCTTAAAAAAGTCAGCACTTCTCTTTTAAGAGAAAGTCTGTGGCCTATTATGTCTTAATGAAAGGAATTATATTCAACTTGGACATTGATTATACATTCACCATAATGTATTCGATTGGGACACCAGTCTCACACACCTCTTTCCAAGAAGAACATGCATCCAGAAAAAAAAATAAAAATCCAGAAGTTGTTTGTATTATTTTATGTACTGAAACCTAAATATTGGATTTTGATCCCAGGTATTTTTCTATTTAGCTGTAAAAATTAGTTTTGGGTAGACAGGCCCCCCCAAGCTATCGCTTCAAGCTACACTATTATTATTATTTTTTTTTTTCTTTAATAGATTCTTATTGGTATTTAACAAGGTGTAACAAAATAACAAAGTAACAAAGTGCAACATACAAGCAGAGTACATCAAGAGCAAAGAACATCGAGATTAAATAATCAATATCAAGAGGGGGAAGAAGTGGAGATCCATTGGGCTCATGGTTTCCATCTATTGTCAAACTTTTTCCAGCTAGAATGTACAGACAGCGTTCTCTCATATTCATAGGTAAGGTTAACAGAAGCCACTACTTCAGATAAATTGGGGGCCATATCCCTTTTTCAGTGTCTAGTGATAACTAGTCTAGATGCTATAAGAATATGGGCGACAATGGGACGATAGTTCAAGGGTAGGGGATGCTCTTGACATCTAGTCTTACAGATACAACCGACCCTTTTGAGGGCAATCATAATGCTGATGCGGCCCGCGATTAAATTGAGTTTAACACCCCTGCCCTACACTATTATTATTAATATTATACAGGATTTATATAGCACTAACAGTCTGCACAGCACTATACAATATAAAGGGAGACAGTATAGTTACAAAACAATTCAATACATGAGGGCTATATGTGCCCTGCTTGTAAGAGCTCACAATCTAATACCATACAAGATTTGTTTTTATAATATGATAATGGCTTTCATTTCTTTACAATATACTGTACATGTAATAATCAATCATCTGCCAACATAGCATAATATTAATCCAAACTTCTTCATAAAATAATTATATGTTACATACCTAACTTACTAAAGCACAGTGTTTAGGACAATCGGAACGTAGGTGTTGAATATTCATTTTATTAACTCTATACTGTCCTCTAGTACAAGATATTATAATAGAAAGGAACCAGTTCTAATATATGTGTTCTATCTTTCTTTGGAGCACTTGAGATAACCTTGAAAATAATGTGAATCTGATTAACATTCTTCAGTTTACAACATGAGCCGTTGTTCAGCTTTCTTTACATTGTGTCAACATAGGCAGAAACATTTTTTCCACACATTATGGGGGCATGGAAACAAACACAGAACACAAAGGACTATTAAGACCTGCTGATTTCAAGAATAGTCATTATCAATTGGTGTAATTTTCCAGAACAAAGATTGTGGATTGTAATCGTATGTGCAGTGCGAATCACGAGTCAAGTACAATGAACTCAACCTCAACGAAAGAGAAATGAGCAGTGTTCACAGATGATTTTCTTTGTCTGCAATTACAGAAATAGTGCTGCTTTTATACAAAAACCTAACACTCTTTGGTGTGCTTAAGGGGGACTAAATTTTTTTTAAGGTTTTTATTTATTTATTTATTTTACTTTTTTTAAAAGCTAAGGTAAGGTGGGCTGAGGTATCTGCCAGGATCATATATGGATTCCAACAGTCAAGCTCCTATCCATAGTTCCCACTTTTCTTCCAATTCAAAAAGGCTCTGATCCAGCTACATTCTTCCAATTATTAATTAAAATCTCACAGGAAGAAAGGAATTCCCCCCCAATGGCAAGTATAGAGAACAAGGAACACAAGCATGCAAAACATCAGGAGGTAATATAACAACCTAGTAACTATCAAATCTATAGCTATACATGTTACATCCATATTTATGGTACTAAAACAGCAGTCCTGTCCCTCAATCTCTCATCTCATTGAGACAGCAGGAGCGGGATCTTCTTCACCCGCTGTCACAATTTAAAAACAGCATAGCTGTGTGGATCTCAACCAACACAGCCACGTAATTCATTAACAGAGATCTGTTAAAGAAAAAAATTACAAGGCCCACCTACCAGACAGCTTGTAGTTCTCAATAAACTGTTATAAGAGGGCACTGATGAGCACTCTTATAGCCCGCCCACATGAGAGGTATGTACAGACAGCTGTACTGAGAGTCTACATCTGCTGATTGTGGGTGCAATGCTCTACAGGCTCCTAAGTAAAAAATAATAATATGTGCACATTGTTTTAATGTGCATTTAATGTTTTTTTTTTTTTTTTTTACAAAAGTGAATTAATTCTTTGAAGTAGTTGTAAACCTCAGACATGAAAGATGAACGAAGAATATCTCCTTATAGTGTGTGCTTGCCTTAAATAAAAGAACTAAGCGTCACTTTTGTCTGCTGTCTCATTCCTTTGCTATCAGTATGAGTTACTTCTGACAAGTTTCCCTGACACCAAGAGAAACATGGTGGCAGTAGAGGAAGGCGGAAGCTCCAGCTAATTAACAGTCTCAGTTCTGTTCCTGTGTGCTGTTTGAAGGGGGTGCGTCTGGTTCCTCCAATCAGCTCTCAGAGCTCTCCTCACTGAACTCTGCAGAATGTGACTTCAACTCTCCGCCCTTTTTTTCTTAACTCTCGGACAAGCTTATAAATTCTGGACTTTGAACAGCTGTTAAGAAGTGAAGGCTGCAAATAAACAGGTACAGCTGATATAGGAGGATTTGATTAATCTATGCTTTATCATCTCAAGATAATCCCTTCAATGGGTATATGTAAGGCTTTAAAAACTCTTTAAAAGCTGAAATCTGGCCAGGGAAGCCCCCACCCCCCCTAAAAATGATACCCCCACCCTCTCTAGCTGATTGCCCCATGGCATGGGGGATAATTTTTACTAAGCCTAAATTCCCAATGTATTCACCTAAATACAAGATTACATGACTACCTGGGTACCGCATCTTCTTCACTTTCCAGAGTGGAATGGTCCACCTTTCGAGTGCCCATGTCTCTGCTTGGTGTCATGGCCACTTCCCACTTTGTCCATCAGTGTGGTCCTCACAACATCCTGAACACTTCAACTGAGGCATTGGACTAGACTGCAGAGGTGGATCATTGGTCTTCATTCCTAAAAAAGTTTCAAAAGAAAAGTATCCTGCCTCAGACCCTGCATTGGAATACTGCCTCTGAAGATACAGCCAGCATTTGGACAATCATCAATCCAGTCACAGACAGATCTAATCAGGTTTCTTTCCCAATAACATGTTAGCTTTATCTTATCATATGTACACTTAAAAAAAGATTTTTATATTTACATCTACTGGACACTGAGCGGTCCTTTACACACCCGGGTTTTATCACCCGAGGTAGCAGCCCAGGCCCCCAACAGGGCCCACCACCCTCCCAAAAAGGCCAGGCACCAATCGTTGGAAGGAAACCCTTCCTACCTGCCTTGACCTCCTATCTACAAATAGTGATTGAGTCAGTCCAGAGCGATCTCTACCCTTAATGAAAAAGTTCCACAGATGGTTATGTGATAGTAGATTTAGGTCAGTAAATTTTAAAAATATGAATTGGTGGGAGGGTTTTTTTTTTATTTCACTCAGAGATAAATATTAGGGTTGAGCGGACACCTAGATGTCCGTGTTCGACGGGTTCGGCCGAACTTTAAAAAAAAGTCCGGGTCCGTGTCCCGGACTTTTACCGAACTTTTCCCGGACACCGAACCCCATTGAAGTCAATGGGGACCCGAACTTTAAGGCACTAAAATGGCTCTAAAACACCAAAGGAAAGGGCTAGAGTGCTGCAAATGGCAGCAAAACGTAATTAAGAGCATGGCAAGTGCTCTGCAAACAAATGTGGATAGGGAAATAACTTAAAACAACAAAAAAAAACAGAAAAATAAAACAATGTTCTTCTTCATCTCTGAAGGACGAGGCCCATATGGAGTAGGAGGGAGGTTGAGGTGGTGGTGGATGTGGCGGTGACATAGGCGTGCGCACAGGGTGTGCTGGGTGTGCCTGGGCACACCCTAATCACCTAGGGCACATAGCATTGCCAGTGAGGAGATGGGAAAGATCTCCCTGGGACCTGCTCTGCTCTATTTCTCCTTGCCTACAGGTACATGGCCCCGATACATTACTCTCCCTGCTGGCAAACACATGCATGTGTATTTCAACTTTGGGGTGCACACCTTAATGCAATAGGCTGCGCACACCTATGGGCGGTGTAGGTGGAAGCGGCGGTGGAGGAGGACCAGGGCCGGATTAACAGCATCATGGGCTTGGTGCTGAGGATTTTGAAGGGCCTTAAGGGCCGTGCCTTGCCATGCACCCAGAGGAGGAAGGGTGCAGCCATGCATGCCTAATTCAACATGGGATGCTGTCTCTGAAGCCCATAAACACATCCATGCATCGCCAACTGTCCCTCCTTGTCCGGCCTTCACGCTGTGTGGGGAGGTTCTGAGGGTGCTGCCTGGGGAAGCGAGCATAGAAGCCAGACTTCTGTGTTTACAAGTGACAGAAGAGCGGTAACAGTGAATATGGCCAACCCGGGGCCTATATAAAAGGTAGGGGCCTGGAGCTGCAGCTCCAATAGCCCCTACATTAATCTGGCCCTGAGGAGGAGGACGAGGTAGCCAACACTGCTTCTTTTCAAAAATTTTAAATGAGGGTACACCCCAAAAGAGTGAGAAAGAGCAAAAATGGAACAATGGGTGGGTAAGGTCGGTATCCATTGCTATTCTGCATAAGGTACGGAAAAGTCCCGTGGGATCCATGCCTGGTTCATTTTAATGAACGTGAGCTTGTCCACATTGTCTCTGGACAGGCGGCTGCGCTTGTCTGTTATAACGCCCCCAGCCGTGCTAAATACCCGTTCAGATAATACACTGGCTGCAGGGCACGCCAGCACCTCCAAGGCGTAAAGGGCAAGCTCAGGCCATGTGCCCAATTTGGAGACCCAGAAGTTGAAGGGGGCAGACCCGTCATTCACTACATGTAGGCGTGTGCACACATACTGCTCCACCATGTTGGTAAAATGCTGCCTCCTGCTAAGACGTTCCATCTGAGCTGCTGGTGCTGCTGTTTGTTGTGGCGTGCTGACAAAGCTTTTCCACATTTCGGCCATGCTAACCCTGCCTTCTGAGGTGCTGGCGGTGCCCTGGTTGCGTTGGCGACCTCCTCCTCCTCCTCCTCTGCCTTGTGCTTCCACTGTGGCCCCGCTGTCAGATGGGAATGCCAGCAGCATGGCGTCTACCAGCGTGCGCTTGTACTCGCGCATCTTGCGATCGCGCTCCAGTGAGTGAATTAAGGACGGTACGTTGTCCTTGTAACGGGGATCCAGCAGCGTGGCCACCCAGTAATCAGCACAAGTTAGAATGTGGGCAACTCGGCGGTCGTTGTGGAGACACTGCAGCATGTAATCGCTCATGTGTGCCAGGCTGCCCAGAGGCAACGAAAGGCTGTCCTCTGTGGGAGGTGTATCGTCCGTGTCCTCTGTATCCCCCCAGCCACGCACCAGTGATGGCCATGAGCTGGCCTGGGTGCCACCCTGCTGTGAACATGGTTCCATCTCCTCCTCCAGCTCCTCCTCCTCCTCATCCTCCTCATCCTCCAGAACTGTGCCCCTGCTGGACAATTGCGTCCCTGGCGTTTGCGTGTGCAGGAACCCACCCTCGGAGCCCCTTGCGAATGACTGCCCTGAAAGCCTTGGAAATGTTACCTCTTCATCCTCCTCCTCCTCCTCATCCTGTGCCACATCCTCTTCCATCATCGCCCGAATTGTTTTTTCAAGGAGGCATAGAAGTGGGATAGTTAAGCTGAGAACGGCGTCATTGCCACTGGCCATGTTGGTGGAGTACTCAAAACAGCGCAACAAGGCACACAGGTCTCGCATGGAGGCCCAGTTATTGGTGGTGAAGTGGTGCTGTTCCGCAGAGCGACTCACGCGTGCGTGCTGCAGCTGAAACTCCACTATGGCCTGCTGCTGCTCGCACAGTCTTTCCAGCATGTGCAAGGTGGAGTTCCACCTTGTGGGCACGTCACATATGAGGCGGTGAGCGGGAAGGCCGAAGTTACGCTGCAGCGCTGCCAGGCGAGCAGCAGCAGGGTGAGAACGCCGAAAGTGCGCACAAACGGCCCGCACTTTCTGCAGCAGCTCTGACATATCGGGGTAGTTTTTAAGGAACCTCTGCACCACCAAATTCAGCACATGCGCCAGGCAAGGGATGTGCGTCAAACCGGCTAGGCCCAGAGCTGCTATGAGATTTCGCCCGTTATCGCACACCACCAGGCCGGGCTTGAGGCTCGCTGGCAGCAACCACTCATTTGTCTGCTGTTCCATGCTCCTCCACAACTCCTGCGCGGTGTGTGGTTTGTCCCCCAAACAGGCAAGTTGTAAAACTGCCTGCTGTCGTTTACCCCTGGCCGTGCTGAAGTTGGTGGTGAAGGTGTTACGCTGTCCGGATGAGGAGGCGGTAGAGGATGAGGAAGCGGAGTAGGAGGAGTTAGGAACAGGAGGCAAACTGAAGCGCCCTGCAATCCTCGGTGGTGGAAGGACATGCGCCAAATTGCTAACCGCCTCAGGCCCATCCGCCACTGCATTTACCCAGTGTGCCGTTAGGGAGATATAACGCCCCTGACCGTGCTTACTGGTCCACGTATCCGTAGTTAGGTGGACCTTGGCACAGATGGCGTTGCGCAGTGCACACCTGATATTTTCCCCCACTTGGTTGTGCAGGGAAGGGATGGCTTGTCTGGAAAAGTAGTGGCGGCTGGGCACGACGTACTGTGGGACAGCCACCGACATAAGGTTTTTAAAACTGTGCGTCTCCACCAGACGGAATGACAGCATTTCAAAGGCCAATAATTTTGAAATGCTGGCATTCAGGGCCAGGGATCGCGGGTGGGTAGGGGGGTACTTCCTCTTCCTCTCAAGTGTTTGGGAGATGGAAAGCTGAACGCTTCCACGGGACATTGTGGAGATGGTTGTTGGTGACCCAGGTGGTGGTGTTGCTGACAGATCGTCTGTTTGCGGGGTGGCAGGTGCCGGTATCACTACAGATGTGGCTGGAGCGGCCGAGACTGCAGCAGAAGAGGAAGCAGGATGAGCCAGAGACGTTTCTTGGTTTTGAAGGTGTGTACTCCACTGCAGCTCGTGCTTTGCACTTAGATGCCTGATCATGCAGGTTGTGCTCAAGTTGAGAAGGTTTATGCCTCGCTTCAAGCTCTGATTGCACAGGGTGCAAACCACTCGTGTCCTGTCATCAGCACATTTTCTAAAGAACTTCCACGCTAGAGAACTCCTTTGAGCTGACTTTGGTGCGCTCGTTCCCTTGCTGCGTTGGGCAGTAGCGAGCGTAGTGTCTAGGGCACGGCCGCTCCGCTTCTGCACCCTGCTCCCTCTTCTGCTGTGCTGGTGGCTCTGTGCGACCACCGCCTCTTCCTCCAAACTACTCAGGTCACCTGCATGACGTTCATTCCATGTGGGGTCGAGGACCTCATCGTCCTCCACATCATCTTCCACCCAGTCTTCACCCCTGCCCTCCTTGTCGGTCTCCACAATGCTGAACGCCGCAGCAGTTGGCACCTGCGTTTCGTCATCATCGGAGACGTGCTGCGATGATCCTTGCATGTACTCATCTTGAGAAATAAGTGGTTGGGCATCGCTGCACTCAATCTCTTCCACTTCTGGGGCAGGGCTAGGTGGATGGCCCTGGGAAACCCTGCTGACAGAGTCCTCAAAAAGAATAAGAGACTGCTGTATGGCTTGGGGCTCAGACTGCTGGCCTGATTTGCAAGGGGGTGAGGTGAAAGACGGTTGGACATTGGCTGCAGGTGCCAACTCTGACCTTTCTGCAGTAGACTGGGTGGGAGACAATGTGAAGGAACTGGAGGCACTGTCAGCAGCAAACCAATCTACTATCGCCTCAACTTGTTCTGGCCTCATCACTTCTAGGGGCGTTTGATGCCCTACCAAATACTGATGCAGGTTCTGTCGCCTACTCACACTTGAGGAAGATGTTTCACTTGTGCGTGTAGCTGGCACAGATCGACCACGTCCTCTCCTTGCAACAGGAGCTCTACCAGCAGCACCACGACCCAGGCCACGGCCCTTATTTGACGGTCTCCTCATATTTCTGTAATTTAAGATCTTGCCCTAGAAAGGTTTTTATTGAATAGCGGAATAGGAAATATGATCCAAAAAAGTGTATGTATCTCGCACGTACAAAACCACACTAGGCCCCAATTACTATTGTTTGTACCCCTAAAAGGATGGATGAGGAGTAGGAGGAGGAGTATGGAACAGGCAGCACCCTCAAATCTTCAGAAGTATGAGATGAACCCCAAAAACTTGGAAAGGTGGATCTCACACGTACCGACACAGACTATCCCGCAATTCAATTGATCCTCAAAGGTTTTTGTTGAATAGCGGAATAGGAAATATGATCAAAAAAAGTGTATGTATCTCGCACGTACACAACCACACTAGGCCCCAATTACTATTGTTTGTACCCCTAAAAGGATGGTTGAGCAGTAGGAGCAGGAGTATGGAACAGGCAGCACCCTCAAATCTTCAGAAGTATGAGATGAACCCCAACAACTTGGAAAGGTGGATCTCACACGTACCGACACAGACTATCTCGCAATTGAATTGATCCCCAAAGGTTTTAATTGAATAGCGGAATAGAAAATATGATCAAAAAGAAAGTGTATGTATCTCGCACGTACACCACCACACTAGGCCCCAACTACTATTGTTTGTACCCCTAAAAGGATGGTTGAGCAGTAGGAGGAGGAGTATGGAACAGGCAGCACCCTCAAATCTTCAGAAGTATGAGATGAACCCCAAAAACTTGGAAAGGTGGATCTCTCTCACACGTACCAACACAGACTATCCCCCAATTTAACTGATCCCCAAAGGTTTTTGATTAAATAGCGGAATAGAAAATATGATCCAAAAAAAGTGTATGTATATCACACGTACACAACCACACTAGGCCCCAATTACTATTGTTTGTACCCCTAAAAGGCTAGATGAGGAGTAGGGGGGGTATGGAACAGGCAGCACCCTCAAACCTTCAGAAGTATGAGATGAACCCCAACAACTTGGAAAGGTGGATCTCTCTCACACGTACCAACACAGACTATCCCCCAATTTAACTGATCCCCAAAGGTTTTTGATTAAATAGCGGAATAGAAAATATGATCCAAAAAAAGTGTATGTATATCACACGTACACAACCACACTAGGCCCCAATTACTATTGTTTGTACCCCTAAAAGGCTAGGAGTAGGGGGGGTATGGAACAGGCAGCACCCTCAAACCTTCAGAAGTATGAGATGAACCCCAACAACTTGGAAAGGTGGATCTCTCTCACACGTACCAACACAGACTATCCCCCAATTTAACTGATCCCCAAAGGTTTTTGATTAAATAGCGGAATAGAAAATATGATCCAAAAAAAGTGTATGTATATCACACGTACACAACCACACTAGGCCCCAATTACTATTGTTTGTACCCCTAAAAGGCTATGAGTAGGGGGAGTATGGAACAGGCAGCACCCTCAAACCTTCAGAAGTATGAGATGAACCCCAACAACTTGGAAAGGTGGATCTCTCTCACACGTACCAACACAGACTATCCCCCAATTTAACTGATCCCCAAAGGTTTTTGATTAAATAGCGGAATAGAAAATATGATCCAAAAAAAGTGTATGTATATCACACGTACACAACCACACTGGGCCCCAATTACTATTGTTTGTACCCCTAAAAGGCTAGATGAGGAGTAGGGGGAGTATGGAACAGGCAGCACCCTCAAACCTTCAGAAGTATGAGATGAACCCCAACAACTTGGAAAGGTGGATCTCTCTCACACGTACCAACACAGACTATCCCCCAATTTAACTGATCCCCAAAGGTTTTTGATTAAATAGCGGAATAGAAAATATGATCCAAAAAAAGTGTATGTATATCACACGTACACAACCACACTAGGCCCCAATTACTATTGTTTGTACCCCTAAAAGGCTAGATGAGGAGTAGGGGGAGTATGGAACAGGCAGCACCCTCAAACCTTCAGAAGTATGAGATGAACCCCAACAACTTGGAAAGGTGGATCTCTCTCACACGTACCAACACAGACTATCCCCCAATTTAACTGATCCCCAAAGGTTTTTGATTAAATAGCGGAATAGAAAATATGATCCAAAAAAAGTGTATGTATATCACACGTACACAACCACACTAGGCCCCAATTACTATTGTTTGTACCCCTAAAAGGCTAGATGAGGAGTAGGGGGGGTATGGAACAGGCAGCACCCTCAAACCTTCAGAAGTATGAGATGAACCCCAACAACTTGGAAAGGTGGATCTCTCTCACACGTACCAACACAGACTATCCCCCAATTTAACTGATCCCCAAAGGTTTTTGATTAAATAGCGGAATAGAAAATATGATCCAAAAAAAGTGTATGTATATCACACGTACACAACCACACTGGGCCCCAATTACTATTGTTTGTACCCCTAAAAGGCTAGATGAGGAGTAGGGGGAGTATGGAACAGGCAGCACCCTCAAACCTTCAGAAGTATGAGATGAACCCCAACAACTTGGAAAGGTGGATCTCTCTCACACGTACCAACACAGACTATCCCCCAATTTAACTGATCCCCAAAGGTTTTTGATTAAATAGCGGAATAGAAAATATGATCCAAAAAAAGTGTATGTATATCACACGTACACAACCACACTAGGCCCCAATTACTATTGTTTGTACCCCTAAAAGGCTAGGAGTAGGGGGGGTATGGAACAGGCAGCACCCTCAAACCTTCAGAAGTATGAGATGAACCCCAACAACTTGGAAAGGTGGATCTCTCTCACACGTACCAACACAGACTATCCCCCAATTTAACTGATCCCCAAAGGTTTTTGATTAAATAGCGGAATAGAAAATATGATCCAAAAAAAGTGTATGTATATCACACGTACACAACCACACTAGGCCCCAATTACTATTGTTTGTACCCCTAAAAGGCTAGATGAGGAGTAGGGGGGGTATGGAACAGGCAGCACCCTCAAACCTTCAGAAGTATGAGATGAACCCCAACAACTTGGAAAGGTGGATCTCTCTCACACGTACCAACACAGACTATCCCCCAATTTAACTGATCCCCAAAGGTTTTTGATTAAATAGCGGAATAGAAAATATGATCCAAAAAAAGTGTATGTATATCACACGTACACAACCACACTAGGCCCCAATTACTATTGTTTGTACCCCTAAAAGGCTAGGAGTAGGGGGAGTATGGAACAGGCAGCACCCTCAAACCTTCAGAAGTATGAGATGAACCCCAACAACTTGGAAAGGTGGATCTCTCTCACACGTACCAACACAGACTATCCCCCAATTTAACTGATCCCCAAAGGTTTTTGATTAAATAGCGGAATAGAAAATATGATCCAAAAAAAGTGTATGTATATCACACGTACACAACCACACTGGGCCCCAATTACTATTGTTTGTACCCCTAAAAGGCTAGATGAGGAGTAGGGGGAGTATGGAACAGGCAGCACCCTCAAACCTTCAGAAGTATGAGATGAACCCCAACAACTTGGAAAGGTGGATCTCTCTCACACGTACCAACACAGACTATCCCCCAATTTAACTGATCCCCAAAGGTTTTTGATTAAATAGCGGAATAGAAAATATGATCCAAAAAAAGTGTATGTATATCACACGTACACAACCACACTAGGCCCCAATTACTATTGTTTGTACCCCTAAAAGGCTAGATGAGGAGTAGGGGGAGTATGGAACAGGCAGCACCCTCAAACCTTCAGAAGTATGAGATGAACCCCAACAACTTGGAAAGGTGGATCTCTCTCACACGTACCAACACAGACTATCCCCCAATTTAACTGATCCCCAAAGGTTTTTGATTAAATAGCGGAATAGAAAATATGATCCAAAAAAAGTGTATGTATATCACACGTACACAACCACACTAGGCCCCAATTACTATTGTTTGTACCCCTAAAAGGCTAGATGAGGAGTAGGGGGGGTATGGAACAGGCAGCACCCTCAAACCTTCAGAAGTATGAGATGAACCCCAACAACTTGGAAAGGTGGATCTCTCTCACACGTACCAACACAGACTATCCCCCAATTTAACTGATCCCCAAAGGTTTTTGATTAAATAGCGGAATAGAAAATATGATCCAAAAAAAGTGTATGTATATCACACGTACACAACCACACTAGGCCCCAATTACTATTGTTTGTACCCCTAAAAGGCTAGGAGTAGGGGGGGTATGGAACAGGCAGCACCCTCAAACCTTCAGAAGTATGAGATGAACCCCAACAACTTGGAAAGGTGGATCTCTCTCACACGTACCAACACAGACTATCCCCCAATTTAACTGATCCCCAAAGGTTTTTGATTAAATAGCGGAATAGAAAATATGATCCAAAAAAAGTGTATGTATATCACACGTACACAACCACACTAGGCCCCAATTACTATTGTTTGTACCCCTAAAAGGCTAGGAGTAGGGGGGGTATGGAACAGGCAGCACCCTCAAACCTTCAGAAGTATGAGATGAACCCCAACAACTTGGAAAGGTGGATCTCTCTCACACGTACCAACACAGACTATCCCCCAATTTAACTGATCCCCAAAGGTTTTTGATTAAATAGCGGAATAGAAAATATGATCCAAAAAAAGTGTATGTATATCACACGTACACAACCACACTAGGCCCCAATTACTATTGTTTGTACCCCTAAAAGGCTAGGAGTAGGGGGAGTATGGAACAGGCAGCACCCTCAAACCTTCAGAAGTATGAGATGAACCCCAACAACTTGGAAAGGTGGATCTCTCTCACACGTACCAACACAGACTATCCCCCAATTTAACTGATCCCCAAAGGTTTTTGATTAAATAGCGGAATAGAAAATATGATCCAAAAAAAGTGTATGTATATCACACGTACACAACCACACTAGGCCCCAATTACTATTGTTTGTACCCCTAAAAGGCTAGATGAGGAGTAGGGGGGGTATGGAACAGGCAGCACCCTCAAACCTTCAGAAGTATGAGATGAACCCCAACAACTTGGAAAGGTGGATCTCTCTCACACGTACCAACACAGACTATCCCCCAATTTAACTGATCCCCAAAGGTTTTCGATTAAATAGCGGAATAGAAAATATGATCCAAAAAAAGTGTATGTATATCACACGTACACAACCACACTGGGCCCCAATTACTATTGTTTGTACCCCTAAAAGGCTAGATGAGGAGTAGGGGGAGTATGGAACAGGCAGCACCCTCAAACCTTCAGAAGTATGAGATGAACCCCAACAACTTGGAAAGGTGGATCTCTCTCACACGTACCAACACAGACTATCCCCCAATTTAACTGATCCCCAAAGGTTTTTGATTAAATAGCGGAATATAGAAAATATGATCCAAAAAAAGTGTATGTATATCACACGTACACAACCACACTAGGCCCCAATTACTATTGTTTGTACCCCTAAAAGGCTAGGAGTAGGGGGGGTATGGAACAGGCAGCACCCTCAAACCTTCAGAAGTATGAGATGAACCCCAACAACTTGGAAAGGTGGATCTCTCTCACACGTACCAACACAGACTATCCCCCAATTTAACTGATCCCCAAAGGTTTTTGATTAAATAGCGGAATAGAAAATATGATCCAAAAAAAGTGTATGTATATCACACGTACACAACCACACTAGGCCCCAATTACTATTGTTTGTACCCCTAAAAGGCTAGATGAGGAGTAGGGGGGGTATGGAACAGGCAGCACCCTCAAACCTTCAGAAGTATGAGATGAACCCCAACAACTTGGAAAGGTGGATCTCTCTCACACGTACCAACACAGACTATCCCCCAATTTAACTGATCCCCAAAGGTTTTTGATTAAATAGCGGAATAGAAAATATGATCCAAAAAAAGTGTATGTATATCACACGTACACAACCACACTAGGCCCCAATTACTATTGTTTGTACCCCTAAAAGGCTAGGAGTAGGGGGGGTATGGAACAGGCAGCACCCTCAAACCTTCAGAAGTATGAGATGAACCCCAACAACTTGGAAAGGTGGATCTCTCTCACACGTACCAACACAGACTATCCCCCAATTTAACTGATCCCCAAAGGTTTTTGATTAAATAGCGGAATAGAAAATATGATCCAAAAAAAGTGTATGTATATCACACGTACACAACCACACTAGGCCCCAATTACTATTGTTTGTACCCCTAAAAGGCTAGATGAGGAGTAGGGGGGGTATGGAACAGGCAGCACCCTCAAACCTTCAGAAGTATGAGATAAACCCCAACAACTTGGAAAGGTGGATCTCTCTCACACGTACCAACACAGACTATCCCCCAATTTAACTGATCCCCAAAGGTTTTTGATTAAATAGCGGAATAGAAAATATGATCCAAAAAAAGTGTATGTATATCACACGTACACAACCACACTAGGCCCCAATTACTATTGTTTGTACCCCTAAAAGGCTAGGAGTAGGGGGAGTATGGAACAGGCAGCACCCTCAAACCTTCAGAAGTATGAGATGAACCCCAACAACTTGGAAAGGTGGATCTCTCTCACACGTACCAACACAGACTATCCCCCAATTTAACTGATCCCCAAAGGTTTTTGATTAAATAGCGGAATAGAAAATATGATCCAAAAAAAGTGTATGTATATCACACGTACACAACCACACTAGGCCCCAATTACTATTGTTTGTACCCCTAAAAGGCTAGATGAGGAGTAGGGGGAGTATGGAACAGGCAGCACCCTCAAATCTTCAGAAGTATGAGATTGTGTTCACTGTACCCCACAAAGATTGAGTTCACTGCACCCCACAATGATTGTGTTCACTGCACCCCACAAAGATTGTGTTCACTGCACCTCACAAAGATTGTGTTCACTGTACCCCCCAAAGATTGTGTTCACTGCACCCCACAAAGATTCTGTTCACTGTACCCCACAAAGATTGTGTTCACTGCACCCTAAAAGGATGTTGTTCACTGCACCCCACAAAGATTGTGTTCACTGCACCCTAAAAGGATGTTGTTCACTGCACCCCAAAAAGATTGTGTTCACTGTACCCCCCCAAAGATTGTGTTCACTGCACCCCACAAAGATTGTGTTCACTGCACCCCAAAAAGATTGTGTTCACTGTACCCCCCAAAGATTGTGTTCACTGCACCCCAAAAAGATTGTGTTCACTGTACCCCCCAAAGATTGTGTTCACTGCACCCCACAAAGATTCTGTTCACTGTACCCCACAAAGATTGTGTTCACTGCACCCCAAAAAGATTGTGTTCACTGTACCCCCCCCCAAAGATTGTGTTCACTGCACCCCACAAAGATTCTGTTCACTGCACCCCACAAAGGATTTTGTTCACTGCACCCCAAAAAGATTGTGTTCACTGCACCCCAAAAAGGATTTTGATCACTGCACCCCGAAAAGGATGTTGTTCACTGCACCCCAAAAATGATTTAGTTCACTCCACCCCAAAAAGATTGTGTTCACTGCACCCCACAAAGATTGTGTTCACTGCACCCCAAAAAGATTGTGTTCACTGTACCCCCCAAAGATTGTGTTCACTGCACCCCACAAAGATTCTGTTCACTGTACCCCACAAAGATTGTGTTCACTGCACCCCAAAAAGATTGTGTTCACTCCCCCCCAAAAAGGATGTTGTTCACTGCACCCCAAAAAGGATGTTGTTCACTCCACCCCAAAAAGATTGTGTTCACTGCACCCCACAAAGATTGTGTTCACTGCACCCCAAAAAGATTGTGTTCACTGCACCCCAAAAATGATTTTGTTCACTGCACCCCAAAAAGGATTTTGTTCACTGCACCCCAAAAAGGATGTTGTTCACTCCACCCCAAAAAGATTGTGTTCACTGCACCCCAAAAAGATTGTGTTCACTGCACCCCACAAAGGATTTTGTTCACTGCACCCCAAAAAGATTGTGTTCACTGCACCCCAAAAAGGATGTTGTTCACTGCACCCCAAAAAGGATTTTGTTCACTGCACCCCAAAAAGATTGTGTTCACTGCACCCCACAAAGGATTTTGTTCACTGCACCCCACAAAGATTGTGTTCACTGCACACCAAAAAGGATTGTGTTCACTGCACCCCAAAAAGATTTTGTTCACTGCACCCCAAAAAGATTGTGTTCACTGCAGCCCAAAAAGATTGTGTTCACTGCAGCCCAAAAAGATTGTGTTCACTGCAGCCCAAAAAGATTGTGTTCACTGCAGCCCAAAAAGATTGTGTTCACTGCAGCTCACACACAGAAAAATGGATGTGGATCACTGACACCTGCCTATCTCCAATCCCACACCACACAGCAATATCGATTGTAGTTTGTAGAACACAGTTTCCCTAAAATTCAGCAGACTCTGTCCCTAACAGGATTGAGAAGAGATCGTAGATCAGGATTGAGTGCAGATTCACCCCACCCCCCACACAGCAATATCGATTGTAGTTTGTAGAAGACACTGACCCTATAATTCAGCAGACTCTATCCCTAAAATGCCTACAACTCGCCCTGCCTAAACACTCCGACCTGTCCCTCAATTCTATCCGGACACAAATGGTTTTTTCCTGCCTATCTTTCCCTAATCAGCAGCCAGCACGTTGATGTGTGCTCTGTCCCTGATATAAGCAGCATAATGACGCCGCTGCGGCTGCCTCGAACTTATAAAGACTTGGTCACATGCTTCAGACGGCCAATCACAGCTACTAAGACATTTGCAGGCATGGCTGGGATGGCTTAAGGCACACCAGTTAAACGATTGTTGATTGGCTGTTGAAAGCCCGCCATGAAAAGAGCGCCAAAGCATGCAAAACCCGGAAATAAAACGACCGAACACGGATTTTTACCCGAACATACAGTAAAGTGTCCGTGTCCGTGTTCGGGTACAAAAAATCCAATTATTCGGTACGAACACGAATAATACAGTCCGTGTTCGCTCAACACTAATAAATATTAATTATCTTTGCATTAAATTATTTTAGCATCCATCAAAATAAACTAATATGGGATTGTGCCCCTTGATCAAAAGAGGCTGATGGGACAACTGTTTTGTTGACAATAGCCACATTCTTCCATTCTGCAATATAAACTTTGAACTTGATAGAAATGTTGTGTAGGTAAACAGCAGCATACATAGTTAATACAACATGTCATCCCCCGGGCCCCTATAACAGTCAGAACTTAGTAGTATATTAAAAAAATTACATATGAATAATTGTATAAAGATAACTACTCGCAACTCCTGATGTCTTTTGAAATACAGCATCCTCAAGACTTGGGACAAGCACTAAGCTGTGAGAGCTGTGAATTTTCTAAATAATATACAGAAAGGCTCCTGAAGTTATACTTATAACTTTCATATCCACTGCAACAACTGACTCCCTAATTTACAGCTTTATAGCCTACAGCACCATATACATTAGATACTAGCAGCTGTGTACAAAAGCAGGTTTCTATGGTCTTTCTTGAGTGTCTCCGAGCTGCTGTCAGTCAACCTGACACATGGATGAGATGGCACAATCACTTATCTGTTGGGGTGTTAAGAGTCAAAGAACTTGTAATGTGTGCAGTAAAGTGAAACTGAAGATGGATTGGGGGGGGGGGGTAGTATGGTCAAGGTTGAGCTGTGTACCCACAGCAAAAAAAATCATGCTTTACCTTTCATTATCGATCATGCTCTGCTGGAACTTAGCAAAGGCAAAAACTTAATCTACAACCGGATCCCTTATTCATTTTTTCTAGACTAGTAAAGCTGAAATTTATTTGGTATTATCAAAAGCTCCACCTTCTCTGCAGTTGCATTTTGCACTTTTTTCATATATTTGCCTTTCGTTGCAGTCAATGAAGATTGCAGGTATGGGACCGGAACTTTAAAACCTAATTATCTACTGTTTAATAAAAATTAAAAACATTTAAAAAAAAAAAATTATTCTCTGCTTTGTTTTCTCCTAGGCCCAAATCTCTTCAAGCCGGGGAGCTACATTCAAACAGGTAGAAAATTGTAATAACCTACAACAATAAAACGCAAACTACTGAATGTATTAACAATGTTAAAAAAAACTATTATTATTTTTTATTGGAGATTGGCTTTGGCAAAAGATTTTTTTTAAAAGTAACCATTTAAGGTACAGGGTTACAAGCACTCTCATGATTTTATTGCTGTTTTTGTAAAGAAAAAAGAAACCTGTTCAAAATGCACACAAAATAATGAAATTTACATCATTAATAAAATGTAGAAGGGGCAGAACCCCTTTCCATTTTCTATTGCTGTCTGCGTCTCCATTGGGGTTAATTCCCCCATTATATTCACAAGGAGACATTGTGTGCATTCAAGTGTAACAGTGTCCCTGCAACGGAAGGGAAAGAAAAGTAACACAACAAGGACGTAGACAGTAGTAAAACCCCTGTTCTGACCCTTGTCTATTCTAGGGATGTGTAAATCTTCCTGACATTTTCTTATTTCTTTCATTTCTTGGATATCAGTTACCCTGGCAAACCATTGTCTCACAGTTGGAGGTGAGGAGCTTTACCATGCACTAGGAATATAGCCTTAGCCCCACATAGGACATAGGAGTGAGGTGAAGAAATATAGCTGCTGGGTTATCTCTAAGAGAGAAATCCATATTGTGTTCAGTGTTGGGGGTAACTAGTTACAAAGTAACTGATTACAGTAACTACATTACTTTTTTTTGGTAACTAAGTAATGTAACTAGTTACAACACTAATATTGGTAACTACACTACTTTACTAGGCTATAGGAGGTAACTACACTACTTTACTAGGCTATAGGAGGTAACTACACTACTTTACTAGGCTATAGGAACGCACTTTCCTGCTTTACCCAAGCCGTGCGATACAATCGTTATTTAGAAGAATAGAGAGGGATAAAGTTTATGAATTTTTGTTGCACTTTATGTTTTATTCTGTTTTTTCAGGTTTTGTTCTCATGTTTCCCAAAGCCTGTGTTTATACAATAAAGTCTATGCAGAAAGAGTGTCATGTATCTTCTTCTACACGGTCAATTAAGAAAGAGGAAAGTAAAGTAATAAGTAGTAAAGTTACTTTTCAAATGCAGTAACTAGTAAAGTAATCTCATACAATTTACAGAAGTAACTAGAAACTAGCTTCATTTTTTGAGTAACTACCCCAACACTGATTGTGTTGCATGACCTCCAGAGCCGGTCACCAGAAGGTACACAAGGCCAAACAGAAGGTTTGCAAGAAGGTACCCTCTTGCATATCACAGCTCCAGCAAGTCATGGATTCCCGAGGAAAAAGCTTAGCTAGAATTGCCGATGATCTGTACCATTTGGTGATGATCTTAGAAAAGATTTCTTTAAATGTGTTGCATATCAACACCTTGTGTACAAAAACAAGGATTAGTTCCTTCTGTTTCTGTGAGAATTTGAGCCCTAAATCAGAGAGTGAGCACTCAGCAATTACGTTGATTTTTATATATTTATATTTTTCTTTGGAAAATGCAGCAGTAGGTAATAAAAAATATAGGTAGTTGGGAGCAACCCAAAACTCAGAATTATGAATTTTGGCCGGAAATTCATAATGCATAAAAACGCTACTTGAGCATCAATGACATATAAGAAGTAAGGTGCTGATCCATCCCAGTTGGCTCCACCAAAATCAAACATAGCACTGTAGGGTGTACTGACCTTTTAATAGCCTGATATATCTCCATTGATTGGAGACCAGTGTTCTCTCTGCCCATAGCAACAATGCTTTCTTGGCTTTTCAGGAACAATATATAAAAATAAAATGGAGATTCTGATTGTTTATTATAAAGGACAAAAAAAAAAAAAAAAAAAAAATGAGGCACTTTTGTCTGTGAGGGCCAATGATGAGAATAGCGCTCTTTTTTCTTAAAGCCTGTACACCCAAAGGGATAATAATTGAGCTACATCTGTTTTACATATATCATCTACGATACAACATTTGTCACGTTTACTGCACAATATAAAGAAAAAAAATACACAACAAATGTATTTTTAATAAGGCTCTGAAGAGCCAATAGCAATTAGAAATTGTCCTACCAAAACTTTCTGTTACATACTCATTTTCATAACTTATTGATGCATACAATTAGCAAAGTTTTTACAGTAGACGTTATTAGGATAGTGGTGCCAAACGCTTGATCAATTAACATTCCTAATCCCATTATGTTAACGTTTAATTGATATCTAATTAACTTGTATGGGGATTTCAATACATGGCAATTTAAAAATGTACACTTCCTTTTCAAGGTTAATGTACTAATTGGAATCAAATTGAGCATCGCTTGCTGTAGTAGTTTCAAAGTAATTATGTGACTATTAGATTTATCCCTCAAACGCTCAGTAAGTTATCATTTAACAATCAATTTATACAATTAAAAGAAGCAATTTTGCTGCCAACCCAAAAGCTGAGTTTTAAAAAGAGACGATGAAACTTTTACAAGTGGCACGTCGATGTGCTACAGATACCGCAAATCAAACGTACAGCCAACTTAATTATGGAGGAAATAACATTTTAGTGAGATTCATCAATATTTCTCCATTAAATTATGTCATCTATTAAAGGGTAAATTGATTGTTCTAATAAATATTTTAAAATTACAATAGCAATAGCTGTAATACTTTAGTGCACTGAATCACCCAAGCAATAAACAATACCCATTAAAATATAATTGCAAATAAAATGAAAATAATTAAGAAAGTCACATGGTGCCTCAAGTCTGGTGCCTACGCAATCCAAAAGAGGTTCTGGATTTAAATTCCTAATTATTATTATTTTTTTATTTTATTTTTTTTAAGAAATAAGACTTTATTAGAAATGTAAAAAATCATATAGGCCATAACGTTATTAAGAAAAACAAATCTGCCGTAACGATTTCAATGAATGAAAACGTGTTATTCATTTATAATTTAATTAATAGACAAAGGTCTGGTGCTTTTATAAAATGTTTTTATCTGTGAAGATTCATCTTTAGATGAAGTGTGCAGTAATAGGTCATCAAGTAAGTTGACATATTATTTTAATACTATTGCAGAATTAATATTTGCAAGATAGGTCGTTTTGCATAATAAACACAAGAGAGTTTTAAAAAACTAAAAAACTAAAAAACAAAATGTTCCATGGGAAAACAGAAGAGTTAAGAATATATTTTACATTGGTGCATTTAAAGTAAAATCTGTCTAGTTAACCAGGTACAGTTTTTAAGACTGTCCTTAAAGCGGAGTTCCAGCCATTTCACTCACCTGTCCAACGGTCCAGCGATGCGGCCACCCGAAGCCTCGATCCTCTCCCTCGGTGCCGGCATCACTGCTGTGGGCACCCGGCTGTGACAGTTTGCGGCTTCACAGCCGGGTACCCACTGCACATGCACGAGTCGCGCTGCGCGCCGTGATTGGCCAGCAATCTTCTGGGACCTCTGAGTGTCCCAGAAGATTGCAGGGAGGGAGGGGGAGAGGAGAACTTCCGCTCAGGGCACCGCTGCGCTCCGAGCGGAAGTGGGAGTGGGTACCTGTCAAAACTAGGTACCCGCTCCCCCCCCCCCAAAAAAAAATGACATGCCAAATGTGGCATGTCAGGGGGTTAGAATACCTAAAGCGGAAGTTCCACTTTTGGGTGGAACTCCGCTTTAACATCCTCAGTTTTGAGCCTCGAACTAGCAAGCAGCCAGTGTCCCAGGTCAGTGACACAACAATTCAGCCTTTCTCAATCTGGGTCCTGTGGAATCCTAGGGCTCCTCTGGAAGTTGCTAGGGGTTAACCCCTTGATCTCCAGAAGATTTACAATCTTCATGACCAGGCCATTTTTTACGATACAGCGCTGCGTTATTTTAACTGACGATTGTGCGATAGTGTACCCAAATAAAATGTATGTCCTTTTTTTCCACAAACAGAGCTTTTTTAACACCTTTGCTTTTTAAAATTTTTGTGCTATAAACATCTTCCTGGAGACGTCTGGATGACAAAACATGCAGGGGCGGGCAATACAGTCACGTACCTCAGTACTTCCGCCTAGTGGAATGCACACTGGCTCAAAAGGAACGCGGAGCAGCGACGGACAAACTGATACTGTTGGCAGATTATTCCCAGTGCCAGGAAAAGACACCTGTAAACGTGAGTGGAGATTTTAGTATTTGTTAAAGTGTTTTAGTAAATGGGATTACGCTATGTTGGCTTTTGTTATTCCATCTGTAGCACTGTCCCCGTGGGGCTTGCTGCATGTTGACTTTGTGGGCCTCCTCTGATTACCTCCAGACAGTCACTAAGGGAGAGTTCACTCATCCATCCTTACTCCCAGTTGCTCGTTACTCAGTAAACAGTCCAGGGGTTTTGGTTTTATATTTATGGATGGAAGAAGGGAATAGTGGGATACTCCAACTTGAACTATTTACAGTTAATAAGGACAACTGTAACTTGGCCTCACCAGGTTATTTGTGGAAGCAGACACACTGCTTTAACCATACTGTCAATTGTATGGAAGAATTAAGTTCTTTTGCTCTCTCTAGCAGCAGACCCGTTGCAACTACTTTATCTTCAGGGCACTCTCTAGCAGCCCCTTGACTGACACCCGTCCACTGACTCTTTCACAGAAGGGGTGGTCCTCTCAAACAGGCCCCACTACAGAGATCTGTACTGTAGGCAGAATCAGATCCTCTCCAGTATCTCCTTTCCAGTCAGCTCTGCAGGACCTCTGGGATCATGCTCCTCTCTGACTCTCCAGCCCTTAGGTTGACCACCTGAGGCTGCATGGCAGCTTCTACAGAGGAAAGGCAACCGCACCCTCCTTCCAGGATCCCGCTCTCCAGCTGAAAGACACACATGTGCTCTTGGCACTTATACAGTATCCCAGCATGCACTGAGTCACTTTCCTCTGCCACTTACCAGGGCTGTACTAAATGCTTGTGCACTCATTTGTAAGGTTTCCTCCCACTGTCCAATATGCCTCCCTATTGGACCTGTGTGAAACACTTCAGACAAACTGAGCTGCAGCTGAGCACCATGAGCAGACCTTACTAGCAGATCCTGCTTCCTGGTAGGCAGAGAGCAAAATAAATTTACCTGGCAATCTCTCTGGTAAGCAGAAAGATCCAAAAACTATATTCTCTCTTCTAGCACCTACCTAGGAGGGAGCTACACATCATTCTTATGAAACAGACATAACGAGGGGGGGGTACCAGAGAAACCATCAATATATGCAAGCCTGTTAGACCCACCTCAGCATAAGCCCAGGGGGTTCATACCTGTTGGTGAGTGAGCACCCCGGTGGAGTGATCATCCACAGTGTGGGATAGTGGAAAAGAAGATTGCATGCACATAGAGCACTTTATTGGAAGCACTTTGTGGACTTTATATTTTGTTACATTTTCTTTCACTGGGAACATGCTTATGCTTGATGTATGTACTTTTTAGATGGCAAACCCATGGAAGTTGAATATGCACTTTAAGATTGAGATACTGTAACTAGAGCACTATTGCACTTTATATATTGCATTTTTAGTTTATGTTAAATCAATTTAAGTACCGGTAATATTGTTTGGCACTGAGATATTGGTGACACCATAGTATTTTAAAACATCGCACATAAACAATATTTTCAACATAGGTTTGCTGTAGGGAGCGCAGGATTTTTTTCTTCACAATATAGTCCAACATTTGGCTGTTTTGAAAGACAATGGTCTGGTACTTACCCCTAAGCCCTAAATATACATACACAATTTATAAACACCTTTTTTTTTCATAAGTAATACATAATGATATCAGGTGACCTGATCAATCACCCGTCCAGCATGGTGTTCATGTTCTGTTCCCAATACATCAGAGAAGGAACCCTGCACATGGCACAAACACAAAATTTATTGTAACAAGCGGAGCAGTAATCTTACACAGAGGGAGTGCCCTTAAAGGACTAATGTGTGGAATATCTCTGGTAGTGGTTGAAACCTGTAGGAGTGAGTTTGATCCCTATAATTTGAGATTCAATCCTTCTGGTAAGAGGCTGGTTTATGTGGCGAAGGCACCTCTGAAGCACCTCTTTTGTGAATCATTCTTTATTTAAAGAGCACCAATAATTGGACTTTTTGCATTCTTTTTTTTTCACTGTGGACTGGATTTTGATATATTGAATGTTTCACTGTTTAATTTTTCACTTTCATTGTATGATATTTTTATTGTATATAAAATACGTGTGCGCTGTTATGCATTTCAAGATAAAAAAGTGCTGAAAAATAGCTGGAGCCGGTGGCGTCATTTCTGGTGACTCCGGTATATGGAAGTGCGGTGAGGAGGTGATTCTGCTACTTGTTTTTTCACTGATACTATGCGATATTTTATTTGTTCTTAATGTGAGCATATTTGGAAAATTTTAACCATTTCTGGACCGGAAGGATTTGCCTCATTAATGACCATTTTTTGTGATTCGGCACTGCGTTATTTTAACGGAAAATTGTGCAGTCCTGCAATGCTGTACTGAATATAAAATAATTTCCTTTTTACCCACAAACAGAGCTTTCTTTTGGTGGTATTTGATCACTTGTGCGATTTTTATTTTTTGCGCTATAAACAAAAAAATTCAACAATTCTGAAAAAAAAATGTATATATACATATTTTCACTTTCTGCTATATAATATTCCCCCCCCCAAAAAAAAAAAAAAAAAATTAAAAATCAAATGTTTTCATCATTTTAGGCCAATTTGTATTCTGCTACATATTTTTGGTAAAAAAAAAAAAATTACAATAAGCAATATTTTGACTGGTTTGCGCAAAAGTTATCGCGTCTACAAACAAGGGAAAGATTTATGTCATTTTTATTTTATTTTTTATTACTAGTAATGGCGGTGATCTGCGATTTTTAGCAGGACTGTGACATTGCGGCGGACAGATCAGACCCCTAACTGACTTTTTTGACACTTTTGGGGGGACCAGTGACATTACTACATTATTCAGTGCTAAAAATATGCACTGTTACTGTAATAATGACACTGGCAGGAAAGGGTTAACACAGTGGGTGATCAAAAGGTTAAATGTAAGCCTAGGGGAGTGGTTACTAACTGTGGGGGAGGGGCTTGTGAAATGACCATAGAGACCTGTGATCCTATATAGAAGGATCACAGGCGCTCTGTGATCATTTCAGAGAGAAGAACGGTCGGCTGTGTTTACAACAGCTGACCGTTCCTCTCTCTCAGCGGGGAGCGATTGTGGGTGGCCGGCGGCAGCAATCGGTGCTACCAGCCCCATGCATCGGCATCCCCACTCACCCACACACCCACCCCCCCCCCCCCAGCATCATGTGCGCAATCGACGTAGTCCTACATCGGTTCGTGCAGGAGGGGGGGTCCGGAACTGGTTAATAAAATTGTTTTTTATTTGGCAACATTGCACTTTAAATGTCTGTTTATATTTCATAGCACCTCACTTCAGGATCCAGTGTAAACCCTGCAGAGAGGTAGGTGGAGTGAAGAGAGGCAGAACTTTCTTGATGGAAGTGATCAGGATTTGACGACCACATTGTCCATTTTAAGCACATCTTGACCCTTTGGTCAGTTCCTAATGTGAGTGATCTGAAGGTGCCAGTGGCAGTTCACTGATTTATCACCATATGAATTTTTTTTATATATTTTCCAGAAATAGTGGTAGATTGAGCACCTACATTGTAAATTGGACTCAAATGGGGATTTTTGAGCACATTTTTGGGTGATTCACACACCTAAATTGGACTTGTTCATTTAGTCTTTATTTATTTACTATTTATGTGAAGCGGGTGCCTCGCATCCCCACGGCCATGCCAATCTGAGTTTCCCCCCTCCTCCTCTCACTGTGCAGTGAGTGAGAGGACTGCGCATACACTCTGTACCCTCCCCTGTTTCTCATTTGCAGAAGGGGCTAGTCAATCCAGGGAGGACCGAAGATTTGCAAAGAACTCTGGGACATG
Organism: Pelophylax lessonae; assembly: GCF_965119305.1. Taxonomy (NCBI): domain Eukaryota; kingdom Metazoa; phylum Chordata; class Amphibia; order Anura; family Ranidae; genus Pelophylax; species Pelophylax lessonae. The sequence goes on along the minus strand of NC_138777.1, from coordinate 191,727,824 downwards.
TAGTTCCCAACACAGGTGGCTCCATTCTAACCACTGGTGACCGGACCAGACACCCCAGCATTCTCTGGCAAGGAAGGAAGGAAGGAAGGACACCATCTTGTCTGCTGAGGGGAATTCAGTCACCAAAAGGCAGGAGAAGAGACTGGACCCAGGGGAGAGGTGTTGCCTCGCAGTCAGTCCACCACACTGTTCCAGGCATCCACAGCCAGATGGGGACATCCAGCCTGAGAGAGGGGGAGCCCAGGTGCAGATCTAAGTGCACCGACGGCCGGGAATCGCTCCAGTGTGAGGTGACCAGTCAGGTTACCAGAAGAGCCTGCCTGTTCCAGGACATTTATTTGGGCATTGACCACAGGATTGGTGAGAGGGCACTTGCCCATTTGCAGGAAACTAGGACACTGCACACAGACAGAGTTACTTCACTTTGCCCTTACTTGCCAGAACCTGGGTCTTATCGAAACCCTGTTAAGCAGTCACAGTGTCTGCCTTGCTATCCAGATACTGTCAGCATACCGCAGTTAAACTTTGCCAAGGAGTTCTAAGTGCACCAACTAAAGGGGCTAGCCGAAGATACAAGGCCTTATCCTTCTTCCAAGTGACTGAAGTTACTGGTGTCATAAGGGCACATGCACACATACTCAGGGCTCTGTATATGTAGTGTATTTGCTGGGTAGCCAGATTTGGGAGTTAAGCCACTAAGCCCTGCATTAGGTACAGTGTTTGTAGTTGGAGCTGTGGTGTAAGGGGAGAGAAGAGAGAGGTCTGACATAAGAGAAAGTCATTCTTCTGCTCTACTCCTGCCTGGACTCATAGTGCTAATTTAAGTAGAGGTCACCAAGCTTGTGTTAAGTTGTTATATTGTGATTCATTGTTGTTTACGTGCTTTTCTCTACTTCTGGAGTAATTTACAGTTGTGGAATCCCCTAGAAGCAGCCTGATATAATATATCGATTTATATTGCTCTTAATCTCAGTTATTGTTCATCAGCTAATTCATTCAAGAATACACTGTTACTGTCTGTTACTTTTACCCAAAAAACTTATAGTAAAGACATTTGTTTTATCATAACGTGTTTGTTTTCATTGGTCTTTTGCATTTACACTATTGCCAGGTGTGCCAGAGGGGCAGAGATTGTTCTTGGGGTTGAGAGGCAGAGTGCGGAAACCGTTTTACTTAAGTGGCTCCTGCGGGGGTGGCGCTACATGTGGGGGCTCATCCTGGATTTACCGTTACTCTGCAATCAACTCCTCAAGACAGCACCCCTACAAGCACCAAGAAGGACCCTGTTACTGTGACCCAGTGGTGTGGTGAAGAAGGCGACCATATAAAATGTTATTTCTGTGATATATGTCTAATGTTTTTTTTTTTTTTTTTAGAACAAACGCAAATGGTATTTTTATTGGTTTATATTAGACTGTATGATAGAAAAGTTTGTGCGCTAATATTTTATACATATATACACTGTAGTTAGTCATGTATTAAGGCTTACATAAGTAGCATTACCATTGATCGTATATTTCATTTATGCACTTAATTTTTCATAGCTTGGGTAAGCGCAGAATATATATATATATATATTTTTTTTTAAGTATTAGGGGAGCTGGGGGGACTGCTGCACACAGAAGGTTTTTTTACCTTCATGCATAGAATGCATGAAGGTAAAAAACCTTGTGCCTTTCCAACCACTTTAAATAGCATTTTCAATTTGTGGTGTTCAGACACGGTCAAGTTCCACTTTAAGTGTTCAAATTTCATCTAGAAACAATGTCATTGCCCATTATCTTCTGTCAATATGGGCACTATGCATGTAGCAAACAAACCCCTTATGACAGATGTTTTAAGATGCTGGGATTTAAAATACTGTTGTTTTATTCTTCAATTTTGCTTTTATTTGTTTAAGCTTTATTTTTCACTTTAACTTGGCATGCTCAGGCTTGGTCTATAATTTTGAGTTGACAAGCACTTTCCATTGTTCTTACCCACTAAAATCACCTTTGCGTAGTTATAATTTTCCTCCAAAAAGCATGTACAGGTAAACAATAAGCACAAAGAATGCATTGCCAATTTAAGATCAGCATAGTGACATGAGTATCCCACTTCCTGTCCGTTCATTTACAAAACGCTCTTTCTTAACAAAATATCACCAGCAGGTTGCTAGGTAACCAGAAATATATCATAGTAAAGCTTTCCAACAAACAGCGCTCATGATTATGTGAATATAAAGGATCCTAAGGAAACAATTTCATCAAACAAAACAATTTCTGTCCATCTTTATTTTACAAGTGATAGATGGCGCAAATCCAGTATTGTTTTGAGTAAAATGTTTCATTGTATTGTCAAGTCAATTTTCAGTTTTATTCTTTGCTTCTGGACATGCCAATAAAAAAACAAATACAGTGAATATTTTATACAGATCACTTTTGTTTAGGGAGAAAAAGGCTCATTTCACATTGTGACAGCGCAATATGAAAGTCAGTTAAAGGAAACCGGTGAAATCAAACAGCTCGATTTTTCCACCTCTCTCAAACATTATAGTTATTATACCATATGCAATTTATATGAGATTACCCAAATCCTATTTATACTAGTTGCCATTTCAAATCATTCTGGCAGTATGAGCATCTCCATTGTCTTCCAAAAGCCCAGCTCAATTTTCTATGAATAATGTTAAAGTGCTTGTAAAGTCTCTTTTTTTTTATTTTTTAAATAACATACGTGTTATACTTACCTGCTCTGTGCAGTTGGTTTTGCACAAAGTGGTTCTCTCCTTGGTCCTTCTTCTGTGCTCATGGCCCCACCCTCCTGTTGAGTGCCCCCACAGCAAGTAGCTTGCTATGGGGGCACCCGAGCCGAGCTTCAGACATGGAGCCGCGAACTTGGTGCCACCCATTTCTCTTCTGATTGACTGCAGCAGGAGCCAATCGTACCATGCTGCTGTCTTGGTCAATTAGGAGGGGAGTCCCAGGCAGCTGAGACACTCCTGCAACATCGTTGGATAAGAATGGGCTCAGGTAAATATTAAGGGGGCTGAGAGGGGCTGCTGAAAAACCTTCTGCCTTTATAATCCCTTTCATTTTTTTCCTCCAGCAGCTTTAAAAAAAAAATAAAAATCTATGGTTGCAATACTTACCCAATCTCTAGTATTGTTCCCCGTATACTCACCCAATCTGTGATTCAGCACCGGTCCTCCTGATTTGAATGATGGTCAGTGTCATTCAAATTTCTTTGTCTGTGTGCAGGATGTCATGCCATATAGCAGGCGCCAACACACAAACTGCACTCATATACAGCAAGGCTTAAGCCTGGTACACACTAATAGTTTTTTCTTCGTTCAACCTAGCTCCAGTTGGAGCAGCTGTACTTACCATCTGACATTAGTACAGCAATCTCCCCCACTGAGCTGTTGTGTTCTGACAGGGGGATGGCCCCCAGCCAGAACTTTCCAATCAACGCTCTCAGCCATTGGCTGAGAGAGCTGATCGAAAGCCAGTCAAGTGCTGGTTTTCCAGTATGCTCGTCCAACAGGAGCCGGCCATATGCCCAGCTTCTGTCGCACCGGCTGCAATACACACGAGCCGAATGTTGGCTGTTTTTTTTATTAAACTGGGCGATGTCTCCCAACATTCGGCCCATTTGTATTAGGCATTAGAAAGATTCACTACATAATTGAGAAATGCCAAACACTGTAGAAGAGGTGATGAGGACCCTGTGGTGTCATGGGATTTACCTGAAGAAAGTTTAAAATGGTAAGTAAAAAATAAAAAAAATAAAAAAATATGATTAAGGGTCAAGAGGGGCAGAAGTGGACACTGTCACCAGAGCTTCCTGATGAAGCAGAATTGCGATATGCTCTGTGTGTCCGCCATCATTGATGTCATTTACGGCCTGTCCTCGGGTAAAACTTCCAGTCATTAGAACGTACATCAGTGATTGGAACTTTTAGGAATTTTCTGTTTTAAATTAATGGGACTTTTTTTTTATTTTTTGTATGTTTATTGCATTTTTTTTCCACTTTTTTTCTGTTCAGACAAATTTTTGATTTATTACTGAACACAAAGTAGTGCCTTAGTTTTGCTAACTTCACAGACACTGTCACCATACCTATCCAGGGCAAAATTCTGGGGCAAATTCCCTTGCAAAGAGCAGCTTCCCTAGCAAAGTGCCTATTTGCATTTAGTAAATCAATCCAATTGCCTTTGCAAAGGACATCCTCTGACTGCTTTTAGCATAACTGCATTCCCCTGCAAATCCTTGCTCCTCCACAGCTAGCACTGAAATGCGCTGTCTCAGCAACTCCAGAGAGTAATGAAATCATCCCCCCAATTATGTGGCAGTGCCCAGGTCTAGCAGGTCATATGCTCCCTCATAGCAGGAAAGGCCAGGTATTGTTGGAAGCACCTTTTTTTTTTTTAACGGGGGGCCTCTGCTGACAACACCCTGGTTCCATTTTGAGACTCATCCTCTTCAGCAGATCTGATCGCAGCCTAGCATAGTGCAAAAATCTCCAGAAAACTCCTACAAGCATTAAGTGCAACCACCCACATTCTGCATGGAGACAGTCATATTTTTCACATGTGCTAAAATAAGTTGCTTGATCTTAGAATGGATATCCAGCAACCTGAATGTGAACATACGCTTACTACACTTTTTATGAACTTTTCAATCAAGTACAACTGAATACTAATCTTAGAAGAATTTCTCTTGTGTCTTTTTAACCCGTTTTTCTCCTTGTCTCTGCTCATTATAAGCACCAATGACTCATCTTGATGAGTAGATGCCAGTCTGGAGGAGTAGGCTTTCCTAGACAGGTCACCCTAAGTAATGTCCAGTGTCCACATGTAATGGTTAACCTCCCTGATTGAAAGAACCAAAAATCCAATGAAAAAATAGGGGAAAAACAGGCAACAGGGATTGTAAAGTTGAGGAACAAAAGTCTAGATGATGCTGGACCTTCTTCAGCAAGAAAAGGTGGCAGGATCCAATTTAAGCTGCAGCTGCTAATTTAAAGCTCATAGCGTGCAATTAAATCTGAACAAACAATTTAGGTACATAAAAGAAGTCTTTATAAATGTGCAAGACTGAGGGTAGAAGTTTAGCTTGAACATACACCATGTTTTGTACACGCTCTGTACTGTTTGACAGTTCAACCTCATACACTATACCTACATTACATAAAGTGCAATAATAAATTGCCCATATAACAATCTGCATATCCCATGCCATCGGTAAAGGACAAATAAATTGTAATTGCTATAACAAAATCAGGATTTAATATCCAACCTCAGTTTGGAGAATTTTCATCATTACCCCTTAGCACTGTCATACAAGTAAGCCATTGGTATTTATGTGTCACTCACAGTCATTTGCGACTAAGTGGTTTATACCACAAGATCTTCATTCCTGCTCCACTTTCTGCCTCCTAATGTGTTTTGATACAGTTTTATGAGTCACTTTAGTGCAGTAGGTTCTGTTGCGATTATGATCACAAATCATACGAGACATATTGAAATAGAAAATAATACCCTAGATTCTACTACTCCACATCAACGGCAAAAACTGAGCTTTTTAAATTGTTCTTCTAATATGCTATTTGTTGTATTAGTTTTAGACTTAATAACCAACTTCTCTTAGTTTGCTTCCAGCAAATGCAATAGTGTATTAACTGTGTTTTTGCTTGTTTTTTTTTTTTTTTATTTCATTTTTTTTTTTTTTTATTTGTGTCTTGTTTACGATCACCCGCTGTCTTTGGAAGCCTAATCGCAATATCTAACCAGCTACAATTATTGTTTAATTTGAAAGAAACGTCACTGCAATTTGGCAAGCGAAAGTTAAAAAAGTTCTTTCAAGCATAATAAACATCTGAAATGGATGGAACAGTGCTGAAAACATAAATTAAATCAACAACATTCTCGTTTCGACTCACAATGGGAAAAATTCACAAAGCAAATAGAGTGTTAAATCACAGCACAATATTTGCATTAATTGTAATTTGGGTACAATTTAGCATGACATTGAAAAGAATGAAGTAGTTATGAAAAGAATTGCCTAAGACGTTGAAGATTAAGAATGGAAAAGCTTGGGAAATGAATCTGTGTTTTCTTTCAGTGTTCTAAGTTTGCATTTTCTATCAATACAAGAGTTGAAGTGTTCTTATAGAGAAGCAAATGTGACTTTTGCCAAACATTCATTATTAGGGAATCGACCACTGTCAATTAAAACACATGCATCAGAAAGATTAACTTACAGTGAATGCTCTGTGAACATTGGATTCACTCTTTTATAAATATAAAGTATATATTCAAGTAGTAAAACAAAATCTCCTGCGCTCGAGTGCTGTCTGATGGAGTAAAAAGAGGTGCACTACAAACTCAGATGTGGAAAGAGCTATTGGTCTTGCTGCCCCCTTCAGGATCAAGGGTATCCAGAACCAACTGGTAGAAAAGACAAAAAAGAAAAAAAGGGGCGCACGGACCTAGTGCATTACCATAAAACCATTTATTTAAAATATTAAAAAGTGTACAAAGTACTCACAAGACTGGTGTGATACAACACACATCAACATTGCATATACAGTCTCCAAGGTAGCCAGGTCCCAAATGGACATGCAGATGGTCGCATGGGGCTGCGGTGGCTAGGCTGGCGCGTTTCAGGGGCGAACCCCCTTCCTCAGAGCCTCAGAGCAGCACTTTTTCTGGCTCTGAGGAAGGGGGTTCGCCCCTGAAACGCGTCAGCCTAGCCACAGCAGCCCCATGCGAGCATCTGCATGTCCATTCGATAAATATAAAGTACCCTTTGGTACTGGTATATAGTGCACGATGACGCCTAAAATTTAAAGACAGATGGGACTTTGTTAGACCAGATGATGCTGACACTCTCATCCTCACCATGTACAGAGATTTTCTAGCCCATGGGGCAACAAACTAAGACTAAAAGAAATCAGACTAAAAGAAATCATCAATGGGGTTGATTAACTCCATAGCTAACAGGTTACACACACAACAGCAGCCACCATGTGTTTTTTTTATGAAAGTGTAAATTCACAGTATTTGCTGTAACAATTCTTACTTCTAAGAAACATCTGTAATGCACGCTGCCACACCAGACAGGAACATGAAAGAGGTAAATCTACTAGTGCTTTTCAAAGAGACAGACATTATGTAAGTTCCTGTTTAGTGCATTAGAGAAAAGACATAGCAGTATTTAATCCCTTCCTGCCCAGTCCCAGCATTCCTAGGGTCTGTACACTTGGGGGTGGAAGGGATCGGCCAATCATGTGACCACTGTAATTGGCTGTCATGGTGGTCACATGATCAGGAACTGGTCCCACCAACTCTTGATCATTAGTATGAACCAAGAGCTGTCTCTGACAGCTTGATCACTGTGCTGGGAGTGTTCAGTAAGCGCACTCTCAGCACAGAAATTTCTGTTGCCCAGAATAGGGTCATATTTTTATTTTACTATGCATGAATAGAGTATTGTAAAAAAGTTTACAGATTATCTCTTTAATTAAAAATATCCAATCCCAAAGGACACCAGTTTGGGGGAAACGCATTCATTCCACACAAGCTGGTTAGATGGTCCCACGGCTGTGCATTTTATTAATGCTTATCAACTTTTTCAATTAAAGAGATACATTTTAAACTTTATTACACTATGTGACTTCTCATTTTTCATGCTTAATATGCCTGGCCATTAAACGGGTTGTAAAGTCAGAAGGTTTCTTATTTTAATGCGTTCTATGCATTAGGATAAAAAGCCTTCTGTGTGCAGCAGCCCCCCTAATACTTACCTGAGCCCCATCTCTATCCTGAGTGCTTCAGCCATCCGGGACTCTCTCTCCTAAATGGCTGAGACACAGCAGCGGAGCCATTGGTTCCCACTGCTGTCCATCAATCTCAGTAAGCCAATCAGGAGAGAGAGGGGAGGGGCCTAACAGCAGCTCCATGTCTGGATCGACACACAGAGCTGCAGCTTGGCTTGGGTGCCCCCATAGTAAGCTGCTTGCTGTGGGGGTACTCAACAGGAGGGAGGAGAGGGATCTGAGTAGAGGGGGATCTGGGCTGCTCTGTGCAAAACCACTGAACAGAGGAGGTAAGTATAATATGTTTGTTTTTTTAATAGGAAAAAAAAAGAGACTTTACAATCACTTTATTCATTGGGACGTTGAGTACTTGTCAGATCCAATTCCAGCAGTGGGGACCTTGCAGCAATTTTTGACAGAATCATTTGATCATTGAGATACTTGATGGTGAGTGCGGCAGATACCTGATGGATACCATAAATGCAATTTGATCTCCATAATCTTAGCTCTTTTTTTTTTTTTTTTCTTTTTGTGTTTTTCAGGTAAGAAGTACAGAACATTGGTAATGGTATAATAAGGTTTCATTGGTACAGTTAAGCTAGAGATAATACTAGCATCATTATCAACATTAAAGAAGGTTGGTAGTGTCAGAGTGAGGGGGATCTCACAACTGTCTCACATGGGCACCATTAAAGCATATACGCTGAGAACATATAGGGAAACATCTAACAAAATACAAGAGAAAAATCGAATATTTCCTGCTGTTCGTGTATAACTTATAACATATATGGGGAGTATTGTGGTATCAATGATCAATGTAGGGGTGGGGTTTAGGTAATATGCATGGAAAGTCTCAGGGTAGAGATGAGGATCTAAGCGAGGTCTCTTTTATCTGGTAGGAGGTCTGCATTTCTATTGGGAGGAGCACCTTGTTTGCACTGAAACACTTCATTTCAGTATGGAGCACTGATGTATTGATCATGGACTTTTTTCTTTTGATTAATTGATCATTTATTTTGTAAATACAGTATATGTAAGGTCTTTGAAACGGATTTGTATGAAATATATCACCGTTTTTACTTAACACTCTGCACATGTTAAAAGCACTTTATCTAAAGAGATAGCACACCAGTTTTTTTTTTTTTTTTCACAAAGTTTTTTTAATCCAGTATTCAGCATTTGGTTGCAGAAATCCTCATTTAGACAACACCAAGAGTGAGGTTCACCCTTTTAAATATATATATATATATATATATATATATATATATATATATATATATATATATATTTTCCTTTTTATACTGCTTGGTACATTCTGCTAATATATACTGTATTTCATTGTGTAGCATGATCTCATGATTGGAACAAGACTAAACTTAGCATATCTATTATATGTTGCTTTGTAAAGAGGGATAATGTGTCCTAATGTATATTACTTCCTTATGCGGCAGTGTAGATGTGTTTTATAAAGATACCTCAATTATAGACAAAATTATGAAAAATGTATATATTTTGAGAGCTGGGCTGTATGAAAAGGGCGGTTTAAGGTCAAGAGAAAGCCAGACCTAACTGTGTATTGTTCTAAATCGCTTTACATAAATTACCACTGCCATTCAGGCCTGTTAAGTTCTGCTGGAGGTTTTATGGCATTGCTTAATTACAAGTCTCTGGTTAAATGCTGTTTACAACGACCATTAGTGCTCTGATTGCAAGATTTTTGCTAAGTGACTTTCCAGACCTAAGTTCTGTTGTGATACTGCTAAAATCATTAAAGACCCTGCTTTGAGGCCTTAATAGAAATCGCTTAAAGCTTATAGAGCCTTTGATTCATGTATTACTCCTTTGAAGCTGTGCTGTTTGGTTAAAAAAAAAAATCAATGAAGCCTGTAAATAAATGTGTACCAACAAACTGTAAATGTATACAGTGTTGCAGAGCTGTAAACACTCAGGTTAATGCCTCATTCACCACTCAGTTTTAGAGGTCTTCAGACCACAATATCATAACAGACTAGTCTTGGAAAATGTATTACAAGCAGTAGGAATGGGTGAACGTCTCGGCCCGAGCATGAGTTCAGCCCTGCTGTATGCCCCTCCACACTTTGACGATTCCTTTATAGGTAAGGGGCGGGCCCCCTGGCTACCTCACTTGGTGGCACCGCCCCCTTCTGATATCACGTGACTCCACATGACGCCACGTGACGTATAATATAAGAAATGTCAAAGCATGGAGCTGGCAAACAGCAGGAGGCCTCCCTGGAAGCGGAGCATTTTTCATTTTTTCTATTTTTCAGGTCGGTGGACGGCATGATTAACGATGGATTTACATCAAGGAATACTATTATTTACTTTTTAATAAAGGATTTGTCAAGAACTGTCTCATGTGGTTATTACTTTTGTACACTTTTTTGGTGAATGGGTAGGCGTACTATGTACTGATACCCTTTCACATAGGGGGCTTCAAGATTCTGATAAGCTCTTCAGCCGTAGACCTTGACAAACAAAGCCCAGGGTTGTCAGGAAGAGGCCCATGTCCCCATCATCATGGGGACAAGCTTCTTTGGGGTGGGGGGTAGAGCCCACCCACCTATGTTGAGGGCATGTGCCCTGGTACGGCTCAGGAGGGGGGGGCACTTGCCCCCTTTCCTGACCTGCCAGGCTGCATGCCCGAATAAGGGTTTGGACCCATAGACTTCAATGGGGTTTGCTGTTCAGGTTAGAACATTTCCTCTGTTTGGGAGTTCTGCTGTGAACCGAACAGGGGGGTGTTCGGCCCATCCCTAACAAGCAGTAGGCACTAGCTGGGCTCAGACCCCTTTCCATGAAACAAAAGTAGATGTAGCGTTACCCTCGTAGGAGCTACTGAATAGGATGGGTCTTCTGTTCTTTGCTTCAACCTTTTCCAAAAAAAACTCAACCCTTCTAAGATACCAGGTTCAGTGTACAAAATACAATATCACAGGAAATCACTGAAGGAAAGTACCCAATAATGGTGTTATATCAAAGAAAACAGGCACCCAACCAGGTAGTTAAGGTAAACTTTATATATTGTCACCCAACATGGGTGACAACTTGTGCTCAAGTGTAGGACATTAGTTGGTAGGAGATACTCTCTACTCTAGGTACATCACATGTGGGCATTGCTTAGGGCAGCTTTAATTTCTTTGGTCTTTACGAAGACTGAGACTATTTTGCGGTTGAATAGAAGTACTGTAGGGAACAGCTCCAGATTGGAAAGTGAGTATTACAGTTTGAATGTCTTTTTTATTTTTTTAATTGCCAGAGGGGGCTGGGGAATTTAATAGAAATTGTACATCATCAGTGTGTTTCATCAACGATACATTTAGGAGATATTTACATCAACAATAGCCGATGATGTCACTTCGCCATGCGATACATAGCGTCGTGCTGTAATGATGACTCCAGTGTGCATGTGCGGGAATGAAGTCATCTTGGCCCAGCCATTCAAAAGACCAAAGAACGAAAACTTGGAAGGAAGACCAGGCGATGATGGGAGTGCCAGCAGCAGTAACAGCTCATGTTAAGTGATGCTCTGCATTCAGGGAAAAATGAGTGTGCTGTGAAATGCAAAGCGCCGTGTTGCTATGATAGTTCCTGTGCATATGTGTGGGAGTGAGATCATGGTGAGCACCTACAGCAGTAGCAGCACACCACTGGATGGCTCCATTTTAAAGGTTAGTCTGACTCTTCAATAATGCGCTAGTATGTGGTAAATTTTTAGAGTGTACTACCACTTTCTGCAGACCAGATTCATAAAGTACAACTGTACCCCTAAGATGACCTTCCCTAACCTACATCCAGACTTGTTTAGGGCCATATTCTAAGATGGAAGCCATTCATTTTAGGGCCCTGTACAAGTTTGTAAAGGACTCAATGCCAGTTGGAAGTCACACATTTATAAGTACTGTGATGGGAAGCCTGTGCTCCTTTAAATGGCATTTACTGCTAAGAAATAAGGAACCTCTGTTCACTACGTTTTTAGCTCAGATTGTCCATGTATTTAGTTTTGAGTAGACTTAATGGACTAAATGATGGCTGTTATAGTTGACCATTCATTTTATGAACATGTTACAAAGAACCTAACCTGGTACATGGCATAAATTGAACCTGTGCCAAGGCTATGCACACAAAAGAATTTATGTTTCTCAAAAGGCAGTAAAGCACTTTAAGTATACATTTACATTTGTGTGGTGCATTTATACCCGTACATTGTTGTGTATTATGGCAGCATGCATTATTGTGCATTTCATTAAGGTAGTCTAATGAAATCAATGCTTCTGATGCACCAAAACAATCCAAAGATTGGATATGTCACAAATTATTAGCTGCAAGGCATGTGCATTGGAATGTTATTAAAAATGAAAGTCAATATAATGAATGCAGTTTAGTAAAAGATAAAGCCAACACGTTTCGGGAGAAATGCTTCCCTTTTCATCAGGGCTAATGTGCAGAGAAAAGAAACAATATAAGTTACTCACAAGATTATGTGGAACTTAAAGTGGAAGTAAAGTGCTGTTTTTTTTTTTTTTTTCCCCTGACCTGCAAAGTAAAGGCATAATGTGCTAGTATGCACCATGGGCTATGTGACTGGCCAGAGCCACATGACATCACTTCCCGCGCATGCGCGTGGTAGCCGCTGGTCAAGGCGCGGGTGGGCGTTCCTTCAGAGCGCATACGCTGAGGACATCATCGGCTGCAAATGCATTACATATCTTCTAAACAGTACATGTTTAGGAGATAATTACAGTACCTATAGGTAAGCCTTATTCTAGGCTTACTTATAGGTACAAACAATCAATGGAAGTTTACTTCCACTTTAAAGTTAGTATATGACAGTCTAGACATTCCTAAGCATCCTATCCTATGTAATATCCACATGTGATGCTCCATTGAACCAAAATCCCAAAAATTAAAGGAATGGGTTGTGACGAGACCAATCTCGCCACTGGGCGTTGGAGAAGCCTGGTTGCTCGCCTCCTGCAATGGGACTATGGACCCTCTCATCAGCCCAGGCTAAACATAAACCCCATGGCAATTTGACTGTGTTTGTGGCATCTGAGCGCTGTTTAGATATGTTGAGCGCTCAGATCCAGGCTATCTGGGGATGGGTTGAATGTAGGGGTTCTGTTCAGTAGACTGGGAGTTATGCATTTTTGTGTCCTTTTGTGTTTCTTTAAACATGTGGCTAATGGAGCCTTGCCTCTCCTGGAAGCTAAAACGTATTCCTGTAAACTGTAAGGAACAGGAAGCCAACTCCTAATATGGGCATTACAGGAAGTTCTGAGGAGACGGGCGGTCTATTGACACTCAGAGTGATGTGTATTGAGGGCTCGCTAGGGAACCATTGTTCTGTGTCTGACTGTTGTGTGCATTGATTGCCCCCTGGGGCTTCTGTCTCCTTGCATTGGTCAAAGCTATCTGACCAATCACTATTGACTCATTTTCAAGCCCTCATTTGCATGGGCTGGAGAGGACCTTGGTGAGGACTGCAAGTGCTTTGCAATTGACCAATGGGAAGGCGGTTGTTGGGGGAGGGATGTTCCAATTTCTGTATAAAAGTGTGCTCTGTTCTTCCAATAAATGTTGTTCCTGTTTTACCCTCATCTCGGAGCTTTGTCTCGTTATTGGGGGAATCTGCTGCAGGGATTGCTATGGTCTTCCATACTCCCTTAGAGAATCACTAAGCTCTTTTAAGAGCTTGTGCAAGAGCTTGTTCGTGCTGCACTCTCTGGGGAAAGAGAGGTTCACCCACAGGAACCTGGAGCCTTGTCGTTGGTCCAGGGTGGGTAGGAGATGCCAAGACCCTAACCAAGCTGCGGCAGTTCGTGGAGTCTGAAGTGCTTACGGTGTCTGGTGGAGTGCTTGGAGCCCTCGGGAAGCACTAGGAGCGTCTGTCAATGGAAGTACCTGCTCAGGGGTGCCCTGTTCCGTAACAATTGGTGGCAAGCGACGGGATGGAACCAGCAGTGGAGTACAGATACTCTCTGAGAGAATATGACCGTATGGTGTGGTTACGGCTGAACTTTTTCGGACCCAATCCACTGGAGAGATCCAAGCGGTTCGTGAAGAACTTAGTGTTCGGGACTCTGCTAGACAGGGCAGAGAGAGAGGGCCAGCTGGCACGTTGGGAGGAACTCCAGCGGCAGGTACAATTAAGGGAAGAGGAGAACCCAGTCCCCATTCCCCAGCGGCAGCCTGATTTATTGGGAATTGGGAGCCCAGTCTCCATTCTCCAGCGGCAGCCTGATTTATTGGGAATTGGGAGCCCAGTCTCCATTCTCCAGCGGCAGGCTGAGTTAAAGGGGGCAGAGACAGTCGGTGCTGTCGCCCAGCAGCAGGACTCTGTGTTGGGAGGAGAGACAGTCGGTCTCCCTCCACAAAGACTGGAAGTATGTATGGGAGAGGAGATTGTTACCCCCTCTCCCCAGCGGGAGCTTAATGTACCAGGGGGAGACTGTAAGCCCCCCACCAGTGCAGATGGGACCGAGGTCTCTCCACCGGTCCTGCAGGGAATTGGGAGCCCAGTCTCCATTCCCCAGCGGCAGTGTAAAGTGCAGGGAGAGGAGAGCAGTGTCCTCCCTCCCCAGCGGCAGTGTGATGTGCCGGGAATTGGGAGCCCAGTCTCCATTCCCCAGCGGCAGAGTATCCTACAGGGAATAGAGAGCCCAGTCTCCTTTCCCCAGCAGCAGGACTCTGTGTTGGGAGGAGAGACAGTCGGTCTCCCTCCGCAAAGACTGGAAGTATGTATGGGAGAAGAGATTGTTACCACCTCTCCCCAGTGGCGGATCCATGATGGGCAGAGTGTTCTATCGGGAGAGGAGCTTGCTACCCCCTCTCCCCAGCGGCAACTTAATGTACCAGGGGGAGACTGTAAGCCCCCCACCGCTGCAGATGGGACCGTGGTCTCTGCACCTACCACACAGGGGGTAGGGATGGTCGGTCCTACCCCCCCACGACAGAGCTGTGTATCCAAGGGGGAGACAGCCAGTCTCCAGCAACCAGGCTCCAACCAGACTACTCCGGTTGTAGTGCTGGCACCAGGACAGAGTACCGCTGGTCTCTGCCCACTCAGCAACCCACCAAGGCAGCCTACCAGTCCCCTACACAGCCGTGGTGAGGCACCTGGACTTGGACAAGTTTCTCCTCTAACCAGGTGTAGTAACCATTTATTGTGGGTGGGCCGTACTGTTTTTTCTGTTTTGTGGGTGGGCTGCTGGACTAACAAGGGCACTGACCGGCAGGAGGTCAGGTACCCTGTTAGTCTTTTTGGAAAGGGGGAGAGATGTGACGAGACCAATCTCGCCACTGGGCGTTGGAGAAGCCTGGTTGCTCGCCTCCTGCAATGGGACTATGGACCCTCTCATCAGCCCAGGCTAAACGTAAACCCCATGGCAATTTGACTGTGTTTGTGGCATCTGAGCGCTGTTTAGATATGTTGAGCGCTCAGATCCAGGCTATCTGGGGATGGGTTGAATGTAGGGGTTCTGTTCAGTAGACTGGGAGTTATGCATTTTTGTGTCCTTTTGTGTTTCTTTAAACATGTGGCTAATGGAGCCTTGCCTCTCCTGGAAGCTAAAACGTATTCCTGTAAACTGTAAGGAACAGGAAGCCAACTCCTAATATGGGCATTACAGGAAGTTCTGAGGAGACGGGCGGTCTATTGACACTCAGAGTGATGTGTATTGAGGGCTCGCTAGGGAACCATTGTTCTGTGTCTGACTGTTGTGTGCATTGATTGCCCCCTGGGGCTTCTGTCTCCTTGCATTGGTCAAAGCTATCTGAACAATCACTATTGACTCATTTTCAAGCCCTCATTTGCATGGGCTGGAGAGGACCTTGGTGAGGACTGCAAGTGCTTTGCAATTGACCAATGGGAAGGCGGTTGTTGGGGGAGGGATGTTCCAATTTCTGTATAAAAGTGTGCTCTGTTCTTCCAATAAATGTTGTTCCTGTTTTACCCTCATCTCGGAGCTTTGTCTCGTTATTGGGGGAATCTGCTGCAGGGATTGCTATGGTCTTCCATACTCCCTTAGAGAATCACTAAGCTCTTTTAAGAGCTTGTGCAAGAGCTTGTTCGTGCTGCACTCTCTGGGGAAAGAGAGGTTCACCCACAGGAACCTGGAGCCTTGTCGTTGGTCCAGGGTGGGTAGGAGATGCCAAGACCCTAACCAAGCTGCGGCGGTTCGTGGAGTCTGAAGTGCTTACGGTGTCTGGTGGAGTGCTTGGAGCCCTCGGGAAGCACTAGGAGCATCTGTCAACGGAGGTACCTGCTCAGGGGTGCCCTGTTCCGTAACATGGGTCTAGAATAGTCAGGCTTGGAGAGAACGGGCAAGATAATACTGGATGTCCTCTAGCCAAGATATGTGACGGGCTCTGTCTGATTTGCACACAGTGTGCAGTGAAATCAGAGTAAGCAAATTTAGTAAAAGAGTGGAGCCTGGACAACTGTACAAGACTCAGCATAAGTTTGGAACTCAGCTTTAAATCTCAAGTCGGGCAAAAACTGAAATATCTGTTTTGAGTGAACTGGTCCTTTCTTCTGCCAAATTTTGGCAAAATGCATTGGTAAATTTTATAAAACATAATGTACAGCTAGGATACATTTTTGTTTCTCTAAAATTTTCACTTTAAAATGACTCCTTTTTAATGAATACTTATTCCTATTTTCAGGGTAAATGCCCCTGAGGGTGGTAATTAGACAGACAGTGTGATGTCTGCAAACACCAAGCATATACACGCACGTCCTTTTTTTTTCTCTTCTTGTTTTGAAGGTTCAGACTATTAAAGGTGTCCTCAGATCCTCACATTGCATCCTACTGCTGCAAACTGAAGTGAAGTGTCCACCTGCTGTGATACAAAGTGTCTTCTTCATCTTCCCGATAAGCTTTATCTCTGACTTTTCCATTTGCTTCTATCGCTCCACTTACAGATTATGATCTGACAGGTTTAGAAAGAGGAAGAAGCAGCAAAGTCTGCAGACTTTTTTTTTTATATCTATATATACTGTATATATATATATATATATATATATATACACACTGCCAAAGTCGCCACCTGGAATTAACTAAGCAACTAACTAAACTAAACATGCAGTAACTATCCTATTGGATAGTTACTGCATGTTCCCAAAGAATGAGGTCAGCTGACTACCTGAATATACTGAATGACCAGGTTTTTCCATCAATGGATTTTTTCTTTCTGATGGCACGGGTATATTCCAAGATACCAATGCCAGGATTCATCTTGCTCAAATTCTGAAAGAGTGGTTCAGGGAGCATGAGACATCATTTTCACTCACGGATTGGCCACCACAGAACTTAACCCCATTGAGAATCTTTGGGATGTGCTGGAGAAGGCTTTGTGCAGTGGTCTGACTCTCCCATCATCAACACAAGATATGTGTGCCGTAATCAAAGCCAACAAGATATCAGAGTGTGTGACCTTTTTTTTGGTGGCGACTTTCTTTTTTTTTGTCCAGGCAGTGTATGCATATTTGAGAGCCTCAACTTGACATAATGAATTGGATATTTGAAACACGGCCATCTTAAATTGATAACATGTACAAAGAATTTAAAGGCAGAAATGTTAACGCTGTACTCTAGAGTAAACTTCTAAAAGGAAAATCAAAAATGAGCAAATCATATGTTCCTACAGTGAGTACTGGTCTCAACTCTAAACACTCAGTGTGATATCTGTTTGCCCTTTCATTCCTCTGCTATCTCCATGAGTCACTGCTGACATTCTATTCTGACACCATGCAATCTCGGGAGATGGCCCCCTCTAGCAGAGTAGGTGAGTGACAGCTTCAACTGTGCATGCTTCCCTATGAGACTATGTAAACGGGGATGTGTCTTTTCACTCCACTGTGGTCTCAGATTACACTGAGCTTCCTGCTCAGTGTTGTGCTGTGTGTGACATCAGATCCCCTGAGAAATTCTGTGTAGATTCTGTACTTTAAACAGCTCTAGCAGAGATAGTACAGTTTATGTAGGAGGATTTGTTTAATCTCTGTGTATCACCTGAGGCCAGTCACGTCACAAATGTAAGAGTTTACAAGCACTTAAAAATGCTATTTTTACAGCTGAATTAAAAATAAAAAGCTGCTATAGCTAGAATGCTCACTTTCTCTCCAGCTCTGTTCCTTGCAGTAATTTTGCACAAGAGATGTCCTCAGTCTTTGCCCACTGTCATTCAACCCAGAAGAATGAGGACATATTATGACTGCAGGGTGTCATGGACCCGCCCCCTGAGGGGCCTTATCACTGTGCCCTTCACATTGTATTGAAGCAGATCACTGATGTCATCTTGTTAACTCTGTTCTCTGTATCTTTGAGTGATGTTCACCACCAGAGAACAGGAGCAAATGAAGAGGACCAAGAAAGTAACAAGACCTGAAGACATCTTGAAAAGGTGAGTATGTGTTGGTCCACTGTGCTTTATCAAGACTTTATCAAGTCCAAAGTCAGCTCAGCATTTTACAAGGAAATTCTAGAGCACTTAATGCTTCCCTCTGCTTGGCACCTGCCCACACTGCCAAAAATACCAATACCCGGTTTAATGATCGTGCTTGATTGGCCAGCAAACTCGCCTGACCTGAACTCCATAGTGAATCAGTGGAGTATTGTCAAGAGATAAATGAGAGACACCAGACCCAACAATGCAGGCAAGCTGAAGGCCGCTGTCAAAGCAATCTGGACTTCCATAACAACTCAGCAATGCCACAGACTGATCGCCTCCATTTCATGCCACATTGATGCAGTAATTCACACAGAAGGAGCCCCAACCAAGTATTGAGTGCATACTATACTGTATATGGACATACTTTTCAGTAAGCCAACATTTCTGTAATAAAAATCCTTTTTTTATCAGTCTTATGTAATATTCTAATTTTCTGAGATACTGAATTTTGGGTTTCCGCTAGCTGTAAGCCATAATCATCAATTCAAAATTAAAAGAAAGAAATTCTTGAAATGTATCACTCTGTGTGTAACGTATCTATATAAAATATATGAGGTATACTTTTTGAATTGAATTACTGAAGGACAACTATTAGTCATGCACTCCACAAGTCTGGCCTTTATGGAAGAGTGTGTAGCACTGCTCCCTTGAGGACTGCTGGATTACACTCCTTCGGGTCCCCCTGGGTTACCATTATCAACTTCAGCATGCACAGATTAACACTTTACTTCTTGGCTCAGTCAATGATCAGTCCAGGGGTATGAAGTTGTTTTTGGTGTTTTATTTATATTAGGGATGGGAGAAGGGAATAGTCGGAGACTCCAAATTAACTATTCACAATGCGGAGGACTCCTACTTCTGACAATGCAGCCAGGCTGCTGTTTCACCCTGCCACTAGGTGAATTTGAATCAAGTCTCTATCCAGATGACTTGATGGACTTGAATATCTTCAGGATACTCTCCTAGTATCCCCTTTCATTTGACACACTGACACCCATCCTCTGACTATTCTGACTATCCTACATCGGGGTAGCCCCCCTCAGGTCAGGCTCCTAGACACAATCCCGTGTACTCACGATACTGTTTTTCTAGGGTCTCCAGTGTCTCTCCCCCTTTAGTCAGCTCTCCTGGACCTCTGGGTTCAGTTCCGTTCTTCTGGTAACCAGGCCATCCACCTGCGACTATGTGGCACCACTACAGAGGAGGAGGCAGCTGCCACCCTCCCTCCGGGACTCTGCTCACCAGCAAAGGACACCGGAGCAATCTGTTCTAAGCCGCTCCCCCATCTCCCTGACAACTGATGACACTGGCTCCAGCTCTAGCCATATAAGAGGGAGCTTCCTTTGGTCTCCAGGCAATGCCTGGCGAAGGGGCATGCATGCCCTTAGCGCTAGCACCCCCCTACTTCCGCCGGATGTGATGAGGGAGAAGCTGTGACGCTGACAGGACACCAGGAAGTGCCAGAAGCCACTGACACAGCCAGGACCCAGGGCTGTCTACACCTCTCCTGCCTCCCCTGCAGCGGATCGGATGACTTGCTGTAAAGCCTGCTTTCCTATCACTCATGCTACTGCATTACCTTTTATGCCAATAAAGGATTGTTTTAATACTACACTCAGGTGGCGCTGCTCTGTTCTCTCTTCTTTATTTGCCCCACAGCACATGTGCTCCTGGCTTTTATACAGTATCCCAGAATGCACCAAGACAGCCTATCTCTGTCTCAATCACCAGGACTGTATCAAACCTATGTATCCATTGGTCATTTTTCCTCCCACTGTCCAACATGCCTCCCTATTGGACCAGTGTGAAACACTCTCTAGACCAAATTAATCACATACTGAGCAGACGTAACTCAAAGATCCTGATCTCTGGTAGACAGAAAGCCATATAGATTTGCCTCCTGCTCCTCTGACAGGCAGACAGAGCCAAAAACTATACTCTCTCACTAGCACCTACCTAGGTGGGTGCTACAAGTGGCAAGAAGAAAGCCATTGTTGAAAGAAAGCCATAAGAAGTCCCATTTGCAGTTTGCAAGAAGCCATGTGGAGGTGGAGGGGGGGGGGGGCACGGCAAGCATGTGGAAGAAGGTGCTCTGGTCAGATTAGACCAAAATTGAACTTTTTGGACTAAAAGCAAAACGGTATGTGTGGCGGAAAACTAACATTGCACATCACCCTGAACACACCATCCCCACCGTGAAACATAGTGGTAGCAGCATAATGTCGTGGAGATGCAGGGACAGGGAAGCTGGTCAGAGTTGATGGGAAGATGGATGGAGCCAAATACAGAGCAATCTTAAAAGAAAGTCTATTAGAGTCTACAAAAGAGGTTCACTTTTCAGTGGGGCGGAGGTTCACCTTCCAGCAGGACAACGACCCTGAAGATACAGCCAGAGCTACAACAGAATGGTTTGGATTAAATCATATGCATGTGTTAGAATAGCCCAGTCAAAGTCCAGACCTAAATCCAATTGAGAATCCATGGAAAGACTTGAAAATTGCTGTTCACAGGCGCTCTCCATCCAATCTGACAGAGCTTGAGCTATTTTGCAAAGAAGAATGGGCAAACATGTCACTCTCTAGAATTGCAAAGCTGATAGAGACATCCCCAAAAAGATTTGCAGCTGTTATTGCAGGTGGTTCTACAAAGTATTGAATAAGGGGGGTGAATACAAATGCACGCTACACTTTTCAGATATTAATTTTGTAAAAAAAATGAAAAAACATTTATAATTTTCCTTCTACTTCACAATTATGTGCCACTTGGTGTTGTTCTATCATAGAAAATCCCGATAAACTACATTTACCTTTTTGGTTGTAACATGACAAAGTGTGGAAAATTTCAAGGGGTATGAATAATTTTTCAAGGAACTGTATATATATATATATATATATATAGTATATATATATTCACATGATTCTGCACTTCAGGGTGCTACGCATGAGTGCGGGCTGCTCCTGGCTCGCTCCCGCTATGATTTTTTATAGTGGGAGCCGATCAGCGGGTCCTGCAAACCCAATCTCCACCGATACCTGCTGATCGCTTGGTACACTAACAGAATGTCTGTCTGCCTATTCAAACAAGGCAGATTGTCATTCTGTCAGTACGGAAGTCATTGATCCTGTGTTCCTATAAAGCAGAAACACCAATCCATGTCTTCCACTAGTAAAAGCACCTCCTCCACTACATTGAATGACCAGCTAGGCACACACTTAACCCTTTGATCGCCCCTGATGTTAACCCATTCCCTGCCAGTGTCATTAGTATAGTGCATATTTTTAGCACTGATCACTGTAAAAATATCACTGGTCCCCAAAAAAAAAGTGTCAAAAGGGTCAGCTAGGTGTCCAATTTGTCCGCAGCAATATCGCAGTCCTGCCATAAGTCGCTCATCGCCGCCACTACTAGTATAAAAATAAATAAATAGATTTTTAAAAAAATTTAAAATATCCAATCGTTTATAGGCGCTATAACTTTTGCGCAAACCAATCAATATACACTTATGGGGATTTTGTTTTACTAAAAATATGTAGCAGAATACATATTGGCATACATTTATGAAGACATTTTATTTTTTTACATTTTGCTATTGGATAGAGCAGAGTAAAGTAAGGAAAAGTAAAAAAATATTGTTATTTTTTTCAAAAATGTCAGCCCATCTTTTTTGAACAAGCAAAAAATAAAAATTGCAGAGGTGTTTAAATACCACCAAAAGAAAGCTCTATTTGTGGGGAAAAAATGACATTCATTTTTTTTTTTTTTTTAGTACAGTGTCAAACGGCCGCGCAATTGTCAGTTAAATTAAAGTTAATTGTCAGTTAAATTGTAAGTTAAATTTGCGCAGTGCCGTATCACAAAATATGGCCTAGGCAGGAAGGGGGTAAACCTTCCGGAAGTAAAGTGGATATATATATAAATAAATAAATATATATATATATATAGACAGGAACAGCCCTCACTTAACCTCCCTGGCGGTATTCCCGAGTGTGGCTCGGGGTTAACTTTCAGTACCAAAAGTGGTAACCCCGAGCCACACTCGGGATTACCCCGCAATGTCACTCACCTTCCCTGCGATCCCCCGCCATCCTCCTCACACTCTCTACCCGCTCTGTGCACAGCGGATTGCCGGTACTTGCCTTGCGGTTCCCTTCCCTGCGAGCGTTGCGACGCAGGGGGGTGGAACCGGCGGCTAATTCAAAAGTATAAATACACAAATGATACAAAGCTGTGATCCTAACGGATTACACTGTATCATACCATTTCAGCACAGGATTTCACCTGGTGACTTTTCCAGTGCCCTGCCTGTGCTTTTCCAGTTCTTTGTGCCTGGAAAATATTGAGCGACCATGGCGTCCAAAAAGCATTTTTTTTTGCGCAAAAGCACTTTTAGACGAACTGGAAAACAGCGACAGCAAAACTGAGTTACTTGAAGAACTGAGCGATAGCAATTCATGGGAAAATTCCTCATCAGGTACGGAAAGTGACGACAGCGATGATTCTGATGTCTCTTTCTGGCACATAGCTTGTGGAATTTGGGAAGTATATCAAATGAGTCTTTACAATTTTCAATGGAACGATGTGCCAGAAAGAGACATCAGAATCGTCGCTGTCGTCACTTTCTGTACCTGATGATGCATTTTCCCACTAATCGCTATCTTCAGTTCTTCAAGTAACTCCGTTTTGCTGTTACTGTTTTCCAGTTCATCTATAAGTGTTTTCACGCAAAAAGAATGCTTTTTGGATGCCATGGTCTATTTTCCAGGCACAAAGCACTGGAAAAGCACAGGCAGGGCACTGGAAAAGTCACCAGGTGAAATCCTGTGGTGAAATGGCATGATGCAGTGTAATCCGTTAGGATCACAGCTTTGTATCATGTCATTTGTGTATTTACAGTTTTGAACGCTCGCAGGGAAGGGAACCGGAAGACAGGTGCCGGCATTGGCCGAGCACACAGCGGGAGGACAGCGGAAGGACGGCGGGGGAGGACAGCGGGAGAACGCAGGGGAAGGCGAGTTTTAAAATGTAATACAACAGATTTCCATGCAAAACCATGCACCGCTTTTAGCACAGAAATCCTGACATAATCAGACTGCCAGGGATTTATGATGATCCTCCTATGTCATTGACTAAAAGCAGCAAATTCAATGCAGTCTCTAAGTATGTCAAACACCCACAATGCACTCAGTAACAGAGCCAATGCCATCTTTCCTTACGTTGAAAGTGATGTATTGAAGCTCAGAGCAGTGTTTTGTATTCATGGCAGGAGAGAATTATTTATTTGCTTATTATAATGTCATGTTTTAATGCTAGCATGCCCTATTGATTCATTAAAAAAATTATTTTTATTGACAGGCCTACAGTTGTTGTTTTTTTTACACACCCAGCAGGGAGGAGGCACAAATTGCATCTTTCAACCTTTTTTTTAAACATCCCTGTGTGTTACTTATGTTTTCTGTCAGCCCCATTGATTATATGAGTTCAATAACATTGTTTACCATGAGCATAATCATTATAAGAAAACTGATTTATGTCCAAACCCCAGAAAGCAATAGCTTGCTTTGACTGTGCGTTATTTGTCATGGTAACTACATTAGAAAAAAATAATTTACATTATATGATACATGGTGCTATTGTACAGCATGCTCAAATGACAATTACGTTGACCTGGCAACTATTTTGTATTGTATAAGTCACATGATCATTCCTTTTTTTAATGTATTTTCTCCTTATAGACACAAACAAATAATGGAAAATGGACCCCCATTATTTGCTCCACTGAGCTAATACTCACTTAGCCTGGCCGTACATGCTGTATCAATGAAAAAGTGGTATTTTAATTTAAGCAGAACTTCACTCTCTCAGACAACATTGACTATGTGTAATCCTCATGCTGCTAGCATTAGTAAATCAATAGGAAAATATATCATATTTACTTGTTTTAAACTTTTTTTTTACATTTCTTAAAGCGGAACTTTACCCATATCAACTTTATAACAAATAATGTTCTTTAGCAAGGAACATACATTCCACATTAATAGTTCTGCTACCAAAATACGTGTGCTGTAAATTGTCCCCACCATTGTTCCTGTTTCTTCTTGCTGGAGGCTGCTATTTTACTGAAACCCACAGCCCCTGAACAGCAGTAAATCATAAAGTGGAACTAAACCCATCAATTTAACAGTTTCAAAAAAACAGTTAGGGCCCTTTCACATGGGCTTTCCGATCTGACCCGCCTGTCAGTTTTTCAGGCAGGCCCGGATCGGATGCTCCATGCAGCCCTAGGGAGCGTCGGATGTCAGCGGAGACATCTCCGCTGACACCCGCCTCTGTCCGATCCTGTCCGTGAAATCTGGATGGATGGAAAACCCTATTTTCCATCCGTCTGGAGGATCGGATCGGATCGTATTGGATCGGATAAGAATGGACCGCTTGTCCCCATAGAAGATAGCGGGGATCTGACAGCTCCATTTCTGCACACAGAGCGGAGACGGAGCTGTCACCCGCCTGCTCAGCAGGGATTGGCGGATCGATCCTCCGCTGAGCAGAATGGACTCCGTTGGGCACATTCCTGAAATGCCAGGATTGCTAACTGTCGCATTTGCTTGTTTCCTAAACCAAACTGTCATCAACTGGTGTTATAACTGATTACATGTGCAGCACCATGGCAGTTCCTTGGCTGTAAAGAATAGGAGGGTTTAATTCCATTTAACTACTGGCTGACTGCGCTACAGCCGAATAAGGGCTACAGTGCAGCCGGCTAGTTCTGGAACACCGTCATATGAAGACATGCTGTGAACGCACCTGCCGTGATAGCAGTGTCCTCCAGATTGAGGGAGAGAGCCAATCAGCGGCTTTTTACCACAGATATCCAATCATAGCTGATCACGGATGTAAACAGAAGTCGGCCTTCGGCTCTCTTCTCCTCTCTAACAGCGAGTGGCGGAGAGGAGATGAAAACCGATGACCGGCTTCTGCAAAAGGGACATGTGCACTTTTAATCAGAGCACTGATTATCGTTGCAGTCCCAACAGTGCCCACCACTGCTGCCAATCAGTGCCCATAAGTGTTGCCAATCAGTGCCCATCAGTGCCTTATCATTAGTGTTACCTATCAGTGCCGCCTACCAGTGCCCATCAGTGCCACCTATCAGTGCCACCAATTAGTGCCCATCAGTGCAGCCTTATTCGTGCACATCAGTAAAGCCTATCAGTGCCCATCAATGTTCATCAGTGCCCATCAGTGCAGCCTCATCAGCGTAGCAAAGGAGAAAAATTTCCTGTTTGCAAAATGTTATAACAAACTATGAAAATGTGTTGTTTTTTTTTTTTTCAAAATATTTAGTCTTTATTTGTTTATTTAGCAACAAATAAAAACCCAGTGTTGTTTAAATACCACCAAAAGAAAGCTCAATTTGTGTTAAAAAAAGATAAACATTTTGTTTTGGGTACAGTGTTGCATGACCGCGCAATTGTCATTCAACGTGCGACAGCACTGAAAGCTGAAAACTGGCCTGGGCAGGAAGGGGATAAAAGTGCCCAATAGGCAAGTGGTTAAGGCTGTCAGCAGATCGGCCTCTACAAAGTCGGCAGTGCCTAAAAATAAAGAGCAACTGAAATGTGCAGAGCAGTGTGAGACAGTGTATTACTGGATTTTAAACAGTATAAAACACTTATGTCTAATATTTTCCATAGTCATACCTGTAAAAGGGGCCAGCCTGAAAGGATCTAGCAGGATTTAATTTTATGACTAATGTTCCACTTTAAGATACTTCCTGGTTTCCATGCAAATGATGTCATACATTTCAGGAGTCTTCAGGAGGGGAGGAGGAGTTTTCTAAGCTAAGTACACCATCCTGCCTGCATGCCTGAGCTAAGGGAGGATTGATGCCAGAAAGTAAATGCTACATGAATCATCTGCCCTTACTCAAGAGACATACATACATGGATGGATGGGGAAAGGGGGGTTGCAGTGAAGGATGCTGGTGTCAGTGCACCTTTCAGAGGTGTAAGAGCATTATCAAAGAGAAGAAAAGGTGTAGATCATCAACCAAGTGCATTAGTATTCAGAGGAATTTGGCCTTAGCCAGCAACACTCCAGCCATGTCTCATGTTTCACCCTGCTCAACAGAGGAAAAAAGTTGTTGCCTCGGAGGTGGCCATTTTATTGATTAGCAGCAGCCGTTACTACTAATGTCCAGTCATTATAGCATGTACCGGAGTGTATAGGCTGACAGTGGTCTGTGAAAACAGCAATTTGTTGAAATCTCCAATTATTCCTGCTGTAGAATCACCGGAAGTGACGTGGTTGAAGATTTTTGCGAGTTGGAGTTTTTGCCAGAACACCGGCAATACAGAGGCTGCTGAGGGTGCTGGTAGTGGTGGCAGTCTTATGAGTTCAGGGATTGGGGTGAGTCGGATGACAGCGAGGATCCATTTTTTTTGCACACTGCCACATAACCGCTCTGTCCATCACCCAGACCCTCTATGCAAACAACTCCTCTTCCATGTGATCCCAGGATCACACACAGGAGCACAGAACAAAAAGCCTCCTTCTCTCTCCCCTCGCTCTCTCTTTCTCTGCTCTTCCCCTCTCTCTCTACCCTCTCTCTCTCCTTTCCCCCCTCTCTCTCTACCTCTCTCCATCCCATCTCTCTCTTCCCAAACCTCACTCTCTCCCCCCTTTCCGTCTCTCCCCCACCACTAACTCTCTCCACCTGTCTCTCCCTTCTATCTTTCTCTGCCCCTCTCTCTTTACCCCCTCTTTCCCCTCTCCCCCCATCCCTCTCTCCCCCAACCCTTCACCCTCCCCCCCTCTCTCTCTCCCCACCTCGGTCTCCTCTGCCTCCCTCTCTCCCCCCACCCCTCACTCTCTCCCCCTCTCTCTCCCCACCCCTCACTCTGCCCCCTCTATCTATTACTCCCCCCCTCTCTCCTTTCTTTCGCCCCCCATCTCTCTCTCCCCCCACTCCTCACTTTCTCCTCCCTCTCTCTTTCTCCTCCACCCCTCACTTTCTCCTCCTCTCTCTCTTTCTGCCCCCCCTCTTTCTCTTCCCATCTCTACATCTCTCTCTACTCTCTCTCTCTCTCTCTCTCTCACTCTCTCTCCACTTCCCTCTCCTTTCTCTTTCTCCTCTCTCCTCCCCCTATCTCTCCCCCCCTCCCTCTCCCCTTCTACCCCCCCCTTTCTCCCCTCCTCATCCCTCTATTTGTCTCTCATCCCCCTCTCCCCCCACAATTTTTCCCCTATTTTTCTCCCTCTTTCTCTCTTTCTTCCCGCCTCTCTCTCTAAGCACTTCTTAGGTCTTGATGATGTGGAGAACTGTAGGTTGAGTAGTCTGCCCACAGACCAGGGCTTCGTTCTAACTACCGGAGAACCTTGGTAAAAAATGAAGGTAAAGAAGAAAAGGAGTTGCAAAATCAATTTTTGTTTAGCATCAGTTGAGTGGCAGCACAGTGGCTAAGTGGTTAGCAATTCCACCAAGCAGCACTAGAGTCATCGGTTTGAATCCCAACTTGACACTACCTGCCTGGAGTTTGCATGTTCTCCCTGTGCCTGCGTCGGTTTCCTCCCACACTCCAAAGATATGCTGGTAGGTTATTTGGATCCTGTGTAAATTGGCCATACTATGTTTATGAATGTGAGTTAGGGATCTAAGATTGTAGGCTCCTTGAGGGTAGGGGCTTATGTGAATATACTATATAAATATATATATATATATATATATATATATATATATATATATATATATATATATATATATATACACTGTATATATAAAGTGCAGGGTAAATTGACGACGCTATGAAATTAACTGTAATAATACATACTTAGCAACAGACTCCCTCTTCTTTTGGGCTTGGACATGCAGGAGAGAGATTGGCTCATCAATGGAAAGTAGCAAACTTTCAGTACTAGCTTGAATTTCTGTGAAGTCTCATTCTAGTCAACTGTTGAGGCAGCAAACCAGTGCACAGAATCTATATTGAGCAAATCTACTGTCTATAGCTATACCTATAATTATACTTTCCACTGTAGAATCAATTACTATCCTACGCGCTGGATTTTAGTATCACAAAACCCATTGGTTCTCCATTCATCAGAAAAAACAAACACCGGCTCATCAATTTGTCCTTTTCTTTTTCACCACAAGAAATCTACACAAGTCTTTAAAGCATCCAATTTTTAGCCCTTTTTGAGGAATTACAGGCAGCTGGGACTTTAAGGTTGCATTTACACTTGAGCTGAGCCTCTTTGGCTTTTTTTTTAGCATGTGTACATGTATTTTTTCTCTTTTTTGCTGGCATCTGAGGCATGAGAGTTTTTTAAATTTATTTTTAGCAAATGGAAAGCTACTGTAGTTACCAGAGAATAAAATTGTGCAACAATGGCAATTTTGCGCACTTTTCTGATATGATATACTGTAATTTTGCTCTGTTTACAATTTATTTTCTGTAAAAAAATATACAGGGTGTCCCAAAAGTCACTATTTATAGTAAAAATTGGAAATTGTATATTGTAAAATTTATATCGAGACAGGTCTACTTGGTTGGTGGCAGACTGGAGGGTGAGTACATCAGACTGGGGGCTGGCTGGCTTCCATGCACCTCTTTTAATCCTTTTCAATACTTTTTTTCCGATATAGGGATTGAGGCGCTGGGCATACCTGCCGGTGTCTCACTTAAAGTCCCACATAGCCCACATTGTCTATGTAGCTAAATGTACCTTTATTCATACTACCAGCTTTCTTTTTAAGGTATCTGACAGTATAAAAAAAAATGTAAAAAATAATAGATATAAAAACATATAAATAATAAAAATAAAACATATAGTATAAAATATAATATAATATGGGTTTGTTCATTTTTCCTATGCATGGAGACTTTTGGGACATCCTGCAGTTATTTATAACTTGTTATTAAGATTGTTTTTAATTATAATAATCATCATTTTTTTCTTTGGGGATGTGCAAAATTCAATATTACTTGGCAACTAATCTGATTTCTTTTTTATCGAATTCTAGTAACTGAAAGATAAATTTGTTGCCACGGGTTACCTAAATCCCTCATCATTATTTGTTTTATTCTATAATTCTAACATAGCACATAGAAATTAGATTAAACAAGATGAATTATTAATTATTGGATTAAAGAAGATGCAATATGTGAAGAGAATTTTTATCTTTTGTTTTGAAATATATTGTGCTTTTTTCCCCCTTGTTTTAATTATAGCAGTGATTTATTCCGTTGACATTTAGAATTATCTTTCTGTCAAGAATTGATAGAGGCTTGCGAAGAACCTGCTTATATGTCACCAATTTCCCTGGTTGCATATTCAATCCTTTTATGGGGCTAAAATACGAATTGTAGGGAGACACGCGGGCGAAGCTTCAATCATGTCTGCGCATCACACCGCCTTCACTCCACTTTACACCCCTAAGGCATAATGTAAATGATGAAGAGGACGGGACTTCATTTTGTCATCGTCTTTTCAAATATCAGGTTTTATTAAACAAAACATTTTTCTTAATCACAGGTGCACAGCGATAGGATGAGTGACATCTTGATGTGCTTTCTTTGAAAAGTCTACTCCCATGGCATTTTTCCATGCACTTTTAAAAATGAGCTTGGATTCTTCTTGTTCAGAGATAAGCCCTAACTCAATGTCTAGAGAAGAGCTGCATTTATATGCCGCATTCCAGGATCATAACTCAGAAATGAATTTAGAAGGGAAGAAAAAAAAAATTAAAAATCAGGCATTTTTTATCCAAGTTGGAGACGTTGTGTGATGGATTTGACCCTTGCTGTTACAAGGAAAAGGAAATCCTCTAATGGGAAGGTTCTCAAGGATTCATAGATGCGTGATGTGGATATAATCATTAAGGCAGTGAGCAGGCGTATCATATGGCAATATTCTGAACAGAACAAGCTTTCTGGGAATCCTAGGGACTCGACCCTTCGACTTTTTGGTATATCTGAAGGAATCAAGGTTTATTCCCTGGATTTCAAGGTCACCAATTCAAAGCTCAGGTTTTATTTTTTCAGCCTAATTTCTTCTATTGCTTATTTCTTTTTTTTTTAACCTGCTGGTAGCTTACCAATAAAGATAATTTGTTACTGTATCTATTCAGGGTAGAGTAACAGTCTCCTTAAAGCCCACACCCAATTTACTTATAGTCATCTTTGTGTAGCACCCTCCTAGGTAGGTGCTAGGGAAAATCATATATTGGCCCTGTCTGCTTATCAGGGGGGCTGGATCTGTTAGCTGTGCTGTCACATGCCTCCAGGTGTGGCCTGTTGAGTCTGGGGAGTCTCCCCACTGTATTCAATGAGGGATCTTGTTGGGCAGTGGAGGAAACCTAGCCAATAGCACACCAGGGTTTATGACTGTCCCAGTGGGTGGGGTTTGCCGCAATGCACCCTTGGATTGGAAATAAATCTGTAGGGATCATGTGACAGGGTGTCTTTAGGTGGGAGCATCAGTCCCAGGAGGAGGTGATGGCTGTCTCTCCTCCTGTAAATGTGAGAAGGTGGCCCAGTCAGTCGGCCTAGGGACTGGAGGTTGAGCTGGGCTGCAAGGGATCCAGAGTTGCTGACTGAGTGGAGCTGCTGGGCAGAGATCTTCAGGAAAAACAGTGTAGTGAGTACTCAAGATCTGCCCAGGGGTCTGCCTAGGATAGGGGACCACTCCAGAGAGGTCAAAGGGGATCCAGGAGCTATCAGTAAAGGGGGTGCCAAGTAGTAAAGCCCTGAAGTTTGGGGAATAAAAGGGGGTGCCAGTCTTCAGCAGTACAGTCTGCACTACAAGTTAGCTACCTCAGGAAAGAGTACCTTAGGGAGCTAGAAGGACTTTTACACAGTCAGAGCTGAAGTTCTAGTAATTAGCCTAGCCGAGGCCAGCATTAGTCAATGTTAACCAGTGTCAGTGAAGCGTTAACCAGTGTCAGTGAAGCGTTAACCAGTGTCAGTGAAGCGCTAACCAGCACCAAGCATAATTTTCCAGTGTCCCTGCCAAATTGTACATAGTTCAGTTGTTAGAGTATCCCACTTCTCCCATCCAAGTTCTCAAATAAATCCTAAAAACCAAAGAAACTGGACTGGTTCTTGTCTAAGGTGCTCACACTTGAAAACATGCTTAAAAGGTACTGTTGTTGCTAGCGGTAACCTAGGGGGACCCACACTCAGCCGCTCCCTTGGGAGTAGTGCTACATTTGCAATGACCCCCTGCCTTTCCATCAGATTCCTCATGATATACAGGGTGGTTGCAGGTATGGGGGAGCATATGACTTTCTCCCAGGATGCAATGCTTACGCTTGAGAAGTCATTGCCAGGCTTTAACACTGTCACACGTGTATGTCATCAATCCTTATGACATAGAAACTTACTCAGAGTTTGACTCCCAACTTCAACAGAGGAACATAGCAGTGGGCAAGCACAGCAAATGTGAGTATAACGAGAGTCAGGGGTGACATTTCAAGAAACTCTATCACTTAAACCTAAATGGGCAAAAGACCAGATTTTCTTAAAAGTGAAGTTAAAGTAGCTGTAAACAGGCAAAAAATTTTGGGGGAGCATACCCATGTATTTCTAAAGCTGCTGCAGCTATGAACCAAAAGACATGTATATTAAAAAATAATAGCGCGCAAATGCAAAAGAAATAACTACCAAATCTGAAGACAATCCATAAATAAAAATGGGGGTTTGGTCCCACCATATGGCCATATCGTGCTCAAGCCCACTACTGCGTCAAAGTACCCCATTATCAGTGGGTCCTACACTATCCATGAAAAAGAGATGAATCCAGCCTTTCTAACCCTTGGAGATAATACTCCTTGCTGGGAAGGATGTGCAAATGCACTACAGGGGACTCCTCCTATATCCACTTGATGGTGGACACTGATTGAGTACAGGTGTGTGTGGGGGGGTGGGGAGGGTTGCTCAACCTCGATAGTCTGGTCAGACCGAATACATAATAAACAGGCAAAACATTTTGGGGGAGCATACCCATGTATTTCTAAAGCTGCTGCAGCTATGAACCAAAAGACATGTATATTAACCACTTAAGCCCCGGAGGATTTGGCTGCTAAAGGACCAGGGGTTTTTTTGCGATTTTTTACTGCGTGACTTTAACGGACAATTGCGCGGTCGTGCGACGCTGTACCTAAACGAATTTGACGTCCTTTTTTTCCCACAAACAGAGCTTTCTTTTGGTGGTATTTGATCACCTGTGCGATTTTTTGATCACGCGCTATAAACAAAAAAAGAGCGTAAATTTTGCAAAAATAACAATATTTTTCACATTTTTTTATATGAAATTCCCCAAAAAAAAAGTAAAAATCAAAATTTTTTAACATTTTTCGGCCAATTTGTTTTATGCTACCTATGTTTGGTAAAAAAAATCGCAAAAAGCGTATTTTGATTGGTTTGCGCAAAAGTTATCGCGTTTACTAACAAAGAGAAAGATTTTTGTCATTTTTGGTGTTTTTTTTTTTAACGCGTAATGGCGGCGATCTGCGATTTTTTTTTCGGTACTGCGACATTGCGGCGGACAGATCGGACCCTTGACTGACATTTTTGACACTTTTGGGGTTACCAGTGACATTACTGCAGTAATCAGTGCTATACATA
This sequence comes from Pelophylax lessonae, assembly GCF_965119305.1. NCBI lineage: Eukaryota > Metazoa > Chordata > Amphibia > Anura > Ranidae > Pelophylax > Pelophylax lessonae. The sequence continues at coordinate 191,694,923 of NC_138777.1, read as the reverse complement.
TGCACTGTTACTGCAAAAATGACACTGGCAGGGAAGGGGTTAACTTTATTGGACAGGGAGGGGTTAAGTGTGTCCTAGGGGCGTGCTTTCTACTGTGTAGGGACATTCCTATTGGTGTAAAAGCAAAGATCAACCGTTCTACATAGTAGAACGGTCAGATCTTTACTTTTACACAGGGAGAACTGACAGGCAGCTTGTTTACACAAGCTGCTCTGTGTTTCTCCCTTCACAGGAGCGATCGCAGTGTGACTGGCGGACATCGAGTCCGCCGGTCACACGCACTGACTTGCCTGTGAACGAGCCGCGGCGGGCGCGCGCCTCGGCGGGCGCGCGCCCGCCCGCGATAGGCTCGCAAGTCAGTGACAGGCGAGTGACGTACCGATACGTCACTCTGCCTGGCCGGGGCTGACCACCGCAGTATATAGTCGTGCGGCGGTCGGCAACCGGTTAAAATATAATAGCGCGCAAATGCAAAAGAAATAACTACCAAATCTGAAGACAATCCATAAATAAAAATGGGGGTTTGGTCCCACCATATGGCCATATCGTGCTCAAGCCCACTACTGCGTCAAAGTACCCCATTATCAGTGGGTCCTACACTATCCATGAAAAAGAGATGAATCCAGCCATTCTAACCCTTGGAGATAATACTCCTTGCTGGGAAGGATGTGCAAATGCACTACAGGGGACTCCTCCTATATCCACTTGATGGTGGACACTGATTGAGTACAGGTGTGTGTGGGGGGGTGGGGAGGGTTGCTCAACCTCAATAAAGTAGCTGTAAAGTCTCAAGTTTTTTCATCTTAATGCAACCTTCTTGGTTGCAGCTGCCCCCCCCCCCCCGAGAACCCCCCCCCCCAGTTATTCTTACCTGAACCTGAACGTTCCAGCGATGAGCACAAGCCCAGCAGCTCCAGCCGCTGTCTCGTGTCCTCATTGCATAGATTGATAGCAGCAGCTGCCATTGGCTCCCACTGCTGTCAATCAAATCCAGTGACATGAGAGTGGGGGGCGGGACCGAGTCCTGCTGTCTGTGTCAATGGATGCAGCAGCAGGACTCATGAGCGTGCAAAACCCTTGTACAGAGCAGGTAAGTATAACATTTTTGTTATTAAAAAAAAAAAAAAAAAAAAAAATCCTTACCTTTACAATCATGTATTATATTGCAGCTTACCAATTCTTAGATGTTGTGGCTGAATTTGTTTTCTTTTTTAGTATTTTTGTTTATTTTCATCTAGTGATCCAGCCAGTAATTCTGCTATGTTTTCAACTTCCTTTAAAAACTTCAATACTGAGCACTTTCACCCCCTTCCTGCCCAGGCCAAATTTCCGCTTTCTTAGCTGTCGCACTTTGAATTACAGTTGCACGGTCATGCAAAACTGTACCCGAATTAAATGTTACCATTTTTTTAGACAGATAGAGCTTTCATTTGGTGGTATTCAACCACCACTGTTTTTTTTTTTTTTATTTTTTGCTAAACAAATGGAAAAAAAAAAGTTTCTTAATTTCTGTTATAAAATTTTGTAAATAAGTAATTTTTCTGCTTCACTGATGTGCACTAATGAAGCTGCACTGACAGGCACTGATGAGGAGGCACTAATATGTAGCCCTGATAGGCACTGATATGCCGTGTCCTGATATGTCCTGAGTACGCTCTGTGCAGGGTGCTGCGTATGTCCAATGCTATGTATGTTGTATGCAGTGTGTACTGCGTATGCTCTGCTCTGTGCATGCTCTGTGCCATCCCAGTCTTCACCTTGTCCAATCAGATAATGCCTTGCATTCATTGAGAAACTGTAAAGTGTTCTCTAAATGGCTTCAGTGCCAAGCGGGCGACCTCCAGTGTTAATAATGGAGCAGGGCAGCCTCTTGACATGGGACTCAGATGTTAGCAATCATTGCAGTAGCAGTACCTGTTACATTGATTTTCAACTTCCACAGGTATTGGCAAGGTATGGCACATGCATATGTAGCGCTACCCCCGCAGGAGCCGCTGGTGAATTAAATATCTCCCATACCTGCATAGCCAGGCACACAAATTTTCCACAGCACACTGTAGTCGGAAAACAGTTATTTCAGCTTTACTTTTGTATTTTATTAGGGGAATTTAACTTGGATAGGGTTGAGGGTATTTTGGGATGCCCACTTGATTGAAAGCAGAACTCTTCAGGGACACAACTGTATACATCCTGTATATACACTTCTCCTTCTACCTCCAGCAAAATCTTGCTTTTAGACTACCAGCTGGCACTGTATGAATGATCTGATAATAGCACAATCGGTCCTGAAGCAAATGCCCTTTGCATGCAGGGACCGTCCGTGGGCCCCTTTGGTAGTGTAGCAAAAAGAAGTCCTATTGCTCAGCTTTCCTACTCCTTTGGCTACTGATCCTCTTCAGGCACTGCCAGCCTACCTGGCTGCAGCTGCCCCTTTCATTAGCCCTCCTGCCTAAGACTCAACGGTCCTCCCAGACGGACTCTGCATCCATCCCAGACTTGCTTGCATGCAGTCCTCTCAGGTATGCCTCCCAGTCCTCTGACTGTACACTTACCAGCCCTCTTGACTGTCTTCCTCCCTGGATATTTGCCAGGCATTGTCCTCCTGCATTGTCCTCAGAGCAAAGGTCTGATTTCACCCCCCACCTCCTCCTCTGCCCAGACTAGGGGGTTACTCTCAAAGGCCTCCAACAGCCTAACACTACATCTCTAGCTTCCAACCGAACTTCGCTGCCCCTGAGTATTTGTTGGTGATTGGTTTAGGGCCTTCATGAATACTCCAGGCAGCTCTTCCTCGCCTTCACTCCCATCCTTCTAGAATCTTCTGCAGGCTTCTAGAAGTAGGGGGAGGTTTCAGAGATGCTGCCTGTGGGTCATACCAGCCTCCCTAAATCACTTCCCTGGCAGCCAGCCTGCAATTTTCCTCCACTAACAAAAACAATCTACTTCTAGCACACTAGAGGGTGCTACACATATTTACATTGATCCAAGCTGGACCAATGTATATATACAAAAAAGTCCACTCCTAAACTTCAACTTTTAGGAAGAACGACTGGCAAGACTTTTTTTGTTAGGATGAGAAATGGATAAAAGGTAAATTTTTTCACTATGTTCCTATTACAATAAATTGCCCTCACTTCCTGTGTTGTCACTTTGGACTTAATAGAACACACTGATCCAACACCAATAGATGACATGGCTCCCCAAACCATCACTTACTGTGGAAACTTCACACTGGATCTCATGCAACTTGGATTCTTTGCCTCTCCACTCTTCTCTCAGACTCTAGGACCTTGATTTTCAAATGAAATGCAAAATTTTCCACAGTCAGTGATGATTTGGGGAGCCATGTCATCTGCTGGTGTTGGTCCACTGTGTTTTATCAAGTCTAAAGTCAGCGTAGCCCTCAAGCAAGGAATTCTAGAGCATTTCATGCTTCCCTCTGCTGACCAGTTTTATAGAGATGCTGATTTCATTTTCTAGCAGGACCTGGCACCTGCCCATACAGCTAAAAGTACCAACACCTGGTTTAATGATCATGGCATCACTGTGCTTAAATTGGCTAGCAAACTCGCCTGACCTAAACCCCATAGAGAATCTGTAGGGTATCGTCAGGAGGAAGATGAAGACCAGACCCAACAATGCAGAAGAAGAGGAAGAGGTGGTGAAGAGCTGCAAGAATGTCATCATCCCAATCACAGAACAAAAGGAAAAAACCCTCCAAGGGTGGGACTATTTGTAGGCATAAACGGGCACCAAAGCAATATTGACAAATATGTAAAAAAATATCCTTCCTTTATTACAAAATAGCAGTATAAAATGTCTACAACTAAGTGGAAATGCGGGCTAAAGGGGACTTCTACATGAGATGAGACATCCGATGCGTTTTGAGACTTGATATTGTGCTCTTCTTCAAGGATGCTCATGTACAGCCATAAATAGGAGTTCTAAAATATAAACAACAATGAATACATAACATATAGAAACCAACATATAGAACAGTGCATGAAACATAATGCATAGCATGAGATGACCACTGAACAGATTCCAAGGTGATGCCTCACTGTCAGCAAAAAAAAGCCCACATATATATATATATATATATATATATATATATATATATGCAAAAGCACTGCTACAAAGCTGTCTGTGCTGATCCTGGAGCCTTGGCTCAACAAAAATGAACAAAAATGTAGACTCATGAGGAGACCTCCGCTTGAAATGATGCCACTGGGGGTGCAAATATGAAGCCAGAGACCCAAAAGGGGATACACCTAGGGGCTGTATAAAACAAAGGGAAAAAGAACAAGAAAAGAGTGGAAATTCCTCTCCTTATATATTTCTGAACAAAACAACACAGAAAAAATATATTTGCTAAATATATAGCAGTGTAATAGTTATGTATGTTAATATTAGTATCAAAATAAAAGGCAAATGTTAGAGGCCAGCACTTACATCTAAAGTGATAGTCAAATAGGGTTCACATGCAGTTGTAGTTGCAGCCAAAAGGGAGGTATTAACTGGATCAGTTCAAGACCACAAGTCAGCTAGAATCGAAAGATAGAGGCATACCAGCACATCATTATTCCAATGTAGCAGGAGATATAGCAAAGCCCCTCATAGAGCCCATATAGTAAAAGGCTGTGAGTACTTACCAGGCTGACAACAAACAAAGGTGTGAAGCAGATGCTGTCCAAACAGCACTGAAACCCATCAGGGTTCAAACTAGTTATTTAGGCAAGGCAGGCTTCAATAACAACCAATCCCTGAGATCTATATAGCTGATCAACAATAGCAGCCAATAAGGTGAAAACAAATAGGATGGCTCTTGGAGCACCCCCCTGAGCCGAGGGCGTGCCACGCCATCACAGCAAGGGGAGTAGTAATGCCGTGCCATGTGATCCGCCCACTGGCGCATGACACGGACGTGGGCGGCAGCAGAGGGGCGGATCGCCAAGCCGGACGACTGATCGCAGACCAATTAGAGCTGCAGGGGACCGACGTCCACCCACGTGAGGTGTAACAGCCAGCGCGCAGCCGAAAAAATAGGTGCCACGAGGCGTCCACAAAAAAAGGGGGACATCCGGGCGGCCCACATGAGCCAGGTGACACCACCCGATTGAAGGGGCCATAGCATGATCCACACGCCGATCCGGCTCCAAAACCTAAACAAATGCGTAACAATTATTGTAAAGAAGATACATTCTAAGGGAGGCATATTAGATCGAACTGGTCAGTGACAGGACATGCATGCAACAGGTTCATGCACGATCCCACAGTACATACACGCTTACATTGATGTCTAGCATGAAAAAAAAATACCCAACAATGCAGACGAGCTGAAGGCCGCTATCAAAGCAACATGGACTTCCATAACACCTCAGCAGTGCCACAGGCTGATCGCCTCCATGCCACGCCAAATTGATGCAGTATTTCATGCAAAAGGAGCCCTGACCAAGTATTGGGCGCAAACTATACTGTACATACTTTTCAGTAAGCCAACATTTCTGTATTAAAAATCCTTTTTTTAATTGGTTTTATGTAATATTCAAATTTTCTGAGATACTGAATTTTGTGTTTTCACTGGCTGTAAGCCATAAACTTTAAAATTAAAAGAAAGAAATGCTTGAAATATATCATTCTGTGTGTAACGCATCTATATAAAATATATGATATTAACTTTTTGAGTTGAATTACTGAAATAAATCAACTTTTTGATGATATTCTAATTTTATGAGATGTACCTGTATACCTGTTGCGCTGCACCTATTTTATATATTTTTAATGAATAAATATTTTGTGTTTATCTTAGAAATGGTTTTGCAATATTATTTTTTAGCCCAGAGCATAATTAAAGCTGAACTCTGGGGGAAAATAAAAATCCTTCCTTGCAGTGGGACTGCCTCCGCGCTGCATGGGTTATAAACTCATTTAAAGCAAAGATTTGAGCCGTCAACTCAATGACTCCTTTTTATATTCTTTATTTGGCTACATCATGTAAACAGGATTAATGCTGATGCATTTCGGCTATTACAGCCTTACTCATAGCATAGTTAGCATCAAAATGGCATTACCTATTCTATTGTAAAAACACATCCCAGCAAATAGAGAGGGCAGGGCGAGACACTAGGGTTTTTAAATTATATAAGTAATGCCATTTTAATGGTAACTATGCTATGAGTAAGGCTGTAATAGCCAAAACGTGTCAGTTTTGATCCTGTTTACATGATGTAGCCAAATAAAGAATATTAAAAGCAGTCATCGAGTTGCTGGCTCAAATCTTTGCTTTGGATGTCTACTAGGGGAGTGGAGCCTGAGCACCGAATCTCAGCAAGTATATACTTTTCTCACGGCTAGGCTTGAGTATTTTTTGCTTGTATAAACTCATTTAGGTCTAGGGCAGGGATTCCCAAACTACGGCCCTCCAGTTGTTCAGTGACTACATTTCCCATAATGCCTAGTCATGTATGTGAATGTCAGAGTTTTACAATGCCTCATGAGAAGTGTAGTTTTGCAACAGCTGCAGGGCTGTAGTTTGGGAATCCCTGGTCTAGGGGAATGGAAAAAAAATCACTTTTAATGTTGGATGCTCCTGCAAGCTTCCTCCCCACCGCTAAATCGGTCCACTTGTCCCCTATGCTCTGGTGGTCATAGATTTGACTTCATCAAATACAATACAGAGCCCACAGGCCTGCGCAGGACATGAGGACACAGAGGAACAGTCCACTAAGAGAGTATAGGGAAAAAAGGAGTGTGCCAGCTGCTGGGACAGTGGAGGATCAGGTAAGTATAATTGCTTTTTCTAGTTCCCTAGACCAAAATTAGCATTTAACCCTTGCAGTGCAGAGTGAAAACATTATTCACTCCCAATCAACATCCCAAGCTGTAGGGGAAACCCCAAAACTCATGGTTTTCAGTAACATTTTGACTGTTGAAGCCAGATTGAAAAATAAATCTATTTATTTTTACAAACATGTAGGTAGAAAGACATGTTTGGAGAGCATTAAAGTAACATAGTGTTGGTTTCAAAACAATTGCTCTAACTGTCTAGGACACCTAATACAATTGATATGGTCTGAGGTGGGTGGCAACTATCTAAAGTTTATTTGAAATCAAATCTGGTGAAACTGATTGAAATGCGGAATAGTTGTTCACATAGCCTTGTCACTTCCAGTAGCTTGGCTCCTTGGAGGAACAGGTCATCAAGGGCCGAGATAGCAATCTATACAGCTGAAGGTGTAAATGGCATTTGAACACAACAGCTGTTATACAATATGACTTCTAACAATATATACATTCAATATATCTGACCAATTATAAATACATGTTTGATAATTGTGACTGTACTCACCGTCACTGGGAGTGAAAGACAGATACTTAATGGACACTGAGAAATAGTTTGGATTGCTTCAAATGGGTTCTGTATTTACACTTATGATAATGTGTATTGAACCTTAATGTCAGAGACAGGCTTTCCCTATTGTCTGTGTATTAAGATGTGATGTGGATTCTGTTATGCCTGTCTGTTCCATTGTTAAATGTTAATGAACTCACATATTGTTTCGGTCAAGATGGCTAGATAATTAGTTCAGGTTAATTCTATTTCTGTATACAGTTTCATCTGTATATGATAATGTATTCAGGCAACCCCTGACCTGTATGTGGTAATCTGATCAGGAGGGGGAGGGTCCACGCTGTATATAAATTATGTGTGACTGTTCAATAAAGAGAAGGTCCCAAAACGTATACAAGCTAAGTTGTCGACTAGCTTTGTATGGGGACGGCTGGAAAATCTGATATCTATGTGCACGACTGGGAGGAAGTCATATACTGACGGAAGTCCACAAGTACACTGTGGGTTGCGGTTCCGTTACAATAATCATAAATAAATGTTTGATAAATAAAATGGCTACTCCATTTACCCGATCACAAGCCATCAAAGCCATCAGACATTCCCCAGCCTGGAACAGACTTTAGTCGACTTTTAAAAAAGGAATATATTTTTTACATTACCACAAGTATAAGTTTACAGGATATGACATTTTACAAAATAATTTTGTTTTGCAGAGTGACTACTTGAAGGATTACACAGATTATATGGTCTGAGACATATATTTGTTCATGCAGTCTACCTCTCTTATGCTGACATAAAGGAAAAAATATACAATATGTATTTGCAACATTCCATAAATCCTTTCACATTCCTTCTTTACTGTACAGAATATCGTCACAAACCTTATTTATTATTTGCTGCCACAGTAATAATTGATTGACGGACTTTGGGACTGCTGTAAAGTTTATAAACTTGTACTGTTTTGCAATGCTTTATGAGTTGAAACCTTGACAGATAGGTCTCCTGGTACGTACAAGAAATGATTAGCATACAGTGAATACATTACCCCGGGGCTCAATTGACATGCTCTCTTGTCAAGCTGATTGATATGAATTGTGCCAGTGCCTTTACATGGAGGGCAGCGCTGTGTTGTTTTCACTGTTAAGTAGATGTCAACGAGTTTTTATCTGCACTAAAAGAATTGTGCTGTTTGTGCAGTTTTACCTAGAAGCAATACATGCAATCTTTGTCAATAGTGCTTTGGTGGATCTATAAATCAGCAAAAAGCGTGTATTGGCTTCTTGTCTAGTAGATGTTTCAAAGGACCCCAACAGCTCATGCGAGAGATGCTTTAGGGATACTGTTAATTCTGACCACTGTAGTCTGGCATAGAATATTTATTTTTTGTTTGTTTGTTTTATTTATTTTTTTCCGTCTTCATTGTCCTTTATAGTTCAAAAACATGTCTTAACCACTTTAGCCCCGGAAGATTTTGCTGCTCAATGACCAGGCCACTTTTTTCAACTTGGCACTGCGTGACTTTAACTGACAATTGCGCGGTCATGCTATGCTGTACCCAAACAACATTTACGTCCTTTTTTTCCCACATAAAAGAGCTTTCTTTTGGTGGTATTTGATCACCTCTGCGCTTTTTATTTTTTTGCGATATTAACCACTTTACCACTGGAGGATTTTGCTGTCTTATGTCCAGGCCACTTTTTGCGATTCGGCGCTGTGCGACTTTAACTGACAATTGCGCGGTCGTGCAACGCCGTACCCAAACAAAATTGACGTCCTTTTTTCTCACAAACAGAGCTTTCTTTTGGTGGATTTGATCACCTGAAAAAAAAAACAATATTTTTAACATTTTTTTATATGAAATCCCCCCCCCAAAAAATGTAAATGTAAAATGGCCAATTTGTTTTCTGCTACCTATGTTTGGTAAAAAAAAATCACAATAAGCGTATTTTGATTGATTTGCGCAAAAGTTATTGCGTTTACTAACTAAGGGAAAGATTTCTGTCATTTTTGGTGTTTTTTTTTTTAACGAGTAATGGCGGCGATCTGAGATTTTTTTTGCGGGACTGCGACATTGCGGCGGACAGATCGGACCCTTGAATGACATTTTTGACACTTTTGGGGGTACCAGTGACATTACTGCAGTAATCAGTGCTATATATATGCACTGTTACTGTAAAAATGACACTGGCAGGGAAGGGGTTAATTTTATTGGAGAGGGAGGGGTTAATGTATGCCTGGTGCTTACTAACGTGTGTGGGGGGAGGTGACTGAGTGAGTCAGGGACAGATCGTAGGGTCAGCTATGCTGAACCATGCTATCTGTCCCTGCCTGTCACTCTGTTTACACAAGCGGGCGGATCTCCACACTCGATTCCCCGACGATCAGGGAAGAGCAGCGGCGATCGCCGCCGCTCCTCCCCTGGCCCGACTCCCACTGTGACTGAAAACAGCGGGAGCGCCGCCTACAGGGGGAGGATTCCAGCAACGTAGGTCTACGTCGCTGGGCGATAACGAGCCACATTGCTGCAGTAGCAGCAATGTGAGCAGATGTCAAGTGGTTAATAAAAAAAGAGTGAAATTTTTGCCGAAAATTGACATTTTCTACTTTGACAGTTAAAAAGTATCAAATATATTCAATTTTTGTCATATATTTAGGCGCTGCACTTTTTTTATATTTTGTACTTTTGGATCTGGGTTCCTGTTGTGCCATTGCCATTGTATAGTTATAATTTTTTTTGAACATTCACATGTTTATATTTGGTCATTTTATTTGACTTCAGCACTTTAAGCCCCCGTTCACACTGGGGCGACCTATCGGGCGACCTGGTCGCCTCACAGGTCGCCGTAGGTCGCCTTCCATAGGGAAGCTGTGGACCCGTTCTAATAGGAGCGACACAAGTCGCTCCGACTTAGAAAAAGGGTCCGGAGCTTCTTTGGGGTGACCCGGAGGAGACCGCCATAGACTTCAATGTTATGAAGTCCGTGGCGGCCGCTCCGAGGTCGCCACCCGAAGTCGGATCGCCCCTATGTGAACGGGGCCTAAGGGATTAGCGCGACTCTCCATCTTCCTATATATTTAGGACAAAATGTATTTAGCTATATGTCTTTGACAAAAAAATTCTCAATGAGTGTATTTTTATCCACTTTAAGACCGGAAGATTTTACCCCCTTCCTGACCAGGCCATATTTTGCCATTTGGCACTGCGTTACTTTAACAGACAATTGCGCAGTCGTGCGACGCTGTACCCAAACGAAATTTAGGTCCTTTTTTTTTCCCACAAATAGAGTTTTCTTTTGGGGGTATTTGATCCCCTGTGCGATTTTTAATTTTTGCGCTATAAACAAAAAAAGAGGAACAATTTTGAAAAATAAATAACATTCTCAAAAAAAAAAAATGTAAAATCAAAAGGATTTAACATTTTAGGCCAATTTGTTTTCTGCTACATATTTTTGGTAAAAGAAATCGCAATAAGTGTATTTTGATTGGTTTACGCAAAAGTTATCACGTTTACTAACTACGGGAAATATTTATGTAATTTTTATTGTTTTTTGTTTTTTTTACTAGTAATGGCGGTGATCTGCGATTTTTTTCGGGACTGCGACATTGCAGTGGACAGATCGGACCCCTAACTGACATTTTGACACTTTTGGGGGTACCAGTGACATTACTACAGTAATCAGTGCTAAAAATATGCACTGTTACTGTAATAATGACACTGGCAGGGAAGGGGTTAACACTGTTGTTGATCAAGGGATTAAATGTATGCCTCGTGCTTACTGACGTGTGTGGGGGGAGGCGGTTCTGTGACACAGACAGAGATAGCAGGTTCAGCTATGCTGAATCCTGTGATCTCTCCCTGTCTGTCACAGAGAAGATCCGCCTGCTTTGTTTGTAAACAAAGCAAGCGGATTTTCTCACACTTTCCCCAACAATCGAGGAAGAGAGACGGCAGTCGCCGCCTCTCCTCCTCTGGCCCGACTCCCGCTGTGTCTAAACACAGCGGGAGAGAGCCTCCGGTGGCGCGCGCTCCACCGAGATCACTAGGAGTCCAGTGACGTAGGTCTACATCACTGGACCTAGGGGAGCCAACCTGCCACAGTAGTATTACTGTGAGCGGTCGGCAAGTGGTTAATGTAGTTCCACTTTTGGAGCCAAATTGGGATAACACCAACTTTATAATTAGTTCATGTTTCTATTCACATAGCATAACTTTCTAATTTGCAGCATACCTTTTTTATGTAGCACTAGCGCCGTGGCAGTGGCTGGATAGGATGATTCCTCTGTCCTCTGAAACACCAGGTTGAGTGTACAAACATAGCATATCACAGGAAATCACTAAAAGTAATACTGAGTACCCAAAAGTAGGGCTATATCAAAGAAAACAGGCACCAAGCCAGGAAGTAAAGACAAACTTAAAGTGGAGTTCCACCCTCATTTTATACTTACCTCCATCTTCTCGCTCCGGGTCACCTGAAAAAGAAATGGCTAATCGCATTTTTTTTTTTTTTTTTTACTTACCTCGTAGCGAAGAAAATATACTTACCTTACTTCCTTCTTCCTCCTTCCTCAGCCGTGGCCCGTCGTCACTTCCTGGCTCTGCAATGATTCCTGGGAGCTGAACGTCATAGCTCCCAGGAATCATTGCGCCTGCACCGGCCCAGACGTCAGTTCCGGGCCGCGCGCGTCATCCCCTTCTAAACAGCTTCTGGGCATGCCCAGAAGCTGTGGAGGGATGACGCGCGCGACCCGGAAGTGACGGCGGGGCCGGCGCAGGGCATCGTGGGACCGAAGAAGGCGGAAGAGGATCTCGCTGGCTTCAAGCTGCCCACACCTGAGATGGCAGCGCTGGACAAGACGTTTTCAAGGTAAGTATTTGTCCTAAAAGGTTAGTGCAACCCGGGACAGATCAGAGGCTAGCCATTGTGGAATGCACTAGCCCTGACTGTCCCGGGGGTATTTTAAAAAAAAAAAAAAAAATTCCAGGGTGGAACTCCGCTTTAACATAATGTTACCCAATATGGTTGGTAACTAGGCAAGCATAAAATGAATTAACCATTTGCCTATTGGGCACTTTTACCCCCTTCTTGCCCAGGCCAATCTTCAGCTTTCAGCACTGTCGCACTTTGAAGTGACAATTGCGCGGTCATGCAACACTGTACCCAAATTAAATTTTTACATAAATAGCGCTTTCTTTTGGTGGTATTTAATCACCACTGGGTTTTGTTTTGTTTTTTTGTTTTTTTTTTATAAATAAATGAAAAAAGACTGAAAATTTTGAAAAAATAAAATAAAAACATTTTTCATAATTTGTTATACAATTTTGCAAACAGGTAATTTTTCTCCTTCACTGATGTGCGCTAATGAGGCTGTAATGATGGGCTCTGATAAGCTGCACAAATGAGGCAGCACTGATGGGCACTGATAGGTGGCACTGATAGGTGGCAGTGATAGGTGACACTGATGAGGAGGCACAGCTGATCACATAGTAAAGAGCGGCTGATTGGCTCTTTACCTCAGTCTGTAATCAGCAGTGTCCTCTGGGCACTGTGATCACAAAGCACGCCTCCTGCGCCCCACAGCAGACGTGCGGTGTTCTCGATCATGGGATGCTGTCATTTAACGGCGCGCCAGAACCAGCCAGCAGCTCTGTACCCGTCATTCAAGCCAATTGGTTAAAGTGGCTCTAACAGCTGAAGGGGTTTTTATACTGCATGAAGGTAAGAAAACTTTCTGTGTGCAGCCCCTTCCCCAATACTTACCTGAGCCCGATCTCGATCCAGCAATGTGCACAATGAGCAGTGGCTCTCTCAGCCCTCTCCCTCCTCATTGGTGCAGACACAGCAGCAGGAGCCATTGACTCCCGCTTCTGTCAATCACAGCCATTGAGGAGGGAGGGGGGTGCTAAACAAGCACACATAAGTGCCCCAAAGCAACCTGCTTGATATGGGGACCCTCAGCCATGGAGAAGAGCCAGGAGGACCAGCGGCAGACCCTTGACGAAGAGGATCACAGCTGCTCTGGGCAATAGCAGTATGGACTAGGCATAAGGTGACATTTGTTGTCCAGAGCAGCATAAACAGTAGCAAGACCACCTCAAGTGCAGCAGTGAGCAGTAGAAAAGTTTTATCTCCTGAGGGCTAGAACTATACTGCCAGAGCGTTAAGAGCATTTTTGCACTTAACAACAGTCCCAGTTAGCCTGCATGTAGTATAGGTGCAGTATTGGTATGGTATAGCCTCTGCACAGGTGCAAGGTAGATGTGGTTGAGATGCAGTAAATGTTCAATAAAATGCAGTATATGATTGTTAGAGTTGCATTCTAGGCTTGGAATGAATGTGGTATAGAGTAGAAAATGGGTACGGAATGGATTGGGTACACTTGGTGTACTGCTCTGAGTGGCTCCGTCCCAGCTACAATTATCCGTAATGGGCAAAAAGCCCACTCACCAGTTCTTGGTATGCTGCAGAAAGGGGCCCCCTCGCAGTGGGTGAATGGACGCTCCTATTTCCCTGCTGCAGCGGTGCAGGTGTTGGGAGGTGGGTGGTGCTGCGCTGCCCCTGGATGTCCTCACTTCTAGTCTCAGGCTCGGATCTCCTCTGGAGGCAAGGAAAAACAAAGAAAGGGCGCACCGACCTAGCGCATTATCCTCAATAATAGGCTTTATTCATGCAACATATAAAAATGGCTACTCCCAAACACAGGTGAAAAAAGATCATATCAAGCTCAGTTGCTCCAGTGTCAGGAGTAGTACATAAGTTAGTCCATAATCCGATGAGATGACATCTGACGCGTTTCGAGGCCCAGCCTCTTCCTCAGAGCCACAGAAAGAGGCTGGGCAGCCTCTGACCAGTGCAACAAGTCCTCTGAAAATGATTTAGGGGGTGACGGTCTATCCAGAGCTGGGGAGAGGATGGCGTCAAAATCCCCCATAAGCAGCAGTTTTGCAGGGCAATAAGGGGTTATCTTGTCCAACATGGAGTAGAGAATGTCAGACTTAAATGGAGGGGGAATGTACAGGCCCACCAACACATATCTACGTTGCCACAGGGTGAGGACTAAAATAACATACCGGCCCATGGGATCCGTATGGACCGCCTCCACCTCACATGGCAGGGATTTGCGGATCAATACTGAAACCCCCCTGGCGTAGCTGGAGTAAGAAGCATAGAATGATTTATGAACCCACGGCTTTTTGAGGGACTGCAGCTTGCTCCCCACCAGATGCGTTTCCTGTAGGATCACAATAGAAGGTTTATGGGTGGACAGGTACTGAAACATAAGTGCTCTTTTAAATTTTGAATTAAGGCCCCGAACATTCCAAGATATGACGGAGAAGGACTGTGGGTCACTTGAGGCCATAACAACTACTGAGGGTGAAAATGGAGAGGGACCACGCAGGAATCAGCCATAGCATCTGGGGAGCAGCAAGACCAGTCGAACCCAAGCACCGCACACACAACCTTGAAACAGCAAACACAAATATACAAATAACTACAACAAATATACCCAGGCACGCAGTGCCTATCCTACCAGGCCCCAGCATCCCCCGCAAAAAAGGAAAAAGAACCGGGGGGAACCGAGACCCCCCGGGGGGAGCTGAGGGCAGCCTGTACCCCAAAAAACAACATCACTGGAACTAGTGCACCCGCTAGATCTAAAGCATAGACCACGGGAGTGAGGAGTCGACTTCGACCCCTCTAGAGCTGCCGATGCAAGTGGGGGGGGGGGGGGAATTTGAAACAGAGTGGAGGGCCGGGGTAGGCAGCACAACGGTATGGATCGAAAAAGAAGGGGGACTAGCAAAAATCCCAAGTGTCTCTGTTCAACCCGGCGTCCAAAACCAGCTCCATAACAGTGAGCTACCAGGAAACAGTCAGAGATGAGTAGTGGCATCCATCAAGGCACAAACAGGGAAGGGGGGATCAGAAGCAAAACAGGGGCAGAAGGATGAGGTAGGGAGTCAGTGGAGGGAATCCAGACCCAGAGAGGACAGCAAGGGGATGGTGAACACTTGCGTAGCCAGGCTCCAGGAGATAGTCCGGATCAGCGAACGTCCAGCCAGGAGGCCACCAGGTCCGGGGTATCAAAAAATCTGGTGCGGTCTCCGTCGAGCACCAGGAGTCTGCTTGGGTAGAGGAGGCTGTACTTGATGCCCAGGTCGCAGAGACGCTTGCGAATGTCGGTGAACTGGCGGCGCTTCTGCTGCACCTCCTGCGAGTATTCCGGGAACAGCATAATCCGGGCGTCCTCATAGCGGAGTTCTTTCTTGGAACGGGCTGCCGCCAGAAGACGGTCCTGGTCCCGATAGTTAAGCAGACGCAGCAGGAACGGGCCTGGGGGGTGCCCCCGGAAACCGGGGGGGGCCGGGGGAACCCTATGGGCCCTCTCCACCACGAAGGTAGGTGGCATATCGGGGAGATCCAGCAGCTTTGGTAGGAAGGCCTCCGCAAATTCAGCAGGCCTGGGAACCTCGGCCCGCTCTGGCAGCCCCAGGATGCGGATGTTATTTCGCCGCAGGCGGTTTTCTGTGTCTATAGCCCTGTCCTGGAGCGCTTTAACTTGCAACTGTAAAGCATGAATATCCCTGGAATCATCCCTGGTAGTGTCTTCCAAGCGGGAGATGCGATCCTCCGCCTCAGACACCCTTGAGAGGAATTTGTCCAAGTCATGTCTAATAAGGCTGATATCCGTAGCCAGATAATCAATCTTAACAGTCAGGGTGTCATTACATACTTTGATCGCCTCCAGGATGTCCGATGGAGAGGGATCCTGCTGCCGGCTGGAGCCTGCCTCCGTCTGGGTACTGACGGATATGATGAAGAGAGAAGGCCTCGTGTCCAAGATGGCCGCCGGTCGTCTCTTGGGACAGGGAGAAGAAGCGGGTACAGCCGAGGATCAGAGCCTCCCAGGAGACAGTGGAGGGGCCCGCAGCTTACCGCTCGACTTCTTAGGGGGACCCAGGGTGAAGAAAGAGGGTGCCGAGGATGATTGGGTAGCTCAGAGAGAGAAAAGGATGAGATCAGGATCGGAGCTCCGGCGCCGCACGTCCGCTCAGCTTCACATCCCGGCCACCAGCAGCTGAAGTCCATCTTTATACGGTCATTACTGGGCTGACTGATTATGTGCAGCTTCAAGGTTTTCATTAGAAGTTAGTGATATTGGGCTGCACCGGCCCTCTGGATGCCTGCCTGTCGTCAGGAGGATATACACATTGTCACTCTAAGGCTCCATGTACACGGGACGCTGGAAATTGCCGTTTAGGAGCAGTTGGGCGTTTTTTTCAGAAGCCCCTGAACCTATCTACATTTTATCTTATCTGTCCATGTACACCAGGTCGTTTACAGTCATTTGCAGGCAGTTGCGTTCAGGGACTTTTTTTAGAACGCAATTATTTGCGTTCGAACGTGTGTTTCCCGGCGTTTCAAACGCACAAACGCGTCTGAACGCGATGACCCGCGTTTAGCGTTCGCGTTTTTCCATTTTAAAGGGGAATAATTTTTTTGACCTCTAGGAACGCTTCTAAACGCAAACGCCCGCAAACACCGCTAAACGCCCGCTAAACGCGGGTACAAACGCGACCGAACGGACGTTTCAAACGTCCTAAAAATTCCAGCATTCAAAGGGACTTTTAACAACGTCCCGTGTACATGGAGCCTAAGATTGGGGAGGTCGTATGGGCAGGTTAAAGCGGTTGTAAACCTCTCGGTGCCTTTTTTTATTTTTATTCTGACCTGCAAGATAAAGCCATAATGTGCTAGTATGCATCGCATGCTACATTATGTGAAACTTACCTGAAAACGAAGCATTCCAGAGATGCCATCGCTGGAGGCCACTTCCATCGTCACCCGTCTTACTTCCGGTTTTGCGGACTCCAGTTGTGTGACTGGCCCGGAGCCGTGATGATGTCACACCCACGCATGTGCCGGGGAGCCGCCGTTTACAGCACAGGATTCGGAAGTAACAGCACGGGTGGCCGTTCCTTCAGAGCGCATGTACTGATGGCGTCATCGGCTGCAATATAATAAATATCTCCTAAACCGTGCACATATAGGAGATACAGTATTTACAGTACCGATAGGTGAGACTTATTATAGGCCTACCTATAGGTACAAGTATGAGATAGAAGTTAACAACCACTTGAAGGTGAAAATAATGACAGAAAAAAAAAGAAAACGAAGGCATTTCCTGCATGTAAGGACGGGAAGATTTAATATTTTCATTTCCTGTTCTTGGAAATAAAGGACAATCAAATCCCAAGAACAAAACGACTCCATTTTCCTTCCTGTTGTTATTCTCACCTTCCAAAGACTTTGTTAGAAGAGAAGAACGGACTTACAAAAGAACATTGAGGCTGGGATCACATATGTGCGGCCGTGGTTTACAGCCCGGGGTCCGGTGCGTTTCTGTTCACCCGTTCAGGTGCGAATCAGGTTGGAATTTTTGCATGAATTTGAACCTGAATTGGGCCCAAAAACGCACAGGACCCCTTTAGAAACCACACCGCGGCCGCCCCGGACATGTGTGAACCGGCTCCATTGAGAGACGGTCACCTTAGCATGTCATGTGAATTGGATGCGGTTAAAACCACATCCAAACTCACACATATGTGAACCCGACCTTATACTCACCTAGGTGGATGCAGCATGGATCCGATGATGCATCTATACTCCGCTGGCTCTGCATTGAGAACGCAGCAATCAAACCAGTGGCATCTTAAGAGCATTATAGGCCCCCGGGCAATGCAGTGCACTGTGGCCCCGCCTACACAATCATCCACGAGAATAAAAATGCAAATCATTGATAAGGCGATATTTATTGGTACAGCAGTGACAGGCTAAGCTTCCAAGTTGGGCGGCTGGGTCCGCTGAACACACACACGGACGGGGGTCAGACGCGCGTGTGCCGGTTCCCATGGAGGTGGACAGGCATTCCTGCAGTTGTGGGCTCCCCCTCCACGGGCCAAGTGGCCTGACAGCAGCGCAGGGCCGACAGGCGCTTACCACCTGCTAAGTTTGGTGGCGGAATGCACACAGGAATCGGGAATAATGCTTGACTGGGGCTGGGGCAACTGCCCAGCGTGCCCATTCAGTAAGATGGCCCTGAATTAAACACCGCTGATCAATTAGTTCTCTCGCTCCACAACATAGGTACTCACTCTCACAAGCCTTCCTATGTTTATCACCACATGACAATCAACACCACAGGGGTTTGTGCAATCACTTAACTGCTTCCCGCCCACGCTATAGCCAAAAGATGGCTACAGTGTGGTCTTCCTTTGCCGGGAGGACGTCCTCCCGTGATGCCGAGGCATGCTCTGTGATCGTGGAGTCCTTCAAACTCAGCTGACCACAGATCGGGGTAAAGGGCCAATCACAGTAGCCCCCATGATCAGCTGTCATTGGCTGACAGCTGATCATGGAAGTAAACACAAGGCGGTTATCTGCTTTATTTTCTCCTTACGCTGTCAGAAGAAGACAAAGAAGAAAGCCGATACCCGGCTTCTGTTACAGGGACATCAGTCCCAACAGTGCCCACCAGTGCTGCCAATCAGTGCCCACTAGTGCTGCCAATCAGTGCCACCTATCATTGCCCAGCCGTGCCTCACCATCAATGTCACTTATCAGTGCTGCCTACCAGAGCCCATAAGTGCCACCTATCAGTGCAGCTTCATCAGTGCACATCAGTGAAGGAGAAAATAAATTTCCTGTTTGCAAAATTTCATAAACTATGAAATTGTTTGTTTTTTTCCAAACTTTCAGTCTTTTTTTTTTTTTTTTTTTAGCAAACAATGAAAAACCCAGTAGTGATTAACCGCTTTCCGACCAGCAGCCGCAGATGTACTGCTGCAGGCTGGCTCCCACAGGCAAATCCCCGTACATGTACGGCGCTCGCTCTGGGGAGAATAGGGGGCGAGCGTGTCCCACCCCCGCTCCTCAGCCGGGAAGCCAGTGCATGTGTCAAGAGGCTCTGATTGCTGCCTGACACCGGCGATCTCTCCCTGCTGACAGAGAAGGACGGTCGGCTGATGTAAACACAGCCGTCCATCCTTCTCCCTGAAATGATCACAGAGCCCATGTGATCCTGCTATATAGGATCATGTCTCTTTGATCATTTCACAAGCCCCGCCCTCCACAGCTAGAATCACTCCCCTAGGCTTACATTTAACCCCTTGACCACCAACAGTATTAACCCCTTCCCTGCCAGTGTCATTATTACAGTAACAGTGCATATTTTTAGCACTGATTACTGTAGTAATGTCACTGGTCGTCCCAAAAGTGTCAACAATGTGAGCTAGGTGTCCGATCTGTCCGCCGCAATGTCGCAGTCCTGCACAAATTCGCAGATCACCGCCATTACTAGTAAAAACAAAAAAAATAAAAATGACATAAATCTTTCCCGCAGTTAGTAGACGCAATAACTTTTGCACAAACCAATCAAAATAAGTTTATTGCGATTTTTTTTTTTTTACCAAAAATATGTAGCAGAAAACAAATTGTCCTAAAATGCTAAAAAATTTAGATTTTTACATTTTTTTGAGAATGTCATTTAAAAGAATGTGAAAAATATTGTTTTTTTTTTTTTTTTTCAAAATTGTCGCTCATTTTTTGTTTATAGTGCCAAAAAAAAAAACAAAAACCTCATAGGTGATCAAATACCACCAAAAGAAAGCTCTATTTGTGTGAAAAAAATTATAAACATTTTGTTTGGGTACAGCGTTGCACGATTGTGTAATTGTCATTCAAAGTGTGACAATGCTGAAAGTTGAAAATTGGCCTGGGCAGGAAGGGGGTAAAAGTGCCCAGCAGACAAGTGGTTAAAGCGGTATTAAACTTTTAAAAAAAAAAATATTCTAAGCAGCCCCCTGCAGGTTTATACCATAATGTAGTGTATGCATTGCACATGTATACAGGGGTGCTTTATGACAGAAGACACCGATAACATCTCTTCTCTCATTAATAATCTGACTGTCAGTTTTTATTATAAATAAATGTGAGATAAATAGAAGTTTAATTAGCGCCTCCTTTCTGTATTTGCAGTGCTGGATATAAAGTGTAATGCTGGAGGGATCAGCCGGTGAAAAGAAGAAAAAAGCCGGCACTTCCGCCGAGCAGCACGAGGGTTGTCGGTTCAAATCCCAACCACAGCGCTACCTGCCTGGAGTTTCCATGTTCTCCCTGTGCCTGCGTGCGTTTCCTCCGGGTACTCCGGTTTCCTCCCTCTCTCCAAAGACATGCTGGTAGGTTGATTGGTTCATGTCTTAGTTGGCCCTAATATGTGTTTATATGAATGTGAATTAGATTGTAAGCTCTTTGAGGGCAGGGACTGATGTGAAGGTAGAATATGTAAAGCGCTGTGTAAAGTCACGGCGATATATAAGCACCTGCAGTAAATAACCACTTCAGCTCCGGAAGGTTTTACCCCCTTAATGACCAGGCCAGTTTTTGTGATTCGGCACTGGGTTACTTAGAAAATTGTGCGGTCGTGCGACGCTGTACCCAAATACAATCGATGTCCTTTTTTTCCCCACAAACAGAGTTTTCTTTTGGGGGTATTTGATCACCTCTGCGGTTTTTAGATTTTGCGCTATAAACAAAAAAGAGCGACAATTTAAAAAAAAAAAAAGCCATATTTTTTACTTTCTGCTATAAAACATTCCCAATATTTTTTTAAAAAAATTAAATTTTTTTATCAGTTTAGGCCAATTTGCATTCTGCTACATATTTTTGGTAAAAAAAAATCCCAAAAAGCGTATTTTATTTGGTTTGCGCAAAAGTTATAGCGTTTACAAACTGCGGAATAGATTTTTGGACTTATTTATTTATTTTTATTACTAATGACGGCGATCAGAGATTTTTAGTGGGACTGCGACATCCCAGCGGACAGATCGGACCCCTAACTGACATTTTTGACACTTTTTTGGGACCAGTGACACTAATACAGTAATCAGTGCTAAATAATATGCACTGTTACTGTATAAATGACACTGGCAGGGAAGGGGTTAATACTGGGGGTGATCAAAGGTGTTAAATGTATGCCTAAAGTGCTTTCTCACTGTGGGGGGGGGGGGGGGGGGATTCTGTGACAGGCACAGAGAGATTAGGGTTTCAGCTTAGCTCTCCCTGCCTGTCTGACAGAAGATCCGCCTGCTTTGTTTACATAAGCAGGCGGGTCTTCTCTCAGTTTCTTGGACGATCACAGGAGGGCAGCGGCAATGGCCACCGCTCCTCCCACGGCCCGCCTCCCGCTGTGTCTAAACCATGTGCATGAAGTCACATAGTACTACGTGACTGAGCAGCCGAGCCGCTCTGCTGCAGTAATATTACGGCGGGCGGTCAGCAAGTGGTTAAATAAAAAAGCCCAACATGAAATGTAATGCAGCCACCAGATGTGAGGATCGGCGATAATCTAAAGGTTGGGATCGCCATTCACTATTAGGGCTTCCAGCCACCTCTTATCCAGCAAGTCACACATGAGAGTCAGGAAAGGAGAGCAATGCATACAATCATTACCCCAGCAGAGCGTTCCTCCGCTCTTCATAAACTCCTCTGTGTAATTCATTCAATCACCTTAAAAATATAAAATAAAACAACAATAATGACCAAATAGTTTCAAAGTTCTGCAGAATAATCCAATTCACATCAAAGTGCTCCAACTTGTATCAGCCCCGGTTCACACTGATGAGGTGCAATTTCTATGCGTCTTCATCTGCGATTTCAGGAGCACTTCCCCTGCAATTCTGTAGCAATTCTGACGCAAATTTAAACAGCTGCGATTTCTGTTCTAGCCAATTATGTGACATTACAAATCGGTGAATCTCGCACTGAGACCGCATTGCACGTGAATACCTAAGAATTTTCATTGCTGTTTCCATTCATGTCTATGGGGCTCAAAAATCGCACCGCATCGCACAGCACCCATTTGTAAATCGCACTGTGTTTGGAGTGCATAGCTGTGAACGACCTCCATAGAAAGCCATGTTATCTCCCTTGACAGGCAAATCTGTGCATTCTGGAACGCATCAGAACCGCATCAGTGTGAAAAAGGGGTTAACGTGCTCCAATATTCAGACTTCAATCCATAAACAAAGTGCTGCACAACACTCTTCCCTTGTCCTGTACCCCCCTGTGCTCACCAGCCTGGAGCCGGCGTCTGTACACCGAGTGCCGCTTCCCACCACCCCCGCAGCTCTGCGTTCCTGTGCGGCTCTGTGCCAGACATTTCAAACCCATTCGCTTTGATTGGCCTACAACTGCACTGCGCCAAAACTACTGCATGCCCTCCATTCTAAAATGCACTGCGACCAAATCGCATGGTACAAAAGTATAATGCGATCTGGTGTGGGCAGCTATGGGAAAACGCACTGCGTTTGTGACCTGTGTTTGGGGTGTGGTTTAATTCTTATGACACTCGCTGCAGATCACAAATCTGTGTTTTGCATGCGGGATGAATCGCAGAGGAACGCATGGCGCATTTCAGTGCGATTCAGATGCGGGCATGGTGTGAGCGGCCCTAAAGACACCGACTAATGTGCGGGAAATTGCTTTAAGCTGTCTCCATAGAAAGGTTTCCCGCTATGACCCCCCTCTGTTTTCTGGGTAGGAGGCGGTTGTTGTAGTGGCGGGGAGGAACGGAGGTCATCACTGCGGGGACATTAGTTAGGGGGGTCACACCCACATGAAATAAAGGCCTTTAATATGTGGGGGGGTTCCTCTGCATTGGGGAGAGGTTCCTTCACCAACACGTGTGAGGTACAGGACAAGGGAAGAGTGTTGTGGAGCGCTTTGTTTATGGATGAAACCCTTCTGGAAGAAGTGTGAATATTGGAGCGCTGCCATACAAGCTGAGACACTTTCACACCAACTGGATTGTTGTGCAGCACTGGGAAACTATCCGGACATTTCTGTTCTCCTCTTCCTATCCGGGCCGATTCTGACACTTCACTCCAACATGGAAAAATCCACTTCTGCTACAACCCCCAAACATTATATATATATTTATAGCAGAGGCCCTCTAGAATAAAATGCTGGGTGTTGGATTTTTTATTCTGTCCCAAGGTATTTGCACAGCGGTTTTTCATACAGGCAAAATTACTTAGATCTACGTCACTCACCTGGGAGGAGCTAGGGGACGCGCTCCCACCCCCGATCGTCAGTGGGTAAGCCGACACGTGTGTCAGGCGGCTCTGATTGCTGCCTGACACCGGCGATCGTTCCCCGCAGAGAGAGAAGGACGATCGGCTGTTGTAAACACAGCTGACCATCCTTCTCCCTGAAATGATCACAGAGCCCATGTGATCATTCTATATAGGATCACATGTCTCTATGGGCATCTCAGAAGCCACGCCCCCCCACAGTTAGAATCACTCCCCTAGGGTCACATTTAACCCCTTCCCTGCCAGTGTCATTATTACAGTAACAGTGCATATTTTTAGCACTAATTACTGTAGTAATGTCACTGGTCCCCCCAAAAGTGTCAAAATGTCAGCTAGGGGTCCGATCTGTCCACCGCAATGTCGCAGTCCCACTAAAAAAAAAAACAAAAAAAAAAAACACGCAGATCACTAGTAACAAAAAAAACATTAAAAATGACATAAATCTTTCCTGTAGTTAGTGGACGCGAAAACTTTTGCGCAAACCAATCAAAATACGCTTATTGTGATTTTTTTTTTTACCAAAAATATATAGCAGAAAACAAATTGGCCTAAAATGTTAAAAAAAATTGGATTTTTAATTTTTTTTTTTTTGATAATGTCATATAGCAGAATGTGAAAAATGTTTTTTTTTTTTTTCAGAATTGTCGCTCTTTTTTTGTTTATAGCGCAAAAAAATAAAAAAAATAAAAATCGCACAGGTGATCAAATACCAGGACCGCGCAATTGTCCATTAAAGTAACGCAGTGCCGAATCGCAAAATAGAGCCTGGCCAATAAGGGGGCAAATCCTTCCGGTCTTTAAGTGGTTAAAAATAAAACCACTAAAGTCAGCCCAATATTTAGTATAATGGGAAAGATGAAGTCACGCTGAGTAAATAGATACCTAACATGTCACACTTTACACTTCTGTCTGCCTGTGGAATGGCGGAAAATTCTCCATAGGCGACACTTCAATGCCCTGACAGGTTACCAGTGTGGAGTTACACAGGAGGTACTGGGAAATGGGGGCACATGGGGGGGGGGTCAGAAGCAGGCAGAGCAGGGGGGGATCAGTGCTGGAGAAGAAATTACCGGAACGATGCTCTATGTCTGTCTCTCTTCTCCCGCAGCAGCTGAAAGTTGGCAGGAGGGGGAGAAACTGGCTTTCAGCTGCTGCAGAGAGCTGCACAGGGTTTCCTTCTGTAATTTCCCCGGCCGACCGCACCGATTCCCCGTGTTATTGGGGTCACCCCGGTCAGATTATTTTCTGCCATCTGTGTCCCAGAATTCCCTTCACTTCCTGTCCCCATAGCCAAAACAGGAAGAGGAAATCCCTGCAAATAAGGGGATTCCTTAGGGACCCCCCAGGTGACAGAACTAGTGTCCCCATTGGACGATTTCTCCTCTATGACTTTTCTGGGGACACTTTGGATGATAATGGTAAACAGGATAAATAGAGGATGAATCCCCCTCACGGGGACACAGACAGCGATAAAAACCTGACAGGGGCTCCAATCCTCTCTACTCCGTCCAAAGATAAAAAATACGTTTTTCCTTTAGAGCCGCTTCACACAACATGCGGTCCAGTGCGCTTCTTTATCTGCATCAAAAACGCATGTAAAGTAGATTCTATGGTTTTCAATGGCATGGATCTCACCAGTGCATTCCAGTTCCAGAAAATAAAGTAGAACATGCGGCATTTTGTCTGCACTAAACTGGAAAGCAGTAAAACGCATCAAAAACGCATCGGAATACACAATGTCCTTATTTAAGGGGGAGGAAAACAATGCACCAGAATGCATCAAAAACGCATCCGGAACGCATCCAGACTGCATTTCTATGGTGAGAACGGCCCGGAGTTATCATTTTATTCTTCAGGCCCCGGTCACACCCGGCTGTCTGCGATCCGGGGAAGAATCACCGCAATTCTGCCGCCATTCCAAACACGCTCTGCAAAGCTGACAAATTTTTTTTTTTTTTTTTACAAATTCGTTTTCAATGGCACCTAAACATGGGCGCGGTTCTGCCGCCATTGTTGTGTGATAAATCATGCGAAGTGCGTCACTGAAAAAAGGGGCGGGGCTTCTTCTGGGTGTCAAACCTTGCATGATGTGGTTTTGCAGAATGTTTTGGGATGGCGGGAAGAACTGCGGCGATTCTGCCTGCGATTGCAAACGCCCGGATGTGACCTCACTGATTGTATGACACCGATCACAATCTGAGCAGAGGGGGGATGGGGGGGGAGGGGATTATTATATATACAGGAAGGGGGGGGGGTCATTATTGTATATATATATATATATATATATATATATATATATATATATATAGGAGGGGGGATTATTATATATACAGGAGGGGGGGTTGGCAGATGAGAGAACACTGGGGGAGGGGGTAATAGGGGGGTCCAGCTACATCTGTAGCCCCCCACTTTCTCCAGACATCACCTCTCTATCTATCAGGCCTTTCTATACCCCCCCCCCAGTCTCTCCATAAAGCCCCCGACCTCCATCACCCTTCTCCTTCCCTCTCCTCCTCACCTGCTCAGCTCTGCTCCCCCCGGCCGCCATTTTCTCCCCCCTCACAATCTTTCATCCGACCTCCTCACATCCACATGTCTGATAGAAATAACACATCGTTCTCTATTCTCTCTGATTTCTATTCAGGTAATCAGGAAGGGTGACCTCTATGGTGAGAATCGGTATTACATTGTAGAATGACATCGCCATCTTCTGGCCGATTTCAAAAATAACCATTCAAATAACCCATTACTGTATAATTCAATGTAAAATCTATAAAATGATATAAAATTTATATGGTTACTGTGTTGTATGACCGACATATCGCCAATCAAAATATAGGCCTGAAATGTAGGCCTGAAAAGTGACAGTTGGTGTGAGGCTCTGTTGTTTACCTGCAGCCTGAGGTGTCTCAGGTCACTTCTCCATAGCGAGTTGCCGAGGTGACATCGTCAGGGCCTAGCTCCAGCGATTCACTGCTATTCACTGCTATTCACTGCTATTTACTGCGAATATTATAACTTTTATTTATATTTACAGCTCTTACCATCGTACTATTATAGTTTGTATTGTATATTAGTATTAATATTCAGTTTTTTTAGCCGTTTTCAGGTACACAGGCATCCAATACCATCAGGATGCCTCGTCCTTCACGTCCCCGATTCCGGCAAAGACGCTCCCGTCAGGAAGGCGAAGAGTCACCAATCGCCCACCGGACGAGGTCCAGAGTGCAACGTCGGAGGAGACAGGAGGACGAGCCAATCATCAGGAGCCGTTCACCAAGAGACCGCAACAGGGCTGCTGAACACCACCCAGCACCACCACCGCCCATGGAGCCACGCGGCGAGGAGCAGGTAAACTGTCCCATTTGTCTTTCAGGATATGAAGATGGCGAAGACACCAGGACTCTGACCTGCGCTCACCAATTCCACACCGGCTGCATCCAACAATGGCTTCAGCAGAGCGCAACGTGTCCAGTGTGCCGGGCTGCTGTTCCCAACCCACAACCGGAGGGCATCAGAGTCGTCAGGATGGAGGAAATCAGCCTTCAATACCTGATCGACAACGACTACTTCTATTCCATACGGGTTGATGAAAATGGTGTTCGGTATGTGCTATTAATCCCTATACTGTAACATCTTCTTTCTTTTTATACAGGATGTTTATAATTGGATTTTAATAGCTAATGATTTAAAAAAAATGTATAGTATAACAATTTTTTTCCTTTTATACAGGATGTGTATACTTATATATATATATATATAGTTGTAGTTGATGTTTCCCAAAAAACAAAAAAAAAAACAAAAAAAAAAAGCCCCCCCCCCCTTATAAAATGTATAACTATATAAGTGTAAATGTATAGTTTAATCAATCTTTCCTTTTTATACAGGATGTGTATACTTATATATATAGTTGTAGTTGATGTTTCCCAAAAAAAACAAAAAACACAAAAAAAAAAAAGCCCCCCCCTTTATAAAATGTATAACTATATAAGTGTAAATGTATAGTTTAATCAATCTTTTCTTTTTATACAGGATGTGTATATTAGTTGTAGTTGATGTTTCCCTAAAAAAGAAAGAAAGCCCCCCCCCCCTTAAGCACTTACCGACCGCCCACCGTCATTATACGCCGCTCCTTTAACGCTAAATAACCGGTATTTTTTTAAACGGCGGGCGACCTGCTTTCAGAAAACAGTGGTCCCAGCGGGGGATTCGCCGTGGGATCACCCTTATGGTGCGCCCCCTCCCGCCGCGTCCCGGCCGTTTTCCCCGCTTACCGGAAAACAATCCGGTCCCCGCTCCTCACAGACAGGAAGTCGAGTGAGGGCAAGATGGCCCCCACTCAACTCTATGGTCTTGGAGGACCGGAGCAACGTCAAACATCGTTGCCTAGCAACAAGATTTTTTTCAGCAATTTTTTTTAGTCTTTTTGACCCCAGAACTCACAATAAAGAGGTCCTGTCATGCTTATTTATATTACAAGGGATGTTTACATTCCTTGAAATAGGAATAAAAATTATCAACAATTTTTATTTTTTTTTAAAACTGTGTAAAAATAAAAAATAATAAATAAAATAAATAGGAAAAAAAATTAAAGCGCCCCGTCCCCGTTAGCTCGATCACAGAAGCAAACGCATACACAAGTCCCTCCCACATATGTAAACGGAGTCCAAACCACACATGTGAGGTATCGCCGCGATTGTTAGAGTGAGAGAAATAATTTAAGCCCTAGACCTCCTCTGTAACTCTAAGCTGGTAACCTGTAGAAATTTTTAAAATGTTGCCTATGGGGATTTTTAAGTACCAATGTTTGTCACCATTCCACAACCCCAGAAGTGGAGGCCCCCCCATGTAGCCGATGTTCACATGCACAGTAGGATACAGGAACATGTTTCCAAGCTTCTTCCTCAGCCTGTCTACATTAAAAAATGATGACTAGCATCAAGTAGGGTAGCTTAGTGTAGTTAGTGTAGGTCCTGCCCTAGAAGAGTCTACCTTGTCGTGGTGGGCAGGCTTGGAATCTCTTGGTCAAAGCGTGCCAGTGACTGGGAGTGATCACTACTCTCTAGAGAGCTTCACTTTTGGCCAATTGATTTCACCAAAGGACTCTTGGTTTAATCAGAGTACATGAAAATAGTTACCCGGCAGCACCCGCAATGCTGTTCCAGGTTTCCCAGGTGCAGGGCTTGGAAATCAGGTGGAAGATGACACAAGCCTACCAGCGGGGGACACAAGAAGAGGAGGTTCAGGGGCACTCTGTACAATGCCAATGCAGAGAGAAGGGAAGTATAACATGTTTGTTATTTTCATTTGAAAAAAGAATTCCAACTGTCAAACAGGAAAAGGAGAGAAGAAATAGAGATTTGCTGATCCTCTTCCCCTCCCCCCAGTGGAAACCTTCATGCAGGATCTAGGATCACCGATGAGAACACGAAGCCCAGAAACCAATGGTGACAGAGCATTTGGAAGGGGGACCGGCGTTTTCCAGGGTATGTTGTAGTAATACAGCGGAAGAGCTAGGGTGTATACCCACCGGACACTTTATTAGGTACACCTTGCTAGTACCGGGTTGGACCCCCTTTTGCCTTCAGAACTCCCTAATTCTTTGTGGCATAGATACAACAAGGTGTTGGAAACATTCCTCAGAGATTTTGATCCATATTGAAATGATAGCATCATGCAGTTGCTGCAGATTTCTCGGCTGCACATCCATGATGGGAATCTCCCATTCCACCACATCCCAAAGGTGCTCTATTGGATTGAGGTCTGGTGACTGTGGAGGCCATTGGAGTACAGTGACCTCATTGTCATGTTCAAGAATCCAGTGGTGAGATGATTTGAGCGCTGTGACATGGTGCATTATCCTGCTGGAAGGAGCCATTAGAAGATGAGGACACTGTAGTCATAAAGGGATGGACATGGTCAGCAACAATACTCAGGTTGGCCATCACGTTTAAACGATGCTCAATTGGTACTAAAGGGCCCAAAGCGTGCCAAGAAAATATCCCCCACACCATTACACCACCACCACCAGCCTGAACCGTTGACAGAAGACAGGATGGATCCAGGCTTTCATGTTGTTTACACCAAATTCTAACCCTATCATCTGAATGTCGCAGCTGAAATCGAGACCCTTTAGACCAGGCAAAGTTTTTCCAATATTCTATCGTCCAATTCTGGTGAGCCTGTGAAAAGTGCAGCCTCAGTTTCCTGTTCTTAGCTGACAGGAGGGGCACCTAGTATGGTCTTCTGCTGCTCTAGCCCATCTGCTTCAAGGCTTGGTGTGTTGTGCGTTCAGAGATGGTATTCTGCATATCTTGGTTGTGACGAGTGGTTATTTGAGTTACTGTTGCCTTTCTTGAATCACTCTGCCCATTCTTCTCTGACCTCTGACCTCAACAAGGCATTTTCATCCACACAACTGCCGCTCACTGGATATTTCCTCTTTTTTGGACCATTCTCTGCAAACCTGCGAGATGGGTTTGTGTGAAAATACCAGCAGATCAGCAGTTTTTGAAATACTCAGAGCAGCTCGTCTGGCACCAACCACCATGCTACGTTCAAAGTCACTTAAATCCTCTTTCTTCCCCATTCTGATGTTCGGATTGAACTTCAGCAAGCTGTCTTCACCATGTCTAGATGCCTAAATGCATTGAGTTGCTGTCATGTGATTGGCTTATTAGCAATTTGTGTTACCAAGCAATTGAAAAAATGTACCTAATAAAGTGTCCGGTGAGTGTATATACAGCCTATGGGCTCAGAGTCATTCCACAACAAAATAAACACTGGGGTTCTATGCCATGTCCACCAGAGCCTTGGTTTTCCAGGGACTCGCACTCCTGATTGGCTTTTGGCAGCCGCTGGAGCCATCGGCTCTCGCTGCTGTCAATCACTGCCAGTGAGCCAGACAGGAGGCGGAGGAGGCGGGGCCAAGCTATGACTCTGTGTGTGAATGGACACAAAAAGCTGCGGTTCGGGAGTGCGCCAGCTTGGGTGCCCCCACAGCACACTGCTTGCTGTAGGGGCACCCGGCAGGAGGGAGGGGCCAGGAGTGCTGGTGTGGGACCTGAGAAGAGGATGATCCGGGCTTCTCTGTGCAAAACCACTGCACAGAGCAGGTAAGTATGACATGTTTGTTATTTAAAAAACAAAAAATAAAAAACTTTAATATCGCTTTAATATACATTACAATAAAAGGAGCACAATTACTCCCTAACTACAGAGGATCCGGCCTACTACCAAGTCAATTGGATTCAAGCCCAGGTTATCCATCCAAGGAGTGCAGAGTTTTTATTCCATTTTATTGGGCCAGCCCCTATGTTTGTAAATGTATTTTTCCATTCTAAGTGTGTTGCCCATGCACAGTAGTGATTATTTTATATGTGTGCGGGGTTCTCTGATCTCCAAGTGCCTCAGAATAACTCTGCATGCCTGAAACAGTGCCCTTGTTATAGCCCCTAATGATTAGGTTTAGTGTGAGTGTGTTAGTTCACCTTTACAGATGTAGCACTGCCCCCTAGGGAGCTGCTGAGTGTGGATTCCCCTGGGTTACCCATAGCAACAGTCTGTAGAACTTATCACTTTAAGACTTAGTAGAAGATAGACTTAACAACAGTATGCAATGTCAAGCTGCGGCTGCCAAAGCTGGCAGAATATTAGCATGCATAAGGAAGGGGATGTATTCCTGAGATAAAACTATAATCCCTCCACTTTATAAAACTCTGGTCTGACCACATCTGGAGTATTCTGTCCAGTTCTGGTCACCAGTCCTCAGGAGGGATGTTTCGGAGCTGGAGAGAGCGCAGAAAAGGGCAACAAAACTTATTAGGGGATTAGAGGACTTTAATTACGAAGGTGCTTGATTAATTCTCCCTGGAGAAGAGACGCCTAAGAGGGGACATGATAGCAATTTACAAATACCTTGGTGATCAGAGCATAGAAAAAAACGATTCAGTCGCAAGGAATGCATGAGGACATGAGGCCATACAATGCGATTGGAGGAGAAGCGTTTTAACCTCAGGCTACGGAGGGGGTTCTTTACAGTAAGGGCTACAAGACTGTGGAATTCTCTGCCACAAATGGTAGTAACTGCGGGGAGTATGGCTACTTTTAAAAGACTCTTGGACATACATCTCAAGGACATTAACATTCAGGGGTATGGGAAATGATTCACACCGACACAGGTTGAACTGGATGGACTATTGTCTTTATTCAACCTCAACTACTATGTAACTATGTACTATGTAACTTGGCTCAGACAATGAACAGTCCAGGGGATTTGTTTTTTTTTTTTTGTGTTTTTTTTTGGAACTTGGATGGGAGAAGGGATGAGTGGGATACTCCAACTATGAACTATGCACAATTTCTGAGGACAACTGACTGTAGTGTGTGTGACCAGGCCGCTGCTTCACCTTGCCACTGAAGTGAAGTAGAAGATATGTTCCTGAATGAATTCCTCTTCAGAGTCCTAACCTGGCACCCCCTTTATCACTTGCTGTGTGTGCTAGCCCTTGTTCACTGACTCTCCACTGGAGTGGTCCCCTTCCTGGGCAGACCCCCGGAAAGCTTCCGCTACTCACGGATACTGTTTTTCCCTGGGTTACTCTGCCTTCAGCTCCACTCGTCAGTATCCTGGACCTCCTTACTCAGCATCACACACTTGGTCCACTAGGCCGACCGCCTGTGACCACCTTCCTTGCTGACAGGAGGAGAGACAGCCGCCACCCTCCTCCTGGGACCTGGCTTCCCGCCCAAAGACGCCCTGTTACATGTGCCCCCGGCTTTTATGACATATCCCAGAATGCACCACTGTTGTGCCAAACCACTGGGGCAGCCACAAAAGCCTGTGTGTCAGGGGCGGATGTACAGGGGTCGCAGGGGTCGCCATGGCGACCGGGCCCCATGCTGCAGGGGGCCTGAGAGAGCCCCCTGTATGTATAGAGAGGAGGAGCGGCAAGCGCAGCTGAGACCGGAGCTCCCCGATCCTCCCGAGAGAGCTGATCTCACATTGGAAACAATGGAAAGTGAAAGCACAGTGTGTGCTGTGCTCTCTGCCTCCCCTACAGCAGTGGCGGCTGGTGCTCAAAATTTTTTTTGGGGGGGGGGCACAAAAAGAAAAATGTAATAGGTATTGCTTCGTGTAAAAAACGCGGTAAAAAATTGCGTGACTTTGAGGTCATGGTACAGGCATGGCACAGGTGATGGTATAGGCATGGCACAGGTGATGGTACAGGCATGGCACAGGTGATGGTACAGGAGATGGTATAGGCATGGTACAGGCATGGCACAGGTCATGGTACATGCATGTCACAGGTCAAGGTACAGGAGATGGTATATGCCCCCTTTCAATGCAGAAACCAGCGTACATGCCCCCTTTCAATGCAGAGACCAGTGTACATGCCCCCTTTCAATGCAGTGACCAGCGTACATGCCCCCTTTCAATGCAGAGACCAGCGTACATGCCCCCTTCAATGTAGTGACCAGCGTGCATGCCCCCTTCAATTCAGTGATCAGCGTGCATGCCCCCTTCAATGCAATGAACACTGTGCTGTGCCCCCTTCAATGCAATGAACACTGTGCTGTGCCCCCTTCAATGCAATGGACACTGTGCTGTGTCCCCTTCAATGCAATAAACACTGTGCTGTGCCCCCTTCAATGCAATAAACACTGTGCTGTGCCCCCTGCAATGCAATGAACATTGTGCCGTGCCCCCATCAATACAGAGTTCAGCGTGCATGCCCCTTTCAATGCAGACTGCCACAGCATTGTCCCCAATCAATGCAGAGTGCCACAGCATTGTCCCCAATCATTGCAGAGCGCCACAGCATTATCCCCAATCACTGCAGAGCGCCACAGCATTGTCCCCAATCAATGCAGAGCGCCACAGCATTGTCACCAATCAATTCAGAGCGGCACAGCATTGTCCCCAATCATTGCAGAGCGCCAGAGCATGCCCCCCCAATTAATGTAGAGACCAGCGTGCGTGCTCCCTTCAATGCAGTGTGGGCTCCCCTGAGACCAATGCACTCGGCTCCCAGCGGCGGCTTCTCCCCTTCTCGAGACTTCTCTTCTGCGGCGGCGGGAAGGTGACCAGGCAGTGACGCTGAGTGACTGATGCACGCACCGGCACTGCCCCCAACGAGGTCAGCAGGGATGTCCTGAATCATGATTGGTCCAGGCTGGAGTCTGGACCAATCATGATCCAGGACATCACAAAAGGGAGAGTGTCATAGCGCAGTGCTCTGCGCAGTGCTCTGCGCCCTGGTGACACCCCAGAAGGCACAGAGCTCCCCCCCCCATAGCCACCAATGAGTCCGGCGCCCCTAGTGGGCTAAAAATTGGATTTTTTTTTTTTAATAATCTTTTTTTTTCTTTTTTTTTTGGGGGGGGGGCGGCACCCCTGCGCCCCCTATCGGCCGGCCGCCACTGGCTGCCAGACTCATCCACCTTACCAACCGTTCATTTTCTGCCACCCCATTCTGCCAATCCCTCCACTGGCTTCCCGTTGCCCAACAAATAAAATTCAAAACACTAACAATAACATACAAAGCCAATCACAACTCTGCCCAAAGCTACATCACCAATTGTGTCCTTAAATATCACCCACATCGTCCTCTCCATTCCTCCTAAGAACTCCTGCTCTCTAGCTGCATTGTCTCCTCCGCCATTTCTCCTCTCCAGGACTTCTCCAGAACCTCTCCCATCCTCTGGAACTCCCTAGCCTTATTTGTCCGGCTTTCTCCTACTCTGTCCCCTTTTAGGCGATCCCTAAAAACTCACCTCTTCAGGGAAGCCCAAACAGATGTTTATTAGAAGAGATGTTATTTTTATTAGCTGCCCTAATAAACAAATCATTTATTTCTCACAGTTCATCCTTCACTGTTATTACCTTTTGTTCCACAAGCCCCTTCCCAATTAGATTGTAAGCTCCCAGAAGAAGGGCCCTCTTAACCACCTTGTATTGAATTGTATTGTTGTTGTATTGTCTCCTTTTATATTGTAAAGTGCTGCACAAACTGTTTGTGCTATATAAATCCTATACAAAAATATTAAGCCTCCCTTACCCTAATTCAAAATGCAAAAAAAAAAAAAAATTACCTCATTCTCCAACAAAGTATGCATCAGGCCAGAAAATAGTAGGCTGGTTTTGTGCATTGACACTGAATCTATTGGCTCCGTTCCTTTAGAACAGGGGTGGGGAACCTATGGTCGGGGGGGGGGGGGCGTATGCGGCCCTCAAAGTCATTTGTTCTGGCCCCCTGTGCAGCTGAGTCTGTGTCTCTCAGCTGATCTGTCAGAATGGAGCCGATTCTTCTTGTATAGTTTCGGCTCTGTTCTGACAGTCTGAATGAGTCACAGGCGGAGTGATATCAAATGCACTCTGCCTGTGACCAATACAGGAAACATCGCCTCTTCCTCCAGCGCGGCCCCGCTGCTAGCCAGCATTTCCCGCCAGCAGCACACACACAGCAGTACCAGCCAGAGCCAGCAGTACTCACAGCAGTACCAGCCAGCTGTACCCACGAGCAGTACCAGCCAGCTATACACACCAGCAGCACCCGCCAGCAGTTCTTTTCAAAACTTACCACCACAAAGAGTCGGCTGCGCTCCAGACTAACCAACTCAAACCTGGAAAACCAGTTGCGAGTAGCAACATCATCAATACCAGCTAACATCACACACCTCACCAAAGAGAAGCAGTTGCAGCCATCACAATAGGGGTGAGTTAATTAAATGTTTGACCAAATATAACAGGCACATTTTTAAGTTAATAATTTTGTATGGTCCCCGAATGATTTTATAAATACCCAAATGGCCCTTGGCAGAAAAAAGGTTCCCCACCCCTGCTTTAGAAGGTAATCATTTTGTTTGTAGTTTTAAAAGTCGTCTTTTATATATAAAATATCTTAAAGTTTATAAATGTGATTTTTATACCAGTTAATGTCAACATGTGAACTTCAAAAAAAAAATTTGAACTATAGGCAAAACTTTTTTTTTTTTCATTTTGATTTGAATAAGGGAAGATTCTAACCTGTGTCATTTTCTTGCCATCTGGTTCCCATTGGGGATATTTACCTTCACTTCCTGTCCCACAGCCAAATCAGGAAGTGAGAGGATATCAATGCAAGCTAAGACAATAACCTGAAGCCCCCCCAGGTAACCAGAACTAGTGTCCCCATTGTAAGATTTCCCCTCTATTACTTTTCTGGTGACAGCCCAAGTTTTGGAATTTTCTTTTACTTTCACTTTCAGTGATAAATAGGACAAAAAAAAAACGGGGATGCAGACATCAATAAAAAAGAAACTGACAAGTGTTCTAATCCCTCTCCACTCTGTACAAAACTAAAAAAAAGTTTTGCCTTTAGTTATACTTTAAGCATAGATGTAATAACATTTTACAGGGAGAACATTTTGATAACTACGTAATCGCTAGTACCACTTCAAGGGAAAAAAATACACTTCAAGTAAAATTTTGGATCACTTTGCTAATTATCTTACTCAATATAAACTTTATATGCTCAAGTCTTATGTGACTTAGGTCAGTAAATAAATCACCCAGACAAGGCAAGCCAAAATGTTGATGAAACTGACAGAGAGAAATTGCTTAATATACTTAATGCATACAAAAAAAAAAAAAAACAGTATGTGCGTTTTTCAAGTACTGCAGGTGTCAGAAATTATAATCTAGACACAAACAAAGTAAATGAGTGCTAATCATTTATCGTGTACAGGGAGTAATTATCTATGCTACTGAATTTGGAAAAAAAAAAAATTTGGGGTGTGAAGCATGGATAATGCTTGTGTTTTATTATTCAGCTGCAATTAACTATTTTTGTCTTGACATTTTTTTTCCAAAGTTATGTTAGTTTGAAAGTTTTCAAAAGTCGATCTCATCATTCATAAAAAAATCAACTAAAACAATGTTTTTTTTTCTTTATTTTTTTTTTTCGGTAAAGACATTATGTTTTTATTTAATTCTCTCCTAGAAAATGTAAGCCATGATTAAATAAAAGAAAAAGAAAAATGAAACTTCTTTCAGACGTTAAAATGAGTAATGAGTTTAGAATTAATCCAAAAGCAATTTAACTTTAAACATTCATATGAAATTAAATGAGCCATTGAATTTGCTATATAAGCAAGCATTAATCTTATCTTGCTCTGAAGAGAATGTTGCACGGTGACCCATTAATTTCGAAGCCTAATACAAGGTCTCTCTAATGCCTGCAGTCCATTAAAAAGTCTTATACCCAAGTATAAGTGATTTTTCACAAACTTCAGCTCAATGTATACTTTAATATTCAAATCACTTCACAATCTCTCATGGCGAGATTTCTTTTCAAAATATCTGTTGAGAGTTGATTTCGAGAATCTAAAAAGTGAATTTTTTTAATGAAATGATCAAGACAGTGGCCAAAAAGACTTTACAAAAACAAATGTTGTACTAATAAGGTTAAGGCAAAACACTACACTTTTGTAGCCAAACAATTTCAATAAATTCTTCCTGATTTTTAAATTTAAATTCGAAAAATTATTATTTTGTGAACAAAAATTAATTATGAGGATACATTTTATCACAAATTTTAATTACTGTTAAAAAAATGGACATTACCAATCAATCTAGATAATTAATTTAGTCCTGTACACAGGCTATCTATATTTAAATAGTTTAACAGTAAGGAAATACTCAAAAAAAAAAGAAAAGTTGTATTTATTGGAAAATACCGTATATTCTGCTACAAACATATAACTTCATGGGGAATTACATTTTAAATCTCCTTCACACCATTGCAATACATTTAGGCAAGTCTTTAATGTTTTAATTAGCTGTGATTGTATCTGATTATTCCTCTTCACTTTTATTATAGATTACTTGTCTCTTGAGATAAATTTGTTCTGTATAAAATCCTTTATAATCAAGTGGTGGTAAAAAGTCACAAGGAATAGGGTGCATAAGTAAACCAAATGCAAGAAACGTTGAACATCATTAAGGTTTAAAGAGAAAGAAAAATAAAAAAATTAAAAAAAAATTAAAAAATGGGAGTAACAATGAAGTAACTGACACATAAGCAAACAACATAGGACAAGTGTTCCCTTTAATGTTCTTATCCGCAGCAACATATACTTCTTTCATTCCTTCACCATCTCATTCAGTCACTGAAAAGGAGCAAAGGAAGTCCGGTGTAAGCTCTGAGTCACTGTAGTTAGAGCTTACACAGGATTGAGGACTCATACTGTGCCAATCACCAAGTAGCAGAATGCCAAAAGAAAGAAGAGTGAAGCATAAAGTAGGTAAAGGTTTTGGCGGGTAGGTATAAAGACAGAATACAAGAAGGCAGTAGTGGCTGGTGCTCCATCAGTCGGGGGGGGGTAGAGACGACTATCTTAAAGAAGCATACTGACCCTTATCAGACAGTAATACGTTTACACTTCTAAAGAAGGATCCCCTAGCAGAATATCAGAAGGCTCTTAATCATTTAATGAGGCCTATATGGATGGAGTCCTAGATAAAAAGGAAAAGCAGTTACTATTACCCACAGTTACCAGTACCCCTCATTTTTATTACCTACTGAAGATCCACAAGTCTTTGGTATACCCCCCTGGGTGACCCATTGTTGCGAGTACAAATAGTTTTATTAGTGGTCTATCGCAGGATATAGACTTTTTTCAGCATATCGTGTTCAATCTTCCTGCATTCATCCAGAATTCAGGTCATGTTTTGGACACGCTAAGACTTTATGATTGGGAAGAGCGCCATCTATGGGCCTCTTTAGATGTATATTCTGTTTATACATCCATTCCCCAAAGTGTGGGTTTAACCACTTGCCAACCGCCAGCAGTACATATACTGCGGCAGATTAGCTCTGTCCCGTGAAATAGCGTAACTGTACGTCGCTTCGCGGGACCGCGCCAGTAGCCACAAGGGAAGGTAATCTGTGGGTCCGATTGCTGCTGGGCACAAGCGATCACTCCCCGTGGAGACAGAGTGGTCTCAGTTAGACAGCACCCCCTAGGGACACATTTAACCCTTTGATTGCCCCTGGTGTTAACCCCAGTGCATATTTTTAGCACTGATTACTGTAGTAATGTCACTGGTCCCCTCAAAAGTGTCAAAAATGTAATTTAGGTGTCTGATCTGTCCACAGTCCCGCTAAAAATCTCTGATCGCCACCATTACTAGTAAAAAAAATTAAAAAATAAAAATGAAATAAATTGTTACCCTAGATTGTAGATGCAATAACTTTTGTGCAAATCAATCAATATACTCTTATTGGGATTTTTTTTTTTACCAAAAATATGTAGCAGAATACATATTGGCCTAAAATAATGAAAAAAATTAGATTTTTACCTTTATTTATTGGGAATGTTATATAGCAGAAAGTGAAAAATATTGTTTTTTTTTTTTTCAGAATCATCGCTCTTTTTTTGTTTATAGCGCAAAAAAATTGCAGAGGTGATCAAATACTACCAAATGAAAGCTCTATTTGTGGGGAAAAAAGGACATCAATTTTATTTGGGTACAGCATTGCACAACCTAGCAATTGTCAGTTAAAGTAACGCAGTGCCAAATCGCAAAAAATGGCCTGGTCTTAAGGGGGAAAACCTTCCGGTCCAAAAGTGGTTAAAAGCCCTACAATTGTTTCTCTATAAGAATCTCACAGTAAACTCTCTACAAGCACAATTTCTAATTGAGGGCACAGAATTTTGTCTTCAGCATAACTATTTAAATTTTTTGGATACATTTTATCTCCAATTGCATGGCACAGCAATGGGGGTGATTTTTTCTCCCTGCTATGCCAATATTGCAATGGGATACTGGGAGGAACTCTACATTTGGCCTCACAATCCTTTTGCCCGACACATCGTGTACTATGGCAGGTATATTGACGATGTCCTGGTAATTTGTAATGGCACTGTGGAACAGTTTTCCTCCTTTGTATCCCATTGCAATAACAACGCCCTTGGCCTGCAGTTTACACACATCATAGATCCACAAAAATAATTTTTTGGGGATTTACAGCTGACAAATTAAGAAGAAAAAATAATTAAAAAAAATTACTGTAAACCAACTAGTGGGAATTTGTATTTACATTATTCCAGTTGTCATCACCCTTCATATCTGCGGTGGCCAGTTCCAAAGGTTACGTCAGAACTGTACTAAAGGGGAGGATTATGCAAGACAGGGTCAAACACTGATAAATACATTTCTAGAGAAGGGTTTTCCCGGAGCATTACTGAATGAAGCATTTCAGAAATATGAAACCCTCCCTCTCCCCTCATCCAGTAGAGCTTCTAAAGACAAGGAAGTCAAAAAAAATGTCAGGTTTGTTTCTGGCTACAATGAAAAGTATCAAAAGATTACAAAGATAATTCTCAAATATTAGAGCATTCTGCAGTAGGATCCAAAATTGGCTTAAATTTTGAGCCCACCAAGTCACCTTTAGAAAGGTCAAAACTATGAAAAACACTATAGCACAAAGTAAATTGAAATCCAACAATAAGATAGAGCACACCATGGACATTCGTTCATATTTTGATCATAGAACAGGGATTTTCCAATGCCGCAAGAGAGGTTGCTTCACTTGCCAATTAATCATGGTAAAGCCAACTTCACCAACAACAATGGCCAGGTCAATACCTAAGACAATTTATCACCTGTTGATCAGAGTATGTGATCTACATACTCTGGTGTCCCTGGGACCTCCTTTATGCTGGGAGCACAATGCGTACTTTTTGCAAAAGGGTTGGAGAACATAGGAGGCTGATCAAAGATGGGTGTGACAGACATAGTGTACCCCAACATTTTTTTTAACATGGACATCAAGTGTCTGGAAGTTATGGCAATTGAATATATTTTTGATATGACACTGACAGACAATGAGACGTTTGCCTTACTATGTCAATGAGAAGATTTTTGGATCTTTAAGCTAAATACCCTGAACCCCAATGAGTTAAATGAGGAACTGAAAACACATAGCCTACTGTAACCCATCTTTTTGTGCTTTTATACATGTGTTGTTTAGGATTTTTTTTTCATGTGTGAGTCTGTAGTTATAGAGTTGGATAAATGCTTGTTCATATATTATACTTTTTTCTATATAATATACTGTTTTTATATAATATACTGTTATTTCTATATACACATACTGTTTATATATATATATATATATATATATATATATATATATATATATATATATATATATATATATATATATACACACACATATGTGTGTGTATTTTTTTATTTATTTGTATAATTCATATATATATATATATATATATATATATATATATACTGTATATATATATATTTTTTTATCTTTCATTTTTATTTTTATTTTTTTAATTTTATAATTATTTTTATTGTTCCCAATATTTTAAATTATTATTATTCTAATTTTCCTTATAATATAATTATCCCAGAATCTCTACGAACAATTTATTTTTATCTTTATTTTTATATATTCTGCTTGAGCTTGTTGTTTTTTGGTAATATGTTAAATGGGTTACCAACATGGATAAATCCCTTTATTTTAATTATTGGTTTAATGCTCTATTTGCCACAGAGGAAGGTGTTTGCGGAGGATTCTTAATTACATACAGTATACTCTTGTTTACATACTAGATTCACTTTCCTCAGGTCATTTCCGCCCCCTTTTTTCCTTCCCTTCTTATTAATGCCTGGTTGGTCTGGCTCCTTCACATAACTTGATAAGGCGCAGGTGCGCAAAACCTATTGTCATGTTGACAGGACCACACAGCAATTGGCTTTAATTCCACGCACCCCTTCATCCCAACGGTCTCAGCTTTCCTTCCGTTGGTGGCGATTGACGTCATTGCCGGCCGCCTCTTCATAGGTTCGGTCTTCCTGTCATTTCACCACAGTCCTCTGAGGCTGCAGCTTCCCTTTACCACCCATCCCATCTGTCTTTACAACATTACAGCCCTTATGGCAGCTTGGCGGCCCTGCATGTAGTTTCAGCTGAGGACTCATTCTCCAATGGAAGACATGGTGGACACCTTCATCTGTCTGACAAGTAGGCAGGCTCAGCTGTAGTGGGTCTTTTTTTATTCCATCCAGTCGGTGTCCTTGATTTGCATAGCCTGGTTTACTATGAACTCCAATGTTTTAATTATGCTATTCCATGGTTAATAAATAAGTTTTTTTTATCTTTCATCTTGTGGAGATTTGTAGACTAGCACACTGACTTAAAAGTTCACTCACACAGGTTTATTATCTCTGCTCCAAGCCTGACCCTAAGCACTTTGTTTACCTTGATGCTGTTTGTCTGCCTCTCCTTCCCAGGAGTTTTCAATTAGCAGCTACAGAGCCCAGAGTTGCTATCCTCAACAACACTCCTCCAGCGGGCGCCTGATCATTGTGTGGACTGGTACCTTTTGGCCTAGGAGGCAAACACAACCAACAGGTTCTTCATGGTAGTGACAGTTTCCTTTCTGTTAAAGAAAGTAAACAACACAAAGTGTGCCACAGTACTGCAATGATTGGTGGCCATGGTGAAATGTGGGTATTGCCTTAAAGAGAGTTTATTGTTACATGCCTTTTTACATATTTATGCTAAAAAAAAAGAAGGATCGCAAGAGAAAATTTGTAAATAATTTTTTTTTTTTTTTATTTATTTATTTTTTTTTTTTATCAGATGACTGCAGCTCTGTGAATATGATATGGGCTCCAAAAAATAAAATACCATGCCATCATCACAAAAAAATCCTTTTCATTCACCTTCCTTTTGACAAACATACATAACATATTCCAGTACTGCATTCTTAGAGAGTGACAACAGAAAAAAAAAAAAATGAGTGGTCCATCGAGTATGCCCATTTCAGTTTTTTTTTTTTTTTTTTTAAACCCCTTTTGCTTCTTTTAACCATTTTGTGAGTATAGTTTTATGTTTTTTCCAAGCATGTTTAAATTCACTTATGTTGACTGTTGACTGACTCACGTATTTCTGTTGGAAGTCTTTCCAGGTATCAAATGCTTCTTAGGTAAAAAAATTATACCTAAAATTAGTTTGAAACTTTCCACCTGATAGTTTGAGTTAATGTCCCAAGTTCTTGATCTTAGCTTCATGTTGAAAATACTGTCCACATCATGTGGACCACATGAACCCTGAATACCCTTAATGTATTCCAAGGTTTCAGTCATGTCCCCCCTTTTCCCTTCTTTCCATAAGACACTTCATGTTAGGTTCTGTAGCCTCTCAGTGTCGGTGTTTTATCCTTCAGACCTTTCATCATTTTTGTTTGTTGTTTTTGTTCTGTTTCCTTTTTGTGATTTAAGTGACTGTAGTCTGTTTCCTTTTATGATTTGAATGGCAGTGACATAGTTTTTACTTTGTTTTATGATTATTGTAATTCTTAGCGCTTAATTGGCCTCTATGCGGTGTCAATTTTAAGTGTGTTGTTTAATTGGTTACTTGTAGTATGCCAATTCCTGCTGCTAGGGTATATACACTATATTACCAAAAGTATTGGGACACCTACCTTTAAACACACATGAATTTTAGTGGCATCCCAGTCTCAGTCCGTAGGGTGCAAAATTGAGTTGGCCCACCCTTTGCAGCTACGCTTCTTGGAAGGCTGTCCACAAGGTTTAGGAGTGTGTCTATGGGAATGTTTGGCCATTCTTCCAGAAGTGCATTTGTGAGGTCAGGCACTGATGTTGGACAAGAAGGCCTGGCTCATAGCCTCCACTCTGATTTATCCTAAAGGAGTTCTATCGGGTTGAGGTCAGGACTCTGGCCGGGGGCTGCAGCTTACGCATGTATTTGCAAATGTGTGCAACCAAACCCTTGTTTTTAACGCATACTGTTTTGCCGCCATTGTGCAATGTGCTGGGTGTTCAGTGTGACCCTGTGCCTTTAAGGAGGGGTGGGCTTCCTCTAGTCACCTGTCCTTCATCTATCCCATTAGATGCATGTGCTCTCATTGTAGAGACTTTTTAAATTGTAGAGTTAGGGACTGCAGATTACAGGGTGCCTTGCCGGGGCCTGCAGCTTACGCATGTATTTGCAAATGTGTGCAACCAAACCCCTGTTTTTCACGCATACTGTTAGACAGTTCAATTCGGTTGGTCGCTGGCTGGTTGGTAAGTTGTGACTGGAAATGTCTTCGTTTTTTTAACTCTGTGCAGACCAGTAAAGTTACTCCACCCAAACTCGCCATGGCTTTATGGACTTTGCTTTGTGCACTGGTGCGCAGTCATATTAAAGCAGGAAGGGGCCATCCCCAAACTATTCCCACAAAGTTGGGAGCATGAAATTGTCCAAAAGGTCTTGGTATGCTGACGCCTTAACCTCCCTGGCGGTATGATTCTGTCAGGAATTACATACCAAAAGCGGTACAATTCTTTTCATGGAAATGTATTATAGGCCTACAATTCTTAGTAATTACTGACTTAAACCTGACCAAAACAAGAGTCTAGTAGACATCCCAGATGTGATAAATTTGAAACACAAACACGTGAATTATAATCGAATCAATAATATTATTTTATTCTTTAATATATAATATATATAATAAAATTATATTATTGATTAGATTATAATTCATGCATTATATATTATATATAGATATATGTGTGTGTGCATATATATATATATATATGCATATATATATATATATATACCGGTATATATATATATATATATATATATATATATATATACCGGTATATATATATATATATATATATATATATGCGCATATATATATATATATATATATATATATATATATATATATATATTTATATATATGCATGCATATATATATATATATACATATATATATATATATATATAT
This sequence comes from Pelophylax lessonae, assembly GCF_965119305.1. Taxonomy (NCBI): domain Eukaryota; kingdom Metazoa; phylum Chordata; class Amphibia; order Anura; family Ranidae; genus Pelophylax; species Pelophylax lessonae. Next base: position 191,650,599 of record NC_138777.1, on the reverse strand, counting down.
ATAAGCATATATATATGCATATATATATATGCATATATAATATAAAATGTGTTTTGTGCAACGTTTTTTTTTTTTTTTTTTTTTTGAATTTCCCTCCCTAGTTCCGCTCCCATGCAGCATTGCTGCTGCAGGGATCGGAACTAGGAAGTGATCAGAGCGACGGAGACTGACGGAGGAGCGGCGGGACTCTCAGCTGGCGGTCACAGCAATGAGAGATCATCGCTGGATCGCCAGGATAAGGTAAGAGAACACCGCTGCGCTCTCTGCAATCCACCCCGAGCGTGACTCGGGGTTACCGCTCCTGATATGAAAAACCAACCCCGAGTCACGCTCGGGATTACCGCTAAGGCGGTTAAGAGTTTCCTTCACTGGAGCCCAACCCCTGAAAAACAATTCCACATGATAATCCCCCCCTCCACCAAATGATCTGGACCAGCGCACAAAGCAAGGTCCATAAAGGCATAGATGAGCAAGTTTGGGGTGGAAGAACTTGACTGGCCTGCGCAGACCGCCCATGTGACATCACGCCGCCACAAGTGCCGTTCGTGGCGGCATTTCACAAGTGAGCGTTTTTTACCTTTTTATGCGATTTGCATGTATGTATCAAGGCAATTTTAATAAAAGATGCTACAATATGATACCCTGTCTGTTCTTTTGGGCATTATGATGAGGGGAGAGTGATCGACTGTCACGTAACAACACATTGTTTGAGATCCCTAGGATCATTGGAGGTTGAACACAGGTGGACTTTTTATGGACTTCCTTTGGGTGCCATTACCCTAATGTGGACTGTTGCACTATCATTTGGTGTATTATGAATATACAAGAGCGCTGCAATTTTCAGTACATTATTGTTTCCACGGTGACTCAACTGGTTACCATCACCTGCCTAATTAGTCCAGCCTACAGCCAGCGCCTTTTGGCTGCTTTGCTCTTTCCCTCTGTGCCCTTGTGTGGTCAACATCTCCAGTGTGTTCATTTCTTCTTCTGATTTTTGGCTGCTGACAATACTGACTTCTGTATATCTGGTCCTGGCTCATCTGATAACCCGCTCTGGCTTCCAAACAGTGGCGACTGGTGCACTGGGGGGGGGGGGGGGGCGCAAACAGAAAAATATAATAGGAATTGCTTTGCGGCAAAAAACGCTGTAAAAAATTGCGTGACTTTGAGGTCACAAAAGTGTGAAGTAATTAAGGCATTGCGTGCCCCCTTTCAATGCACAGGGACCAGCATGCCCCCTTTAAATGCTTAGAGACCAGCGTGCCCCCTTTCAATGCACAGGGGGCAGCGTTCCCCCTTTCAATGCACAGGGACTAGCGTGCGCCCTTTCAATGCACAGGGACCTGCGTGCCCCCTTTCAATGCACAGGGACCAGTGTGCCCTCTTTCAATGCACAGGGACCTGCATGCCCCCTTTCAATGCACAAAGACCAGCATGCCACCTTTCAATGGACAGAGACCAGCATGCCCCCTTTCAATGCACAGAGATCAGCGTGCCTCCTTTCAATGCAGAGATCACTGTGCCCCCTTTCAATGCAGAGATGCCAGCGTGCCCCCTTTCAATGCAGAGATGCCAGCGTGCCCCCTTTCAATGCACAGAGACCAGCGTGCCCCCTTTCAATGCAGAGATGCCAGTGTGCCCCCATTCAATGCAGAGATGCCAGGGTGCCCCCTTTCAATGCAGAGATACCAGCTTGCCCCCTTCAATGCAGAGATCATCGTGCCCCCTTTCAAAGCAGAGTGACCAGCGTGCCCCCTTTTAATGCAGAGATGCCAGGTTGCCCCCTTTCAATGCAGAGATGCCAATGCAAAGTGAACAGCGTGCCAAGCCCCCTCCCCCCCCCGAGACCAGTGCACTTACCTGTAGCAGCGGCTTCTCTTCAGTCCCCCAGCGTCTCCTCGAGTCCTCAGTCCTCCCGCCTCCTCCTCGGCCAATGGCATGGGGTTTGCCTTTCGGCCAATCAGGAAGCGCATATCGGACCCGCTTTCTGATTGGCCAGGAGGAGGATCCATGTGACAATAGCGAATTTTCATTCGCTATTGTCACACAATGGGTGGGCTCGGGGCGCACTGCTCTGCGCCCCGGGTCCACCCTTTGCTGAAGCCTATTAGAGCCTCTGGCTCTAATCAGGTGACAGAAAAAAAATCCCCATTGAACTCCATGCGTTCGCATGCAGATTAGGGGGCCGGACGCATGGATAGGGGGGCGGCGCCCCTTTGCCCCAACGCACCGGCTGCCACTGCTTCCAAACCCTGGCTTCTGTTAATGACTATGTTCCTGAACTGTTGTTATTTTTGCTATTACATTGAAGGTGTTATTTTAACTGGATTTTCTGTCTCTGCCTGGTTTATGGTTCCTGACAGTTACACAGCCACTGCTGTAAACTCTGTGGCCAGTCCCTTGTTATTTCTACCATTGCCTACAGAAAATACTATTTCTCCTATGGAGAGGCCATCTAGTATTGTTCCAATGACAGGTGACCTCTCTATAGGAATCATGGGGAGTGAGTACAGAAGAGTGAGGTATCAGTCAGAGAGATTGCATTGGTGCCGTGACCCACACAAACTGTATCTTGCAGGAAGGTAAACAGGTGAGTACAAAAGTTTGTGGAGAGGTTTATGGAGAGGATGGGAGCATCCTAAAAAATAGCTATAAAAAGTATAGTTATCTTTTAAACAGCACAAGGTCATGATTGGTTTTAGGCTGGAATCTGAATACTTAGGGATTGCTTTACTAAAGGCAAAGAGACTGTGCACTTTGCGAAGTGAAAGTCATCAGAGCTTCTGCCTATTTACTAAGCTCTGGAGCAACTGCTCTTGCAGAGTGCAACTGCACTTTGCAAAGTGCACTGTCTATTTGCCTTTAGTAAATCAATTCTTCAGAATTTAATTTTTATGACTATGCATGCTTAGTTATCAAAGATGTAGCACCCTCCTAGGTAGGTGCTAGTGAGAGAGTAAAGTTTTTGGTTCTGTCTACTTATTAGAGGGGCTGCAGGAAAATCTATAATGCTATTTGCCTACCAGAGAGCAGGATCTGTTAGTGAGGTCTGCTCATTGTGCTCAGTATGCGATTCATTGTGTTTAGAGAGTGTTTCACACTGGTCCAATAGGGAGGCACGTTAGACAGTGGGAGGAAACCTGACAAATGAATGCATAGGCTTTGATACAGTCCTGGTGATTGGCAGTGGCAAGTTGCCTCAGTGCAATCATGGATACTGAATAAAAGCTAGAAGCACATGTGCTGTGGGGTCTTTGGCTGGAGACCAGAGTACCAGAGGGAAGGGGGCGGCTGCCTCCTCCTCTGTAGCAGTGGTACTTGGTCGCAGGAGGTCATCCTGAGGGCCAGAGAAACGGAGCTGAACCCAGAGGTCCAGGAGAGCTGACTAAAGGGGAGACACTGGAGACCCTGGAAAAACAGTATCGTGAGTACAGGGACTCGTGTTAAGGGACCTGACCTGAGGGGGGGCCACCCCCAGGAGTAGAATAATCATTGGACGGGTGTCGGCAGTAAAGAGAGAGGAAAGGATGCTGAGGAGAGTGTCCTGAAAATAGCTTATAGTTCGCCAAGCCATCTTAGGGAAGATATTTAACCCAAATTCATCTTTAGTTGCAGGGGGAATCAACAGACTGGCTGTACATGAAGATAGAAGTCCTCCAACATTGTGCAAAGTTAATTCGAAGTATCCCACTATTCCCTTCTCCTATCCCTAATTTATAATAAAACACAAAACAACCAAGTACCCCTGGACTGGTTATTGGAGCGAGTCAAGGACAAAGAGGGAGAAACTGTTCATATCAAGGTTGCTATTGGTAAATCAGGGGGACCAGAAAAGTGTACATTTGGCAGTCCTTGCAGGGGCAGTGCTAGAAATATATTTATTTCCTCTTCATTTAGCTTGACAGTTTAGTTAGAGTGTCAGGAGCATGTCATCGAATCTGTATTACTGAGCACAAATACAGAACACTCCCAAAATTGAGCTTTGAAATTCCTTTTGTTGTTTTTTTTAACCATATTCCAATACTTATTAAATGCTGCTCTGTTACACATAAAGGCCCATTTTCTTGTAATGTGTTTTTAATTGTAAATTGTCAGAGCTTAAGCTTCTGTCCCAGGACAAATACAGGTCAAAATGGCAGTTGTTCTAATTCAACACTCTGAAAGTTACCAAAGCTTTTTATTCAATGCATTTAGTAAGTTGCAGAAGCATATAATTTTCTGTGCAGTGTGTGAGAATATCTGGCATAATTTCTTTTTTTAAATGACAGTTCTCCAGTTAAAATAACCCTGAAACTGTCTAGCCTGCATTGACATTGCCGAACATCACCCATTAAGGCATGACTGCGTTAGGATAATTTTGTTCTTTCCTTAATCTAAACCATTGTTCAACTGCCTGCCAAGATCTAGCACCTAATGATGAGAAAAGAATTGACAGACTGGAATTTGACTTATGACCGAATGTTGTTGGCTTGTCGGTAACAAGGACATTTTGATTTTTTTTTTTGTACAGTAAGCTATTTGTAAGCATACATGTCCACCTGAATTAATTTGCTGATATGCATCTAAAACATTTTGCATTGCGATAAGAAAAAGGTTTGTTGTAAACAACCAACCAACCAAAAAACATTGGTAGGAAAATAATGATTAAAGCTTAATTAAATGATAATTCCTACCAATTTTTTTTAATTAATTTCTGAATAAAGAGGAAAAGAGTGAGAACCTCTTTCAGAATTTTATTACAGTCTTTGTGTCCATTGTGGAAATCTAACATCACATTCTAGGAACCATTTCTCCTAGGAAGAAAAGAAAGAGAAATCCAAATGTTTAAGGCTGCCACCATAACAGAAGTAAAAGGGGTATCTTTTTATATGGATACCTGGTCCTGTGATAACCAACAGAGGTGGGACTTACCCTCATTTGGGGAGCTAATCATTAATTTTCAGATGTGTCCCAAGGGACAGGAAAGGTGATGAAATCTTCTCTTTTATCTTTATCCAAAGCTAAGAAAAAGTATTATTAATAATATTTTTTGGGCCTGCCTTGACATGCCTTCCCATTTGCATTTAAATTTCTCTTTGCTGTGCAGGCCCAAGATCTGGAGCTCTGCCAGGTGGCAGTCCTGACTGGTGGTATTGACAAGAATGAAAAATGTACCACTATTATTTTATCAGATGGTTAAGGAGAGAAAGTTTAAAGACACCTTTATTAATACACACTTTTGGTCCGTTACCTCAGGGAGCAATCAGTTGGGGTTGATTTACTAAAGGCAAATAGACGGAGCACTTTGTAAATGCAGTTGAACTCTGCAAGGGCATTTGCCCCAGAGCTTAGTAAATGAGGGAAGCTCTGCTGATTAGTGATTTGTTTATACAATATGCATTTTGTGAATATATTCATTGCTGTTTTTATCATCAATTAAACTTTATTGAGGTAATGTTCTCGGTTGGTGCGCCCTTCTCTTTTTATTGTTGTTTTTCAGTCTAATGATACCCATTGTCCTAAGAAGGCAGCAAGACCATTGGCATTAAGAAGGAATGTTACACTCTGGGTCAACCATTGTGAGCACAGTAGAATGCTTGTGGGATACATTTACATCAGTCCCTGCCCTCAAGGAGCTTGCAATCTAAGGTCCCTACTCCCTAACACACATTCATATATACACATACTATGACCAATTTAGACAGGAGATATTTAACCTACCAGCATGTCTTTGGAGTGTGGAAGAAAACCCATGTAAGCACAGGGAGAACATGTAGACTCCAGGCAGGTAGTGCCGTGGTTGAGAATCATACCGATGACCCTAGTGCTGCTATGCGGAAGTGCTAATCACTGTGCTTTTTTGTCTGGTGTGCCCCAGGAGCCTGTAAACGAATTGGTGTCCATTATGGAAATATTAACCTTATCTAGAAATTCTGTGCCTCACTATTGGTTTGAAAATTCATTCATCAAAGTTATAAGCCAATAGTGCAGGGCCAGTGGCAGCCTATGTACCGATTTCCAAGTCAGTATCAATAATAGCTTCCAACAACGTGCAAATTCCAGGCTGATAATGTTAATATAGCTGCATGTATGCATCAGAGCAGGGGACATTGCAATCTTATTCGGTAACAAACCAGATTCACTTTTTAATTGTTACATTGTCATGAATGTAACAGCTTCCTACAGAGGGCTTGTGGTTGTTAGGATGCCAGCAGCTTCCTAGCAACCAATGACTCATCTGGGGCTTCTTTCTGCTGTTGGCTGGGAGATTCAGCCTACAGCTAAATGAGAGGTGGTGATGCCATTACTTAAATATGGCCACTCCCATATTTGGACAATGATAAGAATCTCCCAGTCTGCAGTTGAATGAGACCAGCGATGAGTATTTAGTTTGCAGCATCCATGCCACCTCTCACCATGCTCCATGCAACAAATAATGCTCCTGTTTCCAAGAAGTACATGGATTTGTCGCAGGCACCAATATTTGTTATATGGCAGTACGACAGAATTCTAAAGAGCATCCATGACACTTTGCATGCATTCCAGGTTATCTCTTTCATTCATATCTATTAAATGAGTTTTCTTGAATAACTGTCATTAAAACATATTTGCTGAAACATAAATGCTGTCCAACAAGACTTTAGACTAGGCTTCTGTGGTTTTCCCAGCCCCAGTCAACTGTCTTTTAATGAAACAGCAAGACTCGCTAACACCGATATATATTCTGTAAAGACAAGTGAACTTTTAAAATTCAGCCACTGGTATTTCTGTCTATAATGACTCATTGCTCTACACGATTGCATCAGTGATTCACCTGATCAGACATACATTTATATAGCAATTCATCAGTATTTTCTTCCTGCTCTTTTTTTTTTCTAAGTTGACAACAATGATAAGGATTCCCCACCAGGACAATATCTCGCAGACACTCTAAACAATCCTTTCTCAACCTTATTAACCCATAGAAATAACTTTCTGGATTTTAGGGAACCCCTACTAAAAACTACAACTGTACATGAAATAGGGACAATATGCTTAAATCAAAAAAAAGTACGAATATTAAGCCCTTTGATTCTGCTTTTCTCACTAATTACTCTAACCAACACTATGCAGTTCGAAAGATCTTACACAAACATTGGGGGTTTTGAGGAATGATAGGGTATTAGGGCCGTTGCTCCCTGATAATCTTTCTCTTGTTTACAGGGGGGTTCCTCCGCTAAGATTGCAGGTAGCCCCAAATGTCATTGTAGGAAAATCCAAAAGAAAATCCACATTCCGACAAAGTGCTCAGGTGAAGATACTGGAAAACGAATATGGAAAGAAAGATGTTGAGATGCCACTAGTCACCAAAGTGACAAGCCCACCACCACAGATGAAGATATTGCGCTTACCAGAGGTTATGGACCCAGGTACCATATAGTAAATGGATCATGCAAGTGGGAATAGTCAGCAGCGATATAGAGACCCCAATGGCTCAGGAATCTTCGAGATATCCAAAATATGTTACCACACTTCTGGTGGACATGGACTTTGCCTTGGATAAACTATGTTTTGAGGTTTAAACCAGTGTAAGGGAAGTTTGTATTTGTGTCATGGAAGTGATGACTTGAAGCACACTTTTCCAATACAAGAGTGGGGCAAGCCAGAAAAATATGGAAAAAATTCTCCGGACAGGTAAGTGCATCTCCAACAGGCTGGGGGGATAGTTTGACTTATCCTATGGAGCCTCTCTGGTCTGTGTATCAGCTTAGCCTAAAGCTGGACATCTTTGTTTCCATATTAATTATCCAGTATCTTCACCTGAGCACTTTGTCGGAATGTGGATTTTCTTTTGGATTTTCCTACTGTGATTTTGTGGATTTTTTTTCCCAAACTTTACTTTTTCACGAGTGTGTATATTTATGATCAGTATATATATATATATATATATATATATATATATTATTTAGCATTGCACTTTTATATAGTTTATACACAACTTTTTGTCGATTTTAGTGCTAGCAGCTTTTTGATGTACACAACTTTTTGTCGATTTTAGTGCTAGCAGCTTTTTGATTTTAGTTTGTTAGCGAGGTATTATTCTCTTTTTATATTTGTACTCCAAATGTCATTGAACCTCCAGTAAGACCCTCTTTTTTTCAGGATATGAGTGGTTTCTTTCCCTGTCCCTATTTGTGCACTCAACGCCCAAAAAGCGAGAAAAATGCTTTAACATCAAACCCTTTATCACATGTACCTCTAGGAATGTTGTGTACTTAGTTTGTTGTCCATGTGACCTTCGATATATTGGCCAGACTAAACGCATGCTACATGTAAGGTTGAATGAACATGTGGCCAATATTAGGAAAGGGTTCCCAAATCACAGTGTCTCGAAACATTACGTTTTTGTTCATAACAATAATCCAGCTGGTACTATATTTATGGGGATTGACAAATTTACTAGCTGCTGGCGAGGAAGCAATGTAGTTAGGGAAATCTCTAAGAAGCAAACCTGGTGGATTTATACTGCTAAAACTTACATCCCGTTCAGAATGAATGTGGAATGGGACATAAATGCGTTCATTTCGGGCCTCATTTCGTAATAATTGTACTTGGATGCTCTGATTTCCACTTCTCTGGTGCTGATCTTATCTTTTTAAATGTGAGTGTAACTTATCTTTGCTCAATAAATGTTATCTGAACATACTACACCATGACATGCCCCCTTTTATGTTTCTACACTATATGAGACTGGGCAGAACATTGTTGGTATTCACTTTTGGCTCCATTTGGAAGAGGCTGGCCATCAGATCCAGCGGCCAGCTCTAGGACTATTATAATGGTGCCTGTTTGACCTTCCAGGATTGGGGATCCACAGCAAGGGGCAAGTATGAATGACTGTTGGTGATGGCTCCTTCCCTTTTCCTCTCTTCTCAAAACGTCTACTAGCAACTAATTTTGAATAATATCTGCATATTATTGGACTAATATATTTACTAGTGCTGCACTTTTTTTTATTATTTGTATTTTTTATTCTATTATTCCTGCATATTTGTGCTGGCAGCTAATTTGGGTATGATTGGTTTTTACCTAAGCGCAGCTAATCTTATGTTATATGTACATGAAATAAGCCTTATATTTTTGGTCAGTGGGACAAAAACACACTTACAAGTAGCGAAAAAGATCATTGGTGTCCCTTGAAACTTATCTTTGAAGCAAACTTTGCTCTTTGCTCAAGGAACCCCTAGCGATCTCAGGAGGAACATCTGGATTCCATGAAACCTTGGTTGAGTAAGTCTGCTCCATACATACAACCACACGCTGCTATACCCATGGCTGACACAATCAGGTTCACTCCAACTCAGTACCAACTCATGTCTTTCAAAAATGAAGACCCAGAAGTGGGTGCCCTGGTTCTGGTGGGAGACTAACAATTCACAAGTTAATCTGTTGTCTGCTGAGAATCGTTTTGCTTTCTTCTTGCTGATCAAGGTTTTTTGTTATCATTTACTGGCCAGTGTGACAAAATTGGGACTGCTATATCAGGTAAGAACTTTCTTTATACACTGTTGCTAGCTAAAAGCAGTTAGTTTCTGTTAATTACTGTTAGTCAGAATACTGCAGGTGTTTAATCATATCTCTCAGAGTTATGTTATTGTCTTATGGATTGTATGAGTACAGATTCTAATCCTGTCTTCTTTAAGGCTATGCTTGGCCTAATAAATCCTTTGAAAATCTTCATTGTGTGTTGGTAAGTATTGGGTGAGCAAATTTGTGTCATCTTCAGGTGGTCAGAGAAATCACAAAACAATTCAACGGCTCCTCTGGGTGCACTGCTACGCAGATCTTCCAGAGATGGAAGAAGGGATCCTCCACATGCAGAATAAGCTCTCAGATCTCATCCTTGAGTCTATGAGACCAAATATCCGAAAGGTCTGTGATGATATTGCAGGTCCAAAAAGAGGATTGTAGCACGCCAAATGAAGGTAACAGACAGCAAAAAAGCATTTTTTGCCCCCCCCCCCAAAAAAAATGGACAAAATCCAGCGCTTCTCAGAACCTCACAATTACAACAGAAGCTAGCTGTAATTTAGGAGTAGTAACATGTATGAAAATCGTTCTAAACTGACTCTTTCAGTGATTTTTATAGAAGTGACTGTTAAAAAGTGCATGGTCTGGAAAAACACAGTTACATTGGCCACACCTATACGGAAGTAAACATTCAATGTGAACGGCACCATTGAAAAATCATTACATGCATTTATATGCTTTAGAAATGTCCTCTTAAAGCATTTAACTGCAGATTTGACAGTAGCAGTGTGAATAAAGCCTAATAACGGAATTTACAGCCCAACTAATTTTTCTGTTTAAATCAGCTAAATACATTCCAGCTGTATCAAAATAACGTTTTCAAAGTCTTACAGTGTTTTTTTCATAAGCAAGTAGCCACAACTACAGAGTAGAAAAGCCTGTCCCCTATCAGCATGTTGTAAAAAGGATGCCTGCTGTCTGTGGTAAAGCAGTTATCTCTCTGCAAAGGTCTGACACACATTATGCTGAGTCAGTGCTGAAAGTCCCAAATCAGCCAGGATCAGAAGCTTTGCTGTTTACAGAGGTATAGCTGTAACTCAGCAGGGTGTGTGTCTGACCTTTGCATAAAGACCACTGCTTCCAGTGGCTGCTTTCTAGAAAACAAACTGTAAGACTTTGGACACCTTTTGCTTGGATGCATGTTCTGGAACACTTATTGTTTATACATCACCCTTGCAATGGATTCATTATGTAATATATAATAATCTTTGTGCTGGTATCTAGTGGTAAACTACAATTTGTAATTGAATGTCTATAAAGTGGTACAATCCAGTTTACCTGTGTGTTTAGGTTAGTTGGGTTAGACAAGGGGTCTCCAGACTTTCCAAACAAAGGGACAGTTTACTGTCCTTCAGACTTTAAGGGGACCAGAGATGCCGTTAAAAGTAGAAACTGCCACAGCGTCAGTGGAAGTAAAAAAAATGACAAAGTGCCTGTAGTCATTAGAAGGAGGAATAGTGCCTCACCATTGGTATTAGTGGAGGGAATAGTGCCCCATTGTTGGTGTCAGTGGGAGGAATAGTATCCCATCATTTCTGTCATTGGGAGGAATACTGCCGCCCTCATTTGGAGGAATAGTGCCCACATCATTGATGTCAGTGGGAGGAATAGTGCCCTCATCATTGGTGTCAGTGGGAGGAATAGTGCCCCCATCATTGGTGTCAGGGGAAGGAATAGTGCCCCCGTCATTGGTGTCAGTGGGAGGAATAGTGCCCTCATCATTGATGTCAGTGGAAGGAATAGTGCCCCATCATTGATGTCAGTGGGAGGAATAGTGCCCCCATCATTGGTGTCAGTGAGAGGTATAGTGCCCCCATCATTAGTGTTAATGGGTGGAATAGTGTCCCATTGCTGGTGTCAGTGGAAGGAATAGTGCCCCATCGTTGGTGTCAGTAGGAGGAATAGTGCCCCCATCATTGGTGTCAGTGGAAGGAATAGTGCCCCCATCATTGGTGTCAGTGGGAGGAATAGTGCCCCCATCATTGATGTCAGTGGAAGGAATAGTGCCCCCATCATTGGTGTCAGTGAGAGGAATAGTGCCCCCATCATTAGTGTTAATGGGTGGAATAGTGCCCCATTGCTGGTGTCAGTGGATGGAATAGTGCCCCATCATTAGTGTCAGTAGGAGGAATAGTGCCCCCATAATTGGTGTCAGTGGGAGGAATAGTGCTCCCATTATTGTTCGTGTCAGTGAAAGGATCGGTGCCCTCTTGCTGGTGTCAGTGGGAGGAATAGTGTCCCCTCGTTTCTGTCATTGGGAGGAGTAGTGCCCCGAAAGCCAGATTAAGGCAAGCAAAGGTCCGCATTCAGCCCACAGGCCGCAGTTTGGAGACCACTGATTTAGACAATAGATAGTTCCATTCCTTCTTCTCCATGTTCCCTCAGATAGTTACCAGCCTTTATAGAGGCACAAGGCTTAGAAGATCATTGTATGTACAGTATATGACCAGTATACATCCATGTGCTTCCATAAGTTAAACTATGCTGGTTTATGTTTCTGTGTCTTATTAGAGAATTGAGCTGTCTGTGGAGGGTGCTTATTCAGCAAGTGACTATACTGGCCATATGAACCAAGGTCTAAGGGAGGTGTGTCAATGCATAAAACAGAATAACGAACCCGCAATGTTTTATTTTAAATGATTTTTATTAATTTTGGAAAAACAAGTGATTAACAAATGACAGCGGACGCAGCCGCAGGATATCAAATGTAAGGTAAAATAATACAAACAGTCATGTACGAATGAATACAGGAACATACGAAATCAATGTAAATAAATGATAACGTTGGATTTGAACAACAGTAGAAAAGGGAAATACCATGCGTACATCGATGTGACATTAGGGTAAGAGTAAAGTATGGTTATGCTCATCGGTAGGAGGAGGTGTTGGAAGACCAAGTGAGAAAAATATCAGGACAGATGATCGTGGACTTAATACTTAAAATCAACCGGGGTGAAGAGCTGAGAATTTAGGATTGGTGGTAAATACGAGCCAGCAAGCGTCTGTCTGTACCAGTCAACCCACAGCTTCCAACGTTTTTCAAAAGAGGCATAAGATGAGGATCTAAGTGCTAAGAAGCGTTCATACTGGAAATTCAGTTGAACCTGGATGAGCACCTACGAAGGGTTTGGGGTTAGAGTGCTTCTCCAGTGCCTAGCTATGACCAATTTAGCAGTGATTAGTATATGGGAAACTACGGTTCTGAATGCAGGCGGGAAGGAATCAATACCAACCAATAAGATGGCCAGGGCCGGGTTGGGTTTACCAATTACACCTGTGATTACAGCTATAATGCCGAACAGTTTATTCCAACAGCTGGTGAGAGTTTTGCAGGTCCAGAATGTGTGCAAAAAAGTACCTGGTTGGCCACAGTCTCTCCAGCAGGGAGGGGACTGGGAGGGGTAGAATCTCGCTAGCTGGTGCGGGGTTCTATACAAACGGGCTAACCTGCAATGTTTTAACTGATTTAAAGCAAAAATACACTGCATCTGAGCATCACAAACCAAAAACTCTATTAAATTTGTTTTTAATATTCAAAGCAGGCTCATCTATTTATCCATGTCTCTGTGTTTTATTTGGTTGAGAAATCCCTTTGAAAAACACCCCCTAGCATTTTTGCCCATGGCCATCTTGAGTAAGGGCGGATGATTCATGTAGCATTTACTACCTGAAATCCATCTGCCCTCAGCTCAAGCATGCAGGTAGAAGGGTGTGTTTAGCTGAGAAAAACCCCACCTCCCTTCCTGAAGACTCCTGGGATGTATGGCATCACCTACCTAGGCCTGGAAACCAGAAAGTAACTGAAAAATTGAAAAAAAAATGAAAACAAGTAAATATGATATACTTTCATATTTACTCTAAGGACGTTACCGGAACTGATGAAACGCGTCAGTTTGGACCGCATAGCGTCATTACGTCATGTAGGTGGAACGCAAGCCGGAAGCTAGCTCGCCAGTCTGTGAGGAGGACGTGCAGCCCGCACCGCTGACCACCAGTGATATGTTTTTTCTCTGCATTTGAACCCAAATTATGGGTAATAAACTATTTGAATCTTAATACTACTACACTATCTGGAGCCTTCTTTCTCCTTTTTACCACATTTGGTCCTTTACCCCGGAGCCTAAAGGAGCCGTCACCAGCCCATAGGACCACAAAGGGGAAACCTATTTAGCCCAGGGGGCTACTAAGCTTGATTGGTTCTAATGCCATATGGCATATAGGACCCACTAGATCCGGTAAGTGGTCCAATCTATTCACTTACACGTGGCAAGGAATCGATGATACGGCCAATCACGCCTAAGCACTTGCACCTTCGAATTTTGAAGACTCACTTTCACTGAGGACTTTATTAATTTTTGAGCACTACAGTCACCATTTATTCTGGACTATTCATACTCATTCATATTTTAATATTGTTGATTGTACTTGTTTTTTACCATTTTTATATCTAATAATATTTTATATTTATATCTCATTTTATATATCATTGACCAAGTCACTTATGCACATTATGGCACCTATTTAATTATTTATTGGGAGTTCTTGATGATTTATATTTCTTTGTTCACTTGATAATTTTAACTTATATTTATAACACCTTTATTTGATTGATCATATATACCTATCACAGAGATTGGCATGGATATTGCTATCCATTAGTGATTTATTAGCAAGCGCTGTATTTGGCCTTTCCATAAGACCATTCATTTTTCAGTATACTTTCATATCTATTTACTAATGCTAGCATCAAAAGGATTAAAAAAGAGTCAATGGTGATTGAGAGGGTGAGTTTTTATTGCTTGATATTCCTAATATATATATATATTCCTATAACAAAAACAACATAAACCACTTAAAACATACTGTATCGTTTTGTGAAGTGGCCCCATTGCCAAAAACATAGAATTTGCTGTAATAACGCATTATTTTAATTTTCTAAACATTTACAGCTTTTTATTTGCATTTTTTACAAAGCTTCACAGAAACTTCTCAACCCTACCATCCCTATTTCACCACTTGACTCGTGAACATAAATATTTTCTTCCCGAGTACCAGGCCTCCTTTTGATATATTCTTTCTTGCAGTGTTTTATGAATGCTGTATAAGGGACCCCATGAATTTCATCTATAACTGCATGAAATATGGTTTCCCCTTGTCGGGGGAAAAAAAATCCTGAAACATATGAATTAACTAAGCTAAGGTATGAAACAATCCCATTTTTCCACTTGAGAAAATATGTCATATGTCATTTTTATTAATGTCTTGTGAGGAAACTTTCTATGAGATATAAGCGAATGGAACAGGTGAGTTTATGAAGTCTGATTTAGCTGGTGAAAATTACATTTGCACTCTGGGGTTCCTCCATTGATGGAATATTTTCATTTTCTATTGGAAGAAAGTAAACAATTCTAAAGGGAAGCAACCAACGCCGAAGAAAGAAAAAAAAGAAAAAAAAAAACGAAACAAGGCAGGCCAGCACATACTTGTTCTCCATATGTGTGGACAATTCATCAGGGCTCTGGAATGACACAGATGTGGGAAGAACGAACAATTTCTCAAGGCTGTCAGCGAGCTGTTGTCTTGTACTAACTGATCACATGTACACACTTGCCAAACAAATCTTCCTTACAACCGGGCAGATGTTTTTTTATAGTATTGATATCTGTTGACGCTCGTCCTTTGCCTGTCTGCAGTTTGTCCATTTTTTGCCTCATCAAAAGCTGAGTTGCAGGCAAACAGCGAAAAAAACTGCCGAAATACAGATTTATGTAAACTGTTCTAACTGCCAAAAGTCTTATAATTCTGTTGAACCAGCCTTGTAAATGTAGCAGCCATGCCAAATGGCACAGCCAGGCCCTAGAACTTCCTAAAGATAGCACCGCAGTTGAACATTGCAGTTGGGTCCTTGCCCCACACCCAGGCTATAAATGGATAATGAAGAAGCTACAGAACCCCAAAGAGTTTATCATTTTCCCATCCTGTTGGGAAGCTTCCTGTGTTTAACAGACAGTCCTGGACAATGCAGTTAAGCCTCAAGCATAAACAAATTGTCAATATGGCGCAATGGGTGCAGCCTGATGGGTCAAACCTGAAGCTTAAAAAGAGGTGCTGGCCCTCGAAAAACGTGTTGCCATGCCCTTTGACGCCACTTCCTGTTTAATCACTTCCAGTCCTTACTTGTGCTCCATCGATCTACACGTGCTGCTTCCTGTTTCCTGTCCTGAGGCTGCCTGGTCACCCCACTTACCACACTCCACCCCTTGCAGCAGCTCCATCTTGCGATCTTGGATGCCTCTTCTTGCCACCTACAGATGCACCAATGATATTAATGCGTGAGATCATTCACGCCATGAGTTGTCAACTGTAGTGTGCTGTGTCCTCCTCGCCTTTTCTTTCTTTCTTAGATTGGTGCCCCCCTTGTTGTCTCTCCTAACTACTGCAGGTGCCATCCAAGCTATATGCAGTGTATCCACTGTGACAGTTTCTTTGGTGTCCTTTCCAGCTGGGATTCCTTTGAGAACCACGATAAGCCTAATTCATTTTCTTCATGTGAGTTGCTTATTGTCTTCCTTTGCTAAATGTGTATACACCAACTACACTTAGTCTGCGTATTTTGATATTTTTAATCTGAATGTAGTAGAGCCTGACTGCCCCTCTCTCACCTATCTGAATGCTGTTATCCAGGGGACTACAAGAGGCGGATATCAAGATATTTTGATGATAATGATAATTATTATTTTTATTATGACTTTATTATTATTATTAATATTATTATTATTATTATTAAATATATTAACATTTGCATTAAATTGTTTACTTATATCTGCTAACAGTTCATGTTTATGATGTATTTACTCAGAGGGCAAAATAAATATGCATGGTACACGCAGTATTGCAGCAATGTTCCACACACACACATTCCACATTGCCTCTCAGGGGGATCAGGAAGGAATTTTTTCCCCTGCTGTAGCAAATTGTATTATGCTTTGCTGGGGTTTTTCGCCTTCCTCTGGATCAACAGCGAGTATAGGATTGTGTATATGGGATTGTATGGTTGGGTTTTCTTTACTGTTATTTGTTTTTTATTGGTTGAGTCAGATGGACTTGTGTCTTTTTTCAACCTGATGTAACTATGTAATGTGTAAGTGCCTAGTACAAAAGTTTGCATCACTCAGAGGTCTTTTTGGGAAGTTTTTGGTTAAGAGCGTCAAATACAGCCCACTCCCTTCAGAGAAAAGGCTTCCACCTTCCTAAGAGTTTGAGTAGTAGATGTTATAAGAATCCCGATGAGATGCAATAGGAGACCTATGTTAGGGCTCAATAATGACTGTCAAATCTTTGGCTTTATCAAATTGTATCAAACACATTCTCTCAAGAAAAATACACTAACTTTCATTTTAGTGCAAGCAAACGCAATATTATTTTGGTAAAATATAAAAGATGGGTAGATAGATACCAAACGTGTCAAGACTGAAAATTGCGCACGCCCATGGAATCACAAAAAACTATGGTACTCAAAATTCTCAATAGGTAATACTTCAAATGCCTTTTTTTAGCAGTGGCGGCTGGTGCATTAGGGGCGCAGGGGCGCCGCCCCCCCATCCATGCGTCCGGTCCCCCTAATCTACATGTGGGACGCCGGATGCATGGAGTTTAATGGGGCTTTTTTTTCAACCATGTGATTAGAGCCAGAAGCTCTAATAGGCTAAAAAAAAAAGAGTGGGCGTGCCCGAGCCCCCCCCCCCCCAGTCGTGTGACAATAGCGAATGAATATTCGCTATTGTCACACAGATCCTCCTCCTGGCCAATCAGGAAGCGGGTCCTGAGACCCGTTACCCGATTGGCTGAAAGGAGAAGCCATGCCACTGGGCATGGAGGAGGAGGGAGGAGACACAGAAGACTGAGGGGGAAGAAGCTGAAGCCGCCACCGTTTGCTACTGCAAATGTCCAGATGTCCAGGCAGGGTGAGTGAGCCAAGGGGCGGGTGATCCTGTTGTGGTCCTGGGGGGGGGGGGGGTATGGTGTGCAGCCTTGTGTGGTCCGGGGGGGGGGGGGTATGGTGCGGTCCGTCTAACGCCCCCCCCCCCCCCCAGCCCATGGAGCACCAGCTGCCACTGCTTTTCACATTATCAATGTAGAGCTAACCATGAATTGTGCACCTAGAATTATTGCTTTCACTCCAACGTTCACCACATAAGTGGTGCAGTTTATGCTTACATACGCCTGCTCCCCCTATACTGTATGTTTGAACTGTGATATGGGTGTGACGGGTGTTTAAAAATGTTCTTATTATTTTTATTTATTTTTGATAAATTATTTTTATACTCTTTTTTTTCTTTATTTAACTTTATTATTGTCACAACGGACTAATAAACTCATTATGTGATAGCATGGGCAGGTGACAGGTTCTTTTTATGGGGACACTGGGGACATTTTAGAACCATAAGCTTGATTTACCCCTTGTTTAATATGCCGTTTATAAATGTACGTTGGTAGATAAGGTGCTAGTTTCTGAAACAGAATATTAAAAGGATGATTTACTAAAGGCAAATAGACTGTGCACTTTGCAATATGCAGTGGCACTCTGCAACTGCATTTGCTTCAGAGCTTAGTAAATGAGGCAATGCTTCATTTGGCAAAGAATACCCAATAACATGCAAAAGCAATTAAAAAAAAAGAAAATTTGTTTGCATGCGATTGGATGATGGAAGTCAGCAGACCTTTTGCTCATTTACTAAGCTCTGGAGCAACTGCCCTTGCAGTGTGCAACTGCACTTTGCAAAGTGTACAGTCTGTTTGCCTTTATTAAATCAACCCCTTAGAGTTTAAAAGAAAAGAAGAATGATGCAAAAACTATTTATGGACAAAATACACTGCCTGGCCAAAAAAAAAGTTGCCACCTGGAATTAACTAAGCAGCTAACTAAACTAAGCATGCAGTAACTATTCTATTGGATAGTTACTGCATGTGCCCAAAGAATGATGTCAGCTGATTACCTGAACATACTGAATGACCAGGTTATTCCATCAATGAATTTTTTCTTCCCTGATGGCACGGGTATATTCCAAGATACCAATGCCAGGATTCATCGGGCTCAAATTGTGAAATAGTGGTTCAGGGAGCATGGAACGTCATTTTCACTCATGGATTGGCCACCACAGAGTCCAGAACTTAACCCTATTGATAATCTTTGGGATGTGCTGGAGAAGGGTTTGTGCAGTGGTCCGACTCTCCCATCATCAATACAAGATCTTGGTGAAAAACGAATGCAACACTGGACGGAAATACATCTTGTGACATTGCAGAAGTTTATCGAAACAATGCCATAGCGAATGCGTGCCGTAATCAAAGCCAATGAAATATTAGAGTGTGTGACCTTTTTTTTGGTGGCCTTTTTTTTTTTTTTTTTTTTGTGGCCATGCAGTGTATTACAATAATAAATAATGCAATACATTAAAACAAGCAATTCATTTTAGTAAAATAAGCAGGGTAATTTGTGGAAAAAAATAAATACCCAACAGAGTGTTAAACCCAAAAACAAAAACTGATTAAAGGAGAAGTAAGGCTTATTTTTTTTTTCTAAGATTCTTACTTACCTAGGTGGATGCAGCATAAGTCTGATGCTGCATCTATCCCCCGCTGGCTCTAAAACTGAGAACAGAACGATCAAACACCGGCGATCACTCAGTTCTCAGAGCTCCCTGGGCAGAGAGCTGGCGACTGTTAGTCACTCCCACACTCAGGTTTTTAGCGACTCGCTGAGGGGCTGAGCTTGGTGGACCGGCGTTGTGACATCAGCTGACTGTCTGCTGAAGACAAGTCACAGGAGTGAAGAAGGAACTGCACCTCTGTGATCCCCAGGAGAAGTATAGCCAAACGAGCTGTACTTCTTTAAATTGCAGCTTACCTATTCTTCCATGTGGTGGCTGCATTCTTTTTCTTTTTTTTTCTTTATTTTCACTTGCTGATCCTGCCAGTAAGTCTAATTCTTAACTTACTTTAGAAGAACAGACAGCAGAGCTGCTCTGACAAAGTACTGTAGCAGTTAGAGGGATGAGACAACCCATTTACCACAGACAGGGATACTTACAATGGTCAGCTTTTATGAATTTATATACAACCTTTATATTAAAAGGAAAACAACTGTTTGCAGTAATTACTTATAAATGTTAACTGGAATTCACCCTAAATTTGTTAGTTATCTGTTAGTCTAACACTACCCTCTCCCTAGACTGACAATGATGCCATCCAAAGGTCCAGTGGCGGCCGGTCTATTGCGCCGCCCCCCCATCCATGCGTCCGGCCCCCTAATCTGCATGCAGAGGCGGCGGACACATTGAGCTTAATGGGGTTTTTTTTTAAATCACCTGATTAGAGCCAGAGGATCTAATAGAGTGATTCAAAGGGTGGAGCCGGGGCGCAGAGCAGTGCGCCCCGATCCCACCCATTGTGTGACAATAGCGAATGAAAATTCGCTATTGCCCCACCAATCCTCCTCCTGGCCAATCAGGAAGCATGTCCGATACGCGTTTCCTGATTGGCCGCAAGGCAAACCCCTTGCCATTGGCCGAGGAGGAGGCGGGAGCGGGAGGACTGGAGGAGATGCGCCACCGGGACTGATGAGAAGCCGATGCCGGGACACTGATGAGGAGCCGCCCGCCGCCACTGCTGCTCCAGGTAAGTAAGGGGGCACGCACGCTGATCTCTGCATTGGGGGAATGTACGCTGGTCACTGCATTGGGGACACGCACGCTGTTCTCTGCATTGGGGGCATGTATGCTGGTCACTGCATTGGGGGCACGCATTGAAAGGGGGCATGCTGGTCACTGTGCATTGAATGGGGGCACACTGGTCACTGTGCATTGAAAGGGAGCACGCTGGGTACTTTTCATTGAAAGGGGGCACGCTGGTCACTGTGCATTGAAAGGGGGGACGCTGGTCACTGTGCATTGAAAGGGGGCACGCTGGTCACTGTGCATTGAAAGGGGGCACGCTGGTCTCTCTGCATTGAAAGGGGGCATGCTGGTCTCTCTACAATGAAAGGGGGCACGCTGGTCACTCTGCATTGAAAGAGGGCACGCTGGTCTCTCTGCATTGAAAGGGGGCACACTATGCCTTATTTACTGAAGGTCCCTTTCACACTTTTGAGACCTCAAAGTCACGCAATTTTTACAGCGTTTTTGCCGCAAAGCAATGCCTATTACATTTTTCTGTTTGCGCCCCCCAAAAATTTTGAGCACCAGCCACCACTGCAAAGGTCTGATTGACTACTTCATTCAGAAAGCAGACACCCCAAGAAAGGAAGTGTGTTACTGGGTTGATCACCAGTCCAAATAAGGGAACATGCCTAAAAAAAAAAAAAGAAAAAGCCACCACATCTAAGGATTTGTAAGTAGAAATACGTTACAATTGTATTTTCAGGTTTAATACCTCTTTAATGTTCGTTTGGTATTTGGTTTTGTGCATATCTAGCATCTAGGGTCATTGACTCTCATAAATTACACATAGCATTACTTATTTAATAGTTTTGATGGAGATGAGAGCTCTAGCTGCCAATTACAACCATCTTTTCAGGTCCCTGAAGAATAAATTTACAAAATTAATATAACCAAAGTGTAAGGGATACCAACTGCAGGCATCTTGCAGCAGAGATGACCAGATCTGTGTAGCTGCACCTAGAAAACTCATTCATGCACACAACACCAATCCAACACCAACAGACCATAAGCAGTGTAAATTGTGCCCTTTGGCTCTGGAAACAACAGTGCCACTAGCAGGTGATCCAAGTCCGTACACAAATCCTGACATTTTACCCCCCTTGAGGAGAGGCCTGTAGAGTGTGGATGCTCAATTTTGCTCCGAACCTGAAAGTCCAAATAAGTGCCAAATAAGTCCAAAAGGTCTCACATTGTCAGTGTCTGGGGACTCTGTTGATCTCCTCGGGTCAGGATCCTTCAACCTGCCGGATGGCATGCCACCCAGCTCTGGTAACTGGCTGTGTGCCCCAATGCTGGGATCTGGAAGCTGACTGGGTAACCCGCCATCGGGTCCAAAAGCTGGCTGGGTTTCCCACAGGTCAGATCCTTGTGGATGCACAACACTTGGAGCTTACAATTCCCTAAAGCAGCAAATGTCCCAATGCTGAGATCCCATAGGCCACCTAAAGGCTTAGCACCAGAGTCCCTGGACCATACAGGTACTATGATATCAGAGTTTCACATCACGACTGGATCTTCCACATCTGAGTTGCTAGAAACTGCTCCACATTGCAACAGCCAAGCAGGTATACCCAAGGCATTCGTTACCGAACCAAGGTGCCCTAATTCGCCTTAGGTCTCAGAGATATTGTGTAGGTCAGGACAAGACTCAAATGGAACTCTGCCCTTCCCCAAAATACCTCTGCCACTGGAGCTGAAGGACAAGGCTCAAATGGAACTCTGACCTTTCCCAGAATAACTCTGCCACTGGGGCTGAAGGTCAAGGCTCAAATGGAACTCTGCCCTTCCCCAGAATAACTCTGCCACTGGGGCTGAAGGACAAGGCTCAAATGGAACTCTGCCCTTCCCTAGAAAAACTCTGCCACTGGAGCTGAAGGACAAGGCTCAAATGGAACTCTGCCCTTCCCCAGAATAACTCTGCCACTGGTGCTGAAGGACAAGGCTCAAATGGAACTCTGCCCTTCCCCAGAATAACTCTGCCACTGGGGCTGAAGTACAAGGCTCAAATGGAACTCTGACCTTCCCCAGAATAACTCTGCCACTGGGGCTGAAGGACATGGCTCAGATGGAACTCCGCCCTTGCCCAGAATAACTCTGTCACTGGGGCTGAAGGACAAGGCTCCAATGGAACTCTGCCCTTTCCCAGAATAACTCTGCCACTGGGGCTGAAGGACAAGACTCAAATGGAACTCTGCCCTTCCCCCAGAATAACTCTGCCACTGGGGCTGAAGGACAAGGCTCAAATGGAACTCTGACCTTCCCCAGAATAACTCTGCCACTGGGGCTGAATGACAAGGCTCAAATGGAACTCTGCCCTTCCCCAGAATAACTCTGCCACTGGGGCTGAAGGACAAGGCTCAAATGGAACTCTGCCCTTCCCCAGAATAACTCTGCCACTGGTGCTGAAGGACAAGGCTCAAATGGAACTCTGCCCTTCCCCAGAATAACTCTGCCACTGGTGCTGAAGGACAAGGATCAAATGGAACTCTGCCCTTCCCCGGAATAACTCTGCCACTGGGGCTGAAGGACAAGGCTCAAATGGAACTCTGCCCTTCCCCAGAATAACTCTGCCACTGGGGCTGTTATAGTGAGTGTAGCTTTCCACATCCAAAGTGGGTATCTGGACAACCGGGCCTTGACACAACAGATGCAACTGGCTGCAAAAGTACAGGAAAAAATAGGGATCTTAGACCAAACAGGTAACCCATGCCAGGCATCCAACAAACATGGAGACGCAACGGAATTAGACCCAACAGCTGATGAGATCCTAGCCTCTTCACACATTCAAGTCTTCTGAAATGTGCATTTTCTGAGAATAAGAAAGTATTTTCCAGGCATCTTTATTTCAAACAGCTTGTTTCAGTCATACATTTTACCTTTTTTCAGATGAACAAAGCAATAATGTTGTAAACAGCAGATACAGTATGTTATATTCACCTGGGGTTTAATGACACCAGCCTAAACATCTGCTAGAAATTCATACAACTAAGAAAAAACGGTAAATGATATGTTTTTTACAGCTTATTACTCATGCTTCAGTCTCCATTATGTTAGGCTTACTTTAAAACAGTATAGCAACATCTTTGCTATGTCTCAGTCTTAATTTGACATTTAGAGCAAATTTTTCAAGGATTTTTAAGGCAAATTCTCAACCTGAAGATACGACTTAATCATTCAACTTTAAAGTGGTATTGAACCCAAAAAACAAATATTTATTAAATTACAGCTTACCAATTCTTAGATGTTGCAGCTGCATTAGTTTTCTTTTCTATTCTTACTTTCCATTATTTTCACTTGCTGATCTTGTAAGTCTGTTGTTTAGTTTGTCCTGTAGATGTAGCAGTAGGACGGTTGAAACATACCATTGGGTGTTGTATGGGTGCTTCCGTGGATCTTGGCAGGCTGTATATGAGTCGCTGATCAAAAAAATCACTACTGATCACTACTTACCAACCAGCCAGCGACCAACCGAATTGACCTGTCTAACAGTATGCGTTAAAAACAGGGGTTTGGTTGCACACATTTGCAAATACATGCGTAAGCTGCAGGCCGCGATAAGGCACCCTGTGATCTGCAGTCCCTAACTCTACAATTTAAAGAGTCTCTACAATGAGAGCACATGCATTTAATGGGATAGATGGAGGACAGGTGACTAGAGGGAGCCCACCCCTCCTTAAAGGCACAGGGTCACACTGAACACCCAGCACATCGCACAATGGCGGCAAAGGTGTCAGTGCGTTGCCTGGCTCAATATAAATATCAATAATGCAAAAAGTGGTCACCGCCTCCACCTATAACTGGTCTTAGTGGTAAGAAGCACTGGAAGGGCGGACGCAGAACAAAAAAACGAAGAGATGTATATGAGTCGCTGCACCTGGGCAGCACTTGAGAGGAGAAGCTGCTCTGGAAGTAATAAAAACAAAAAGGCAAGGCGCCTCTAAGTGCAGTAAGCTCAAAAAATTTTAATAAAATAAGGAATTAAAAGCACTCACATTGAGTAAAAGTCTTAGTACAGTGGCCTAGAAGATTCCGGATGGATCTCGGACCATTGCTTATGTTTCATCTTACGCAATGTGAGTGCTTTTAATCCCTTATTTTAATAAAAAGTTTTGAGCTTACTGCACTTATGGGCGCCTTGCCTTTATGTTTTTGAAACATACCATTTACCACTGACGTGGGAGCTTACAATGACCATCTTTAATTTTTCCCAAATGAATAAAACTGTGCTGTAGCTGCTTTTAAAGTGTGAGCTGGACTTTGGCTTCAATTTGTTTTGTGTATTGAAGTCTGCTAGTGTATCTAAGATTACATTGACACCTATCCATCCCCAGGAGTAAGCTGTGGCAATTGTGGCATCAAAAACATGTCAAACGTGTCTCAGCTCTAAAAACGCCCAACAAGACAAATTCCATTAACCGCCTTAGCGGTATCCCCGAGCGTGACTCGGGGTAGGAATTTTCTGCTATTATCGGTATCCCCGAGTCACGCTCGGGGTCAATGGGCAGAGCGTGCAGACAGCGCAGCGGAGCTTCTCTTACCTTATCCTGGCGATCCAGCGATGAGCTCTCATTGCTGTGACCGCCAGCCGAGATCTCCGCCGCTCGTCTGTCGGTAGGAGGACTTCCTAGTTCCGTTCCCTGCAGCAGCAATGCTGCATGGGAGCGGAACTAGAGAGGGAAATTCAAAAAAAAAAAAAAAAACGTTGCACAAAACACATAACACATTTTATATTATATATATGCATATATATATATATATATATATATGCATATATATATGCATATATATATATATATATATATATATATATATATATATATATATATATATATATATATATATATATATACATATATATATATATATATATATATATATATATATATACATATATATATATATATATATATATATATATATATATTTATGCATATATATATATATATATATATATATATATATGCATATATATATATATATATATATATATATATATATATATACACATATATATATATATATATATATATATATATGTATATATATATATATATATATATATATATATATATATATATATACATATATATATATATATACACCTATATACACACACACACACATATATATATATATACCTATATACACACACACATATATATATATATAAATAAAATTATTGATTCGATTATAATTCATGCGTTATGTGGTACAGATGAGTTGGGCGACCGCGCACATCAGCACATTAGAGCTGATGTGCGCAGTCGCCCAACTCATCTATACCACGCCGGACATCATCCATGTTCCCTTGACCCTAAGGAATTGGAATTGGTGGCCATCCAGCATGCATAAGATTTGACTCAATGCCTTCACTTATGTCCTTCCTGTAAGTAGACATCTGGAGGGGAGAGGGGCTCTTTTTGTGTTTTTTCCATTAATAAATCTGTTTGCGGAATTACACTAATGTTGCTCCCACTCTGTTCATTTTCATGTGGCGGTGGACTGAGTATCATTGGAAGGAATGAGTTAAGCGGTTCCAGTCTTGAGTCCTATACCCGGTGAATTGGTGGTGATTTTAAAGGATCATTTTTCACCTCTATCTGGTGAGTTCTATGAATAGGGGGGGAGCACCGAGTGGTGGTGGAAAGGTTTGGTGAATCAAGATCCTTCACTCCCTTACCCTGTTTGGATGGACTTCATGTGTTCCAGAGACTCATGGACTGGATTGCTTTTTGATATTTAAACGCTCATTTATATATGATTGTTTCTTTGGAGGATTTGTGTTTGAATACTCGAGTTCTGTTTAAGCGCTGCTAGTGTTTTAGATATATTTAATGTTTAAATATTCTGTGACACCTTTTTCATCATTTTTTGGTTGTATAGCAGCTGCTCAGACTTTGCGTCAAAGGTTTAATATCACAGTTGCCATCTTTGCACGTTTTTGAGCGCAGGGTGAGTGGATATATGAGATTAGTCCTTCGTGTCGAACACATTGTTCACTCCTTTTGTTTAATTACAATTGGGACTTTACTTCTGAAATGCCCGTTGGCGCTTCCTTGATGCCAGCCGGCGCCAGCCAATGCTCACTGACACTGAGAACACTCTGTAGGACAGAAGAAGTGCTGAATCCTCGACTTATAGTCCAGAAGATCCAAGAATGAGAGCTATAGAACTCCTGACACTGTTGTACTGTGAAAGTCACTGAATACCTTCCCTCGCCTGGCACAGCTTGAGGTAGTATATTGTAGAACTCTGTATGGCTGTCACTTTAACTGGCACGCTCTGTGCAATTCAGGGCCCAAACTGCAGGTGCCCCCTTTTACCTTGAACTCTTCAGGGTCCACTGACTATGTACCCCCTCTGTAGCTTCAGAGTCCTCAACCAAGGTACCCCCTTTACAGCTAGCTGACACTGGATCCCAGAACCTCTTCCGGAGAGGTCCCCTCTACCTTCAGGGGCAATCCTCAGTACTCACGAGTCACGACCTGTGTAGGCTTTCCTGGGACTGGACCCCTCTCTCTCTCTCCACAGGCTCTCGGCACACCGGATCCCCTCAGCTCAACTCAGCACTCTCTGGACACTCAGGCGACACCCCGAGACATCCACCTTCCTCAGACAGGAGGAGAGACAGCTGCACTCTCCTTCCTGGGACTCTGCTCCCACCAAAGACACCGTGCCACGCACTTCCCCCAAACTTATACCCACTCCCAGAATCCTTTGCAGCATAATCTGCCTTCTGGGGTAGTTACAAGCTGGGATGTGTCCCCTGATTGGGCTTCCCACACTGCCCTATGAGAATCCAGTGAGGATACTTCTCCCCTCAGCAGGCACATCTGGAAGCCCTGACACCCTAGCTAAAAGAAACACAGCCCTGCTGTTAGGCTGAAAAGGCCAACTATAGTTTTACCTAGCACCTACCTGTAGGGTGCTACATATATATATTTTATTTTTTGGGACAAACTGAAACACAATGTGGACATTTTTGCATGATGTATACATAATCAGCTTTAATAATGAAAGGCTGCACATCCCTTGTAGAATACCGGTCATGGTAGCCGGTAGCTTTTTTTTTTGGTCCAAAGATGCCCCAGCATATTTACCAATGAGGGTTTCTGTCTTTTTAGCTACCCTTTAAGTAAATGCAGTGATATTACGGCTGCCTAGACCTTGTTTCATCCATTATACAACAGGTTTTACCTTCCATCGCTAAATGTCTAGCAGAACAAGACATGTTTCAGAATATTTCACTGAACTTTAGAGTTGCAGTATTCCAACGCCGACTGAAGAAGATGTTAGACGATACAAGCTGTTCTCGACAACTGGGATTTGATAGTGAATAACCCACAGCAGCATTGTTTACCTGTTGATTGCATGAGACAGATGGTGTGAATATATTTAAAAACTGGAGGAGTCTTTGCAATGATAAGTTATTAAAGGAATGCTTAATTAAGAATTCTCACACATTTATTAAGACAGCCACAGCAGGCAGTTATGTAGTGCACAGCTAGGTCTGATACAGTTGCTGACTTGGCTTCCATTTCTGCACTGTGTACCATTTTCACATTGGGAAATATGTTAAATACTATAAAAACAAGGACAGAGAACACCACCACTTAAAAGCCTGCAATACCAGTTCCTCATCACTCTTGACTGGAGTATTGCCCATGTTACGGCTGCCGTAATCCCCCCTTTCCTTTTTTCTCTTTACCCCCCTTCCCCAATGTAAAAACTTAGAACACACACTTTACATTGGGTTTTAAAAATGGTCATAGCAGCTGTTTTATTAAAACAACCATCTTTAACAATAAAAACTCTTAGTTACGTAAAATTACATACTTCAAAACATAACAGCAACCTAACAGCTTGATGTACCTATCTGCACTTCCCCTCGGTCTTAGGATTTTGAAGGCACCCCTTGACTGACCAACCGGCTGTATCTGGCACCCACTCACATCTCTACGGCCCCCAGCCGCAAACTACACTGGCTCGGGGACAATTGATTAACAATACACCAGCCGATTCAGCCAAAAAATCAATCACATGACACTTTTGACACTTAACAGGGCAGGTACACCCATACTGAAGATGGCACCCAACCCCTCGTTCTCCAAAGAACGTAACCATCCCCTGCCTTCAAAACCCATCGACCTCTGCCTGCTGCTACAACAAAAAACTGCTCCCACCCTATCAGTGCTGTATTTTGGCCTAGGCCAACAAGGCCCAGGCCTAGGGTGGCACTTTGCAGGGGGGCAGCAAAAAAGCCACCCCCCCTCCACCTGAGACTCTATTGGCCACTGGTTGCTAGAGCCGCCTCTCTCACCCCCTCTCTCTCTCACCCCTCCTCTCTCTCTCCCTCTCTCACCCCCTCTCTCTCATCCCCCTCTCTCTCTCTCATCCCCCCACTCTCTCTCTCTCTCTCTCTCTCTCATCCAACTCTCTCTCTCACACCCTCTCATCCCCTCTCTCTCTCTCATCCTCTCTCTATCTTTCATCCCCCTCTCCCTCTTTGATTCCCTCTCTCTTTCTCTCACCCCCCATCTCTCTCACCCCCCTCTCTTTCATCCCCCCCCCTCACCCCCCTCTCTCTCTCTCTCATCCCCCCTCTCTCTCCCTCCCTCACCCACCCCCCTCTCTCTCTCACCCTTCTCTCTCTCCCACCCACTCTCACCCCCTCTACCCTTTTGTGAGATCTCAGGGGTTCATGCTGGGACTCAATTTTGGAGGAAGTCACATTCGTTAAAAAAGGAGTGGGGAAAATTTACATAGGAGGGGGGGGGGGGGGGGTTGCCCAATTTTAGTCTTGCCTAGGGCAGCACAAAACCAAAATACACCACTGCACCCTATGAAAAAATGGAGACACCCCTCCAACGTTAACAAAAAACTGAGGGCGGGCAGGAGGGAGAATCTTTACCCTGCACTATCCCCATGCAAATGGTGCCCTGAGCCCCACCTACCACCAAGAGACCACTATTGCCACACACTGCCCCACCCCATCCCCAACGAATCAGGTAAGGCCTATCAATTTTAATTACACCTTACAATTAACCCCTGTTCTGCTGAGCCTAGACTGTCAAACCCTCTGTGGGCCCTCTGCTTAGGCTGCACCTACATCTGCAGGCCTGATCTTTACTCTTGGAAGCCCCCCACTACAGACAATACAAAATCTTGAGCAGACGTTGTTGTTTGGATTACTCTGGTCAGCCATGGCAAGAGTAGACACTTGGCTAGGGGTGTTACAATGACTCTACAGATAGTGTTGGAGAGCAGGATATTGTGTGATAAGAATTCCTTGCTGAACAGTTGGAATGAGTTAACAGAAGATGGCATGGCTAAATGCAGTGTGGAATGGTGAAGCATAAACAAATGCGGTTAATGAAAATGATTATTATATTATTTTGGTGACCAACACTTAAATTTGTTTAATTAAAATTGTACTTAATATAAAAAATATATATACAGTGTCTCACAAAAGTGAGAACACCCCTCACATTTTTGTAAATATTTTATAATATCTTTTCATGTGACAACACTGAAGAAATGACACTTTGCTACAATGTAAAGTAGTGAGTGTGCAGCTTGTATAACAGTGTAAATTTGCTGTCCCCTCAAAATAACTCAACACACAGCCATTAATGTCTAAACCGCTGGCAACAAAAGTGAGTACACCCCTATGTGAAAATGTTCAGTGCCGTTTCACACTATAGCATGTGCGGCGATCGCATGTAATATCGGAGCACACTGCTCCTTCATTACATGCGATCGGATATGCAGTGCGAATTCAGCCATACACTTTGTATTTTTTTTTTTTTTTAACTTTAGGAATCAGGATACCTTACTTAACTCTATGCCCAACACCTGACCTACCTGCTACTGAGTTTGTACCTGCTTCAAGTTTATTTCTTATATCATGAATAATGATAAATGTCATGCTAAACCCTTTTGAGACCTGATGCCCAGGCTAAATTAAACAGTCTCAGCATTGCATCGGTTGGTTCACTTGGCTATAACTCTATGGGGTTGATATACTAAAGGCAAATAGACTGTGCACTTGTGCAAGTGCAGTTGGACTCTGCCAATGCAGTTGCTCCAGAGCTTAGTAAATGAGGTACAGTTTAATTTTACAAAAAACACCCCAAAAAAAAAAAAAGCAGAGCTTCCCCTCATTTACTAAGCTCTGAAAGCTCAGCAAAAGTGCACAGTCTATTTGCCTTTTGTAAATCAACCACTATGACTAATTTTCATACTAAAATAATGTGCATTTACTTTTTAGAGATACATCATTTGGTTTCCTGGTTTTATACAAACCTTGCTCTGTTTTTAATATATTTTTTAATGAATTTAGGATTTTTCTTAATACTGTATTTGCATCACACAAGTACAGAATTAAAATGAAGCAGACTGCCATCTTCACGCTGCAGTGTCATCTGCAGTGCTATCTGCAGTCTGAATGACATAACAATCATATAATCAGGAATCACTCTGATTCCAATCGATCAGAATTGTTAAAAATTGTTAAAAAAAAAAAAAAAAGAATCCATGATGATCTGACAGATAGTATTTAGCTATGCTTTACTATTCCTCCCTGCCAAACCAGCTTTTATATATCGGCTACGTTTAATGCCCAGGAGGACCGTCGTTTTTGGAAATATTGAGAGGATACATCTACCTGACATTGTTATAGGGTGAATATTGCCTATATGTTCTTTATACTATTATATAATTTGTATAATTAGCAGTACTTTGTCTAGATGGGACTTATTTCTATCTTATTATATGTATATTATATATATATATTCATTTATATCTGTGCAGATATGGACTTTCTATATTGACAGATATTGCCCCCTGGTCCTATAGTTTCCCCTGTGTCCACCCCAAGATAGGCAATCATTTGAGTGTTTTGAAAAAGGTCATCCTCTAGTAAGCATACTTTATATGTATTGTAACATATGTAATAGTTGTACGTGAATTACTAACATTGATTTTGCTTACTTTAACCACTTCTGGATCGGAAGATTTTCCCCCCTAATGACCAGGCCATATTTTGTGATTCCGCACTGCGTTACTTTAACTGAAAATTGCGCAGGTCATGCGACGCTGTACCCAAATAAAATTGATGTCCTTTTTTCCCCTGTGCGATTTTTATTTTTTGCGCTATAAACAAAAAAAGAGCGACAATTCTGAAAAAAAAAACAATATTTTTCACATTCTGCTATATAACATTTAAAAAAAAAAAAAAAATGAAAGTCAAAATTTTTTAAAGAAGTTGTAAACCCCAAATTTTTTTAAAGAAATTGCAACCTGAAAGAGAAACACATAATGAGCTAGTATGCACCGCATACTAGCTCATTATGAAATACTTACCTTAGAACGAGCCCCGCCGTGCCGTCCGCTTACCTGTATGACGGGCGACATGTCCAGTCGCCCGTCTTCCGGGATCGCGGTATCCGGTCATCTGATTGGCCGGAGCCGCGGCGACGTCACTCCCGCGCACGTGTGCGGGAGCCGACGGTCACGGCACAGGGCTCTAAAGAAATGGCACCAACGGCCGTTCCTTCAGAGCGCATGCGCCAGTGACGTCACTGGCTGCATATAAGGTAAATATCTCCTAAACGGTACATGTTTAGGAGATATTTACAGTACCTATAGGTAAGCCTTATCATAGGATTACCTATAGGTACAAGTTACAGAGGAGGGTTTACTTCCTCTTTAACATTTTAGGCCAATTTGTTTTCTGCTACATATTTTTGGTAAAAAAAAATCGCAATAAGCGTATTTTGATTGGTTTGCGCAAAAGTTATTGCGTCTACAAACTACGGGAAAGATTTATGTCATTTTTATTGTTTTTTTTTATTTTTTACTAGTAATGGCAGCGATCTGCGATTTTATAGCGGGACTGCAGCATTGCGGAGGACAGATCGGACCCCTAACTGACATTTTTGACACTTTTGGGGGGACCAGTGACATTACTACACTAATCAGTGCTAAAAATATGCTCTGTTACTGTAATAATGACACTGGCAGGGAAGGGGTTAATATTGTGGGCGATCAAGGGGTTAAATGTGAGCCTAGGGGAGTGATTCTAACTGTGGGGGGCGTGTCTTCTGAAATGACCATAGAGACCTGCCACTGTAGTGCAAATGTTTGCTGGACCCGTCCAGTGGTGAGGTATGGAAGAGAATATGTAAAAAGTATATATAAAAATATATAAATATATATTAAAACATTTTTTAAATGTTTAATAAAGTTATTACTGTTTTTTTTTTTTTTAGGTTTGATTTTTGCCCCTATACCCCACAAAGCAACCATTAACCCCCCCCCCCCCCTACAATGCAGCCCCCAAATAATTTTGCATATGGACAAGGTGCCGTTGCATGTAAACCTGACGTCCTGATAAATTAAATTTTAGTTTTAGTTATCATGATATAAAATAATGGATGTGGGGGCCTTTTGGTGGGCGTGACTTTTTGGGGGGGGGGGGGTGGTGATGGAGGTGTGGAGCAGAATTTTATTTTTGGACCCAGGCAGCACAATGTCTTGGTCTCCAATGGTTAAGAGAGGTTGGATTTATCCTTCATTTTATGGATAGTGTAGGACCCACTGACAATGGAGAACTTTGACGTAGGGGTGGGCTTGAGCACGATATGGCCATATGGTGGGACCAAATCCCCATTTTTACTCATTTTGATCAGGTCTTAGTTGCCTTGTTATATTTGATAGTTTTTTCTTTTGCATGTGTGCGCTATCCTCTGTAGTTATATATATATATTGGTTTTAATAGCAGAACCAGCTTTAGAAATGCACGTTCAGGGTGTGCCCCCCCCAATCCTTTGTTTGTTTGTTATACATTCAGTCCTGACCAGACTCCTGGGGTTGAGCACCCCACTCTCCCACACCTGTACTTCGTCATCAGGGTTCACTAGTAAGCAGATATAGGAGGAGTCCCTTAGTGTCCATTCACACTGGTACGACTTGTCAGGCGACTTGGTCAGCCTGACAAGTCGTGCATCATCGCTCCCTTTGTGCGGTACAGGAGCCATTCTAATAGGAGCGACACAAGTCACTCCGACTTAGAAAAAGGGTCCTGTACTACTTGGGGGCGACCTGGAGGCGACTTGCATTTACTTCCATTATGTGAAATCCGTGCAAGTCGCGCTGCACGCGACTTCACAGGTCGCCCCCTAAGTCAGAGCGACCTAATGTGAACGGGGTCTTATAGTGCAGTTCAAGCAGTGGTTTCTGCAGCTAGCACATCTCTCCCATGCAAGGAGTAAGCATCTCCAATGGTTAAGAGAGGTTGGATGTATCCTTCATTTTATGGATAGTGTAGGACCCACTGACAATGGGGAACTTTGACGTAGTGATGGGCTTGAGCACGATATGGCCATATGGTGCGACTAAATCTCAATTTTTACTCATTTTGATCAGGTCTTAGTTACCTTGGTTTTTATAGCAGCGCCAGCTTTAGAAATGCATGTTCAGGGTGTGCCCCCCCAATCCTTTGTTTGTTTGCAGCACAATGTCTTGGGCCACCCCTGCTGCTATGCATGTCTGCCCTTAGCCGTCCTTAGATGGTACTCACCTTACCAGCACTCGCCACTGCTTCTTCCTCAAAAATACCAGTGCTTCCAGGTATAACAAATTATTGTTTCACCAAATTTCCTTGCAGTGGCTCCGCTGCTAATATGAAATCATCAAATAGAACCTGCCATTCATTTTTCCAAGTCTCCTTTCAATGGCCTACATTGGATTTATAGTAAAAAAATATGATACCAATTTGACTAGCTACACTCAGACAGCTATTGTAGATAATCAGTTACAAGCTTAGTATTGCACCTCCCGTTTGGGTGCTTCTTAAAAAGAAAACACTCTCCCAGTTATATCTCATATGTCATTTTATCTTAAATGCAAGGAATTGTGAAAACAGTCTATGTTAGTCATGCTAGGCTTGGCCATCCAGGATATAAATTGTACAGCAAATTTTAGGTGAAAGCATTTCATAAATTGTTATTTCTGAGAAAACGGTATTACCTAATGGATTATGTGTGTACAGCACTTTGGAAGAATGCATAAATCTGTCATCGTATGACAACCCTTTTTCTCATCTCAGAGTTTGGAAAGAGAAACAAAATGTGTAAAGTACCACAGTATACATAATACTACTCTAATGCAGATGCAATATATCATGTCTAAGTACTGCAGGACATATTACCTAGCCGAGTCTCATAAAAAAAGTATTTGTCCTTGGCCTAAAAAGAAACCTGAAAGTTAAAATGGACATATAATCAAACGCTAATTGTCTTGCTGGGATAGATAAATAATTAGTAAGGGTCCATGTAAAATAGAAGCAGAAAAAAATGCCAGAACATCTGGTAGAAAAAGCAGCATAAAAAATGCTCATAGTAGCTCATATTGCACAAGATTTCAGGAAAGTTTTTGGGTATTTCCATTAACCACTTGCCCACTGGGCACATTTACCCCCTTCCTGGCCAGGCCATTTTTCATCTTTCAGTGTTGCCGAATTTTGAATGACAATTGCGCGGTCGTGCAACACTGTACCCAAAATAAATTTTTATAATTTTATTCACACAAATAGGGCTTTCTTTTGGTGGTATTTAATCACCACTGGGTTTGTTTTATTTATTTTTTTGCTAAATAAACAAATAAAGACAAGATTTAAAAAAAAACAAAAATGAATAGTTTGTTATAAAATGTTGCAAACAGGTCATTTTTCTCCTTTACTGATGTGCGCTGATGAAAATGCACTGATAGGCTGCACTGATGGGCACTGATTAGGTGGCACTGGCGGGCACTGATGAGGAGGCACTGACGGGCATTGATGAGGCTGCACTGATAGGCAGCACTGATGGGCACTGATAAGTGGCACTGATGGGCGCTGATAGGCGGCACTGATGGGCACTGGTAGGCAGCACTGATAGGTAACGATGATGAGGGGGCACAGATTGGCAGCACTGGTGGGCACTTATTGGCAGCACTGGTGGGCACTGATTGGCAGCATTGATAGGCACAGATTTGCAGCACTGGTGGGCACAGAATGTTAGCACTGGTGGGCACAGAATGGTAGCACTGGTGGGCACAGAATGGCAGCACTGGTGGGCAATGTTGGGACTGCACTGATAATCAGAACGCTGCCCTAATTATCAGTGTATATGTTCCTTTTAGAGAAGCCGGTTATCGGCTCTCTTCTCTCCTCATGCTGTCAGCATGAGGAAAGGTGTGCAAATAAACAGCTTCTGAATAAATATAGGAAAGAGGTATAGGTGGCACTGCCTAAAACATGTGTGTGATCCTCATAAAAATATATAGTGAATAAATAAAATAAAAATGTCAATAAAATAATAAAGGTGCTATCTCCTTTATTCATATTATCCTACAATTCATACATGAAAATATATGTGATATATTACATACAGTGGGTACGGAAAGTATTCAGACCCCCTTAAATTTTTCACTCTTTGTTATATTGCAGCCATTTGCTAAAATCATTTAGATTCATTCTTCTTCCTCATGAATGTACACATAGCACCCCATACTGACAGAAAAACACAGAATTGTTGACATTGTTGCAGATTTATTAAAAAAGAAAAACTGAAATATCACATGGTCCTAAGTATTCAGACCCTTTGCTGTGACACTCATATATTTAACTCAGGTGCTTTCCATTTCTTCTGATCATCCTTGAGATGGCTCTACACCTTCATTTGAGTCCAGCTGTGTTTGATTATACTGATTGGACTTGATTAGGAAAGCCACACACCTGTCTATA
This sequence comes from Pelophylax lessonae, assembly GCF_965119305.1. NCBI lineage: Eukaryota > Metazoa > Chordata > Amphibia > Anura > Ranidae > Pelophylax > Pelophylax lessonae. Next base: position 191,614,545 of record NC_138777.1, on the reverse strand, counting down.
TAAGACCTTCCAGATCACAATGCATGTCAGAGCAAATGAGAATCATGAGGTCAAAGGAACTGCCTGAAGAGCTCAGAGACAGAATTGTGGCAAGGCACAGATCTGGCCAAGGTTACAAAAAGATTTCTGCTGCACTTAAGGTTCCTAAGAGCACAGTGACCTCCATAATCCTCAAATGGAAGACGTTTGGGACGACCAGAACCCTTCCTAGAGCTGGCCATCCGGCCAAACTGAGCTATCGGGGGAGAAGAGCCTTGGTGAGAGAGGTAAAGAAGAACCCAAAGATCACTGTGGCTGAGCTCCAGAGATGCAGTCAGGAGATGGGAGAAAGTTGTAGAAAGTCAACCATCACTGCAGCCCTCCACCAGTCGGGGCTTTATGGCAGAGTGCCCCGACGGAAGCCTCTCCTCAGTGTAAGACACATGAAAGCCCGCATGGAGTTTGCTAAAAAACACCTGAAGGACTCCAAGATGGTGAGAAATAAGATTCTCTGGTCTGATGAGACCAAAATAGAACTTTTTGGCCTTAATTCTAAGCGGTATGTGTGGAGAAAACCAGGCACTGCTCATCACCTGTCCAATACAGTCCCAACAGTGAAGCATGGTGGTGGCAGCATCATGCTGTGGGGGTGTTTTTCAGCTGCAGTGACAGGACGACTGGTTGCAATCGAGGGAAAGATGAATGCGGCCAAGTACAGGGATATCCTGGACAAAAACCTTCTCCAGAGTGCTCTGGACCTCAGACTGGGCCGAAGGTTTACCTTCCAACAAGACAATGACCCTAAGCACACAGCTAAAATAACGAAGGAGTGGCTTCACAACAACTCCGTGACTGTTCTTGAATGGCCCAGCCAGAGCCCTGACTTAAACCCAATTGAGCATCTCTGGAGAGACCTAAAAATGGCTGTCCACCAACGTTTCCCATCCAACCTGACAGAACTGGAGAGGATCTGCAAGGAGGAATGGCAGAGGATCCCCAAATCCAGGTGTGAAAGACTTGTTGCATCTTTCCCAAAAAGACTCCTGGCTGTATTAGATCAAAAGGGGGCTTCTACTAAATACTGAGCAAAGGGTCTGAATTCTTAGGACCATGTGATATTTCAGTTTTTCTTTTTTAATAAATCTGCAACAATGTCAACAATTCTGTGTTTTTCTGTCAGTATGGGGTGCTATGTGTACATTCATGAGGAAGAAGAATGAACCTAAATGATTTTAGCAAATGGCTGCAATATAACAAAGAGTGAAAAATTTAAGGGGGTCTGAATACTTTCCATACCCACTGTACATATCTCAATGGTGATCAAATATAAGAAGCTCCAACACACTATGTCATACGAATATAATTTTGCAAAAAGTGCTCTCAGTGCAAAAACATGCACAAAATGCAATACACAAATTATCACATAAATATCATAAACCAAAAAAGTCCTTGTAGGATAATAAAGTGATACTGTAAGTGCAAAAAAAGTGCAAAAGTCTCTGGTGGTAAAATACACAGGTGAATCCACTCGTGCTCCCCCCTCTTAGGTCGGCACTCACCAGAGGATTAAACCCCTACAGGGGTCACAGACACCAACAGGTAACTGGAAAATTGTATATCTCTTTCTCCACCTCAGTATGTCAGGGCTCCCATCACAGGGTATATGAATAAACAGAGGCATCTCATAGTGTAACTTTGTATATTATAAATTTATTAAAGAAAGTAAATGCATACTCCGTCCGTATGCTGTATCCGGAACGCAATGCGTTCCACGGTCCGGAAACACACAGCCGGAAGTGACGTGATGACGTTTTTTAAATTTTATTTTAAAAACCCGGCTTCTATTTACATCCGTGATCAACTGTGATTGGACACAGCTGATCACGTGGTACAGAGCCGCTGATTGGCTCTTTACCTCAATCTGTGATCCTCCGGACACTGTGATCACAGAGCGCAACAACAGGAGGCCACCATATGATGGCATCCCAGAACTAGCCATCCATCTGTTGCCGTCATTCCGCTATAGCGCAGTCGGCAAGTGGTTAACAAGCATGTTTTTCCAAAACATTTCCCTCTGCCCATTTTTCAATGTACACTTGAAAATGCTAAACACTCCTAAATTTATGAGCATTTTGTGTTTTTTCTGCCTGAAAACTCCTCTCAAAAAAAATCATTTTGTGCTGGGATTTTTTTTGCTTCTAAACTCTCCTCTTGAAATATTCTTCTAAATGCCCCAATGTGCATGGACATGTAGGATAACATTGAGCTATTTTTACAAGCAGAAGAAAATGCAAAACTCCCAAAGAAGCAGCGTTTTTAAGCTCAGTGTACATGGACTCCTAAAACTTGGTAAAATACCTATCCCAGAGCAAATGCTAGGTTCAAGCCAGTGTCCAAAAGTCTGTGCTTTTATTGACATGATCTCTGCCAAGGGTGAGGAGGAGGGGGGGAGTACGCTGATCTACTCATCTCCTTTGGCTTAGGCTTTTGATTAAGTGGATGGGAACAGAGAAAATATTAGAAGTGTTCAACATTACAAGGTGTGGGTGACATCACTTATGAGGACACACAATACTCTTTAGGATATAACCCAAAAAAGAAAGTGCACAGCTTCCGTATAAGGTGACTAATGTCACAGGGGCCTCAATACCATGAAGTTAAGAGCAGAACTCCCAACGCATTCCATTGGATGACTTGAGATATTGAGGGAATGGGAAGCAGCAAGGTGCTGCTGTACACGCCACTTCTGAAAGTGAACTGGTAAGGTATCCTATGGGCTACCAATTCTTTGAGCAAATTGGTCTTCTTGGGGAGCAAGTCATCAAGTTTGGTAGAACTTTTGTTTGATGCAAGCTGACCCAATTAGCAACAACTTCTGGATGCTCAAGGCTCCATCCAGTACCCAAAAGCCTGTGCACATAAAATAACACGATCTTTGTTAAAGGGGAAGATAGACTGAGCTGATCATCTTCTTAAGTCTAGTACACACAGACTAAATGCCGTGTATACTGCAGCCGGTCCGACAGAAGCCAGCCTTTGACCCCTTTAACATGGGGACAAGGTTCTTTGGAGTGGAGGGAGGCAGGGAAATTTTTCATTTTTATTGTTGCACTTTAAGCATCGTAAAAATTACTGCTTCTTTAAAAATTATCTTTTTTATAAGTTTTCGTTTGCATTGGTACATGTCCCCCAGGGCAGTAGTTAGGCCCCCATACCCTTTTTATGGCCAATAACTTGCATATAAGCCTTCAAAATGGGGACTTTTTATTTTTTTAAGTTTGGGACCCATAGACTTTAAAGGATGTTGCTGTTGGAGTCCGAACCTTTGCGATCCGGGGGTCGTTCGGCATCTCTACTGCTTACACTCCACCTCCACTTTCAAAAGTGAACCGGTATGTAATCCTATAAATCACTATTAATTCAATGAGCATGTTTTCCTCTGTGGGGAGCAAGTCATCAACATACCTCACAACCGTCCCTGATTCGCCGTGCTGCAAATTGATCCCTATCCTGAGATCCCGGCGAATATGGGCTAAGTCCCTAAATGCCTGCAGCGTGTGCAGGTTGTCTAGGTTACCACACGCAACGAGCAACAGTTTGTATGGTAACCGGGATGTCTCCCCGGCTGCCTCTGCAGTCTTCACTCATCACTGTGTGTACGGAGTACACTGAGGCCACCCCTCCTCCTCCTGCTGTGATGTTTTTATGTACACAGAGGAGGAGGAGGAGGGGGAGGAGGAGGAGGAAGGGGGGGAACACCGCTCTGCCTGAACTGAATCCTCTTTCAGGATCATACCAGAAGATCGGAGAATGTAAATTGCAGGTAACCCTTAGTGCCGGTTCACACTAATACGACTTGTCAGGTGACTTGGTCAGCCTGGCAAGTCGCGCACCATCGCGGTCCATTGAGTAGTACAGGACCGGTTCTAATAGGAGTGACACAAGTCGCTCCGACTTAGAAAAAGGGTCCTGTACTACTTCGGGGGGCCACCTGGAGCGACTTGCATAGATATTCATTTTATGAAGTCCGTGCAAGTCGCGCCAAAGTCGCGCTGCACACGACTTCACAGGTCGCCCCCTAAGTCGGAGTGACGTAGTGTAAACCGAGTCTGACACTTCTGGCACATCATCACTGGAAGGGATCGTTCATGTTCTTTTCATCTTCAAGAAAATTAGACGTTAACAGCATTTTACGTTTTAGGAGAGTGCTGCAGACACTTATCTGTAATATATCATGTACTATGTCTCCAGTCTCTCACAGTCTCTTATATACTACTGAAGCACGCCCAGAATTTACCACGACGTAGCATGCCACTCACTCCTCCAGTGTCCCTCATTCTGAAGTTCAAAAGTTGAGAGGTATGCATCAAGTTATCCTGAACTTTTGTTGGATACAAGCAGGGGAGGACTGGGCCAGGGGGCAGGGGGGAAATTGCCCCCTGGGCCACTCTGATGCCCTGCAAAAAGGCTGCACCATTTCTGCCACAGACTTGCCTAAAGGGTTCCTGGTGAAGAGAAGTAAAAAGTCCCCACTGCTGACCTACTGAGTGGGGGATGAAGACAAGGACAGCGCGCAGACCTCCCCCCTAGCATGGATGGTGTTGTAGTTATTTGGTTCCTCGGACCAGTGGGTGGGACTTTGAGGCAAAGAATGAGAAACAAGAGTAATATGCGTTTTGACGTTTATCATAAAACAATGTTTATCGTAAAACAATATTTAGCATGTACAAGACATGAATTGTAAGGTGCTGGATGGGTAAGAGGCCAATCCGTGATGGTGCACGAAAGAAAAAAGAGAGTGACACTGTGATAATTGGTGACTTTTTAGAGAAGCAAGATCCTGTCATCCATTGATGTTGGATGTTGCAGGATGCGTTTCCATCCAACGCGTTTCGGCTGTGCCTTTTTCAAGGATTTTCACCATATCTATATAAAGATATTTAGTCTTTATTAGTGTCAATTGAAGATTTTTGAGCAATTTTATTAGTATAGTTTGAAGTCTTAGCTTACATTGGATTTTTTGTGTGCAGTTACTGGATCGGTTATGGAGGAGCCCCCTCTTGTTTCCCAAAGCAACCACAAGATCCCAAAGGGGGAGAGGAATGGCGGTAACGTTTTTGGTTCTGAAAGACCAAAAAATTGTAAAGGGCATATAGTGTAAAAAAGTGTACAGCCCTTTGGGTTTACAAAGTTATACTCACAGGGTCCAGGTGTTACTGGTTTTCCAAACGTGAGTGCCCTTGGTTATGTAGGCTGTCCCTGGAATTATATAGATATTTTGATTAACTATATGTGTCCAGATGTTTAGGAATTTATTGGGCCGCTAATGCTTGGGTAAAAAAATACCTGATGAGCGTCTTGTTTTGTCAGATGGTCTCTCTGTAAGAAAGAACACCTGCGGTGCTTCTTGGTTGCCAGCCGTTCTCACTATCTAGAAAGGACATGTACCATTATGACAGAACTATGGGAATTCCATGTGCCTGAATTTGGGTGTAAGGTAATGTAAAGAAGTTTACCTTGTGATGCTGCAAAAAAATGGTTGTTTTGACTGCAGAACATAAGCCTGTAGCAGGGTGACCTTTCTGTTGCAGGATGATCTCTCCTGTGGAAGGATACATCATTGGATGGATGGTGTTAACTGTGTCTGAGCAGAGGCTGGTTCCATGTCCCACTGGAGATTCTCCATCCCCAGGCAGCCCCAACTGAGCTGTCCCAGCTCCCCCCAGCTGCCCCCTACTGGCCTTGGGAACCTGGATTCGGCCAGTGAGTAGAGTACCTGGAGAGGAGCTTCAGCCTGGAATGGGGCTCAGGAGGAGGCTGGGAAGAGGGAGAGTGGGAGGGGGGCTAAGTTGCTGCACCATGGGCCTTTGGTTTGTACTTTCCCCCTGGGCCGAAAGTTGCCAGTCAGTCCCTGGATACAAGCTGACCCAATCTGCAACAAGTTCTGACTTGTGAGTGTGAACTCATTTGCTTTTCTCTATCGCTTAGATTGACTACCTATCTGGGTTTTGGATGAACCGGCCTGCTCATTAAAACTAGCTAACAGTATAGCTAACAGTATCAAGTGTTTAGCACACTGGACTGCTTGGTGTGTACTCAAGCATTAGCAGTCCAGGAAAAAATCAAAGCAAAAACTCTAGACATCTAAACTAATTCCTCCGAATATTTTTTATGCTATTTTTTTTTTTTCATTATGACTGGAGCACTCCTTTCAGTTGATCATATTCACATAATAAACACAATAAAAATAAAAAATGGGAAAAAGAAAAGGAAGGGAATTGATCGTTTCAAGAATAATCAGATGGATCTAAAGCCCTCTACATCAGACGTTTAGGAAAAAAAAATGGTTGAATGTTTAATATGTGTTTGTTTTCATAAATAATTTGTGAGAGTTTCTCTTTATTTATTTATTTTTTGTGCCTCCACAATAAAGTACGCGTGAATAAATAATAATACAGCCCGTAGCAAAAACCATGGCCTAAGTCCAAAATTATTCCATTTGGCAGGTTCTGGATCTGTTTTTAGTTTACACATGAGTAGCATCAATCTGCATACAAATAAAGACCCAAGCTCATGGCTCCGCACAGCTAAATACTCCATGTTAACAGTTTCTATTTTAGAGTCAGTCGCTGGGCGCATTGCTACACCATCATTTGTCCTTGTGGTGACTTGCCAAAGGAAATCATTTTGTTTTTTTTACTGTACTGGTGAGTTTCATTTTTTTTTTTTTAAGAAGTAACAGAGAGAATTCTCCCAAGATTCCATTTCAAGCTCCGGGTTTTGTTGTGACACGGAGGTTGTCAGATGAGATTAGGCACAGCTCTTAATGTAACCTGACAGCTGTTTTCTTAAGGTGCAGACGGCAACTCTGTACATAGGAAGTGGACACTCTAGCCCGACCGCATTATAATTATATTTGCCCATCACTTGCTTAACTTTTCTATGTACATTAGAGGCAAGCAATTGGTGATCTTATTTTATTTTGTTATGTTATTCGATTATTTAAAGCGGAGTTCCAGCCACGAAAAAGTTTTTTCAATAAAAATACCCCCGGGACAGTCAGGGCTAGTAAATTCCACAATGGATAGCCTCTGTACTGTCCCGGTCGCACTTACCTTTTAGAAGGAATACTTACCTTGAAAATTTCTTCTCCAGCGCTGCGGATGTGGGCAGCTGAAGCCAGTGCGTCCTCTTCTGCGTCCTCTTCTGCGTCCTCTTCTGTGTCCTCTTCTGTGTCCTCTTCTGTGTCCCCTTCTGCTTCCTCTTCTGTGTCCTCTTCTGTGTCCTCTTCTGCGTCCTCTTCTGTGTCCTCTTCTGCGTCCTCTTCTGCGTCCTCTTCTGCGTCCTCTTCTGTGTCCTCTTCTGTGTCCTCTTCTGCGTCCTCTTCTGTGTCCTCTTCTGCGTCCTCTTCTGTGTCCTCTTCTGTGTCCTCTTCTGCGTCCTCTTCTGTGTCCTCTTCTCCCAGAATGCTTGGGGGGGAGGGGTACCGCGCTTCAGGGAAGTACCGCACCTAGTCTAATAACTTTATCAGTGAACACCAACCAAACATGTGTTCAGAAATTATTACACCACATCCATGTGTCAACTATAAAGTGTAAAATAGTGTTTCTGAAATAAATATGTAATAAATAACTAATATCAAATACCAGAATTCATTCAATTATATAACATATAAAGTGCACTAGTGTTTACAAAGTTGGTCTATATAAATAAATATTTATCCTCTTAATACAAAATCTATAAGTGAATGTTTAAAACAACAAAACTATGCGGGTGACAGTAAAGTGCTCAGTGCTGAAATAACAGGTGGGTGGGTTGATTATTTCATCCTAATATTCAGTCCTTATAAAGTGCTAAAAAAGTGTCCAAAAACAACACAAAACAATTGTGTTGAAGGGTGTCTGTGATCCTCTTCTTCTCTAGAATTAAACCTCCACCTGACACCGTGAAAACCAGTGGGGTGCTTCTTCTCACTCTTTACCCCTAAGGGTGTGCTACTTGCTTACCTCAATAAATAAGGTAATGCGCCTTATGGTATAAATCCGCTACTCCTCTCCTCTCCTTCTTTCTTTACACTCAGGGATGGTGTTCAGCCTATGCTGAAAGGATCGGGGTACAGCGTTCTCCAGATGTCCCACGGATCTCAAAATTAAAAGCTTACATAGTGCAGTATTGCCATATTCAAAACCACTTTATTAAAATAAATGGAAATGCACTTACAAACAGACGTTAAAACAGGCGTTTTTTGGCTGTAAACAGGTTATTGCGGTCTTCACTTCCGCATCCGAACGTCACTTCCCATCAAACGGCCCTGCGCGTTACGTCACTTCCGCTCACGTGGCTTCTTCATCCCCTGAGTGCAAGACTCACACCAATACATTTATTTCTCCCAGAATGTGCCTGCACCAGCCCCGCCCGTCAATTCTGGTGCGAGCGCGTCATCCCTCCACAGCTTCTAGGCATGCTGGGCACGGAAGTGACCAGCGGGGCCGGTGCAGGCGCATTAATTCCTGGGAGCGATGACGTTCAGCTCCCAGGAATCAATGCAAAGAGGAAGTGACGGCGCGGGCTGCGGCCGCAGAGGGAGGAAGTGGAAGAGAGGTGAGTATATTTTTCTTCAATAACAAGGTAAGTAAACAAAAAAAAAACTTAACTATCTATTTATTTTTCAGGTGACCAAAAGCAAGCGGATGGCCCAAAATCGACTATGTCGATTTTGTGGCCTGAACTCCGCTTTAAACACTTCGGACCGGAAGATTTTCCCCCTTAATGACCAGGCCATTTTTTGCGATTCGGCACTGCGTTACTTTAACAGGCAATTGCGCGGTCATGCGACGCTTTACCCAAATAAAATTGATGTCCTTTTTTCCCACAAATAGAGCTTTCTTTTGGTGATATTTCATCATCTGTGTAATTTTTTTTTTTTTGCGCTATAAACAAAAAAACCGACAATTCTGAAAAAAAATAAAACAATATTTTTCACTTTCTGCTATATAACATTTCAAAAAAAAAAAAATGTAAAAATCGAATTCTGTCATGATTTTAGACCAATTTGTATTCTGCTACCTATTTTTGGTAGAAGAAAATCCCAATAAGCGTATTTTGATTGGTTTGCGCAAAAGTTATCGCATTTACAAACTAGGAGAAAGATTTATGTCATTTTTTTTTAATAGTAATGGCGCAATCAGCGATTTTTAGCGGGACTGCGACATTGCGGCGGCCAGGTCGGACCCCTAACTGACATTTTTGACACTTTTGGGGGGGAACAGTGACATTACTACAGTAATCAGTGCTAAAAAATATGCACTTGGTGATCTTATTTTATTTTGTTATGTTATTCGATTATTTAACCACTTCTGGACCGGAAGATTTCCCCCCTTAATGACCAGGCCATTTTTTGCAATTCGGCACTGTTACTTTAATAGACAGTTGCGCGGGCGTGTGAGGCTGTACCCAAATAAAATTGATGTCCTTTTTTGTCCAGAAATAGAGCTTTTTTTAATGGTATTTGATCACCTCTGTGATTTTTATTTGTTTGCGCTATAAACAAAAAAAAAACAGCAACAATTCTGGAAAAAAAAAACAATATTTTTCCCATTCTGCTATAAAACATTCCCAAAAAAAAAATTTAAAAATCAATTTTTTTCATCATTTTAGGCCAATTTGTATTCTGCTACATATTTTAAAAAAATCCTGAAAAGGAGAAAGATTTATGTAATTTTCTTTTTTTTTACTAGTAATGGCGTCGACCAGCGATTTTTAGCAAACTCCGACATTGTGGCGGACAGATCGGACCACTAACTGACATTTTTGACACTTTTGGGGGGACCAGTGACATTACTACAGTAATCAGTGCTAAAAATATGCACTGTTACCGTAATAATGACACTGGCGGGGAAGGGGTTAACCCAGGGGCGATTAAAGGGTTATATGTGAACCTAGGGGGTGTTTTCTAAATGTGTTTTCTTTCGCCTTGTGTTGCATATACTCGCTTGTGAGCCACTGTATCTCATATCAAGCCATGTATGTTTTATATACAGTGGGTACGGAAAGTATTCAGACCCCCTTAAATTTTTCACTCTTTGTTATATTGCAGCCAGGCAATATAACAAAGAGTGCAACAATGTCAACAATTCTGTGTTTTTCTGTCAGTATGGGGTGCTATGTGTACATTCATGAGGAAGAAGAATGAACCTAAATGATTTTAGCAAATGGCTGCAATATAACAAAGAGTGAAAAATGTAAGGGGGTCTGAATACTTTCCGTACCCACTGTATGCCTTTTGCCAGTTTGTTGTGTCTACAATCAATTTAATACCAATTTCTTTATGTCATTTTGTCATCACACCATTATGTTTTTTGATATTTTAATGAGTATTTAATAAAAAATAAAACATTTTAATACTTCACCTTACATCTATTTGACTTGTATCTGTAGGTCGCTATAGTCCCACCCTGTGGGGAACTTCCTTTCTTCCTTTCTCACCAACTGGTATTGCAGCCTTGGGATAAGGCCATTTTCTATTTGGAATCCCACAGAACCCTACAACACAATTCATCCACCACAACAAAACTAATAATACATATAAAATCATGAATAATTAGCCACTATGTAAAGAGGCTACCTACAGCACTAGCCCAAAATATATAAATACTCAATGAATGAAATAATTTCATAAATTCATATAAAGTGCATGATTGTATGAATAGTGACAATAATAGTGCTCTGTGTCTCTATAGTAATAACAGCAATGTATCAAATAAATAAATAATGTTGACAAGTGATTTGTGACAATGATAAAAAGTCCAAAAAAAAATTATAAAGTTCTTGTGCAAGATAATAAAGTTCTTGTGCAGGTGCTAGAAATAATATTCCCCGTCAGCCATGTGGTGTCTAGACTTCCCCGACCAATAGCCAAAGGTGGCTATAGGTGGGTCACTCACCAGATGGTGTTGGTCTTGACTACTGTATAGCATCAAGACCACATAGCGCGTATATTTATTGACATATAAAATCATGCTGAAAGGTCAAAGTTTACTTTACAGCCCTAGATCAACGGACCACTCATCAGCTTGTACTGATCTGTAGCATGAGACTTTGAAAACAGTTTTATACAGCCTACAAATCAATGTACTGTAATTGTATAGAAACTCAGGATAATACGAGTCTTCCACTGCTTCATTCACAAATCATTAGCCGAGATCATTGGCGACAAAAGGAAAGAGACTGAAGAAAGCCCAGAAGATTAATATTGCTGCAGTCACTGACTGTTTGTTTCTTTAGGATGTACTTAGCGAGTATTCTGTAGAGGGGTAAATATACATTGCTTTGTTTCCTGGATATAAAATCTAACCTCCCGGGGATTATAGGCTACTGTGTCACTTTCAATTTCACTGTTTAAAAAAGAATTTAATTAGCGCTTGAACTGCAGTGTATCTTTGTAACAAATCTAGTACAAACAATTTATTAAAGGGGAACCGAGACCTGTATATATAGGAACTTTGCTAACTTCACCTTCTGTATAGTGGATGTTTGTGGGTCCAGAGCAGCAATGTAAATTAAAGGAGACCTCGGACTAAAATGCAAGGTTCACTTAACTCATCAGGCCACCCACTCTTATTCCAAACTGCTGCATTGAATATAAAAACTGTAAAGAAACCTTAGAAAGCATACTAAGCTTCTGCAGTGAAGAGGTTGGCATCGCGATCCTTCTTGTGAGATCCTGTGGAATGCTAAGAGTTCCTAGGATCTTGCTGAAAAGATCATGATGACATTACCCATGCCAAAGCTTAAAGCGGAAATTCCTCTTAAAAGGGAAGTTTCAGTTTAAATGCTCCAACCCCCTCCTCTAACACTTTTGGACATTGGGGGGGGGGGGGGTACAGATACCTAATATTGGTAGGTACCAGCTCCAACTTCTGTTCGGATTGCAGAGGGGACTCAAAGAACCGGTGCAGATGAGGACGGCATTAGATCCTTGGACAGTTAAAGCGGTTGTAAACCCAAAGAACAAAAAAAAAAAAACCTGCAAGACAAAGGCATAATGAGCTAGTATGCATCGCATACTAGCCCATTATGTGTAACTTACCTTAGAACGAAGCCCCGACGCGGGCCCCCGGACATCGCTGCGGGCGCTGCCATGATCCCTCGCCGTCTCTTCCGGGTTCGGCGGCTCCGGCGCGGTGATTGGCTGGAAGAGACGGCTCCTGCGCGATGATTGGCCAGAGCCGCGATGACGTCACTCCCGCACATGCGCGCGGGAGTGATTTTCCGGCAAGCTCCCGGCAAATAGATTGAAGGTCCCCCCGGACCTTCAGAGCGCATGCGCCGCTCGCGCGAGCGGCTGCATGCACTGTAAATTTCTCCTAAATTATGCCGGTTTAGGAGATATTATTTGTACCTACAGGTAAGCCTTATTATAAGCTTACCTGTAGGTAAAAGTGTCAAAAAGCGGGATACTACCACTTTAAGTGTCCTTTTTTTAAAAGTCAGTAGCTACAGTATTTAGTGATGGCATTCACTTTATTCAAACAGGCTGAAGATCCTCTTTAATGGGCAGAAGCTTGGTGGAAGATACATATACAGTATCTCACAAAAGTGAGTACACCCCTCCCATTTTTGTAAATTTTTTTATATCTTTTCATGTGACAGGTTAAGCATAAACAGATGCGGTTAATGAAAATTATTATTATATTATTTTGGTGACCAACATTTAAATTTGTTTAATTAAAATTGTATTTCATATAAAAAATATATATACAGTGTCTCACAAAAGTGAGTACACCCCTCACATTTTTGTAAGGTTTTTATTATATCTTTTCATGTGACAACACTAAAGAAATTACACTTTGCTACACAGTAAAGTAGTGAGTGTACAGCTTGTATAACAGTGCAAATTTGCTGTCCCCTCAAAATAACTCAACACACAGCCATTAATGTCTAAACTGCTGGAAACAAAAGTGAGTACACCCCTAAGTGAAAATGTCCAAATTGGGCCAATTAGCCATTTTCCCATCCCCAGTGTCATTTGACTCATTAGTGTTACAAGGTCTCAGGTGTGAATGGGGAGCAGGTGTGTTAAATTTGGTGTTATCACTCTCACTCTCTCATACTGGTCGCTGGAAGGTCAACACGGCAGCTCGTGGCAAAGAACTCTCTGAGGATTCGAAAAAAAGAATTGTTGCTCTACATAAAGATGGCTTAGGCTATAAGAAGAGTGCCAACCCCCTGAAACTGATCTGCAGCAAGACCATACAGCGGTTTCACAGGACAGGTTCCACACAGAACAGGCCTCATCATGGTCGACCAAAGAAGTTGAGTGCATGTGCTCAGCATCATATCCAGAGGTTATCATTGGGATATAGACGTATGAGTGCTGCCAGCATTGCTGCAGAGGTTGAAGGGGTGGGGGGTCAGCCTGTCAGTGCTCAGACCATACATCGCACACTGAATCAAATTGGTCTGCATGGCTGTCGTCCCAGAAGGAAGCCACTTCTAAAAATGAAGCACAAGAAAGCCCACAAAGAGTTTGCGGAAGACAAGCAGACTAAGGACATGGAGTACTGGAACCATGTCCTGTGGTCTGATGAGACCAAGATAAATGTATTTGGTTCAGATGAGGGGTACAAATACAAGTTTGTCTTGCCTACAGTCAAGCATGGTGGTGGGAGTGTCATGGTCTGGGGCTGCATGAGTGCTGCCAGCACTGGGGAGCTACAGTTCATTGAGGGAACCATGAATGCCAACATGTACTGTGAAATACTGAAGCAGAGCATGATCCCCTCCCTTCGGAGACTGGGCCGCAGGGCAGTATTCCAACATAATAACGACCCCAAACACACCTTTAAGGCGACCACTGCCTTGCTAAACTAGCTGAGGGTAAAGGTGATGGACTGGCCAAGCATGTATCCAGACCTAAACCCTATTAAACATCTATGGGGCATCTTAAAAGGAAGGTGGAGGAGTGGAAGGTCTCTAACATCCGCCAGCAATGTGATGTCATCATGGAGGAGTGGAAGAGGACTCCAGTGGCAATCTGTGAAGCTCAGATAAACTCCATGCCCAAGAGGGTTAAGGCAGGGCTGGAAAATAGTGGTGGCCACACAAAATATTGACACTTTGGGCCCAATTTGGACATTTCCACTTAGGGGTGTACTCACTTTTGCTGCCAGCGGTTTAGACATTAATAGCTGTGTGTTGAGTTATTTTGAGGGGACAGCAAATTTACACTGTTATACAAGCTGTACACTCGTTACTTTACATTGTAGCAAAGTACCATTTCTTCAGTGTTGTCACATGAAAAGCTATAATAAATTATTTACAAAAATGTGAGGGGTGTACTCACTTTTGTGAGATACTGTATATATCTTTTTTTACTTTTCTCATTTTTTTTTTTTTTTTTTTTACAGGTTTTATTTTTTTCAGTGTGTGATCATTACATATTTGCATCAAGCTACTATCACTGTAAAACTAAGTTACAGCAGTGTATACTGACATCATCAATTCCTACTCTCCACTGGCAGAAGCCCAGTGGATTATTCCATATATTTGTACTAAGTTACAGAGTTATTACTATAAATTTCAGTTGCAACAATGTCTATTCAATATACTTTGTTGCAAATTAAATTTATAGTGATAACATGGGTTCATTCACATGGATGAAGAGGCCCATACAGCATGCAAGAGTGGTTTGTTTATGTTTTTGGAGCAGTGCGGAGTGTTTGCAGGCAGCCTATGTTAGCCAGGGCCACTGATAAGGCAGCACAAATGGTCCTGCTGCACTGGCCCCAGGCCCTATCAGCAGAACAGGGGGGCCCAGGGTAGCTTTAATGCTCATTTCTGCCTAAATTAAATGATTTTACTGGACCACACCCCACTCTTACTTGCTTACCAGGGCTTAAATTGTATTTTTCTGGGCCCAATCAGATCAAAAGAGGAGCTCAGGAGGTCGAAGCAGAGGAGGGACTTTTTTTTTTTTTCATTTTTGAGTCAGAGGCGGATAAAGTCAGTGCCCCTGTTCCACTGCACCCCAAAGATAGGGGGATGGGTGTGGTGTAGGCGGGTTTGAGGGGGCTGTACGGGGCCCATGAATTCTAACAGCGGCCCTGTTGTTAGTTATTGGAGATGCGTCTGTGTGCAGGGATTAATGCACCTCATCGGGGACACTGTAAACAGCACTCATTATTCACGGGAAGGTAGAGGCCCCTGGTCATGTGAATTCAGCATTAAAGTGGTATTTCTAACAGAACAGAACAATTTGTACAAATATTTCCTTGTGTACGATACGCATCCCAGCGATTCACACTTCTGTTCACTGTACTCTGACTTCTCTCACTAGATGCAGCACTTCTAAGGGGAAACCAATTCCTGTGTCCTGCTCCTCTAGCCCAACCATCATGTCACCTCACTCCTAATGACAATCTGAGACTGACTGACATTTAGCTCAGAACTCACCACATACTGTATACCTGAGCTTCCATACTTCCGATGATCCCCTCTCTTAACTCCCTCTTGGCCTACAGGCTTGATACTGTAGATAAGTTACCCTATGCGGCTATGTCGGTTCCATGTATGTGGGGCACCGATTGCTAGGGAGGGGTTTAAGCTCGCAAACCCACTCAGTGCCAAGGCAAGTCGTCACCCATGTCAATTCAGCACACCTTACGCTGGCACCCAACATAACCTTAGTTACCCTTAGCAATGGCCTTCAAGTCTTTTCTCCTCCAGCTCCACAACATGTTAAAACGCTGTAATGTCTCTTCACTACTTCCTCTTCACCCCAATGATAAGCCCTGTTATTTTATATGCCTTGCATGCACCCCTTTCAAAGGAGCTTTAGTTCAGACCATGCACTTTAGGAGCTTTTAGAATTTTTACTTGAAAACTCCTATAATTACAGAACCATATAAAATTGTCTTTCACAGATTACTCTACACTGTTATAGTTAGTCCTATATTCAGGCTGCCCTAGTTCATACATTCAAATAGAGCAAAGTTCTTTAAATACAGTCCCAGATCCAACTTCGGTACCCGCACATATGGGAAATGGCGGCAGTCCTCCTTGTACCTTCCCATCCAAGACCCAAGAACCCAGCTAGGTTGCTTCCCCTTGTACGTGTAGCCCACCACAGAGGAGCAGAGCCATAAACACCTGGGAGTTGGTAACCTTAACCTTTTCCTATCTTCAGGGCAGCCTAAAACAATAGAAATTAGTAGAACACACTTTAGCAGTAAAACAGTGCAAAGTAAAAACTAATCTAAAGGCCCGTACACATGATAAGAAAATCAGAAGTATAATTTCCTCCGACGAGCGATCTGCCGATTTTCGGATTGTTAGTATAGTGCTTTCGACAGCCGATTACGAATTTTAGCACTAAAAAACTGGATGTCCAGGCTATAAAATTTTTATCCTACGTGGACACAACGTCTGTTTTTTATTTAATTAGTACAGTTTTCATCCGAACAAAAATCATAAGAGCAAGACTAGGCATGCTCGGAAACTAAAGAATACATACAAAACAATTCAACACATGACATCACTTCTGAAATTGAATTCTGTCGTACGAGAATTTTCGTATGAAAGTAACCTCTTCACTTTCCATATGAGACTAGCATGCAACTAAAACTAAAGAAAATTCATCTGATACTTTGATCGTGTGTACGAGGCTTTAGTCTGACAGACCTTATCAGCTTTAGTGCCGGTTCACACTGGGGCGACCTGTGAGGCGACCTGGTCGCCTCACAGGTCGCCGCAGGTCGCCTCCCATAGGGAAGCTGCGGACCCGTTCTAATAGGAGCGACACAAGTCGCTCCGACCTAGAAAAAGGGTCCGGAGCTTCTTTGGGGCGACCCGGAGGCGACCGCCATAGACTTCAATGTTATGAAGTCCATGGCGGCCGTTCCTCGGAGGTCGCGGTGCGAAGTAGCGTCGCCCCTATGTGAACGGGGGCTCAAAGTGTTATTTTGTTTATTGTTTTATTATCGGTTACTTTTTTGCTCACCCACTAATTTTTGCCCTAGTTGCATGACTATTTGTGTAGTTTCCTTGTATTTTGAATTCATGTTTGTTCTTTATCCATTCACTAATCAATGCATTGTGATAATATTATATTTATAGTTTAAAAAAACATTTTTCAATAAGATTATATTTTATTTTTAACTAATATTTGCCTATTTTATAGAATTTGATGTGTTTTAGTTTCAAATGAACCAATATGGAAATTTGCATGTGTTCATGTTCGTGTTGTAGCCCTAAAGAAGGGTTTGTGAATCAATGCTATTACTAAGGCTCCGTTCACATCTAGGTGTCCCAGATTGTGGGCGGAATCGCCGCAATTCTTCCTGCAAGTCCAAATTGCCCGCAAATCAATTGTGATCCCTGTCACTTCCAAAGGCACCCCAATTGCAGTGTGATTTTGCCCCGATAGTAGCCCAACGAATCGCGGTAACATCGTGCAAACAGAATCGCGGGGTGCCTGGCACCCAATAGAAGTTCTGGAACTTCTTTTCCAAAAGAAGTTCTGGAACTTCTTTTCCAAAGGAAGTTCTGGAATTTATTTTCCAAAAGAAGTTCTGGAACTTCTTTTTGATGATAGGTGTCCTGCGATTCTCTTTGCGTGATTTTACTGATTTTACTGTGATTCGTCTGGAGACAATGTTGGGGTGCCATTGAAATTGACAAGTCCCGCGATTTGCAGTGATTCAGGATCACGAGCAGATTTGCGGCGATTCTGTCCACGATCCGGAACGCCTAGCTGTGAATGGAGCCTAAGGCTTTTTGGAATTTAGAACAATGCCAATGTTTCACAGAAAGTAATATCAGTTTGATGACTGAATGTACGTGTGTGTTTTTATTTATATATCAGTGATCAATGTGCATTTCTTTAGTATTTGTCTCATCAAAGGAAAGTAGGAAAACTCAACAAACAGTTTTGCTCTCTGTAATATATGCCATACCACAGCAATTTTCCAATATGTGATGTTTTTCCTGTTATAAAACTGAAGTCTGGATATCAATAACATGGAGTAATTTGACTGTCACATAAATTGAGCAAATAAGACACAGTATATTTGCATAAAATGACTAAATATAAAAAAAGGTTGTTCTGAGATTTTACTACAACACACATAATCTAACATAATAATACATTGCAGGAGAGCGTATTACAGTTTATAAGCACTGTAAAGTGCATGGGGAACAAGTCTAAATCAGTACTTATAAAAGAAAAATAGCTTGATGGTCCTCTTATTTGTTATTCCTATGTGTAATAGCTTGATGTACTGTGACTCTGGCACGAAAAGCAAAGTACACTTGTACGTTCATTGACTATGAGTGGAAAATTAACCTGAGTAAATATAACTTGGTAGTACACATTTTTGGGGATTGTATGTAGCTCTCAGATCCAACGTCAGGAGGCACAAGCAACCCTTCTGCTCTGGTTCCCTGGCCCTCTAGAGTTAAAGGGAACATGTTGCTATATGAAACTTTTAAAATCAAGCCAAACTGCCACATACGCTCAATTCCTGAAGATTAGGAAAGCATGGGTGGCCTTTAATGACAATTTGAGTTTGGACCACTCCTTGCTCTCAGCTTCATGACACTGATGTGGCTCTCCATCACAGTCTTGCAGTTGTATCTTGTGGGTTCCCCCCCCCCCACCACCACCACCCCATCACCCCATTTTTTCCCTCCCTTCTATTTTCGTTCCTACCTGTTGTTTTTTTGGTTTTGTGCCTCCACAGACTTTAATTTTTCATTTGCTTGGGCAGAGAATTTGGACCACCTTCTCCCTTTGGGTTTTGGGTGTCCCATACATGATGTGCCTGCCCAATGGCTGTCCTCTCGCTGAACAGCTCATGACGCTGGGAACCGTCCCTGCCTATGCCACAATGCAGATTGTTACCCGATGATCCAGCCCAAGACCTACTTTTGGCTATCCACACCATGATATTGGACCTTGCGGTGTGGCTCTGTGCGGGGACAGTGCCCCCTCAGTTCCCAATGGGGATGTTTCTCTGGGAGATCCTCAGTCTCATTGACAACCAACACTCTATTATTGTTACCCGATGATCCAGCCCAAGACCTACTTTTGGCTATCCACACCATGTTATTGGACCTTGCGGTGTGGCTCTGTGCGGGGACAGTGCCCCCTCAGTTCCCAATGGGGATGTTTCTCTGGGAGATCCTCAGTCTCATTGACAACCAAGACTCTATTATTGTTACCCGATGATCCAGCCCAAGACCTACTTTTGGCTATCCACACCATGTTATTGGACCTTGAGGTCTGGCTCTGTGCGGGGACAGTGCCCCCTCAGGTCCCAATGGGGACGTTTCTCTGGGAGATCCTCAGTCTCATTGACAACCAACACTCTATTAAATTAGAAATGGGCCTGCTCCTGATGAAGGGAAACTATATTCACGAAACGCATTGAGCCATGG
Source organism: Pelophylax lessonae (assembly GCF_965119305.1). Classification (NCBI taxonomy): domain Eukaryota; kingdom Metazoa; phylum Chordata; class Amphibia; order Anura; family Ranidae; genus Pelophylax; species Pelophylax lessonae. The sequence continues at coordinate 191,595,129 of NC_138777.1, read as the reverse complement.
AGGCCATTACAATCTTTCTGACATACTCAACATGCATCCCAATACCAATATCCATTGTTACTTTATAATTTCTGGTTTATCCTGTCATTATTCTCAAACACTTTTATGGTCTTAATATGTCATTTTTATTTACCGTATTTTCCGGCGTATAAGACGACCCCCCTAATTTTCATCTACCGGTAATACTTATACTTAGGTTACCTTGGAGATATTATACTCGGCGTATAAGACAACCCCCCATTTTTGGGGGATTTTTTTGAGGTTCAAAAGTAGTCTTATATGCCAGAAAATACAGTACTTTATTTATGTCCACTTTATTTGTCTTGTATCTATTGTATTCAATGTTATCTGCAATGTACATGTTAATAAACGCATAATGATTAACCCTATGCTTCTATATGCTTACCAGCAGATATATATGCAGTGGCGTAGCGTGGGGGGTGCTGGGGGGGCAAGCCGCACCGGGCGCAATATCTGGGGGGGGCGCATCCTGCGGTGGCCACTGCCATTTAGCAGCCTGCTTGCTCAGCCATCTGCTCAGCCATCCTGAACGGCGGGCGGCAGGAGGCTGATATCAGAGCCAGTACAGCTCCGGATGGAGGGCGGGACTTCAAGTTAACCCGCAGGTGATTGGTTGCTAGCAACCAATCACAAGCTGGTTACCTAGAAAAGTTGTGCAGATCCCGCCCTCCTTCCAGAGCTGCCCTGCTTCTGATGTAAGCTTCATGCATACGGCCGTCCATGCGGAGCTGTCCAGCTGCTTCCTGCTCTGTGAGTATCATGGAGGAAGCTAATGGTGCTGTCAAGGGGGAGCTGAGGACAGGAATTTAAAGATGGGGGGGGGGAGAAGGCTGAGGACAGGAATCTGAAGATGGGGGGGGAGCTGAGGACAGGAATTTAAAGATGGGGGGGGGAGAGGGCTGAGGACAGGAATCTGAAGATGGGGGGGGGAGAGGGCTGAGGACAGGAATCTGAAGATGGGGGGGGGAGGGCTGAGGACAGGAATCTGAAGATGGGGGGGGAGAGGGCTGAGGACAGGAATCTGAAGATGGGGGGGGGGGAGAGGGCTGAGGACAGGAATCTGAAGATGGGGGGGAGAGGGCTGAGGACAGGAATCTGAAGATGGGGGGGGGGGGAGAGGGCTGAGGACAGGAATCTGAAGATGGGGGGGGAGAGGGCTGAGGACAGGAATCTGAAGATGGGGGGTGAGAACAGGAATCTGAAGATGGGGGGGGAGGGTGAGAACAGGAATCTGAAGATGGGGGGGGGTGAGAACAGGAATCTGAAGATGGGGGGGTGAGAAGAGGAATCTGAAGATGGGGGGGGCTGCGGATAGGAATCTAAAGATGGGGTAAAGCTGAGGGCAGGAATGTAGGGTTAGTGGGGATAGGAATGTAAAGAGGTAGGGGGGGACAGGAATGTAAAGGGGTAGTGGGGGGACAGGAATGTAAAGAGGTAGGGGGGGACAGGAATGTAAAGAGGTAGGAGGGGACAGGAATGTAAAGGGGTAGTGGGGGGACAGGAATGTAAAGGGGTAGTGGGGGACAGGAATGTAAAGGGGTACTGGGGGACAGGAATGTAAAAGGATACTGGGGATGAGGACAGGAATGTAAAGGGGTACTGGGGATGAGGGATGAGGAGAGGAAGGTAAAGGGATTGTGAGGGACAGGAATGTAAAGGGGTAGTGAAGGGGTTGTGGGGGAGAGGAATGTAAAGGGGTAGTGGGGGACAGGAATGTAAGGGGGTAGTGGGGATGAGGACAGGAATGTAAAGGGATGTGGGGGGGGTGAGGACAGGAATCTGAAGATAGGGTAAAGCTGAGGACAGGAATGTAAAGGGGTAGTGGGGGACAGGAATGTAAAGGGGTAGTGGGGGACAGGAATGTAAAGGGATAGTGGGGGACAGGAATGTAAAGGGGTAGTTTTGGGACAGGAATGTAAAAGGGTACTTGGGGGCAGGAATGTAAAGGGGTACTAGGGGACAGGAATGTAAAGGGGTAATGAGGGACAGGAATGTAAAGAGGTACTGGGGATGAGGACATGAATGTAAAGGGGTAGTGGGGGACAGGAATGTAAAGGGGTACTAGGGGACAGGAATGTAAAGGGGTAGTGGGGGGACAGGAATGCAAAGGGGTACTGGGGATGAGGACAGGAATATAAAGGGGTACTGGGGATGAGGACAGGAATGTAAAGGGGTACTAGGGGACAGGAATGTAAAGGGGTAGTGGGGGGACAGGAATGCAAAGGGGTACTGGGGATGAGGACAGGAATATAAAGGGGTACTGGGGATGAGGACAGGAATGCAAAGGGGTACTGGGGATGAGGACAGGAATGTAAAGGGGTATTGGGGGACAGGAATGTAACAGGGTAGAGAACGGGTAGGGGTGTAGTGGATGAGGACAGGAATGTAAAGGGGTAGTGGATGAGGACAGGAATATAAAGGGGTACTGGGGATGAGGACAGGAATGTAAAGGGGTACTGGGGATGAGGACAGGAATGTAAAGGGGTACTGGGGATGAGGACAGGAATGTAAAGGGGTACTGGGGATGAGGACAGGAATGTACTGTAAAGGGGTACTGGGGATGAGGATAGGAATGTAAAGGGGTACTGGGGATGAGGACAGGAATGTAAAGGCGGAAGGGAGGTGATATAAAGGGGGCTAAGGACAGGAATGCAGAGGGGGGCTGAGGACAGAAATGTGAAGGAGGAGGGGCATGATATAAAGGGGCATAAGGATAGGAATGTAAATGGGGGGGGGTGATGACAAGGATGTGATGGGAGGAGGGGAGATATGAAGGTGGGCTGAGGACAGGCATGTGATGTGCAGGGGGGACTGAGAACCCTATTGTAATGACAGGATTGTAATGTGAAGGGGGGGGGGTGATTTGCAGGGGGCTGAGAACACTATTGTAATGACAGGATTGTAATGTGAAGGATATGAGTCTAGCTTTATAACATTGTTACCTGTGTTCTGCATGTTGGCAGCCCATTGATTTAATTTTGTGTAATTGTCAGTATAGTAATTAGGTTGGCCAGTGTAGTGGTCAGGTAGGTCCGTGTAGTGGTCCGATAGGTCTCTGTAGGTGTCAGTATAGTGATCAGGTAGGTTAGTGCAGGTAACAGGTAGATCTGTGTAGTGGTCAGTGTAATTGTCAGGTAGGTCTGTGTAGTGGTCAGTGTAATTGTCAGGTAGGTCTGTGTAGTGGTCAGGAAGGTCCGTGTAGGTGTCTGTATAGAAATTAGGTAGGTCTGTGTAGTGATCAGGTTGGTTAGTGCAAGAATAAGGTAGGTTAGTGCAGGAATAAGATAGGTCAGTGTAGGTGTCTGTGTAGTGGTCTAGTAGATTTGTGTAGGGGGCGCAAATTACTTACCTTGCCCCGGGTGCTGACAACCCACGCTACGCCACTGTGTATATGTAATATTGTTATCATTATGTCTATTCTGGTTACACCTCATGCAAAGTCCCACACATTTTTTTGAACACTATGTGTTCTTATTTTTTCATGATGTGCAGTTGGTAAACTGCCTGCTTGTCTTTGTAGTTTTTAGGCTTATCGACCTATTTGTTTTTTTAATTTCCTCTTATTGTCTCACTGGCCCTTATTCATTTTAATACCATTGCCTTTTTTATGTCTGGACTTTTACTTCTTTGAAAATGTAATTAAACACTTTGTAAAAGAAATCAATCCAAACAAGTAAAATGAGTCTGTGCAAACTGGATGCATTTTCTGTTTTTTCAAGGACAAGAGGAAAGGAAGTTTCCTCCCTCTCTAATGCTTCCTTACCACTGGTGGGTCCTGAATGTATGGAGGACAGGCAGATGTCTCTTTGGCCATGATTCTTGCAAAGTGTCTAGCCAGCTATTGCAACTTGCTCTAACGATATTTCAATATTCAGGACCACCATATTTGAAGAGTTTCTCTGTTGAAGGTCCACAAATGATGTTGATCAAACTGTGAATGTGTCTTTGCAAATTGAATTACAGCCACACTACATGGGCAGAGTTGTATAAAGTACTCGAAACCCATACTTTAGTAAAAGTACAAGTGCTCGACCAAAAAGTAACTTGAGTAGAAGTGGAAGTGCTCGATCAAAAAGTGACTTGAGTAGAAGTACTAAAGTATTCAACATTTTTTGTACTTAAGTATTGCAAGTAGTTTTTTGAAAAATGTTGCTACTCAAGTACTGAAAGTAAAAGTACCAGTAGTTTTGAAAAAAAAATTGCTACTCAAGTACTGAAAGTAAAAGTACAAGTACTGTGTTATGTAGTTATTAAAGAAAGAAGTCAAAAGTTTGAACAGCATATTGTTTTTTATTATATCAAATGCAGCTTTTATTTATACATACAGTAGCTTTTATTTTGGTATGTGCTGATAATACACATGTTTTGAGCTTCATGAAACCTGCCATCTACTGTTCTGGCAGTGGTAATTTTTATAATTGGAACGAGTAACTATGCAGCACAAAAAAAAAATATCGGAGTAGAAGTATTGAAATCATTGAAAAAATGTAGTGAAGTAAAAGTGGAAGTAGGAGAAAAAAATTCTACTCTAGGAAAGTACAGATACCCCCTTTCGGTACTTAAAGCGGAGTTCCACCCAAAAGTGGAACTTCTGCTTTAGGGAGTCCTGACCCCCTGACATGCCACATTTGGCATGTCATTTTTTTGGGGGGGGAGCGGGTACCTAGTTTTGACAGGTACCTGCTCCCACTTCCGCTCGGAGCGTCGCGGCGCCCTGAACGGAAGTTCTCCTCTCCCCCTCCCTCCCTGCAATCTTCTGGGACACGTCAGAGGTCCCAGAAGATTGCCGGCCAATCAAGACGCGCAGCGCGACTCGCGCATGCGCAGTAGGTACCCGGCTGTGAAGCCGCAAACTGTCACAGCCGGGTGCCCACAGCAGTGATGCCGGCGCCGAGGGAGAGGATCGAGGCTTCGGGCGGCCGCATCGCTGGACCGTTGGACAGGTGAGTGAATGGCTGGAACTCCGCTTTAAATACAGTAGTGAAGTAGTTCTACTTAGTTACTATACATCTCTGGATACACAGGAGATCTGTTGATGCATTTCACACTACAGAGCACTTACTCATAACAATGGTGTTACAATAAAGATTTTGCATTTTGAAATTATCCCACTGGAGTGTGCGGTTATCCACTTTCCCTTCTGTGTTTCTGCAATTGCGAGCCAGGTGGGCACCTGTATGTGAGGACCTGTGAAGGGATATTGTGGACCTACCTAGAGTGGTGCTTTACTTGTGTTGGTGTTGGACTTTTAGGTGACGTCAAGTGCTTACATTTCAACTACTTATAGTTCAAGCTGGCTTGTTTGTGGTTATTAGGGGCCATTAATGGTGCCATACGGGTAGATAGGACAAAATGGAAAGTAAAGTAAGAGGAGCTGGGGAGAAAAGAGAGAGAATGGAGCTAGCCTAATAGGGCAGTGAAGGTTTTCAGAAGGAGGAAAACCTGGAGGAGAAATATAACCCGGAGGAGAATTATGAAATCTGGTGGAATTCTCTAATCAATTGTTCAGTGGGAGGGTTTAGTTGCATGCACCTGAAGTAGGTCATTGTAGGGCCAGTATGTTTTTGTGAACTGGCTAGTATGTTATCCTTGAGCTCCAGATATTTGAGCAAAATTAGTGATTTTGATATGTAAATGAACAAATTAACTTCTTGTTGGCAATTCAAATAAGCACTGACGGAATTGCTTGGTAGTTTGAAAAAATTCAAATATATAGAAAGAGTTAAAGTGTCACTAAACCCAAATCTTTAAAAACTGTCAATAAATGTCATATTTCATTGTGTTCATACTCACTCAACCACTAGAGCAGGGTTCCTCAAACTACAAAGATCCAGCTGTTGCGGAACTACGCATCCCATGAGGCATTGTAAAACTCTGACATTCACAGGCATGATGGGAATTGAAGACCCCTGCACTAGAGCATTTGTTTTCTGTAGACTGCAAAAATCCTGGTTGATTCTGCTGTTCACTGTCCCTCCTTCCTTGTTTGTGTCCCCCGCTGTAGCCTGTGATTGTGTGGACCAGCTTTTGACATCTACTGAGCATGCTCCAATTTCAGTTCCCTTCTAAGCTGTTCATTTCCTCCAAAATTCACACATGAGGGTGTATAAATATTGGTAAATGACACTCCCCTCCCTCCACCCCCCTCAATGTCCTCATGATGCTAAACACTATGGGAGCAGGATATAGGATGGTGATTGATGAAGGCTTCTCCTCCCTGTTAGTCCCAGCATATGCACGCCATAGACACAGGCTGTAGGGCATGACAAAGCCTGTGATTGGCAGAAGCCCTTCCAGATATCTTTACAGTGTGAACAAAGTGAAAGCTACTGTCAGTCAACCTAAACTCGCCTGCACCATGATTTTGCAAAAAAGAAATAATACACATTTGCGTTAAGATATGGATTTTTAATAAAGTTTAAAACCCTTTGTTGCTATTAATATTTTAATTCTCTATTTTGAAATCTGTTTTATGTCATGTGACCAGCACAGCACCAATCAGCACTGTGCAGACACAGATTCATAGTCCATCAGCAGAGTACTAGAAACCCCTCCCTTAGAACTTTCCCTGAGGACAGGAATGACCTGGGAAATGTCATATGACCTCTGAACAGCAATGATTAAATAAAGTACTGAGATGATTTTTTGTATTAAATTGCATACAGTGGCATGATCTTTACACATACATAGAAGGGATAATGAAAATTAAATATTGTATGTTCAATACCAATACTTTGTAGCAAATCTTTATTTATGGTCTCTTACCATATTTTGCTCTTCCTAAATTGTTTTAACTTTTTTCAAAGAGTCAGCCTGCCTGTGTCAGTTCCTGTTTGTCTCTGTCCTTGTGCTGCCATTCATTCCCTGCATTTGGTCTCGGAGAAGACACGTGGCAGTCCATCCATCCAGCCGGAGATTAACCACAGCAATCACCTTGTCCCTGAAAACCTAAGGTAAAGGAACTGGGTGACTGCTGTGATTATTGTCCAGATAGACACATCGTTTTCCTCCTGTCTTATTCCTAGCTGGCCTAATTGCAAGCTAAGAATAAGTAGAATATAAACCAACATGCTTACCCCAACAGGACAGCTCCAAAAAAAAAAACAGAGGGTAAAGTCATGAATCACTATTAGGGATTGCAAATCAGTAACTCTAACAATTGATTTTCTTAACCACTTAAGCCCCGGAAGATTTTACCCCCTTCCTGACCAGGGCCTATTTTGCGATTCGACACTGCGTGACTTTAACAGACAATTGCGCGGTCGTGCGACGCTGTACTTAAACAAATTTGACGTCCTTTTTTTCCCACAAACAGAGCTTTCTTTTGGTGGTATTTGATCGCCTGTGCGATTTTTTGATCATGCGCTATAAACATAAAAAGAGCATCAATTTTGCAAAAATAACAATATTTTTTATATGAAATTCCCCAAAAAAAATGTAAAAATCAAAATTTTTTAACATTTTAGGCCAATTTTTTTTACCATATGTTTGGTAAAAAAATCGCAAAAAGCGTATTTTGATTGATTTGCGCAAAAGTTATTGCGTTTACTAACAAAGGGAAAGATTTTTGTCATTTTTGTTGTTTTTTTTTTTTAACGCGTAATGGCGGCGATCTGCAATTTTTTTTGCGGGACTGCGACATTGGGGCGGACAGATCGGACCCTTGACTGACATTTTTGACACTTTTGGGGGTACCAGTGACATTACTACAGTAATCAGTGCTATACATGTGCACTGTTACTGTAAAAATGACACTGGCAGTGAAGGGGTTAACTTTTTTGAGAGGGAGGGGTTAAGTGTGTCCCTAGGGTCGTGTTTCTAACTGTGATTGGCTGTGGCTTGATGTGTAAGAACAGTGATCAACGCTCCTACATAGCAGAACCATATGATCACCATTCTTACACAGGGGAGAATGACAGGCGGCTTTGTTTACATTAGCCGCCTGCCTTTCTCCCGCTGTAACGGATGATCGCGACTGCCCGGCGGACATCGGGTCCGCCGGGCACACGCGCAGGGGGCTCTGTGACCGAGCGGGAGCGAGAGCGTGCATCCGGCGGCACGCGATCGCTCCCCAGAGCCTCACATGCTAGCGACATAGATCTACGGTGCTTTGCCTGTGAGGGGCTGACTGCCGACGTAAATAGTCGTTAGGCAGTCGGCAAGTGGTTAAGCAACCCTATCATCACATAAAAATTCAAAAAGCTGCATGAAAAAAGTATTTTTTTACCTTTCTGTCCAGCTTTCTGCCCAATTGTTTTCCCCTATAGATACTGGTACCTGAAGGATCTTTATAGCCAACACTTTTCAAATATTTTGAGGTTTGGTCCCTGTCTGCTTTTTGTGTCTCCTTCTGCAGACCCCTTTTTCACTATTGTGTCCTGTAATGACATAGAGGGGCAGTGAGAGAAGCCACAGATAGCAGACGGATGTACACATCCAACTCTCTTGGAAGTGTTTTATTTTTTAGCATGTGACACAGTTTATTTAAAACAGGAGTTCCTGGTGGGTCGCGAGCTGCGTTTGAGTGGGTCGCGCTGAGCCGGAAATCACTGAGAGCGGCCCGCTTAAATTGTGCTGTGCGAGCCCACGCAAATTACAGAGAGCCAGAGCAGTCAAATCGCGATGGATTCAGGACCCAGCCCACACAGTTTACAGAGGCTGGTCTGCATTTCCCGCAAAGAGGATACTTACGTATGTGGACTGTTATGTAGGATATGTTCATGGGGTGCAGAGCCAGCTCCTCGGTCCTGCTGGCGGCAGTGGTGTTGGCTAGACTGGCGGCGGGATTCTCTCAGCTATAGCGGGCAGAGACGGCAGCCTCAGTGTCAAAGGAGGACCAGGTGGCCCGTCGGTGTCAGGAGTTCATGGCAGCTTCTGTGACCCCAGTAGAGCATCTGAAGGAGAAGAGCCAGGACACCAAGACCAGCATAGAGCTCCTCATCATGGAGACTCTGAGTGAGGTCTGCTGGGCCCTGGAGAGGGCAAACAGGGGCTTCACCTTCACTGTGGACCACTGGTAGAGGAACGAGGGTGAGTGCCATATAGCCTGCTGATCACTGTCCTAGGGTACAAGTGGGTCCCGAAAAATAACTGTATTCAGAATTGGGTCCTTGCCCAAAAAAGTTTGGGAAGCCCTGATTAAAAGCATAGAGAAATGGCAGTACATCGGTAGAAAAATTGCAAAAACAAAATAAATTTATTGAAATGGTATAACCTCAGTGTTTTAAGGCATGGACCCCCTCCAGGGAACAGGCATATTGACAGTTACAGACACATGTTGTTTTTTTTTTTTAAATACATACTTACCGGCGACTTTATTTGGTACACCTTGCTAGTATCGGGTTGAGCCCCCTTTTGACCTCAGAACTGCCTTAATTCTTCGTGGCAAAGATTCAACAAGGTGTTGAAAACATTCCTCAGAGATTTTGATCCACATTGTGTGATGCTGTCACCTGCACATCCATTATGTCAATCCAATGCTCTATTGGATTGAGATCTGGTGAGTGTGGAGGCCATTGGAGTACAGTGACCTCATTGTCATGTTCAAGAAACCAGTGGTGAGATGATTTGAGCGTTGTGACATGGTGCATTATCCTGCTTGAAGAAGCCATCAGGAGATGGGTACGCTGTAGTAATAAAGGGATGGACATGGTCAGCAATATTACTCAGGTCTGCCAAATTGGTACTAAGGGGCCAAAAGTGTACCAATAAAATTGCACCCAAACCATTACACCACCACCACAAACCATTACACCACCATTACAAAAAAATATATAAATCCAGATTCAAACCTAATGGTTGTGAAATACTTAATTTGTGGATCCAGGAGACTTCTTTACTTTTGAACAGTAAATCGTCAATAACAATCAATCAATCAGTTAATAATGGCATTTGTGTTGTGCAACTCGATTTTGGAATGAAGTGTCTTGCTAATTGTTGTTGTTACAGGTTATTTTTAATTACTTTTTTTTTGCTGGGCAGTCTATTTTTTACTTGCTAAGTGGTTTCCACAATGTAACACAATCCACACAGCACTTAATTACAAAGATTACATAAGAACCTAAACGTGTATATTAATTTGTAAATAAATAATTCTGCATACCAGCTAAACACAAAGCTGCAAGCAAAACATGACCAGTGATCACACCCAGGGGAGGACTCAGCCAGGGGGCAGGGGGGCAACATAAAAAGGCTGCACTTCTTCTGCCACAGACATGCCTAAAGGATTCCTGGTGAAGGGAAGTAAAAAGTCCCTGCCACTGACTTACTGAGTGTAGGATGAAGACTAGGACAGAGCGCAGCCCCCCCCCCCGGCATGGATGGTGTAAACTGTGTCTGAGAAGAGGCCGTTTCCATGCCCCACTGGAGACTCTCCTCCTCCCGCCACCCCCGACCGAGCTATCCCAGCTCCCCCCAACCAGCTTCCACTGGCCAGGTCGGGAACCCGGATTCGGCTGGTGAGTAGAAAGTACCTGGAGCGGAGCTTCAGCATGGAATGGGGGTAAGAAGGAGGCTGGGAAGAGGGAGAATGGGAGGGGAGCCGAGTCTCTTCACCATGGGCCTCTGGTTTGTACTTGCCCCATGGGCCGAAAGTTGCCAGTCAGCCCCTGATAACACCTAAAAGTTTATTAATGATGCTTCTGTTGAGAGTTTAAAATTGATGGTGTATCAACATTAATCATATTCACCAATCCTGCCCAGGATTCGTGTTATATACATGCTCGCTTAATGAGCTTTGTGGTGGAGATCATATATTAAAGGTGAGCGAGTGCCCAAAGGAGAACAAAGTTGGAAGCTTTCTGTGAACACATTTTCTTCACTGATGGCCACAGTTTTCGACTTGCACAGTTTCAATTTCCACAGCTTTTTTGTGTCTTGTTTGTTATATTATATTATTGTACACTGAGCACGTAGCAGCGTATGTTTTTGCCACCTATCGCTTGTATCACATCATTATTGAAGTTTTCATTAGCATACAGTGTATTTTTTCTTATACTTGATGTTTAGTTTTTATATTGTGGCAGGGTGAGCCCATGCTACTATTTAAAATGGTGGTCTGGCCCATGTTTGCCAGGCAACAAGCACACTATTGGCACAGGTGTGTGCTGGTTTCATATTAGAGCTTTAGTAAGAGGTCAGTGCCCCACCCTCCTGAGGGGGTCAGTGTGTGAAAGGAGCAGTGAGAGGTGCTCATATGCACCGTACTGTCCAGGACAGAACAGAGCAAGGCCCAAAAAAGAAAGAAAAGGAGGCACAACATCTAGTGCATTACCCGTGGTCACCGTATAAAATATTTAATTAAAATGCCAAATGCATACTCACAGACAAGAAGAATGTAAAATCTCATTAAAAGATTGCACCACAGATGGAATGGAACACTTCCTTGTAGATAGGACCGCTAACGCGTTTCAGGAGTCAAGCTCCCTTCATCAGAGCTGCTCTGATAAATAAAATATTTTATACAGTGGCCACGGGTAATGCACTAAGTGTTGTGCCTCCTTTTCTTTCTTTTATGCATCCCAGTTGGAGTTCCCCGCCTGAGGAGAGCAGCACACCGGTCTTCCCCTTCAGAGTGAGCGCTTGGCTGAATTGATTGTTTAGACCAAGGCCCAAACCTGAGAGGGAGTCCATGAGGGACAGAGCAGCTGGGAAGCAACAAGTAAAGACAGAGCTGAGGGTACAGCGTCTTTGCACGAACACTGGGATGTGTTTGATGGTTAGGAGGACCTAAACATACTAATGGTCAGGAGGACCAAGAGGTACTAATAAGAACAGTAAACTGCCAAGAGAGCCAGGAGGCTGAATGTTATGTTTTCTTCATATTGATGGTGAGAACCCCCTGCGTGGGAAGATATGAATGTGTGAACGTTTTGCTGTCTTTAAATAAAAGTTGGCAGGAAGAGGCATGAAATGTACTTCTGGTGTAGAGTAAACTCACTGTATAAATGCATCTACCCCGAGAGCTAACAACCCCATGTTACAATATATATCATCAATCTTCACTTTTTAGTGCAGCACATGTATACTAATTTGACATTTTTATAGAATATCCCCAATGTGGATAGATAAAACGTCACCTTTATTAATATTAGAGCAGTGTATGCTGCTGCAGATGACTACAATTCCTTCTGGGTCCTAAAAACAATAATGGCCAAGGCTTTTTTGCACTTTGGGCAACAAATATAGCCTATACAGTATGTGGTGAAATGCACTTGTATTATGCCACCCTCAAATAGAGGATTAATAATTGTGTACTCTTTCTTTTAATAGAAAACACAGCGTTATCAGACAATAATTATTTAATTCAGGGAGATGTGATATAATTTTATCACGGTACTGTTTGACATCCATTACCACCAGAGAGCACCTCCATGTCCACAGGTTTAATTATTAGGTACCTTCTTTGAGATAATAACTTGCAGAATGTTCCTCTAGAGATAAAGTATTGGGAATTCGATTCCAGTATGTTGTACCTAACATGATAGAGGAATATCCTCATTCACATTTTAAACAAATATATTTTAAGGGGGGGCAAGGTGGGAGGAAGAGTAACTGTACCTTTATTTTGTATGTTTATTCTAAAGTGTGTGATAGAGCTGGACTGACAAAAGTTAAAGTAGGTTCTGATGGATCTACCATTGTTTTATCACGGTTATGTGATAGTTTACGTTTTGGGGTTTTTCGGGATTTGCAAAGAGGGATCACACAAACACTTGTAGGTATAACATCTAATTAAGTAATGACAGATACAGATAACAATTGTAATAATATTAGAAAATGTAACATGAATACTATATGCTATAGATAATGCTATAGATGCTATTTCTTCACGGAGTCCCCCGTCCTTGCGGCGTGGCATGATGATCAAACCAGACACATGCATAATGCAGCTCTGGGGACTCACTATTCCAAATTTTGGCTGTGGTATGTGCAGGGCTTGTTGGTAGCATCTGACCAGCCCCCCTTGAAAACAACAATACCTTTTAAGGACTTGATCATTTTGTCAGTTGGTAATGACACTCTTTTGGAATGAAGTCAGCTAAAGTAACCAGGCTTAGAATTCATTCTTGAATATTGTGAGCCAATAACAATAAGGAAACATAACATTTCACCATCAACCGTAAAGTGATTTTTCCTTCAAAGAAGCAGATCTATGGTTGAACTTTAATATACTGTAGGTGGATTCTGTTCTGGTCCTAGGCTGCTACCTCTCTGATAGTAACAAAGGCTGCACTTGCTAGACAGTAAATTCTTGGACGTGTATTTAGAAACACCTAGTAGAAAAGATAATTTCACTTCAAGGACTTTTTGGACCATTTAATGGTTAAAAACATTAAATACGGCCATCCAAAATGTTCCTCAGTACACATCCAAGTACTTTTATTCTGCAAATTAAGGCCTAGCAAATGTAAAGTACCTTCTCTTCATACACTAGACATAGGAGGACATGTGGAACCAATACTTTCACATTTAGATTTCTAAAAAATCTGTATAAATCCTGTTGTAAAGTAAATGTATTCAAAGTATCCTCAGGGCAAAAGCCCAATCCCTGATTTAAAACTGATAGCTCTACCTTAGGTAATTCATCAGAAGAAATGTTATGCCCTATATTTGTTTGACGATTTTGCCATTGGTATGTCTAAGGGTGGGTTGAGGATTGGTTTGGTTTGCAACTAATTTGTTTGCCTCCCCTCCTCCTCACCACTGTGTAACCCCCTGGAAGATACAAAAGAAGTATGAAGAAGCATATGAGCTCAGACCAGATGGTGTTCCTTGATAAAGCAGGCGCCCTACAATTAGAATTAGATTGTGATGTAAAACTACTCTGTAATGGAAAAGTCTGATGGTGCAAATGGTTATTTACTGTATATAATCATCTCTATCATTGGACTCAACTTTGTTGATTTAACACAAGTTCATGCATCCATGCTAAAGGCAGCTAGCCATTTTTATATACACTAAGTGGTTTAGATTACTCTACATTTTTTCATTTTTTTTCCATTTGCCTTGCGTATTGGAGAAATTCAGCCACCACTAGTGTTTCTCATCAGTATTACCGTTTATTTCGACCTATTGCTACTTTGTAGTTAAAGGAATAGATACTGTTACTATTTACAGTCTTTTCCTTATTTATTTAGAAAATTGAGAGTATATACTATACATCTAAAAAATTAACTAGTTAAAAAATATAAGATTAAATTGGTATTAAACCCAACAAAAAAAGTAATATATTGTAGCTTACCAATCATTAAATGGCTAAATAAGTTTTCTTTTATAGACTTTTTACTCTATATTTTCACTTGGTGATCTAACCAGTAAAACCCTTCATGTCTTAGGGTAGTTACACTTGGGATGGGGGAGCAACGGATACAACTTTGGACAGCAGTATGTTCAATCTGGGGAAAGGGTAGTGTAAATTGCACATATTTCGATGAATCTGACTAACAAGTGGCTAACACTTTTGAAACCCCTTCCAGCTCAACCCCCGGAATCCCTTTAATTCGACTCAGGGAGCAGAAAGGAACGCCTGAACAGACAACCACTGTGATTGGCTGCCACAGTGGTTTAGGAGTTGATCCCGTCATCACCCAATCATTACTAGAGACTGGGAGCTGGTCTCAACTCTCTCAGCACACTCTCATAGAAACCTCTGCCACCCACATAATAGAGGGCTGCGTTACGTGAGTGTCAACAGGTTATCCAGTTAAAGCAACAGTTTTTTATTTTCTTATGAGGTAAAGGTTTTATGTGTATGAATAAAAGCTAATCATTGTAAGAACCCCTGTCAGTGGTAAACGGGTTGTTTCAACCCTCTAACTGACACTTTTGCTTAACAGCCTGGTATGTAAAAAAATTTTGAAAAGTAACCGACTTACTGGCCAAACAAACAGGTGAAAATGAAGGAAAAAGACCTAAAAAGGAAAAATAATGTTACCGCCACATATAAGAATTGGTAAGCTGCGCTATAATAAGTTTGTTTTTCATTCAAAAAATGTTATTGGTTTTCAAAGGATATACAAAGGTAGTTGGAAACACAGTCACAGCCACCTTAGTAGTAAAGTCAACAAGGTGTAACAGTACAAAGTTATAAAACTTAACAATGTTACATCAACAGAAGAAGATAAATAAATAACTGCAAGGCACAATAAGAGATATGATACTGTATAGCAGTGATGGCGAACCTTGGCACCCCAGATGTTTTGGAACTACATTTCCCATGATCCTCAAGCACACCACAGTGTAGCTGAGCATTATGGGAAATGTAGTTCCAAAACATCTGGGGTGCCAAGGTTCGCCATCACTGCTCTATAGAGTAGGTAGGTAGCTCAAGGCTCCTAGGAATGATGCCAAAAACTCAATGGTTTCCAAACAAGGTCAAACGCATGGAAGGATTTTGTTGAAGAGCTCCAGATTTTTAACATAGGAAGTGTTTATAGGTAGCATTAACAAGTTCTGATGGATTAGGGGCCAAGTTTTGCTTCAAGTACATAGTAATGGTCAGTTTAGCAGATAGTAAAATATTAGCTGCAGTGCCAAGATATGAGACTGGAAATCTATCAATTCCTAAGTTAAGTAGGACTAATGTGGGATTTATGGTGCTATAATATGTTTTTGTGGCATAATACTGCTTTCAAGAAAACAAAAAATGTATTAATGTTGACCCAAAATCTCTAAATAGGCACATGTCGCAGTTATATTATACACTATATTGGCGAAAGTACTGGGAAGCCTGCCTTTACACGCACTTTACAGTAATGGTATCCCAGTCTTAGTCCGAAGGGTTATATATTGAGTTGCCCCCCACCCCTTTGCAGCTATAACAGCTTCAATTCTTCTGGGAAAGCTGTCCACAAGGTTTAGGAGTGTGTCTATGGGAATGTTTGACCATTCTTCAAGGAGCGCATTTGTGAGGTCAGGCACTGATGTTGGATAAGAAGGCCTGGCTCACAGTCTCTGCTCTTATTCATCCCAAAGGTGTTCTATTGGGTTGAGGTCAGGACTCTGTGCAGGCAAGCAAGTTCCTCCACCCCAAACTCGCTCATCCATGTCTTTATGAACCTTTTGCAGTGGTCCAAATCATTTGAGGGAAGGGGATTATTGTGTGGGGTTGTTTTTCAGAGGTTGGGCTTGGCCCCCTAGTTCCAGTGAAGGGAATTCTTAAGGTGTCAGCATACCAAGACATTTTGGACAATTTCATACTCCAAATCTTGTGGGAACAGTTCGGGCATGGCGCCTTCCTGTTCTAACATGACTGCACACCGGTGAAGAAACAAGGCCCATCAGGACATGGATGAATGAGTTTGGGGTGGAGGAACATGACTGGCCTTCACAGAGTCCTGACCTCTCCTCAATAGAACACCTTTGGGATGAATTAGAGTGGAGACTGCGATCCAGGCTATCTTGTCCAACATCAGTGCCTGAACTCTTCTGGAAGAATGGTCAAACATCCCCATAGACACACTCCTAAACCTTGCGGACAGCCTTCCAGAGATGTATAGTAACTAAGTAGAACTACTTCACTACTGTACTTAAGTACCGAAAGGCGGTATCTGTACTTTCCTAGAGTAGAATTTTTTTCTCCTACTTCCGCTTTTACTTCACTACATTTTTTCAATGATTTCAATACTTCTACTCCAATATTTTTCTTTTGTGCTTCATAGTTTCATGAAGCTCAAAACATGTATTATCAGCGCATACAAAAATAAATGCTACTGTATGTATAAATAAAAGCTGCATTTGAAATAATAAAAAACAATTTGATGTTCAAACTTTTGACTTCTTTCTTTAATAACTAGATAACATAGTACTTGTACTTTTACTTTCAGTACTTGAGTAGCAATTTTTTTTCAAAACTACTGGTACTTTTACTTTCAGTACTTGAGTAGCAAAATTAAAAAAAAAACTACTTGCAATACTAAAAGCGGAGTTCCACCCAAAAGTGGAACTTCCGCTTTAGGTAGTGCTAACCCCCTCACATGCCACATTTGGCATGTCATTTTTGGGGGGGGGGGGGCGGGTACCTAGTTTTGACAGGTACCCGCTCCCACTTCCGCTCGGAGCGCCGCGGCGCCCTGAGCGGAAGTTCTCCTCTCCCCCTCCCTCCCTGCAATCTTCTGGGACCTGTCAGAGGTCCCAGAAGATTGCCAGCCAATCACGACGCGTAGTGCAACTCGCGCAGTGCGTACCCGGCTGTGAAGCCGCAAACTGTCACAGCCGGGTGCCCACACCAGTGATGCCGGCGCCGGAGAGCAGAGAGGGAGAAGATCGAGGCTTCGGGCGGCCGCATCGCCGGACCGTTGGACAGGTGAGTGTGTTAGGCTGGAACTCCGCTTTAAGTACAAAAAATGTTGAATACTTTAGTACTTCTACTCAAGTCACTTTTTGATCGAGCACTTCCACTTCTACTCAAGTCACTTTTTGATCGAGCACTTGTACTTTTACTCAAGTATGGGTTTCGAGTACTTTATACAACTCTGAAGCCTTCCCAGAAGATTCGAAGCTGTTATAGCTGCAAAGGGTGGGCCAACTCAATATTGAGCCCTTGGACTAAAACTGGTATGCCATTAAAGTTCATGTGCGGTAAAGGCACATACTTTTGACAATATAGTGTATTTTTAAGATAAAGTGGAGTTTTCCTAGCGGTGTGTCGTTTTGCAGGTTGAGAACTATTTTGATGTAGCTTGTGGCATGTTTAAACTATCCCAGCGTATCAGCTGCTCACAGACCCAGTTGATATAACAAAGACATTCGTTCTACCTGTACTGCACAATCCCCTAAAGAGGATTATCATCCGGCTTTAGACTAGAGCCTATAGTTCATCTTTTATAGTTGTAAAGGAAACATCAGCAGTCCTTTTGAGGTTAAATTCACACCTCCGACATTTCTGCTAGATATGTTAGGGTCACCAATGTATAGAATCACGGCTGTTGAAGTTTGGAGAACTTAAAATGTTTCGGCTTGTCATTTTTGCGATGAATTGAAATTGAAGGCATGCACACTTGCACAGCAAGAAGCTAAAGCATCCGAGAGACGGACGAAATAGGAAATACCAACGAACACACTTGAATTCTTTTTTTTTTTTTTTTGTCCTCCTTTTAAGACACATCATTTAAATTTGTAATCAATCAGATCCTCTAATGTTTTCCAGATGAAACAAGGACCACCTCCACTGGCTTATTATCAGCAATCAGTTTCATGCTGCGGACAGAGAAAAAGCATAAGTGCGTAGCCCTCTAAAAATAGTCATCTTTTATTAATATGATGAAAAGAACAAATAGAAAGAATGGGATGTGATTCCATAATCTCCAGTCTAATCATGAAAGTGGCAGAACAGTTTGGCTTCAAACAAAAAAATAAAAAAAAATAAAAAAGGAAACTACTTTTCAGAGAACTGATATGATAAACCAATGCCCGGTATGTATAATCCTCCAACATTATTTATTTACTCAATTTCACTTGTAAAAGAAACAAAAGTAGGTCTAATCATAGTGTTTAGATTTAATTACAAGTACAATAATAAATCTGGGACACGGCCCGGCTTATCTTCCTTATTGAAATGCTGTTGAACTTGCTGTAAAAAGAAAACTGAAAGGGACTGATACCGAAAGATAAAAATGTCCTTTTTTGATGAAAGTGAACGTGTTATTAGCTTAACCACTTCAGCTCCGGAAGATTTTCCCCCCTTCCTGACCAGGTCATTTTTTGCTTTTTGGCACTGCATTCATTTAAGTGACAACTGCGCGGTCATGCAACGTTTTACCCAAATGAAATTTATATCATTTTATTTTTTACACAAATAGAGCTTTCTAAAGCCCCATACACACGATCAGATTATCGAATGATCTGTCGTCCATTTTTTGTGGCACGCTAGTCTGATGTGGAAAGGGAAGAGTTTATTTTCATACGAATTTTCCCGTATGACAGAATTCTACTTCAGAAGTGATGTCATGTGTTGGATTGCTATGTGTTCTTTCCTCTCTGAGCATGCCTAGTCTTGCTCTTAAGATTTTTTTCCATCGAAATCTGTACTAATGAGACGAAAATCGGACGTTGTATTACGGAAGACAAAAATTTTATAGCCTGCACATCAGGATTTTGTCAGCCGAAAAGTCGGACTGATACTGATGCACTATACCACTTATTAACGTTTTTATCACAGCTAAGAATTTTGTATTTTATCTACTTACTGGTCTAGTGCAATTGTCCCTATTTAGTTGGTGTTTACCAATAACACCATTTGTGCATTTGACTGTGCTGTATTGCCTACATTTATTTAGTGTGTATAAGGAACACATCTCTCCCATTGATTTATTTATACTATTTGGCAGCGCCAACTTACCCCATTCCTTTACATTATCTGAATATAGCTTTACACTATATTTTTAGGGTAGGCTGCAGCCAACAATTTTATTTAAATTTTATCCATTTGCGCGGAATTTTTTATACCATCGGCTGTCGAAAGCACCATACTAACAATCCGAAAATCGGCAGATTGGTCGTCGGACGAATTTTCCCTACAGATTTTCTTATCGTGTGTACAGGCCTTTATGGTGGTATTTAATCACCACTGGGTTTTTTATTTTATTTTTTGCGCTAAAAATGAAAAAAGACCAATAATTTAAATTAAAAACAATATTTTTTACTTTCTGCTAAAAACGGATCCAAATAAATAAATTAAAAAGATATCATTTAAAATGAAGACAATATTTTTTACTTTCTGCTAAAAACGGAATCCAAATAAATAAATTAAAAAGATATAATTTCTTCATAAATTTAGGCCAATATGTATTCTACTACATATTTTGGGTAAAAAAAAAAAAGCCCAATAAGCGAAAATGTATTGATTTGCGCAAAAGTTGTAGCAAACGATGATTTATATACTGGAATTGTTATTTATTTATTTATTTTATACTAGTAATGGCGGCGATCAGCGACTTAGAGCAGGACTGCAATAGTGTGGCAGACAATTTGATAGTTGTAAGTGATAAAAATAAGATGCACTAGTCCAGTGGTATACAAGCAGCACCTAGAAATCTCTAAACCGTGAGAAAAAAAATTATGGAAAATGTATACTAGTGCGCTAATAATATAAACCTTTCATGAAAACAAAAAATGCTAAAGAAATTGAGTGAAAAACCAATCATGGCATGTATAATATGCTCTATAAAATAAGTGTTGTGAAGGTTTGTGAGCTATCAGCATATATGCATGTAACAAAAAGATAGTGCTCAAAATCCAAGTACTGAATGAATATTATTATTATTATTATTATTATACAGGATTTATATAGTGCCAACAGTTTGCGCAGCGCTTTACAATGTGAGGGAAGACAATACAATTTAAAACAGGAGGAACTAGAGGGCCCTGCTCGTTAGAGCTTACAATCTAGAATAAATACAATGTGAAGAAAAAGTTCGTAATAAGGCCCCTTTCACACAGGCGGACCGTTCAGATCCGCCTGTTCGTTTTTTTGGCGGATCTGAACGGTCCCCCCCCATGCATTCCTATGGGGCATCGGATGGCAGCGGAGACATGTCCGCTGACATCCGACCCGATCCAATCCGTCAAATCTGGACGGATGGAAACCCTATTTTCCATCCATCCAGCGGATCGGTTCGGATTGGGATCGGATGAGCAGGCTATAAAATTTTTGTTGGCCATCAGCAGAACGGCCGATTGTTCCTCAGTCAGTACAGATTTCGGCCGACAAAAGTCAGATGATCAAGACTGGGCATGCTCAGAGAAGAAAAAACACACGAAAAGTAGACCAGAACATGACATCACTTCTGAAGTTGGTTGTTGTTGGCCGACAAAATTTGTATGCAGTCTAGAGCACATTTCAACCAACACAACAACACTGGACAAAAGACGGCCGATCGGTCGGCCAACAATCGGTGCGTGTGTACGAGGCTTTAGTCCGGCTGCCGTTGAAAGGTGAGCAGTGAGTGAACACAGCTGACGAAATCAAGTGTTGCATGCAACCCCATGGTGATCATACAGATGAATCGCTGCTTACCAGAATCAAATGAATTCAGTGCGGATATATATCCTATATGGGGGGATGAGCTGAGCCTCAATGGATACACCAAACGCCTAAAGCTTGATACACACTATCCAACTTTTGTGGTTAGATCTCCTTTAGATTTACCTTTTCTATGTAGTGCAAGGACCTGCCAGATTGCATACAAATTGAAAGTGTTTAGGTTTGCCCTCATATTATATGGTTTTGGTAAGTCTAAAGGAAAAAGTCTTCAGAAAATCTTATAGTGTGTATGGCCCATTAGGAAGCCCCAATCCATACAACTGAACTCCTCACATGTAGCAACGGACTTCCAAAGTTTGGCATGTAAACGAATAAATAGCCAATAGTGCATTATCCTTAAAATACTTTATTAAATAAATAGGTTGCACTTACATGATGGTGGAAAAGTTCCAGCACAGAAACACAAATAGGGATAGGAGAGCCCAGCCGCCTGCAGAGCACGGTGACGGTGCGGCTGCTCCACCCGACGCGTTTCCCCTCACAAGACGTCAACTGGGATTGGAGGACGATTTGATACTAACTGACACTTGACGAACACGGATTTTGTATATAACAGCACCTTACTTTATTAGAACCAGATTGTTTGATTGTGTGCACTACACTTAAAAAGGCAACAGCTATTTGATAGATTGGAATATTTTATTAGGGTTGGCGGCTTACAATCCTACCGGCTGTACATACTTTGCCCCAGACATCAGCAATTGGTAGTGAAGGCTTAAGATTGGCCAGCCATTCATTTTAAGAATCTACTGTATATTAGCTCCTATGTTACTGCTGAAACATTCTAGTCCAGGTTTTCTCAACCAGGGCTCTGTGGAACCATAGGGTCCCTCCTGAGGTTGCTAGGGGTTCCTTGAGCGATGGATAATTTCTGCCTCTCAGATAAGTTTCCAATTACACCATTGTTCCTTTTAGCTATCTGTAAGGGGGTAATTCTTCGCAATGATGACAAGAGTAAGGAGCATTCTTCCCACTGACTGTCATAATAATGTGTCATGAGTTGTACATTTTTCATTTTTAGGAGGGGTTCCCCGAGACCAGAAATGTATTTCCAGGGGTTCCTCTGAGTTGAAAAGGTTGAGAAAGGCTGGTCTATTCATTCTGATGATGAAATTATATGAAGAGCCATTTTTGAGACCCCTTCTCATAACTCATCTGCAGCTGTATCATTTAAAAATGTTGGTATGTAAATCCTTAATGAGCCTGTAAGAGAATCTGAAATGCAATTCATTAAGCGAGTTAGTGCTAAGTCAAATGTAACAGACATGAAAAATGCCTTTTCATTAGTTCACCCTGGCTTCAGTAAACTCAGTCTTTTAAAGCATGTAGTATAAAGCTCTGAATTAATATATTGTCCAGTGCGGGATATGAAGATCAGGAGCATTTGGAGGAGGCAATCTTGTAATTTATAATTTAAATTGAAGAATACTTCATACAGACCAATTTAGAGTTGCTCAAGTACATCTTCGGATTTTGATACATAATGCTGGTTTAAATAGGTTAAAAAAATCTAATTATATTTCCTCCAATATAAGTTTTACCTTATCCACATATGTAGTATAAACATTTTCTGTCTAAAATCACGTTTATGCTAGTTTTTTATTTTCATTTTACAGCATATTTTTTCCACCACTAGGTTGAGCAGGGCTTTCAGAAGGTCTTTTCAGAAGTGCCAGGCATTCCCTTCTGCTTTATATGTGTTGTGGAATTTTTCCTCAGGTACAAAATACCTGTTACCTGTTAGTCAGTGATACCAAATCAGACAATATATAGCTATATATATAATGAGATCAGACAAGACTCAAGATGGCTGAATCATAGTGACCTGATTTATTACAACATTGCTGGAGTTTATATATACTCAAATATGGGTTTGTCATTACAATCTGACGTACAGAAATGGGTTGTTATTAACATCTTTTATCCAATCAAAGTTAACAACTAATTATAGTAAGCATTATGTCAATCTAGATCGTGATTCTCTGTCATAAAGGGAAATTTCTTGGTGACACACAATAAAAGTTCCAAAGGGGCTTTTAGAAGATATTATTGGCTTTGTGGTCAGCTGTCCAGACAGAGTTGATATTCTGAGAGATAGGGAATTTCCACTGTTTCGTTCATCTGATATATTCTTAGCCTTTGCAAGCTCAGTGACACATGTAAAGAAATCAAAGTAAAATGAGATTAACTCGAAAGACATTTTGTTTAAGATAACCATTCTAAATGCCAGTCAAGGCATCCTGTAAAGGCCAATAAGGTATCCAGAAAATGCGAGATAGGTATGCCACGACATCTCCCCCCTCTTGAGAATTTATTGATCAGGCTAACTAACTACCTATTCCGCTTATCAGATTCATCCAAGGGAGCAGCCCCTTACGCTTGGAACACTGGCCCAGAGGGCAAACCTCAGTGGGGGGTGTCCGAGTCTTGGTAAGGTTCTGAGGCGGAGATTACTTCATACATGGGGGTTTGAGGTGACAGATTTCTCATTACAGCATACTCAGCATCATCAATCCCTTCTTATTTCCGTATAGAGTTGAAATAGGTTGTCTTCTTGGCCTTGGTAACCTTATCAACCAAGCACATAATTATTTTAATTCAACAGATAACTAGAGATCATAATTATCATAAACATCAATATGAATACACCACTTTCATTATTTTAGGAGATAAGGCAAAACCTCCAAAAGACTGTGTTCATTAAGATGGGCGGACACTATTGGAAATAAAGAGGTTGTAGTACCTGTTCCTGTGACACACTGAGAAAGTCAACTATGGGCCTTATTGCCACAGACACAATAGATTCCCAACCCTGAATGTGACCACCCTGGGGTGAAAATGGGTATTAATAACTTTTCTGCATAATACCCCAGTTTCTGTCTGAACAACAGAAACCTGAGGGCTTCCCCTAGGTGAGAAATGTCCATATTGTCATTCAATATGGCTCATATTTTGTTTAACAGTTTCATTTCTGTAATGCATGCATGTTTCATTTCATGGGCTGTTCACAGTCAGCTGTGGGCAGGATATGTTTATCAGTGCTTGTGAACAGTCCACCCTCCCTACATCAGTTTTTTCCATAGAACTCTATACACACTGTAGGATTCTTGAAACCTGCGACTTTTGGGGGAATTAACATGTCCTTTTGTGCACTGGTAATGTTTCTATAGGATTTTGAAAACTCTGTCTGATTTAGATCCTCTAATGCAAGTGGGTTTACTAGCACAGGTATAGTCTGGGACTCTGGGGGTAATTGTGGACATATCTAGCACCCTGAGTACCCTGACTTCCTGGCTACCTGGTATTTAAACTTAACAGTACATTGGGCCTTAGGTTGTCTGTCTCTTTTATTGTCCTGCCCCTTCATTATACCCAACATTTCCATACATATCAAAAATTTAAAGAAAAATCATTGTACCACCTTTTTTCAATGACTGGCGTGAATCCATGTATCCCTTACTTTATGACTTAGTATCCTCATTTGGATCTGGTAGGGATGAAAACACACTATTATGCATTTTTGTCAATTGCTTTTAAAGCGCTGCAACACATCTAGTGAGATCTGAGTGTGCAGCTTGCAATTTCTGTGGTAAATAGAGACCTACTTCAGGTACCCACACCTCTCTTGGGAGTGTTCCTGACAAAGGAAAAAACGTAAAACAATCTACTTGTTTCTGCTATTTTACTCAACTTGTTTTTTTTTTTGTTTTTTTTTTTACCATACAACCTTTTGTACCTTTCCGCTACTCTGTGAATGATATGGAGTGTAAAAGGCTTTCTCAATATTTAGTGCGGATAGGATCTCTTGTAGAACCCTTCCTGTAAAGTGAGTACCCCTGTCACTTTCCATAGGTTCTGGGATTCTATACCTGCACTTTACCTGGGGCAAAGGCCTTTTTCCTGTGGTTTGTACTGTACCCCTAGAGACTGGCCAGGCCTTAGGCCATCATGAAAAATGTCTATACAAACTAAAACATGTGCATCGGGACCAGACTGTGGGAAATAAATGTAATCTATTTGAACTCCTTGGAAAGGACAGTCTGACTTAGGCGGTGCTTTTATGGGGTGCTTACAGCTCTACCAACATTGTACCTAGCACAGGTAAGACAAGAAGCAGTATATTTTGCAGCTACTCCAGGAAAACCTGGTGCTAACCAGTGTTGTATTACCAAGGTGGTCATTAGAGTCTTTGAGATATGACACGATCCGTGAGCTGCGGCTGCCACCCTCGGGTATAGGGCCTGAGATCAGACAGAAATGCTCCTCCATCCTCCAGCAACCAGTTACATCCTGTGTTGCACTGTTCTTCCTCCACTCCTCACACTCCTGTGAGGGGGCTTTTTCTGCAATGATATCAAGATTGCCATACTTACAGGAGTTGGTTGCTTTCCTAGGAGTGTCAGTACCCGGATAGGGACCTGTTCCAGTGCAGCTTTCTTCGCTGCTCTGTCGGCCCTTGCGTTTCCTGCAGCTTCTTCTGTGTCCTCTCTTGCATGTGCCTTGGTTTTTAAATAAATGGCCACCTTGGTGGAACACTGGAAGACTAAGAACAGTCTCTATTATATCTGCATGCTTTTTCTTGGCTTATCAGCTGAGGTCAAAAAGCTACAGGCTTTCAAAAATATGACCAAAATCATGTCAATGTGAGTGTTAACTCTTTAAAATTCACAGGCCTTTGCCAAAACCATCAGCTGCTTGTGCTTAGAACTTTAGATTTAATGCCTCTGCATTCCTTTTGTTTATTTATTGCTGTTACTACTGCATACCCAGTTACAGGCTTACCCTCCTCTGTTTATAAACATGATACATCTACATAAAGGGTCTCATCAGGGCTCCAGAGAGGAGCCTTTTTGGCAGGGCTCAACAATTCAGATTCTGCCATCATCAGCTCAAAAACAGTCATGGGGGATATTTAACAAACATTTTTTCCCCTCCCCCCTCTAGTGCCTGCTCCTGTACTGGAAGTAAACTGGCTTAAAAACATTGCACCTCTTTTATCCAGAAGCTATTTTGCAGGCTGTGGCCCGCACACAGCTTGAGGATCCTTTTATCACTGGGTCAAGCTGGCAAGAGACATATGCTACATACTGGATTAATGGGCACTTCATCTGAAACTGAACACTGAAATTTTAACTCAACACAAACATTACTTTTTTTTTTTTAAATGACTTCCCCTTTTCCTTTGAAGCCAGGCAGGAAACCACTCTCACCCTTGCTACTGTTATTCCTTCTGTAAACCTTTCGGACGCTTCTGATGGGGACATGCGGACACAGGTTAGCTGAATACCTTATCTACTGTCTATCTGGGGGAGAGGGGCTGGCTGCAATTCTTTGCTCTAATGTCCTGTCTTTACACTATTTGTAGTAGGTCACTTGTTATACACCCATAATGACAGGAAGTAATGTACTTTTATCTTTCAAACAAATACCCTCTAAAACTTTGTCCCGAATTTCAAAAATCTTATCAGAGGTTCCCCTTTGGTTACGGAGGGTGCCCCTGAAATACCACTTAATAAACCATAATTATATAAAAAAGTTATTCTATTTTAAAACTTTTGGCTCAGTGCCAATAGGGTTCAATGGTCATGTTAATTGCGGTAACCCTTAATGTCTAAACAAAGATTCCTGGTTTAAAGGGCAACCTATTATTTTTCATCTTAGTTTAATTTAATACAAAATAACCCCAAAAATATCATATGCTGTTCATTTATCATATAAAGAAACAATCTTTTTTTTTTTTTTTTTCCCCTTTCTCTGAGCTCACGGAGAAGGAACCTCTTCGCTTCCCCTTTTTATATTAAAGACACAGCTTCATACAATCTGTCTCAAAATAAACAGGCTTTTGAATTAAAGGGCAACGATCATCCTTACATTCTTCTTCATACTCTCCTGCTTCCATATTTCTGCAACTGATTTTAAGTTTGTTCTTGCCAAATCTGTTTCATATACTTTACAAAAATCTGCCATATCCTATCTTATCTTATCCTACAACTAGGATTATTAGCTGTCCAACTACAGAACCCTTTAATTGGCTGTGTAGCCCAAAAACTATGCTCCCAGAGCTTTTAATCTTCGAATGCAAACTCCCTGGTCTGCCCCATTTATCTGGTAACACTGTTACCCATACACTCTAAGGCCATGGTCCTAATGACCTTTCCCATCGACCCCTGGTCAGTATCTACGGAAACCCAGTTTCCCATTTCACTGTTATCCAAGAAATAGAATAACTACCTATAACTCCCAAGTACCCTGACCTGGACTTCGGCCCTCATAGCCGATACACAATGTCAGATTAACTTCTAACTACCCTGACCTGGACTTCGGCCCTTATAGCCGATACACAATGTCAGGTTAACTCCTTAGTACCCTGACCTGGACTTCGGCCCTCATAGCCGATACACAATGTCAGATTAACTTCTAACTACCCTGACCTGGACTTCGGCCCTCATAGCCGATACACAATGTCAGGATAACTTCTAACTTAAAATCAGCCTATTACCATATGCATATGTTTACATATATACTATAACATAGAGATAGAAACCTTTACATGTATATGAAATGTCAGGCTAAAACAGTCATATACATTCAATGCTTGCTACGTCTCAAATGGACACTCCGAAATGAGACCGCTTTACCAGAACACAACTGGGGGTCACGTTCCTGCGTGTCCAAGACACCCACAGCGGTGAGGGTTGACCCAACCTCACCTTTCGCAACAATATATACACCGACTAAGGGTTTAGGTTCTTTAAGAGGGTATTACGTCAAAAATAAAAAAAAGTTACCTGGACGTCATTGGATGGACTGAAAAACATTGTAAGCAGACAATGGGCTTACCTGGCCAGATATTTTCAGTGTATCCAATGCAGTCCAGATGTCTCACTCCGTCCGCAGATGACGTCACCTCTCCTGGCTGGCTCGCCAAATTGTTGTGGAATTTTTCCTCAGGTACAAAATACCTGTTACCTGTTAGTCAGTGATACCAAATCAGACAATATATAGCTATATATATAATGAGATCAGACAAGACTCAAGATGGCTGAATCATAGTGACCTGATTTATTACAACATTGCTGGAGTTTATATATACTCAAATATGGGTTTGTCATTACAATCTGACGTACAGAAATGGGTTGTTATTAACATCTTTTATCCAATCAAAGTTAACAACTAATTATAGTAAGCATTATGTCAATCTAGATCGTGATTCTCTGTCATAAAGGGAAATTTCTTGGTGACACACAATAAAAGTTCCAAAGGGGCTTTTAGAAGATATTATTGGCTTTGTGGTCAGCTGTCCAGACAGAGTTGATATTCTGAGAGATAGGGAATTTCCACTGTTTCGTTCATCTGATATATTCTTAGCCTTTGCAAGCTCAGTGACACATGTAAAGAAATCAAAGTAAAATGAGATTAACTCGAAAGACATTTTGTTTAAGATAACCATTCTAAATGCCAGTCAAGGCATCCTGTAAAGGCCAATAAGGTATCCAGAAAATGCGAGATAGGTATGCCACGACATATGGACTGTACACTGTGGTGCATATGTTATATGTTTATATATGTTTATTTTATTATTATGTTTATTTTATTATTTATTTATTTATTTATTTATTTATTGTTTATGTTTATTTTATTATTATGTCTATTTATGTTTATTTATTTATGTTTATTTATGTTATATGTTTCCTATAGGTTGTAGAGGGGCGGAGCAAGGGCATGATTTATTCTTTTATCACTAATAACAGTTCTGCATTTGAGTGCTTGAGATGTGTTCAGACTGCTGAGAAACGTTGATGGCTATATTTGGGAATCTCTGATCTGCATGTAAGCAGGTGCAGTCTAATTTCTCCATTGTAGGTGGTGCTCTCCCACAGAGGTATTGCAGTTGGAGAGAAAGTCAAGAGGAATATGGTTCCATTATGGTTTTCTTGGTCACTGAGGAAGCTATTCAATTGGATGCTACTGCCCACATGACTTTGGCAGCCATCTTGGGTCTGGAAGAGCCTATTTGGGGCCCTGGCTACCAGCCTTGGTGTACATTTTCGCATGTGGGTAAGGTGGGAACAGGTCACCTGTCTGACAGGGATAATGACTAGTGGCAGGGCGAGGTTACAGATGAGTAGGGAAAGGACAGGGACATGCCATCCTTTCTGGAAACCTCCCCATTTGTGTATGAAATGGCAAGGCAGCATTCCGCCCCTCAAGACAGACGCTGTCTATTTGGGGCCCTGGCTCCCAGGCCTGGTGCACATTTTCGCATGTGGGTAGGGTTGGGACAGGTCACCTGTCTGGCAGGGACAGTGATTAGTGGCAGGGAGAGGTTCTAGATGAGTAGGGAAAGGACGGGGACATGCCATCCTTTCTGGAAACCTCTCCATTTGTGTACAAAATGGCAAGGCAGCATTCCGCCCCCCTCAAGACAGACGCTGTTGGCACAAATGAAACCTGCCTTGCTACACACTGCTAGTATATACCGTGAATGTTCCTAGTCAGGTTCCCTTCTGCCAGGTTTGCTGTGAACTGCTGGATTTTGCATTAATACAAGTTGTGGGTCAGGCAGAGCCAATTTAAGGCCCTGGCTCCCAGGTATGCATTTTGCAAGTGGGTAGAGAAGGGTCAGGTACCCTGCCTGGTAGGGACAGAACTAGTGGCAGGAAAAGGTTGCTAACAAGGAGGGAAAGCTTAGGGCTCACAACTTCTCTAAACATGTTGCTGCTTGGGCACGAGATGGCCAGGTCACATTCTGTGCCTCCTAACAGGCGCTGTGAGTTTGGCTGAAACCCGCTCTCTACATGCTGTTGGACCTGTGAGTATTTCCAGGTTGGAAACTGTCTTTGCATTATTTCAATGCAATTTCTTTAATTGCACTTGGACCTGTGTGTATGTTATTACTGCCGCACCCTGCTGCACCCCATCTACATGCAGTATCAAAGGGTCTGATGTACTAAAGGAAATTAGACTGCGCACTTTTCAAAGTGCAGTTGCACTCTGCCATTGCAGATGCATCAGAGCTTAGTAAATGAGCTAAAGCTTCACTTTGCAAAGAATACTCAATCACATGCAAGGAAATTTTTAAAAAAAAATGCATTTTTGCTTGCACATGATTGGATGATGGAAGTCATCAGAGATTCCCCTGATTTACTAAGCTCCGGAGCAACTGCTTTTACAGAGTGTAATTGCCCTTTGCAAAGTGCACAGTCTATTTGCCTTTAGTAAATCAACCCCAAGTCTTAGAATTAGGTCTACCTAAAATACAACTGCCAACCAGAATTTTACAAAGCAGTCTAACCTGGTGTAATCAAATTGAGTATTGAAAAAAAGGGCAGTTAGATTGGGCAGTTCCATCTTAAGAGCATTAACGGCCCCAGGCAATGCAGTGTACTGGGGCCCCGCATACACAATCACCCACGAGAATAAAAATGCATATTATTGCTAAGGCGATATTTTTTGGTACAGCAGTGCCAGGCTAATGACAGCTTCCAAGTTTGGCGGCTAGGTCCGGTGAACACACACACAGGGACTGGAGTAATTTGACTGCCCTGTGTTTGCCTGTTCTGGTGGAGGCATACAGGCATTCTTGCAATTGTGGGCTCCCCCTCCACGGGCCAAGTGGCCTGACAGCAGCACAGGGCCAGCTTGCCACCTGCTAAGTTTGGTGGCGGGATGCACACGGGAATCGGAACTAATGCTTGGCTGGGGTTGGATCACTGGGCAGATGGGGCCCCCTGGGCAAGTGGGGCCCCCGGGCAACTGCCCAGCGTGCCCATTCGGTAAGATGACCCTGAGATTGGGAGGGGGAATTGGCTCCTTTTTTTTATTATTTTTTTTATCAACTGGTTCAACAGAAAAAAAATGACCCATTTATGGCCAGTTAGGGATAACAGAGTACACAGAATCAATTATTTTTAAAACATTAACTCACTGATATGATTTGTAAATGTATAAAACAACGGAAATCACGTATTATTTATCCAGAAAGCATTTATTTTGCTGTCAACAATTCCTGAAAAATCTGTATGTGGCATGACATATAAAGTAGGCAAAATGAAAGACACCACTTTTTTTTTTTTTATTGCTTTAATGTTTATTTGATCAAAGGCCAGGCTACAATTTTGCAAAGCTGCTAAAATGTACTTTTAAGGAAACACCCCTGTTAATAATTCTTTGTGAACCAATCTCAAAGACCATTTTTCCCTGTCTGATTCAGAAACAACTATATATTCATTGAATATTCTCCCTTTTTTAGTTTGCAACTGGCCGCTTTGTTGTAAAAGCAAACAAAACGCTTTTTTTTTTTTTTTTTTCTTTCTTTGCTCTCCAAAGGCCTCTTGCTGGTTCATTAAGGTTTCATAACCTACCACACAACTGCCATCCCGGAGTGACTGCACAGTAATAATTCAGTCAATACCAATGTAATCATTGCACATTGTAGGTCTAATTGCTGCTTTCCTCTTTTTCTAAGAAACTTTCATTGCCTTTAAAATCATTGTTTGCTACTTGTGGCATGTTACACTTGTGTGAATAAAAAATGCGTATAATTTAAAAATGTGCTTTTTCATCAGGACTATTGTCTGCTCCTTTCACGACTATTATCTAGAGATGAACTGGGTCAGCTGAAAATGTTGCAGCAAAGTTGCCAACATTTGAAAATAATTGATAGAAAACCATGCAGGGATTAAAGGCTAAATTCACCTTCAGGAAACAAAAAAAATTAAGAAATGCATGTTTTTGCATTATTTTTTTTTACAAAAGAAGGAGAAAAACAGGAAGCGCCACCTAAGTGTAGTATTACATGCAATTTATTGTCCCACAATATATAAAAACTCACAAGATGTAAGTGTGTAATAGGCTCATCAAATAGGATAGGCAGGGGGAGCTGTTTCGATACATTCCTCTCTTTAACAGCGCCATCCATGGAACTGCATGTTGGCAAATCCAGCTCCTGCGGTTGTCCCGTACATAAACACCAGGAAGCAAACCAGCTAGGACCGCAAGTGGATGTGACATCACCAGAAGACGAAGAGCGGATTCAAAATCAGGTCACCATCTTTCTTGTAGGGGCTCCAGTACATTACTTTGCCCAAGGGCCCATGATTCTATTAAGGTGGCACAGTTTGTATGGGCTTTTAGTTACTAAACTGCAAAAAGTGTCAGTGAGCTCATAGTCCATTGAGAATTATAAGGCCATCTGCTGTGGTGGCAGACAGGACTTGTAGTTTATTCATTCACAGAACTCTGTGAGTGAATGATATGGCTGTGCATGTCACAGCAGCTATGGAAGAGAACAACTCTCACCTGTTGCCACATGGGAGGTCAGGGGTTGAGGGTTGGGGTGCTTTGCAACACATTACATGCTACACCCTAAATGTGGATGTAACATGTTGCTAAAGGTGGAGATAGCCTCTAAGAAGAAAAATGCATCATGCTTAGCCCACTGACAGGCAGAAACTTGTGTATGTAGGTAAAAAAAGTCAATAAAGTGGGTATTGAGTCACAGTTTATGTGAATCAAAGGATAAGATCCGTACACCTGTTGGTGCATGACCTTGGTAATAAATAGGTGCTCTTAGTGACTGTAGCGGAGGGCCCCATGTAAATTGTAGTAAACTATTGAGACATCACCAGCACATGTTGTAAACATATAATAGCGCAAGGTCCCCTCCTCAAGTGACATAGTGGGGGAAATTTACTAAAACTGGAGCACTCAGAATCTGGTGCAGTTGTGCATGGTAGCCAATCAGCTTCTAATTTCAGCTTGTTCAATTAGGCTTTGACAGTGGGAGCTGATCGGTTCCTATTGAGAGCTGTGCCAGATTTTGCACTACCTTGAGGAAGAGCCCCAAAAACATTGGCTTATTTGACTAATGTGACTTTGCCCTAATAATTATTAATGTATATGTTTGCAATGGAGTGTTGGTGATGGCTCATCATGTTACTGTGCTTTATAGTTTATGACTTGTAGTCTGGCTCCTTTCTCCTTTTACTTTGCTAATATGACAGTGGCGTGTCAGTCTATAGTACACCACTGTCACATTAGCACACACTGACCCACAACTGTCACTTTATAACTTAATAATAACATAATCACAAGGTGCTGTTTCCTGCGTGCTCTGCATGCTGAGATGGCAGACATCAATCTCCTTTCCTGAACCCTTTGCAGTGCAGCTGTACCCCCTGGCCAGTCCCTCCCCAAGACTACAGGACACCCCTGGGTAACCCACAAGACTCCCCACAGAGGACATCAGCAGAGCATGAGCCATAAATAGGCATTTTTTTGCACAGCCGGGGATGATTTACTCCCCAGGTTCAGCAACACTGGGTGTGTGGCCGAGATTTATTTGGGGTCACATCACATGGTAGGGTGTCCAAAGGGCCATGTCCCCCACTTCAAAATCATATCACCCTGGTTCTTCTATCTGTAGCACCCTCTAGCTAGTGTGCTAGGTGTACATAGTTGTAAGCTGTAGTGTAGGTAAAGTTAGAGTCAGGCTGGGTTGAATATGAGTCAGGGATAAGTGACTCAGGAAGGCTGGATGACTCATCAAGCAGCACCTCTGGTACCTCCCCCTACTTGCTGGAACCTTGGGGAAGCTTACAGGAGAATGGGTGGGAGGTTAGGAGGAGCTTCTTGGAGTATTGAGGAGGGCTCCAGCCAATCCCCAGCAAGTGAGCTGGCAGGTGGTGAGCACCACTTAAATACTCTGGGTCATGCCAGAGAAAAGGGAGTCGGTTGGAAGATGGAAATGCAGTGCTAAGGGCCCTGTCAATGACCCTTGAGGGTGCTCCCTAGTCTGAAGGGGGTGACCTCAGGCCTTAGGCTCAGGTGCTAGAGAGACCCAAGGAGGACTTCTTTCCTGGATGCATGGGAGCAGGGGAGAGGAGAGAGTCAGCGCATCCAGGAGGTCTCCAGGAGAAGTCAGCTGGGAGAGCTGGTGAGTGTGCAGTCTAGTAGAACTGTGGTGGAGAAGTAACCAGGTGGGCTAGGGAAAGGGGTAGCTACAGCCAGGCAGGCTGGGATCAGTAGCCACAGGGATGTAAGCTAGAAACTGTATTCTACTACACAACCCAAGGGGCCCAAGGGCCCAACCTGTAATGGGCTATTGCTCTAAAATCTGACTGTTGCCTTTTTTGTTAGATTACCTATCAGTGTGCCGGCTAGGATTTCTGCAAGCAAGTGTGCTGGAGGAAGGAGGAAGCAAAGAAGTGTATATAGACTGTATATAGAAAAGTTGTCCCTGAAGATTGTTTTGAAGTCAAGTGGGCATCCCATAATTTCCCTATACCTATGCAAGTTTTGAACAGGATGATCCCCTGATGACGTCAGCTCGTACTGACGAAACGTACGTCGGGAACGTGAAACCGTAACCACTTCCGGGTTGGAGGAGCGCTGGCGTCCAGCAGTGCTAATCGTCCCGCTATTGTGATATCTGTTTACAAGCGATTTGACATGGAAATTGTAGTAAGTGCAATATTTTATTAAAAACCGAAATGTTTTAAACTTACTGCACCATGAGAGTCTCTTTTGCTTTATATATGTCCGCATTGAGATCCTGGTTTTTTGTCTGAGAGCTCGCCATAGGATTATGGAAGTTGGAGCTGAGGATCGTTTTATTGATTGGATCCAAATGTCTATGTGACCCCCTATAATCAAGGGGTCATATACTTCTGGTAAGAAGTACCTTGCTTGAACACTGGGTGGAAGTGTGGAGGTGGAGGTTTTTCAACACCACTATCAAGTCTTTGCTTTATCTTATCTAGTATTGTCAACGCTTCATGGACTTTAATGATTCTCTGTTGCTGTATATGGACATTACATTTTTGATATTAAGCTAATATTGAGATTTTTTCCACACCACTATTTATATATATGTGTATTTGCACAAGCACTTTGATTATGATATATGTTGAGCGCAATATTATATTCTTTTAAAATTGTCACAGCATCACAGCTTTTTGTTTGCAGCTCACAGTGAGGAAGAAACTCCTCAAAGATTCACATTTATTTATATATATATATGTTTTGTGTTTTACCACGGGGCTATTTAACCCTTTTAGATAATTAATCTTTTGCGCAGTTTCCTTTGGTTTCACTAAATTTATCTGCAAGTTTTATCCCCACAATAAAAATACAAAAAACAAGCACTGAACCATTCTGACTCTGGGAGCCTGTGAACATTTGGTGTGCTTAGCTGTGCAGGGTTGGAGATCCCAGTTCACCAGCGGCTCCTACATGGTGTGTGCTACATTGGGACTCTGAGAATGACACAGCCAGCTCTTAGTTGGGGCACAGAAGCAGCGAACTAGAGGATTTTTCCCCAGACTGACAATGCTCCTATTACCAAGAGAAAACAGAGGGGGAAAGCCAAAAAAAAAGCAAAAAAAAAAAGAAAGAAAAATGAATGCAGCCACCACATATAATGATTGGTAAGCTGCAATAAAAATACATTTTTGGTTTTGGGTTTACTTCGGCTTTAAAGCGGAGTTTCACCCTATTTTTGATCTTTGGCACCCCGGCGTTGCTGATTGCATTGCAATGAATGTTTGGGATTTTGTTTTTTCAAAGCATATTACCTGTAGGATGAATATAAATCTCCATTTCCGTTGTACTTCACCGCGGCGAGGTACGTCATATCCTGCCGCCTGTTGGCTCCTGGGATATACGTGTCATCAATCCAAGGAACAGTGTGGTATGCTAACTTTCTTCTGGGTTTTATATATTGATTGACAGGTTGCTATAACAACAAGGCAGGAACTTCCTCCAATGCCGCCATTGCTGTGGCATCCTACAATGCAACGAGTGTGCAGCAATTTGTACACAGTGTGCAGGCATGAGATTGGGAGGTGCATGCTGGGTAGCCAGCAGCAGCATATCCCGGAATAAGCTCCTAGCAGGCTTCAGATGCCTACAATGAACATAGGAGCTTGCATGTCACATAGGCTATAGTGAGTACATGTACCAACTAAATAACAACAAAGATTACATGTACAGCATATACCAGATTAAATGAGATAGACTGTGACAATCACAGGGATGTTTTTTACAAAAAAAATTACTGGAGCTCTGCTTTAAGTTAAGAAGAGCTCTGCCAAGTTCTCAATTGCAGAGAATCAGCTAGAACGGTCAGCTCAGTAGAGTGTGTTAAAAAAAGAGCTGGATGCATTCCAAAATGCACAAAACAATAACTGGATATTAACATTTATGGTCAATAACATCAGGGATTGTTGATCCAGGGAATGGCTTTCTAGGGAATAAGGAAGTAAAACATTTTTTTTTTCCCCCGCTGCAGCAAATTGGATCATGCTTTATAGGGGTTTTCTTTGCCTTCCTCTGGATCAACGGTGTGTATAGGATTCTGAATAAGTTTGTTTGCTATTTATTTATTCCCTTTTTTCTAACCTCTATACAAAACTAAAAAAAAAAAAATAGTTTTGATTAGTATAAGCACATAAAGGATAAAATGACAATGATACTAGCACGTTACATAGTTCATATCACTTTATTGTTTCATGATGGATCCATTCAGGAGAAGGAAGCAAATTACATCCAACCTTTGCTTTATTCCGAGGAAAAATGGCAGCTCGCAGAACCTTATTAATTTTGCTAATAAAAATGAGGAAACTGTAACTTTGCCTATTAAAAAAGTGTGGAAGCAGCAGGCACCACAATTATTTCTGAAAGGGTAATTAAGCTTTGTCTAATAAAATATAAATTCCCCAGCGAAAGAGGCCTTCTCCATAATGTGCAAGAGTCTGGATTTGGGTATCAGCTAGAAGGAGGGATTGCATTTAATCGTTTCATTCTCTGGGTCAGCCGGAGTGTTACACAAAACTATAGCACAATTGTCCTTTTCTTTCTATGTGAAATGTGACCATCACACAAATATCTCTCTTTCCATTTTCTCCAAAGTATGTGGTATTATAATCTCCGCAGGCAATAAAGCAGGCACAATTGTTGTCACACTGTGCTGTGAGATTGCGCTGGGATATGCTCAGAATACTGCGAGGTGTATATGGCATCTGCTTCAGTCACAGCTCTGTATGAGGAGACCTGAATAAAAGGTGTGAGAAAAACACACAGTATGAGTTTTCATTTTGGGGAAATAATCACGTAAATGTAAATTGAAGATTCGGATTTATACTGGAAGGGCTGCCTACCGACTGACTACTTCAGGTTTTCATCCAAGCAATGCTGCATTGCACCAAAAACACCCCACTTCCTTTTGTCAGTTATCTGGTGGTTGGAGAACCCCTGCCTGTGATTACTGATGAGCTTGGGTTCAGTCCAAACCCAGGTTCCTCCAAACTTGAGGATGCAGAAGCAGCAGAGCCCCAGTGGTGAGTGAAGGACACACAGTGACATTCTATAACTGTATAGTGTTAGTGTACAGGATCTGTCCTCAGACTCCTCAAATGTGTAATGTCATCCCATCCTCCTCCTCCCCCCTCTTCCTCTCCCCCTCTTCCTCCACTCCCCCTCTTCCTCCTCTCCCCCCCTCCTCCTTCTCCCCCCTCAGTCCT
This sequence comes from Pelophylax lessonae, assembly GCF_965119305.1. Classification (NCBI taxonomy): domain Eukaryota; kingdom Metazoa; phylum Chordata; class Amphibia; order Anura; family Ranidae; genus Pelophylax; species Pelophylax lessonae. The sequence continues at coordinate 191,557,542 of NC_138777.1, read as the reverse complement.
CCTCCTCCCTCTTCTCCCCCCTCCTCCTCCTCCCTCTTCTCCCTCCTCCTCCCTCCTCTCCCCCCCCAGTCCCCCTCCCTCTTCTCCCCCCTCCTCCTCCTCCCTCTTCTCCCTCCTCCTCCCTCCTCCCCCCCAGTCCTCCTCCCTCTTCTCCCCCCCTCCTCCTCCCCCTGCTCCCCCCCTCTTCCCCCTCCTCCTCCTCCTCCCTCTTCTCGCTCCTCCTCCTCCCTCTTCTCCCCCCTCCTCTTTCCTCTCCTCCCCCCTCCTCCTCCCTCTTCTCCCCCCTCCTCCTCCCTCTTCTCCCCCTCCTCCTCCCTCTGCTCCCCCCCTCCCTCTTCCCCCCTCCTCCCTCTTCCCCCCTCCTCCCCCTCTTCTCGCTCCTCCTCCTCCCTCTTCTCCTCCCCTCCCTCTGCTCCCCCCTCCTCCCCCTCTGCTCCCCCTCCTCCCTCTTCTCCCCCCTCTTACCCCCAGTCCTCCTCCCTCTTCTCCCTCCCTCCTCCTCCTCCCTCTTCTCCCCCCCTCCTCCCCCCCTCCTCCCACTTCTCCCCCCCTTCTTCTCCCCCCGTCCCCCTCCCTCTTCTCACCCCCAGTCCTCCTCCCTCTTCTCCCCCCTCCTTCCTCTACTCCCCCCTCCTTCCTCTACTCCCCCCTCCTTCCTCTACCCCCCCTCCTTTCTCTACTCCCCCCTCCTGCCTCTTTTCCCCCCACTCCCTCTTCTCTCCCCAACCTCCTCCCTCTTCTCCCCCACTCCTCCCTCTTCCCCCTCCTCTCTTCCCCTCCTCCCTCTTCTTCCCCCCCTCCCTCTTCTCCCCCCCCTCTCCCTCTCCATCTCCCCCACCCCTTCTCCTCCCTTGGTAGCAGTGATTAAAAGGGTAGGGGAATACATGGGCAGGGCAAAGGGGGCAGAGCCAAGGGGCGGAAAAATGAGGTTTTCCCTAGAGTGTTAAAAATCCTTGCACCGGCCCTGGTGGGCATATGAGATGCAGGGGGGAAATTCCCTGTCCCATGGCCACCATACACAAAGAGTGGGGATGCTCTTAACTCCATTAGCATATGGTCAACATCAATTATCAGTGATCTGATATGGGCCTATGGCATCATTGACCTAATATGGGCACCCAGGTCAGTGTCATCATTAACCTAATATGGACACATGATCAATGTCATCATTGATCTGATGTGGGCATATGTCATCATTGACCTAATATGGGCAACCAGGTCAGTGCCATTGTTAACCTAATATGGACACATGACAAGTGTCATAATTGACCTAATATGGGCATATGCTCAATGTCATCAATGATGGGCACATGATTGAAGAGGTAGATCTGGGATTTTAAACGCGCCAGACACAAAATATAATATAAAAATCTATTTTTATTATAATCATTAAAAATATTGAATCAGAAAAAAACATTTATGAAGAAGTTATCCAAACAGTACTGTTGCAATATTTTCATCTCTACATGTTTCGCCAGACTTTGGCTTCTTCAGGAGATTTTGCTATTTTCATCTCTACATGTTTCGCCAGACTATGGCTTCTTCAGGAGATTTTGCTAGAGTATTGCATAACAACTCACTAAAAAAGAGCAATATATCTATACACAAATATATCAATACAAGAATGTCAATAAATCTACATTAGAACAAATCATGGTATGTGCTATTCAGATAGATTCCGGTAATTAAAACCCATAATATGAATGAGCACACATATTTTTGGGTAAACTGGGGGGATCCCCTCACCTTGATTGTTATTATCAAATAGATGACTGTTAGGAATCCAACATTCTATATTGCATAGGGATATCAGAGTGGAAAATAGGAGTCCATAAGACAGACCAGCCATCTGAGGGGGAAAAAGATACACCCAAAATCGATTGAAAAAGGTCCAAAAAAAAATATGCCTTATAAATCTCACAAGGGAAGAGGGAGATCATACCTCAACTTAATGCAGATTGAAGTCAATGAATTTCAAAAATCAAAATTCCAAATCACTATGCAAGCTTAGTAGATCCAAGAGTGGGGTTAATGATGGGCACATAATTAATATCATCAATAGGGGTACATGGTAAATGCTATCAATGATGGGCACGCAGGCAATGTTATCAATGATGGGCACACAGTCAATGCCATCATTAACCTGATATGGGCACATGGTCAACGTCATCATTGACCTAATTTGGGCACATGGTCCATGTCATCATTAACCCAGTATGGGCACATAGTCAATGTCATCATTGACCTAAAATTAGCACATTGTCAATGACACCATCAACCTAATATGGGCACATGGTCAATGTAATTATTGCCAAAAAAACAACAATATCTCTCCTGCGCTCGAGTGGTATGCGGGAAGGTGAATGTTCTAGGCGGTTTTATGACACAAATGAAGTGGTCTTGCTGCCCCCCTCAGGACCAAGGGTATCCAAAAGGCACTAAAAGAAACAACAAGAGAAGGGCGCACTGACCTTGTGCATTACCACTTAAAAGTTTATTAAAATCAAAGAAGGGTGGAGTACAATATACTCACAAACGTAGCATATGAACAAGCATATAGGAAATGGGCACCATTCACTTCCAGGACACTTTTCTACTGATGGATAGCATGATGGCATCCTCAAAACCTAATGTGGCTTACGCGTTTCGAGGGAGGACCCTCTTCCTCAGAGCCAAAATCGCACATGGACAATGTAATTATTGACCTAATATGGGCATATAGTCAATGTAATTATTGACCTAATATGGGCACATGGACAATGTTATTATTGACCTAATATGGGCACATAGTCAATGTAATTATTGACCTAATATGGGTACATAGTCAATGTCAGCACTGACCTAATATAAACACATTAGGACAATGTTACTGAGCTAATATGGTTATATTAGGTCAATGATGTATTGAATATCCCCACCACTTTGTACGTGCAGCTACATGGCAGGGAATCTCCAGCCTGAAGCTCATTGACTCAGCAAGGACAGCTAACCTCCAGGTACTTGGGACTGAACCCAAGCTCATCTCGATATTAGAGGAGAGTTTGCAAACACAACCATTGCAGTCACCTTGCTGTCTCCCAAATGCAGAAAACATGATGTAGCCTGTAAGGTGATTTAGACATACCTTGGAAATATTTAACAGACTAAGGATACAGGAAGCAGGTAGAGAGGATGGTACCCAGGACATCATTCAGGAAGACCCTGACCCTGTAAGGTGCTGGGTGTATTCTGGCTACAGGGAAATACAGAGACCGCAGATTAGGGGAAACTGAATACAGCTATTGATTTTAGCACAACTGCAGTGTTTGTTAGCTACTATAAGTTACTCCCTGAGCTGGATCAGTTGCCTGAAATGGCTCTTTAAAGGACTGAGTGTTTACTTTTCAAAGTTAAACTTTAGGCAGATGTTAATGTAGTTCTTTATCATTAATATGTTAATACATTTATTTCCTAAATGCAAGCAGTGCAGATACCTAAATCTGACCAGATATCAACCTCCTGCAATCCCTGTAAAGCAGGGCTGGAGTGTGAGAGGAAGAAACAGTACAAGGAGACAATCGTGGGCTGCCAAGAAATCTGCTGATATGAAAAGAAAGCAGAATATCAGCGAATGAATGGGTTGAATGATTCTGGCCATCATATTGAGGACATCTAGTGGCAGAAGACAAGTACTGCGGAACAAGTACTGCCTTGTTGGCCTAGGCCGAGATACAGCACTGCACCCTTGCCTTGGCAAATAAAACTGTTCCTGTATATGTCTTTCATCGATGTGTTTAGCTGTTTGCCTGGAGTTCAGATTTAAAGCATCGTGGCATACGCTGGAATTGCCCTTTAACTTCTCTTCTAAAGTTTGTATGTGGGACAGAGCACACAGTAAACACTATAAACTAAGATCAGCGGGGAAGCGGCAAGTGTTGAAAGGGGTGATAAAAAACAGCTTCAGGCTGCGTATTCACACATCCACGTCTGAGTACCAGAATTTCCGTATGACAGCCCCTCTCCCGCTGGCCTCCTTATATACTCTATTACATTATTTACTTCTTATAACATAGCACTCCATTAATGCTCCTTCAGGTCCCGCTGTTTTTCTGAGTTCAAGGAGACTAAAAAGAAGGAAAAAAAAAAGCCCACAGATATAGTTGGAGTCGAATTCTCTGTTAGCATCTCGTTAATACTGCTTGGCGGAGATCATTATTAAAAGACTGATATGTGGCCATTATTCCATGCCTCATTTTCTGCTTCAGCTCCTGGGTTTCTGGGGTATTGGTCTCCAGTGAAATTAGCAGTACAGAAGGTACCGACTCTCGCTTATAAAGGAAGAGCCCGTTCCCTACTGTCATTTTACAGTTTATGTCTCTTAGTCACCGTGAAGAAAGTAATGCGGCGCTCATTGCGCAGATGGCTTTTTAATCTGATAGATATTTCCAGCAGGGGTCTGTGCACAAGGGGGCAGATCAAACGGGGTTAACCGGAGTAACTTCACGAGAACATGCTGTATTTAAAATTGACCTGAGCCCTCCTTGTCAGCAATCAACTAGCCATCTACCGGAGCTACATCTGTATTCTGTTTAAACTTGTCCACTAGAAGGGGAAAAAAAAAATTTGCTTTTAACAAATGTTCTTAGTGCGAGCATTGGATTTCTGAAAGCGCCAGCCTGCGGTCTCTAAATATACAAGCTTTATTTTTTTTTTTTGTTTTTTTGTACATCTGAAAGATAATGAAGCCTTGAGAGACAGTACATTGTCAGGCTTGTTTTAAAGAACTGGCGTTAGGGCTTATTTAATAAAGCAGCACAAAAGGCAACAGCGATGTTACCTACCAGATTGTTGCAGCCAAGCTAGTAAAGGATGAACTGTGATTGGTTGCTATGGGTAATTGCACACCGCTACACTTGGGTTAGGAAGGTACAGTATCTCACAAAAGTGAGTACACCCCTCAAACTTTTGTCAATATTTTATTATATCTTTTTATGTGACAATGCTGAAGAAATGACACTTTGCTACAATGTAAAGTAGTGAGTGTACAGCTTGTATAACAGTGTAAATTTGCTGTCCTCTGAAAATAACTCAACACACAGCAAATAATGTCTAAACCACTGTCAACAAAAAGTGAGTACACCCCTAAGTGAAAATGTAAAAATCGGGCCCAAAGTGTCAATATTTTGTGTGGCCACCATTATTTTCCAGCAACCCTCTTGGGCATGGAGTTCACCAGAGCTTCACAGGTTGCCACTGGAGTCCTCTTCTACTCTTCCATGATGACACTGGATGTTAGAGACCTTGCCCTCCTCCACCTCCTGTTTAAGGATGCCCCACAGATATTCAATAGGGTTTAGGTATGGAGACATGCTTGGTCAATCCAACACCTTTACCCTCAGCTTCTTTAGCAAGGCAGTGGTTGTCTTGGAGGTGTGTTTGGGGTCATTATCATGTTGGAATACTGCCCTGCAGCCCACTCTCGGAAGGAAGGGGATCATGCTCTGCTTCAGTATGTCACAGTACATGTTGGCTTTCATGGTTACCTCAATGAACTGTAGCTCCCCAGTGCCGGCAACATTCATGCAGCCCCAGACCATGACACTCTCACCACCATGCTTGACTGTAGGCAAGATACACTTGTCTTTGTACTCCTCACCTGGTTGCCGCCACACACGCTTGACACCATCTGAACCAAATAAGTTTATCTTGGTCTCATCACACCACAGGACATGGTTTCAGTATTCCATGTCCTTAGTGTGCTTGTCTTCAGAAAACTTTTTGCAGGCTTCTTGTGCATTATCTTTAGAAGAGGCAAATTTGATGCAGTGTGCAGCGTATGGTCTGAGCACTGATAGGCTGACCCCCCACCCCTTCAACCTCGGCAGCAAAGCTGGCAGCACTCATACGTCTATTTCCCAAAAACAACCTCTGGATATGACGCTGAGCACGTGCACTCAACTTCTTTGGTCAGCCATGGCGAGGCCTGTTCTGAGTGGAACCTGTCCTGTTAAACTGCTGTATGGTCTTGGACACTGTGCTGCAGCCCGTTTCAGGGTCTTGGCAATCTTATTATAGCCTAGACCATCTTTATGTAGAGCAACAATTCTTTTTTCAGATCCTCAGAGAGTCCTTTGCCATGAGGTGCCATGTTGAACTTCCATTGACCAATATGAGAGAGTGAGAGCGATAACACCAAATTTAAAACACCTGCTCCCCATTCACACCTTAGACCTTGTAACACTAAACAGTCACATGACACCGGGGAAGGAAAATGGCTAATTGGGCCTAATTTGGAAATTTTTACTTAGGGGTGTACTCACTTTTGTTGCCAGCGGTTTAGACATTAATGGCTGTGTGTTGAGTTTTTTGAGGGGACAACAAAATTACACTGTTATACAAGCTGTACACTCACTACTTTACTTTGTAGCAAAGTGTAATTTCTTCAGTGTTATCACATGAAAAGGTATATTAAATATTTACAAAAATGTAAGAGGTGTACTCACTTTTGTGAAATACTGTATATGGCAAATATAAAGGCACATACAAATGCAGCTATGAATTCATACAAGAAAAGGAGGTTTTAGGCGCAGAGGTTTGGTAATAATAGCTAATATGCAAGAAGTGTAATTATAAGGCACAGTGAGGGAAAAAAGTATTTGATCCCCTGCTGAATTTGTACGTTTGCCCACTGATAAAGAAATGATCAGTCTATAATTTTAATGGTAGGTTTATTTTAACATTGAGAAATAGAATAACAACAAAGAAAAAAAAAAACTGAAAAACGCATTTACAAAAAGTTATAAATTGATTTGCATTTTAATAAACAAAATAAGTATTTGATCCACTATTAATCAGCAAGATTTCTGGCTTTCTGATGTCTTCTATACAGGTAACGAGCTGAGATTAGGAGCACTCTCTTAAAGGGAGTGCTCCTAATCTCAGCTTGTTACCTGTATCAAAGACACCTGTCCACAGAAGCAATCAATCACTCTGATTCCTATCTCTACACCATGGCCAAGACCAAAGAACTGTCCAAGGATGTCAGGGACAATTGTAAACCTATTCAAGGCTGGAATGGGCTACTAGACCATTGCCAAGCAGCTTGGTGAGAGGGTGACAACAGTTTGTGCCAGGGGCGTAACTACAGGGGTTGCAGGGGTTGCAATCGCAACCGGGCCCCATGCTCAAGGGGGCCCATGTGGCTCCCCTGTACACCGGGGGCAGCATGTAGATAAATCACTGTCCTCCTTTTTCCTTCTGTAGCTGCAGGAGGAAAATGGAGGAGATTGGTTCCTCTGTACGCTGCCCCCCGCCACTTCTCCTATCCAGTATACTTGTGTTCTGCTGTCTCTGGGCCCCTGTGTGCTTCCCTGGTCCCCCCCCCCTTCTGTGCTGCCCCCCCCCCCCTTCAGAATGCTCCCTTCCCTCTCCTGCCAGCTGCTGCAGGGGATGTGTTACAATAGAGAAACCAGGAAGGGGTCGGTAAATATGTAATTTAACAGCTCCTTCCTTTTCTGAATGGACAGAGTCATAGTCAGTGACATTGTAAAAAAATTAAATAAAATTATAAAAAATAATACAATTAAAATACCAAAAAAAAAAAAACTACTGACACCAGTGGGTGAACTTCCAGGATCGCAAAGGTCACACTTGCGACAGGAAACTGGCATTCCACCACTGTGGGGAGGCCCCAAGATGGCAGGAAGGGGGCCCACTGCAGAACTTGTGAAAGGGTCCCGCTGAGGGACCGTAATAAAGTGCCCCGCAACTAGAGTAAAGGGCCCCAGGGCGCCAGGGGTCCAGGGGGCCCTTCATGGTTTCTTGCACCGGGGCCCTGAAGGTTCTATTTACGCCTCTGGTTTGTGCAATTATTCGCAAATGGAAGAAACATAAAATAACTGTCAATCTCCCTCGGTCTTGAGCCCCATGCAGGATCTCACCTCGTCGAGTTTCAATGATCTTGAAGACGGTGAGGAATCAGCCCAGAACTTGTCTATGATCGAAAGGCAGCTGGGACCATAATTACCAAGAAAACAATTGATAACACACTACGCCGTGAAAGACTAAAATCCTGCAGCGCCCGCAAGGTCCCCTGGTCAAGAAAGCACATGTACAGGCCTGTCTGAAGTTTGCTAATGAACATCTAAATTATTCTGAGGAGAACTGGGTATAAGCGTTGTAGTCAGATGAGACCAAAATCAAGCTCTTTGGCATCAACTCAACTCGCAATGCTTGGAGGAGGAGGAATGCTGCCTAGGACCCTAAGAACACCATCCCCACCATCGAACATTGAGGTGGAAAAATTATGCTTTGGGGGTGTTTTTCTGCTAAGAGGACAGGGCAACTTCATCGCATCAAAGGGATGATGGACGGGGGCATGTACTGTCAAATCTTGGGTGAGAACATCGTTCTCTCAAGCCAAAGGAACCAAAGCCCTTCAGGTTTGGGAAGGGAGGGCACATGCCCCTATGTGGTACAGCGCATGCTCCAAAACATGTTGCATTCTAGTCCTGAGCCCTGCGTCATTCCGCTCATGGCAGCCCACGGCGCTGCGTTCCACCCGCTTCAGGAAGGACCTTGGCCGGCTTTCTCCTCCACACGGGGACTCCTGCCACATTTCACCTGGCGGTACAAGCAGCTCCTGTGGCCTGCTCCAACTGGAGTTCCGGACCTACACTTATTGATGTGCCTGTTTTTTTACCTGTTCATTGTAAGTAGCCCTATTGTAGGGTTTTTAAAATGCACTGTCTTACATCACTTAGAGGCGCTTCTCTGTTTTTGTTAGCTATGAATTAACTACATTATTAAAAATTATAATAACCCCTTTGCATCTAGTGGTTAAACAAATCTAAACGCCTAAGCACAATTTTGCAGTTTTGACAAAAGGCCTGGCTCGCAGTCTCCGCTCTAATTTATCCCAAAGGTGTTCATTTGGGTTGAGGTAAGGACTGTATAAGCCAGTCAAGTTCCTCTACTCCAAACTCGCTTGTCCATGTCTTTATGGACCTTGTTGTGCACTGGTCCAAATCATTTGGTGGAGGGGGGATTATGGTGTGGGATTGTTTTTCAGGGTTTGGGCTTGGCCCCTTAGTTCTAGTTAGGGGAACCATTAGGACATCAGCATACCAAGACATTTTGGACAGTTTCATGCTCCAAACTTTGTGGAAACAGTTTGGGGATGGCCCCTTCCTGTTCCAACATGGCTAACATGTAACATGTACATCACCAGTGCACAAAGCAAGGTCCACAAAGACATAGATGAGTGAGTTTGGGGTGGAGGAACTTGACTGGCCTGAACAGAGTCCTGATCTCAACCCTATAGAACACCTTTGGGATGAATTAGAGCGCAGACTGAGAGCCAGGTCTTCTCTCCAACATCTGTGCCTGACCCCACAACTGCGCTTCTGAAAGAATGGTCAAACATTCCCATAAAAAAAAAACACTCCTAAACCTTGTGGACAGCCTTCCCAAAAGAGCTGAAGCTGTTATAGCCGCAAAAGAATAGGCCAACTCAGTATTGAACCCTACGGACTAAGACTAGGATGCCATTAAAGTTCATGTGTGAGTAAAGGCAGGGGTTTCAGTACTTTTGGTAATATAGTGTACGAGCAGGCCGGTTTGCAGTGAGATTTCAATGCCCGGTCTAGTGCGATTTTGATCAGCGGTTCAGGTGCAATTCCAAAGCAAATTGTAGCGTATGAGATTAGAAATATTTTTTAAATTGCACTGCGACTGCCCGCACATATGTGAACAAGCTGTTAAAACTCACTGAAACGTGCGTAAAAACTGATGTGAAACTGATATCCCTGCAAGTGAAATCTGTGCGGTTTTCCTATCAGCTTTCATGCATATATGGTGGGAAGGAGTCCTAAACCCCTCGTACTCGGTCTTAAAAAGCTGGTATCAGTGAATCCCTAATATTAACCCCCCCCCCCAAAAAGATAAAGTAATAAATGCCGCTGCATATCGAATGTCACCATATCTTCCAGTTCCCGGTTTTGTGCAGTCTTTATAACCCCAACCCCTTGAGAAAACGTGAACACTCCAGTGTACATTTTTTCCTATGTTCACGGTCTTCATGTGTGCGGTATACACCTGTTAAGGGGTTTACACTTTGTCTGTGCTATATAGAATCCATTATTATTTTAGAAAATATGTCATTGTCCAATGTGGCTTTGTGTAAAAAATTATTTTAATGCATACAGATAAAATTTGGAAATATTTTATCCTATGTATATGTGCCTTTAAAGTACATGATTTTTGAGCTTTCAACACAGTGTCTTTATAACATAATCAGCCCATGAAAGTTTTCTTTGTTGAATTTCCAGGTATAGGGTGTCTCCTTTGTTTCCAATGTCTCATTGGTGCCACCTGGACGTGCGTACTCCTGCCGCCTGGTGTCTTGCATGTGGGACGCATGTGCAGAAGGGGCCCCAGCCTTTCAGCGCTCTAGTGCATGCACAGTAGGGGCTGCTGGCTCTGTGCCAAGCCAGTGCATGCACAATACTGTGCTGAAATTTCTAAGCATGGTACCGCACACGTGGCCAGCGTGTCCTACTGTGCATGCACAGCATCAGATATAAGAGACAACCGCCCTTACTGTGTATGCACCAGCCATACAGTGCCAGCTGCCCCTACTGCACATGCGCCAGCTAAGCACAGCATCAGATCTAAGAGACAGTGGCCGCTATTGCACATTAGCCAGCCACACAATGCTGGCTTCCCATACTGCACATGCACCAGCTGAGCACAGCATCATATCTAATAAAGTGGACGCTATTGAGCATGTGCCAGCTATACAGTGCCAGCTGCCCCTACTGCCCATGCACAGGCTGGGCACAGCTCCCAAGGGAAAAATGGCATTCAAATGTAAGACTTAGGGGAACAAAATATAATAGTAAGTTTTCTAAAAGCAAGTGCTGAATTTAACCTGACATCAGTTTCTTGCAGTCCAAATACATGTAACCAGGTGCTTGACTAAGAATGGAGAATGAGAAAAACACTGGCTGGAGCTGCTCTCTGCAGCTATTGCCCTGCGGGGCTGAACTGGTTAATAGCTATATCAGGAAAAGGGGGGGAGCTGCTGAGCAAGACAAGTTCAATAGACTGAGTCAGGCAGCACTGTATTGTGGGAATTGTAGTCCAGAGGAGAGAGACTCTACTGAGATCAAGAGCTTTTACACTGCATTTCCCAAAGGAAGAGATTGCCAGGAGGAGGGGAAAGAGCTGCATTTTCTCAGGCTGTGGCGGACACAGCTTCTTCTTGCCATAAGGGACCCCGGAGAGTTCACATTGCTGTCAAGTGAGAACCACCACGGCTGCATAACAGGGGCCTGAGTGGGAGCCGTAGGGCTGAGCCCAGCTGTGTTGACAGTCACGTGGGTGCAGAGCAAAGAGTGTACTAATTGCTGTGTTGTGTGGCAGGATGGTGAGCTGCTGCTGTGGGGATTTACTATCTGTTACAAGAGATAATGAGCCCTTTAGCAACTGACCATACAGCCATCTAATAACCTTATTGCTGCCTGTAGACTTGACTAGGCCTATTCTTGTTCTGGTGTAAGGGATAGGGTGGAGGGGGAACTCTTCTTTTTTCATCTATTCAAAAGTTTGGAAACCCCTGCTTTAGAACATACTGTGTGAACTGACAAAAGGGGTGAGATGAGGCAAGTCTAGCTGGTGCAGCGACCATTCAACCATTCATTTTGCTGAAGCCCACAAAGTTGGAAGCACCCTCAACAGTGACAGGACGCCGCTGGAGGGCGATGATTTCAGCTAAGTCTGTCATAATATGCTAGTATGCAATGCATACTAGCACATTATGACTTCAACTGCACGGGGCCCCATTTTTTTTTTTTTTTTTTTTGCGGTTTACTACAGCTTTACCAACTTAGCTATTGATAAGGAAATTATTATTATTATTATTAGTTGAACTGAATGGAATCAGATTACCTATGTAACTACAGTATAGAAGGAAATAATACATAAAAAAATATTCTAGAGCAGGGGTCCCCATTCAACGGGCCACAGACCATTGCAGGTCTGTGGCCTGCGGGGAGTCAGGCCATGTGGTGGGCAAAGCATACCAACACTGCCACCCTCCGATCACCAGAGAGTGTCTGCTCCCCATCTCCTAACACCACAAAGTGATCACAATGAAGCCAAAGAGGAGGGAGGAGAGCCCTGTCGGGGAAAGGATCTCATGGAGCACTGGTGAGATCAAGGCTGCCTGCTCCCCTCCCCCTCCCAATAAGAGGACAAGCTGCCCCCCCATTGACACTGACACCAGGTGACAGGCTGCAACTACAACCCACACTACCCTCCCTCCCCAGGCTGTAGAGGGGTTGAGTACTGTGGCGGTCCCTGGTGAAGGGGAGGTTGAGGATCACTGTTCCTGAAGTCTGGTAAATGGCCACCACCTTTTATTACCAGCCATAAGGACAAAGGGGTGACTTTACAATGCTTAACATTCGCCTTTTATCTGCTAATGAAGGAAACAGGAAAAAAATGTTCTCTTGACCCATCTCTCATAATAATCCCATGGAAATACACCGCTCAAATACATTAAAGGAACACTTTTTATTTTGTTTACAAAATATTTTATTGGAAAGTAATACAGAAATAAAATATAGATCAGTACAACAATATATAGATCAATGTGGTAACAGAGCAATATACAGAATAACTAACTGAAGAAAAAAGGGAAGTACAAATGGGTAAAAAAGACCCGGGTACATACAGGATAATAAGGAGTAAAGCAAAATGAATCTTGAAACAGAGTAGAAGCATCTAAAGTATATCAGAACCTTTCTGTTCACCGTGTAGACCTCAAAGTAGACAAGGAACAGTGCCAGACAGCCATCAACAGTTAAAATTATCCCATACATCCCATTTGGTATGGAAAACTGGCATGGATCCTTGTATAGAGTGCAGCACTTTCTTGGACGTTTTAATGTTGTCCATTCTGGAGATTACCTGCTGCCATGAAACCATGTCTGACCTCCAATTGAAAGCTATCATCCAGTGGATAGAGGATATTAAGATGTGAAGTAGTTTAGATTTGTGGGGGGGAGCCCCTAAGATGTGGGCATATAACAGGCATATACTTGGGGTGAGAGAGATATCACGGTCGGTTATGAACGGTAGCAGCTGACCCACCTTTCTCCAGATGATCTGAAGACAGTCACAGCTCCAAAATATGTGCAGGAGCGTGCCCTCCTCAGAGCAACCCCTGAAACACTGGGGAGAAACTGAGTCATAATAGGTATGTAGCAAGGAGGGGGTCAGGTACCATCTGGTGAATAATTTAATTGGAGAATCTCTACGCGTGGAAAAACGTGTGCATGCCCGCATATTTTTGATCATGTTCCTCCAATCCAGGGTTGAAAAGGAGCAACCAAGTTCTTCCTCCCATTTAAGCATATATTTATGTTTATCTGATAAAGGAGTATTATTAAGGTGGTTATATAATAGGGAGATTAAGCCCTTACCTCTAGGGGAAGAGCAGCAGATATTTTCAAAAGGGGTGAAGGGAGGAAGTAATGTTAGGGAATGGTTGGATTTGAAGAATTCCCTAATAATGTCAAAGTGGGTACGTTCTGATTCGGGAAGTTTGTGTAAAGCGATAATTTGGTCAAAGGAGTGAAAGACGTTACTGGTAGAGAGTGCCTTGTGGGAGACTAGACCACGTGAGATCCAGGGTTGGAGCTGTTCCCTATCTAAGGGGAAAGAGAGCGAGTCAACCTCCGACATAAAGGTTGCTAATGGGGAGATCTGGGAGAGCAGGGCACTAGAGTCCTTATATTTAAGCCATAATTATAGTAGGTTGTAAACAATTTTGTTAGATTGGAGGTGATTTTTTAATGCGTCCAAAATCCGCCCGCGGGGATCCACAGCCCGCCCGTCTGGCCGCGAACACCACCCTTGGTGCCCGGGTGAGGTCAGGGTGGGGATCAACACAGGCGGAATGGTGGGGACAAACCAGCGAAAGGGGAAAGAGGGAGGCGTAAGATTGGGTTAACTGAAGGCACGCCAAAAACTAAAGAGCACATATATCTGCTATTTTGTGAACCAGTATCTGCACAGTCAGGTTGAGGGGATAGGTCCCCATGTCCAGTTGAATGGCAAAATTACAAGGACCAACAACCGCGCCGCATCTAACGCCAAATAAGGCAGACATGCCACACCAGGTATAGGCTCGAGGGAGCCCTCCAGGAGCCCAGAAAAAAGAAAAATAAAAACTTTTAAAAGGTTCCCAGATTGGATTTATGCAGACCAATGAGACTCCAACAGACGATTATCAGATAGAGGAATCCCTGAATGGATTTTGCCCATGGCGACTGTCTCTTCTGGAGGCAGGAGTAGACCAGATTGGCGAGGGTCTGGGAGTAATCTGTTGATGAGTTGCAGGCTCGGCTGTGATAAGGCCCAGCTTAATGAGAAGCTCTTTTCCCTCTGCAAGATTGTAAACTACATAGGTAGAGCCATTGTGGGGAACTGTTAGTTTAAAGGGGAAAACCCATCTATAGCGAATTCTGGCAGCCTGCAGGACAGATGTCACTTCCTTCATTCTACGGCATTTATCCAAGGTAGCTTGGGAAATGTCCGGATATATTTGGATCCTGTTGCCATCAAGGATGATGTTAGGAGTGTTTCTAGAAGCCCGTAGGATATCTTCCTTTATAAGGAAATCTTTAAGGCACAGGACAACATCCCTAGGTGGCTTGTCAGGTGGAGGTTTTGGGCGTAAAGCTCTGTGGATTATGTCGCAGGTAAAGGCTGAAGCCGGTTTATCAGGGAGAAGGTCCCCAAACAGCCTGAGAACAGCAGGAGTGAGATCTGCAATGGTTTCAGGGAGACCTCTGAGGCACAAGTTATTCCTGCGATTTCTGTTATCTAAATCTTCAACCTGGTATTGTAATATTGTATAATTATCAGAGAGTAATTCAAAATCTTTCCTCAGGTCATTATGTGCAATGGCAAGTTCATCATGCTTGGCCTCGAGCAGGTCAGTACGCCCCCCCCCCCCCCCAAGAGCAGCAATCTCTGCAGTTAAAGTATTGGTGGATTTGTGTATCTCAGTTTGGAACTTTTCTGCTAGTTTCTCGTATATAGCGGCAAAACCCGCATCGAGATCTGCTTTAGTAACCCCCTGGGGGTACTCACGATTCTCCGTTTGTGCTGCTGGAGTGGTTGGAAGCGATGCTGGATCCAGCTGCGGCGCGGGAGGTGACTCTGCGCCATCTTTAGACATCCTGGAGGTCTCCTTGGCCTGGAGCAGGTAAGTAGACAAAGAGTGCTTTGGAGGGCGGCCCCGCTGTCCCTTCTTGGCCGAAGGCATGCACGAAGTTGTCCTACGGGGGTGCGAGAAAGTTTAGAGCAGAAATTGAGTTTTATGGCCCCGTGGAAGCGGCCTCTCCCTGTCCCCTTCGGCGGAGCTAAGTTCCTAGCGTCCGTCCAGCATCGCGCCGCGCATGCGCCCCCAAGGAACACTTTTTAAACAGAGTATAGCATCAAGTCAATTAAACTAATTAAATAAAACTTCTGGGATATTGATCTGGTCAGCTAAGTAGCAGAGGGGGTTGTTAAACAGTTTCAGTTGCTTTGGTGTTAATTTCATTAACTGGTACACTAGAAAGGCAACAATGAGGCGACCCCCAAAACAGGAATGGTTTTACAGGTGGAGGCCACTAACATTTTTTTTTTCTACTCTTCTTTTCGGACTGTTTTTCACTAGTTTTGCATTTGGCTAGGGTCACTGTCACTACTGGTAGCATGAGGTCATACCTTGACCCTATAGAGGTTGAACAGGTAGTCCAACTTCTCCAGGATGGCACATCAATACGTGCCATTGGCAGAAGTTTTGATGTGTCTCCAAGCACAGTCTCGAAAGCAAGGCGGAGATTCCAAGAGACAGGCAGTTACTCTAGGAGAGCTGGACGGGGTTGTAGAAGGTCCTTAACCCATCAGCAGGACCAGTATCTGCTCCATTGTAGAAGGAGGAACAGGATGAGCACTGCCAGAGCCCTACAAAATTACCTCCAGCAGGCCACTGACAAAACAATTAGAAACAGACTTCATGTGGGTGGTCTGAGGGCCCGACGTCCTTTAGTGGGCCCTGTGCTCACCGTCGGCCCCATGGAGCTCGATTGGCATTTGTCATTGAACGCCAGAATTGGCAGGTCCGTCACTGGCACCCTGTGCTTTTCACAGATGAGAGCAGGTTTACCCTGAGCACATGTGAAAGGGTCTGGAAAAGTCATGAAGAATGTTATGCTGCCTAAAACATCATTCAGCATGACTGGTTTGGTGGTTCAGTGATGGTCTGGGGAGGTATAACCATGGAGGGACGCACAGACCTTCACAGGCTAGAAAATGGTATCCTGACTGCCATTAGTTATTGAGATGAAATGCTTGGACCCATTGTCAGACCCTACACTGGCACAGTGGGTACTGGGCTCCACCTGGTGCATGACAATGCCCAGTCTCATGTGGGGAGAGTATGCAGCCAGTTCCTAGAGGATAAAGAAATTTATACCATTGAATGGCCCCCATGCTCACCTGACCTAAATCCAGTAGAACACCTCTTGGTCAATATGGTTCAGTCCATCGGATGCTGTCAGGTTGCACCTCTGTTTAGAAGTTCAGTGATGCCCTGGTCCAGATCTGGGAAGAAATACCCCAGGACACCATCCCTTGTCTCATTAGGAGCAGGCCCCAACATTGTCAGGCATGCATACAAGCACGTGGGGACCATACAAACTACTGAGTGCCATTTTGAGTTGCTCTAATAAAATTTTCAGCAAAATTGAATATCCTGCTGCATTATTTTTTAACTTTGCTTTTCAGGTTGTCTTTGAATTTAGCCCTCTGTAGGTTGATCATTTTCATGAAACGATGTGGCATCCTTACGTTTCTAACACATTACCCAGTCCATATCGGTTTAGATATCCAGCATGAGGTTTTTCCCCATTGAGATCTGATGTGTTTTCAAAGTGTTCCTTGCAGTAGTAAGGGGATTGCCAGGGAATTTTTATTTTGCTGTGCCTAGAGTGGGCTTTAACATGCTGAATATTTATTTATATACTGTACATTCACATGTCACAAGGCTCTGCCTTCAAGGAGCGTTCAATCTAACATCCCTATTTCACATGCACACACACTAGAGCCAATTTAGACAGGAATCATTGAACCTACCAGCAAGTCATTGAAATGTGGGAGGAAACTGGAGCACCTGGAGGAAACCAATGCAAGCACAGGAAGAACATTCAGATAGTGTCCTAACTGCAATTCAAACTGGGGACCCCAGTGCAGTAACACAGAAGTGCTAACCACTAAGCTTCACATTACAAAGGTATAGGTGTAGCACTTACATATTGTTTGAATTCTATATGACATATGTGACAAAAAAATTAAAATGTGCTACCTAATTTTTTCTTTTTTTGCCTTAATATTAAAAATTTGCTATTAAGCGACCTATAGCTCACTCGCCCTAAATAGGGGTTAAAAAAAAAAGTGAAAAATATAGAAAAAAAAAAAAAAGGCAGGTAGGAAAAGTTCATAATTTCCTTAATTAAGTGCCATAATTGTGCTTCTTCCGGAACCAAATCCAAAACACTCTCTTCATAAGCGGATAGTTTAATAGCATGGCTGACCTCTCCTTGCGCAGTGGGCTGACCTCAGTGAAGCATACAGTCAGATCCGCTGATGAGCCTTTGAAAATGTAAAACCTGTAAGCAGGGATGAAAAACACTAATAGGAGAGTATTTTACTTCTCCGAGATCAGAGGTGATATCGCAGATGAAGACATTCACTCCCACTCCTGCATATTATCACTTCAAAGGAAGCCTGCTTGTTTGCTTTGAAAAAATGTTTAGTGAGAGGACATTGAAGTTTAAGTACGCTGATACGAATTGCAGTAAATAAATATGCTAAATGGCTTGGGAGATATGCTATAGTGGCCTTCTACATAGGCTTAGAAGGTATGTATGTTAGCTTTAAGGCATCATTCAGATGGAAGTACATATGCGTACATCTGTACATAGGGCTACCTTTGTCTACATGGGATGCTCAGGTGTTCTGTACACAGGCCAGTGGATAAGGGGGTACCACCAGTCCTCCTGTGCGGGACCCGGGCCAGCAGCAGCCCAGGCAGCTGGGTGAATCAGATGTGGGCAGGGAGGGTGATCAGCATGGCGGGGGGGGGGCAATTACTGGAACTGATTTTCTGTATGGCTCTCTCTGCAGGAGCTAAAAGCTGGCTTCTTCTCCTCTCCCTCCCGAGGACTCTCAGCTGCTGCAGAGAGCCATACAGGGGATCGGTTCCAGTAAAAACCTCCCTCGCCACACGCATCACCATGCCTGTGCACCATAAAATTACCCCTGATGCCCAGGCCCCCCTGTGTGCCCCCACCCCTGCTTTGCTGCCAGATTCCCTCCTTTCCTTCCCACCAGCAGCTGCAAGGACAAAATAGAATCCTTCAGGATGGAGATTGGGGGAAGGGTCTGGTAAGTATGTCACATTTACCAGCCTCTTCCTTTCCTAAATGAACACAATGAGTGATCAGTACTAATCACTTACTGTGTTCATTCATAACTGAAGCATAGCAAACTGTGTGTGTGGGGGGGGGGCTGTCAAGGCGGCTGCATGGGGCCCCCGTGGTTTCTAACAGCAACCCTGTATGTGCATCAGTGAGCAGGCAGCCCATTCATGTCTACTGGGAAGCAGACAGTGTGCATTTTGGTACACACACTCTCACGGCTGTCAAATTGGGACCAGCAGCTGTGTCTATGCAGCCACTGCATAACAATAGAGATGAAATAGACTCCTGTGCATCCCATATAGGCAAAGATGGTCCTTCACATGGGTGTACGCATGGGTACACCTATGTGAATGAGACCCAAAGAGCACCTATGTTTTTGAAAAAGCACAATAAGGAGATTCAAAAAGGGGGTCGTAGACACACTTTAGAATTCCATATTGAAATTGTCAGTGCTTGAGCCTGGTTCATGTATGTGTTTGAGACATGAGTACATGAATCTGTTTATTCATCTGTTTATTCATGTAGGCATTTATTGAAGGTGCTGTAGACACCCTTTGGAATTCCATCAGGGTATCGCAATTGAATTCTTGGTGCTTGCACCCAATTCATGCACCTTTCAGAGACATGTACAAATCTGTCACAGTCTGGCACTGAGGTCGGAAGGGATCACCCTTCCTCAAAGCGCTCCCACCCATCTGTTGCACCTGTCACACTGACAGATGCATGGCCAAGGAGTTTTGTAGTATCTGTAGACAGCGTCTGATGGGGAACTCTAGTTCCCAATCAGGTCCACCTGGATGTTGATTGACAGTGCTTGGCAGGAGGTGGATCTATAGCAGTGGTCCTCAACTCCGGTCCTCAGGGCCCACTAACAGGCCAGATTTTAAGTATTACCTTGGGGAGATGCAGACTAGAGTACTGCAATCACTGAGCAGCAAATTATATCACCTGGGATGTATTTCAGTTATCTTGCAAACCTGGCCTGTTAGTGGGCCCTGAGGACCAGGGTTGAGGACCATTGATCTATAGCTCATATTCAGTCCAATTATTGACTTTTGAATTCTCCTACTGCTGAGCACTGTTAATCAAAAGCAAGGCAAGCCTGATGGAAACCTAGTCTCCCAGTTCCCTATCGGTCTTTGCCTTCCAGTAACACAAATAATTGACACATTTAGGTAATGACATCACCACTATCCCCCGCCCCTTTGTTTACATCTAGCTTTCAGGATCTGATCTTGCAGAAATGTGACTTTACCACCGTATCAATGCCACGAGCAGGAAAACGGGGAATAGCTAAGCATATCCCTTACCTTTTTTCTTTATATTGTGACAGGAAGTCAGGTAAATCTGAGAATGTAGTCACAGACAGGAGCTACACTTCCACCTGGGTTAGACAAATCACCAATTACTATAGGGTGTCGGCTGCAGAGGTAGCCAGAACTGTCTAAGGAAGTTGAAAGGCCTTCAGCTGTTCAGAATGAGGAAATGAAGGCCTCTATAATTTGTCCAAAGGAAGTCTAATGGATGGCTGCCTCCTGTCGCCGTGTGGGCTGGGAGAGGAGGACAGACATACGTGTGCCTCCCGACGCCGTGTGGGCATGGGAGAGGAGGACAGACGGATGTGTGCCTCCCAACGCTGAGGAAGCCTGGGAGAAGGACTGCTGCCTCCTGTCACCGTGTGGGCTGGGAGAGGAGGACAGACAGATGAGTGCCTCCCGACAAGCTGGTGAGCATGGGAGAAGACCCCCTGAAGTGATGTGCGCTAAGGAGGGTAAACAAGTGTGAAGACTACTCGAAGTGAGGTCTTGGATCGTCTCAAGGTGAGAAGAGAAACTATTTCTATGTGGAAAGAAATAAATGCACTGCTTGCTATGTGGAGAGACAAGCAAATTAACTGTGTTCAATGTGAAGAGTCTGAAGAGATAAAACATGGACTATTGAGAGTCTGCTGTATGACCAGCCAAGTCTGCCCAATAGAAGGTTGGGGACAGACTTCATTAGATAGGTTCCAGTGTGTGAGAAGGTAGCCGCCCACAGTGGCAAGGATTTATTTTGTTTTATTTTATTTTGGCTGTTTTGAGGCTTGCAATTGTGTGAAGTAAATTGCATGAATAAATCAGTGTTGTTTGCAACCACTGCTCGGCTATCTCTCTGTGAAAACGCACCCCCAAAGGGGTCATCCACGCCTACCACCGAGCTAATCCCTCACAATATGTACTTTTTACATATACTAACAGCAGGTGATTTTAAGGGAGAGGGGGCTCAGACAGTATAAGCAAACCTCGTATTTTATTGCAAGTTGCACTTTAATGCTCATCTCCAGGCAAACATTGTTCTAGTTGTAGCCAGGTACTAGGCTATGACACTATGGAGAAGGAAACAATGCTCTTATTTACTTTCCCCTTAACCTTTGTGATGGTAATGTTGTACTGCACAACCCTCCTTTGGCTAGCCGGGGGGATCCAAGTCTAGTGTACTCATAGAGTTCAATGCAGAGCACTTGGAATTCTGGGAGTCTGCAGTCATGTATTGGTATGACTGGCTCCCTGAACTACGGAAACAGAGTCAAGCTCAGTATTGGTATGAGTCACAGACTCTCTGCCACATCCCTAAATATTGTAGAAAGTAAAAGAAAGAACCCCAATGGGACTTTGTGGGCAGTAAAAGTAAAGTGTCAGAGTACAGATAAAAGCAGTGTAATTGTTTTCAGTGCATAAAGTAAAAGTGATAGACATCACAATACAATTTAACAACAATGAATAAATACAGTAACATATATATATATATATATATATATATATATATATATATATATATATATAGCACTAGTATCATCCGCTTAAGGTGGGAACCCAAACTGGATCTCATAAGTATAGAGGCCCATGTATAGATGGGGTTCTGACTATATTTCCGGACATGTTTCGGAATATGGAAGATTCCTTCATCAGAGGGAGATGGGATGAATGCAATATACTTTAGTCTATAAACGTAATAACAAACATATAATTGTATGCCATTATTTGAATATAAAAGTATCAATACAGTCACAATCACGTAGTTATCAATAGGAAAACATACACCCACACTGTGTGATCAGATTCAGTAAGTGCATGATTACCCTTGGTAAAGCATGCACCCCCCCCCCCCCCGCATTGTAAAAATTCCAAAGGCAAACAAGAGTAGAGACCCCAATCGCAGTTGGAAATTAGGAGATGGTGGCCGACTAATTGTACTGGATGCCGCACAAGCAGGAGCTCACAAGGATCAAAAGAAAACGGAGACCACTCCTATTATAGTAAGGAAAAATATATGCATACATAAGGGGATATTGTATACAGAAGCCCAGCACATATAGACATAGCCTGTGTAATATATTGTCCTATTCTTCAAAAAGGGTGGAGGAGGAAGCGCAAGGAAGTAGTGGTATGCGGACATCACACCAATAGGTACATACATCAGTTTAAAATTAAGTATCATCAAATAGTAAAGTATAGCTACTTACATCAGATGATAGCTAGACAGGCATGGATAGAGTGCAGATCATGGATGAGTAATCACCGCTCTAATAAGTGACTGGGTTCCCCTTATATAGGCATACAGGAAATGATGAAACTAGTACATGGAGTACCTTAAGTCGAATGGCAGTAGATCATACTGGTGGAGGAATGGTGGGGAGAAAGGAAGAGCCGCCCCATGAGGGCCTCCAACAAGTCCCCGCATCCATGTCCAGTAACCAAAAATCACCAGAGTGGCCTCCATCTTGATCCTTTCGACTCCACTACCACGCCTGCACCGCACAGCAGTGTCCAACATCAATGGGACACGCACAGCAAAGCTGCATAATCATCCGGTGACAGGGGAGAGAGGTGTGCATGTGCGAAAAGCATAGGCCGGCCATGCGAACCATGCCGCCAGATAGTTAGGCCCCAGGTGCGTAAGGAGCACCTCTGGGGCCTGTGCGTGTCGGGGAGCACCCGCATATGTAACAGCAACACCTGGTGGTAAACAAAGAAAATGCAAGGAGGCATGCTCACAGAGGACACGCAATGAACAGACTGAACAGATCAATAGATCAATAGATGGAACATGAACAATAAACAATACTGGCAGTACATCAAATATCAACATCATTAGTGTGAATAGAGGGAAAAGGTAGAAATAAACAAATAGGAGGATCACAGGCGCTCTGTGTTAATTCCAGAGAGAACAACGGTCTGCTGTGTTTACAACAGCAGACCATTGTTCTCTCACTTCACGGGGAGCAATCGCGGGTGCCCAGCGTTAATCGTGGCCGCCGGCACTGTGGATCGGCTACCCGCTGCCTAATGGGAGCGGGCGCGCGCCTCCAGCGGTGCATGCGCGTCCTCAGAAGCGCTCCCGCAAACTGCCGTACTGGTGCAGTATATTTGCGGCAGGCGGTTGGCAAGTGGTTAAAGACCATATTGGGTTTTACCACTTTCCTTGGCACCCTTAAAGTGGATATAAACCTTCACATATACCAAGTGAAGTGAATAGCCTCAGATGATACACAGAGATGAAAAGAAATCTTCCTACAAAAGTTTTACTTGTATAACTGCTATCTTCCCCACTGTACACTTTGGAAAGTGCAGATCATGTTAGAAATCTTTCTTCCTCATTAATTAGTGGGTGGGGAGTCTGGGCTTACACGGCGTGTGAGCTGATTGGAGGAAAGGCACATAATGAAGAAACATGCATAGCTGTAGTCTGAATGGTCAAGCTCTCTGCTAATTTACCTCTAAACTCAATCCCCCTGACACCAATTTTTAGCTCATGTTTTTTCATGAGCTTGTCAGAAATTACTCATGCTGATAACAGAGGAACGAAGCACCAGAGAAAAAAACGACACTTAGAGCTTTGGAGAGGGATAGGTAAACACTACAGATATACAGTATCTCAAAAAAGTGAGTACACCCCACACATTTTTGTAAATATTTTATTATATTTTTTCATGTCACAACACTGAAGAAATGACACTTTGCTACAATGTAAAGTAGCGAGTGTACAGCTTGTATAAGAGTGTAAATTTGCTGTCCCCTCAAAATAACTCAACACACAACTATTAATGTCTAAACAACTGGCAACAAAAGTGAGTAGTGTTGAGCGAACACGGACTGTATT
This sequence comes from Pelophylax lessonae, assembly GCF_965119305.1. Classification (NCBI taxonomy): domain Eukaryota; kingdom Metazoa; phylum Chordata; class Amphibia; order Anura; family Ranidae; genus Pelophylax; species Pelophylax lessonae. Next base: position 191,533,885 of record NC_138777.1, on the reverse strand, counting down.
ATTCGTGTTCGTACCGAATAATTGGATTTTTTGTACCCGAACACGGACACGGACACTTTACTGTATGTTCGGGTAAAAATCCGTGTTCGGTCGTTTTATTTCCGGGTTTTGCATGCTTTGGCGCTCTTTTCATGGCGGGCTTTCAACAGCCAATCAACAATCGTTTAACTGGTGTGCCTTAAGCCATCCCAGCCATGCCTGCAAATGTCTCAGTAGCTGTGATTGGCCGTCTGAAGCATGTGACCAAGTCTTTATAAGTTCGAGGCAGCCGCAGCGGCGTCATTATGCTGCTTAGATTCAGGGACAGAGAGCACACATCAACGTGCTGGCTGCTGATTAGGGAAAGATAGGCAGGAAAAAACCATTTGTGTCCGGATAGAATTGAGGGACAGGTCGGAGTGTTTAGGCAGGGCGAGTTGTAGGCATTTTAGGGATAGAGTCTGCTGAATTATATAGGGTCAGTGTCTTCTACAAACTACAATCGATATTGCTGTGTGGGGGGTGGGGTGAATCTGCACTCAATCCTGATCTACGATCTCTTCTCAATCCTGTTAGGGACAGAGTCTGCTGAATTTTAGGGAAACTGTGTTCTACAAACTACAATCGATATTGCTGTGTGGGGGGTGGGGTGAATCTGCACTCAATCCTGATCTACGATCTCTTCTCAATCCTGTTAGGGACAGAGTCTGCTGAATTTTAGGGAAACTGTGTTCTACAAACTACAATCGATATTGCTGTGTGGGGGGTGGGGTGAATCTGCACTCAATCCTGATCTACGATCTCTTCTCAATCCTGTTAGGGACAGAGTCTGCTGAATTTTAGGGAAACTGTGTTCTACAAACTACAATCGATATTGCTGTGTGGTGTGGGATTGGAGATAGGCAGGTGTCAGTGATCCACATCCATTTTTCTGTGTGTGAGCTGCAGTGAACACAATCTTTTTGGGCTGCAGTGAACACAATCTTTTTGGGCTGCAGTGAACACAATCTTTTTGGGCTGCAGTGAACACAATCTTTTTGGGCTGCAGTGAACACAATCTTTTTGGGGTGCAGTGAACAAAATCTTTTTGGGGTGCAGTGAACACAATCCTTTTTGGTGTGCAGTGAACACAATCTTTGTGGGGTGCAGTGAACAAAATCCTTTGTGGGGTGCAGTGAACACAATCTTTTTGGGGTGCAGTGAACAAAATCCTTTTTGGGGTGCAGTGAACAACATCCTTTTTGGGGTGCAGTGAACACAATCTTTTTGGGGTGCAGTGAACAAAATCCTTTGTGGGGTGCAGTGAACACAATCTTTTTGGGGTGCAGTGAACACAATCTTTTTGGGGTGGAGTGAACAACATCCTTTTTGGGGTGCAGTGAACAAAATCCTTTTTGGGGTGCAGTGAACAAAATCATTTTTGGGGTGCAGTGAACACAATCTTTTTGGGGTGCAGTGAACACAATCTTTGTGGGGTGCAGTGAACACAATCTTTTTGGGGTGGAGTGAACAACATCCTTTTTGGGGTGCAGTGAACAACATCCTTTTTGGGGTGCAGTGAACACAATCTTTTTGGGGTGCAGTGAACACAATCTTTGTGGGGTACAGTGAACAGAATCTTTGTGGGGTGCAGTGAACAAAATCTTTGGGGGGTACAGTGAACACAATCTTTGTGAGGTGCAGTGAACACAATCTTTGTGGGGTGCAGTGAACACAATCATTGTGGGGTGCAGTGAACTCAATCTTTGTGGGGTACAGTGAACACAATCTCATACTGAAGGTTTGAGGGTGCTGCCTGTTCCATACTCCCCCTACTCCTCATCTAGCCTTTTAGGGGTACAAACAATAGTAATTGGGGCCTAGTGTGGTTGTGTACGTGTGATATACATACACTTTTTTGGGATCATATTTTCTATTCCGCTATTTAATCAAAAACCTTTGGGGATCAGTTAAATTGGGGGATAGTCTGTGTTGGTACGTGTGAGAGAGATCCACCTTTCCAAGTTGTTGGGGTTCATCTCATACTTCTGAAGGTTTGAGGGTGCTGCCTGTTCCATACTCCCCCCTACTCCTAGCCTTTTAGGGGTACAAACAATAGTAATTGGGGCCTAGTGTGGTTGTGTACGTGTGATATACATACACTTTTTTGGGATCATATTTTCTATTCCGCTATTTAATCAAAAACCTCTGGGGATCAGTTAAATTGGGGGATAGTCTGTGTTGGTACGTGTGAGAGAGATCCACCTTTCCAAGTTGTTGGGGTTCATCTCATACTTCTGAAGGTTTGAGGGTGCTGCCTGTTCCATACTCCCCCTACTCCTAGCCTTTTAGGGGTACAAACAATAGTAATTGGGGCCTAGTGTGGTTGTGTACGTGTGATATACATACACTTTTTTGGGATCATATTTTCTATTCCGCTATTTAATCAAAAACCTTTGGGGATCAGTTAAATTGGGGGATAGTCTGTGTTGGTACGTGTGAGAGAGATCCACCTTTCCAAGTTGTTGGGGTTCATCTCATACTTCTGAAGGTTTGAGGGTGCTGCCTGTTCCATACTCCCCCTACTCCTAGCCTTTTAGGGGTACAAACAATAGTAATTGGGGCCTAGTGTGGTTGTGTACGTGTGATATACATACACTTTTTTGGGATCATATTTTCTATTCCGCTATTTAATCAAAAACCTCTGGGGATCAGTTAAATTGGGGGATAGTCTGTGTTGGTACGTGTGAGAGAGATCCACCTTTCCAAGTTGTTGGGGTTCATCTCATACTTCTGAAGGTTTGAGGGTGCTGCCTGTTCCATACTCCCCCCTACTCCTAGCCTTTTAGGGGTACAAACAATAGTAATTGGGGCCTAGTGTGGTTGTGTACGTGTGATATACATACACTTTTTTGGGATCATATTTTCTATTCCGCTATTTAATCAAAAACCTTTGGGGATCAGTTAAATTGGGGGATAGTCTGTGTTGGTACGTGTGAGAGAGATCCACCTTTCCAAGTTGTTGGGGTTCATCTCATACTTCTGAAGGTTTGAGGGTGCTGCCTGTTCCATACTCCCCCTACTCCTAGCCTTTTAGGGGTACAAACAATAGTAATTGGGGCCTAGTGTGGTTGTGTACGTGTGATATACATACACTTTTTTGGGATCATATTTTCTATTCCGCTATTTAATCAAAAACCTTTGGGGATCAGTTAAATTGGGGGATAGTCTGTGTTGGTACGTGTGAGAGAGATCCACCTTTCCAAGTTGTTGGGGTTCATCTCATACTTCTGAAGGTTTGAGGGTGCTGCCTGTTCCATACTCCCCCTACTCCTAGCCTTTTAGGGGTACAAACAATAGTAATTGGGGCCTAGTGTGGTTGTGTACGTGTGATATACATACACTTTTTTGGGATCATATTTTCTATTCCGCTATTTAATCAAAAACCTCTGGGGATCAGTTAAATTGGGGGATAGTCTGTGTTGGTACGTGTGAGAGAGATCCACCTTTCCAAGTTGTTGGGGTTCATCTCATACTTCTGAAGGTTTGAGGGTGCTGCCTGTTCCATACTCCCCCCTACTCCTAGCCTTTTAGGGGTACAAACAATAGTAATTGGGGCCTAGTGTGGTTGTGTACGTGTGATATACATACACTTTTTTGGGATCATATTTTCTATTCCGCTATTTAATCAAAAACCTTTGGGGATCAGTTAAATTGGGGGATAGTCTGTGTTGGTACGTGTGAGAGAGATCCACCTTTCCAAGTTGTTGGGGTTCATCTCATACTTCTGAAGGTTTGAGGGTGCTGCCTGTTCCATACTCCCCCTACTCCTAGCCTTTTAGGGGTACAAACAATAGTAATTGGGGCCTAGTGTGGTTGTGTACGTGTGATATACATACACTTTTTTGGGATCATATTTTCTATTCCGCTATTTAATCAAAAACCTTTGGGGATCAGTTAAATTGGGGGATAGTCTGTGTTGGTACGTGTGAGAGAGATCCACCTTTCCAAGTTGTTGGGGTTCATCTCATACTTCTGAAGGTTTGAGGGTGCTGCCTGTTCCATACTCCCCCTACTCCTAGCCTTTTAGGGGTACAAACAATAGTAATTGGGGCCTAGTGTGGTTGTGTACGTGTGATATACATACACTTTTTTGGGATCATATTTTCTATTCCGCTATTTAATCAAAAACCTTTGGGGATCAGTTAAATTGGGGGATAGTCTGTGTTGGTACGTGTGAGAGAGATCCACCTTTCCAAGTTGTTGGGGTTCATCTCATACTTCTGAAGGTTTGAGGGTGCTGCCTGTTCCATACTCCCCCTACTCCTAGCCTTTTAGGGGTACAAACAATAGTAATTGGGGCCTAGTGTGGTTGTGTACGTGTGATATACATACACTTTTTTGGGATCATATTTTCTATTCCGCTATTTAATCAAAAACCTCTGGGGATCAGTTAAATTGGGGGATAGTCTGTGTTGGTACGTGTGAGAGAGATCCACCTTTCCAAGTTGTTGGGGTTCATCTCATACTTCTGAAGGTTTGAGGGTGCTGCCTGTTCCATACTCCCCCCTACTCCTAGCCTTTTAGGGGTACAAACAATAGTAATTGGGGCCTAGTGTGGTTGTGTACGTGTGATATACATACACTTTTTTGGGATCATATTTTCTATTCCGCTATTTAATCAAAAACCTTTGGGGATCAGTTAAATTGGGGGATAGTCTGTGTTGGTACGTGTGAGAGAGATCCACCTTTCCAAGTTGTTGGGGTTCATCTCATACTTCTGAAGGTTTGAGGGTGCTGCCTGTTCCATACCCCCCCTACTCCTCATCTAGCCTTTTAGGGGTACAAACAATAGTAATTGGGGCCTAGTGTGGTTGTGTACGTGCGAGATACATACACTTTTTTTGATCATATTTCCTATTCCGCTATTCAATAAAAACCTTTGAGGATCAATTGAATTGCGGGATAGTCTGTGTCGGTACGTGTGAGAGAGATCCACCTTTCCAAGTTGTTGGGGTTCATCTCATACTTCTGAAGGTTTGAGGGTGCTGCCTGTTCCATACCCCCCCTACTCCTCATCTAGCCTTTTAGGGGTACAAACAATAGTAATTGGGGCCTAGTGTGGTTGTGTACGTGCGAGATACATACACTTTTTTTGATCATATTTCCTATTCCGCTATTCAATAAAAACCTTTGGGGATCAATTAAATTGCGGGATAGTCTGTGTCGGTACGTGTGAGATCCACCTTTCCAAGTTTTTGGGGTTCATCTCATACTTCTGAAGCTTTGAGGGTGCTGCCTGTTCCATACTCCTCCTCCTCCTCATCCATCCTTTTAGGTGTACAAACAATAGTAATTGGGGCCTAGTGTGCTTCTCTACGTGTGAGATACATACACATTTTTTGATCATATTTCCTATTCCGCTATTCAATAAAAACCTTTGGGGATCAATTAAATTGCGGAATAGTCTGTGTCGGTACGTGTGAGATCCACCTTTCCAAGTTTTTGGGGTTCATCTCATACTTCTGAAGCTTTGAGGGTGCTGCCTGTTCCATACTCCTCCTCCTCCTCATCCATCCTTTTAGGTGTACAAACAATAGTAATTGGGGCCTAGTGTGCTTCTGTACGTGTGAGATACATACACATTTTTTGATCATATTTCCTATTCCGCTATTCAATAAAAACCTTTGGGGATCAATTAAATTGCGGAATAGTCTGTGTCGGTACGTGTGAGATCCACCTTTCCAAGTTTTTGGGGTTCATCTCATACTTCTGAAGCTTTGAGGGTGCTGCCTGTTCCATACTCCTCCTCCTCCTCATCCATCCTTTTAGGTGTACAAACAATAGTAATTGGGGCCTAGTGTGTTTCTGTACGTGCGAGATACATACACTTTTTTTGATCATATTTCCTATTCCGCTATTCAATAAAAACCTTTGGGGATCAATTAAATTGCGGGATAGTCTGTGTCGGTACGTGTGAGATCCACCTTTCCAAGTTTTTGGGGTTCATCTCATACTTCTGAAGCTTTGAGGGTGCTGCCTGTTCCATACTCCTCCTCCTCCTCATCCATCCTTTTAGGTGTACAAACAATAGTAATTGGGGCCTAGTGTGCTTCTGTACGTGTGAGATACATACACATTTTTTGATCATATTTCCTATTCCGCTATTCAATAAAAACCTTTGGGGATCAATTAAATTGCGGAATAGTCTGTGTCGGTACGTGTGAGATCCACCTTTCCAAGTTTTTGGGGTTCATCTCATACTTCTGAAGCTTTGAGGGTGCTGCCTGTTCCATACTCCTCCTCCTCCTCATCCATCCTTTTAGGTGTACAAACAATAGTAATTGGGGCCTAGTGTGTTTCTGTACGTGCGAGATACATACACTTTTTTTGATCATATTTCCTATTCCGCTATTCAATAAAAACCTTTGGGGATCAATTAAATTGCGGGATAGTCTGTGTCGGTACGTGTGAGATCCACCTTTCCAAGTTTTTGGGGTTCATCTCATACTTCTGAAGCTTTGAGGGTGCTGCCTGTTCCATACTCCTCCTCCTCCTCATCCATCCTTTTAGGTGTACAAACAATAGTAATTGGGGCCTAGTGTGCTTCTGTACGTGTGAGATACATACACATTTTTTGATCATATTTCCTATTCCGCTATTCAATAAAAACCTTTGGGGATCAATTAAATTGCGGGATAGTCTGTGTCGGTACGTGTGAGATCCACCTTTCCAAGTTTTTGGGGTTCATCTCATACTTCTGAAGCTTTGAGGGTGCTGCCTGTTCCATACTCCTCCTCCTCCTCATCCATCCTTTTAGGTGTACAAACAATAGTAATTGGGGCCTAGTGTGTTTCTGTACGTGCGAGATACATACACTTTTTTTGATCATATTTCCTATTCCGCTATTCAATAAAAACCTTTGGGGATCAATTAAATTGCGGGATAGTCTGTGTCGGTACGTGTGAGATCCACCTTTCCAAGTTTTTGGGGTTCATCTCATACTTCTGAAGCTTTGAGGGTGCTGCCTGTTCCATACTCCTCCTCCTCCTCATCCATCCTTTTAGGTGTACAAACAATAGTAATTGGGGCCTAGTGTGCTTCTGTACGTGTGAGATACATACACATTTTTTGATCATATTTCCTATTCCGCTATTCAATAAAAACCTTTGGGGATCAATTAAATTGCGGGATAGTCTGTGTCGGTACGTGTGAGATCCACCTTTCCAAGTTTTTGGGGTTCATCTCATACTTCTGAAGCTTTGAGGGTGCTGCCTGTTCCATACTCCTCCTCCTCCTCATCCATCCTTTTAGGTGTACAAACAATAGTAATTGGGGCCTAGTGTGTTTCTGTACGTGTGAGATACATACACTTTTTTTGATCATATTTCCTATTCCGCTATTCAATAAAAACCTTTGGGGATCAATTGAATTGCGGGATAGTCTGTGTCGGTACGTGTGAGAGAGATCCACCTTTCCAAGTTGTTGGGGTTCATCTCATACTTCTGAAGGTTTGAGGGTGCTGCCTGTTCCATACCCCCCCTACTCCTCATCTAGCCTTTTAGGGGTACAAACAATAGTAATTGGGGCCTAGTGTGGTTGTGTACGTGCGAGATACATACACTTTTTTTGATCATATTTCCTATTCCGCTATTCAATAAAAACCTTTGAGGATCAATTGAATTGCGGGATAGTCTGTGTCGGTACGTGTGAGAGAGATCCACCTTTCCAAGTTGTTGGGGTTCATCTCATACTTCTGAAGGTTTGAGGGTGCTGCCTGTTCCATACTCCCCCTACTCCTCATCTAGCCTTTTAGGGGTACAAACAATAGTAATTGGGGCCTAGTGTGGTTGTGTACGTGTGATATACATACACTTTTTTTGGATCATATTTTCTATTCCGCTATTCAATAAAAACCTTTCTAGGGCAAGATCTTAAATTACAGAAATATGAGGAGACCGTCAAATAAGGGCCGTGGCCTGGGTCGTGGTGCTGCTGGTAGAGCTCCTGTTGCAAGGAGAGGACATGGTCGATCTGTGCCAGCTACACGCACAAGTGAAACACCTTCCTCAAGTGTGAGTAGGCGACAGAACCTGCATCAGTATTTGGTAGGGCATCAAACGCCCCTAGAAGTGATGAGGCCAGAACAAGTTGAGGCGATAGTAGATTGGTTTGCTGCTGACAGTGCCTCCAGTTCCTTCACATTGTCTCCCACCCAGTCTACTGCAGAAAGGTCAGAGTTGGCACCTGCAGCCAATGTCCAACCGTCTTTCACCTCACCCCCTTGCAAATCAGGCCAGCAGTCTGAGCCCCAAGCCATACAGCAGTCTCTTATTCTTTTTGAGGACTCTGTCAGCAGGGTTTCCCAGGGCCATCCACCTAGCCCTGCCCCAGAAGTGGAAGAGATTGAGTGCAGCGATGCCCAACCACTTATTCCTCAAGATGAGTACATGCAAGGATCATCGCAGCACGTCTCCGATGATGACGAAACGCAGGTGCCAACTGCTGCGGCGTTCAGCATTGTGGAGACCGACAAGGAGGGCAGGGGTGAAGACTGGGTGGAAGATGATGTGGAGGACGATGAGGTCCTCGACCCCACATGGAATGAACGTCATGCAGGTGAACTGAGTAGTTTGGAGGAAGAGGCGGTGGTCGCACAGAGCCACCAGCACAGCAGAAGAGGGAGCAGGGTGCAGAAGCGGAGCGGCCGTGCCCTAGACACTACGCCCGCTACTGCCCAACGCAGCAAGGGAACGAGCGCACCAAAGTCAGCTCAAAGGAGTTCTCTAGCGTGGAAGTTCTTTAGAAAATGTGCTGATGACAGGACACGAGTGGTTTGCACCCTGTGCAATCAGAGCTTGAAGCGAGGCATGAACCTTCTCAACCTGAGCACAACCTGCATGATCAGGCATCTAAGTGCAAAGCACGAGCTGCAGTGGAGTACACACCTTCAAAACCAAGAAACGTCTCTGGCTCATCCTGCTTCCTCTTCTGCTGCAGTCTCGGCCGCTCCAGCCACATCTGTAGTGATACCGGCACCTGCCACCCCGCAAACAGACGATCTGTCAGCAACACCACCACCTGGGTCACCAACAACCATCTCCACAATGTCCCGTGGAAGCGTTCAGCTTTCCATCTCCCAAACACTTGAGAGGAAGAGGAAGTACCCCCCTACCCACCCGCGATCCCTGGCCCTGAATGCCAGCATTTCAAAATTATTGGCCTTTGAAATGCTGTCATTCCGTCTGGTGGAGACGCACAGTTTTAAAAACCTTATGTCGGTGGCTGTCCCACAGTACGTCGTGCCCAGCCGCCACTACTTTTCCAGGCAAGCCATCCCTTCCCTGCACAACCAAGTGGGGGAAAAAATCAGGTGTGCACTGCGCAACGCCATCTGTGCCAAGGTCCACCTAACTACGGATACGTGGACCAGTAAGCACGGTCAGGGGCGTTATATCTCCCTAACGGCACACTGGGTAAATGCAGTGGCGGATGGGCCTGAGGCGGATAGCAATTTGGCGCATGTCCTTCCACCACCGAGGATTGCAGGGCGCTTCAGTTTGCCTCCTGTTCCTAACTCCTCCTACTCCGCTTCCTCATCCTCTACCGCCTCCTCATCCGGACAGCGTAACACCTTCACCACCAACTTCAGCACGGCCAGGGGTAAACGACAGCAGGCAGTTTTACAACTTGCCTGTTTGGGGGACAAACCACACACCGCGCAGGAGTTGTGGAGGAGCATGGAACAGCAGACAAATGAGTGGTTGCTGCCAGCGAGCCTCAAGCCCGGCCTGGTGGTGTGCGATAACGGGCGAAATCTCATAGCAGCTCTGGGCCTAGCCGGTTTGACGCACATCCCTTGCCTGGCGCATGTGCTGAATTTGGTGGTGCAGAGGTTCCTTAAAAACTACCCCGATATGTCAGAGCTGCTGCAGAAAGTGCGGGCCGTTTGTGCGCACTTTCGGCGTTCTCACCCTGCTGCTGCTCGCCTGGCAGCGCTGCAGCGTAACTTCGGCCTTCCCGCTCACCGCCTCATATGTGACGTGCCCACAAGGTGGAACTCCACCTTGCACATGCTGGAAAGACTGTGCGAGCAGCAGCAGGCCATAGTGGAGTTTCAGCTGCAGCACGCACGCGTGAGTCGCTCTGCGGAACAGCACCACTTCACCACCAATAACTGGGCCTCCATGCGAGACCTGTGTGCCTTGTTGCGCTGTTTTGAGTACTCCACCAACATGGCCAGTGGCAATGACGCCGTTCTCAGCTTAACTATCCCACTTCTATGCCTCCTTGAAAAAACAATTCGGGCGATGATGGAAGAGGATGTGGCACAGGATGAGGAGGAGGAGGAGGATGAAGAGGTAACATTTCCAAGGCTTTCAGGGCAGTCATTCGCAAGGGGCTCCGAGGGTGGGTTCCTGCACACGCAAACGCCAGGGACGCAATTGTCCAGCAGGGGCACAGTTCTGGAGGATGAGGAGGATGAGGAGGAGGAGGAGCTGGAGGAGGAGATGGAACCATGTTCACAGCAGGGTGGCACCCAGGCCAGCTCATGGCCATCACTGGTGCGTGGCTGGGGGGATACAGAGGACACGGACCATACACCTCCCACAGAGGACAGCCTTTCGTTGCCTCTGGGCAGCCTGGCACACATGAGCGATTACATGCTGCAGTGTCTCCACAACGACCGCCGAGTTGCCCACATTCTAACTTGTGCTGATTACTGGGTGGCCACGCTGCTGGATCCCCGTTACAAGGACAACGTACCGTCCTTAATTCACTCACTGGAGCGCGATCGCAAGATGCGCGAGTACAAGCGCACGCTGGTAGACGCCATGCTGCTGGCATTCCCATCTGACAGCGGGGCCACAGTGGAAGCACAAGGCAGAGGAGGAGGAGGAGGAGGTCGCCAACGCAACCAGGGCACCGCCAGCACCTCAGAAGGCAGGGTTAGCATGGCCGAAATGTGGAAAAGCTTTGTCAGCACGCCACAACAAACAGCAGCACCAGCAGCTCAGATGGAACGTCTTAGCAGGAGGCAGCATTTTACCAACATGGTGGAGCAGTATGTGTGCACACGCCTACATGTAGTGAATGACGGGTCTGCCCCCTTCAACTTCTGGGTCTCCAAATTGGGCACATGGCCTGAGCTTGCCCTTTACGCCTTGGAGGTGCTGGCGTGCCCTGCAGCCAGTGTATTATCTGAACGGGTATTTAGCACGGCTGGGGGCGTTATAACAGACAAGCGCAGCCGCCTGTCCAGAGACAATGTGGACAAGCTCACGTTCATTAAAATGAACCAGGCATGGATCCCACGGGACTTTTCCGTACCTTATGCAGAATAGCAATGGATACCGACCTTACCCACCCATTGTTCCATTTTTGCTCTTTCTCACTCTTTTGGGGTGTACCCTCATTTAAAATTTGTGAAAAGAAGCAGTGTTGGCTACCTCGTCCTCCTCCTCAGGGCCAGATTAATGTAGGGTCTATTGGAGCTGCAGCTCCAGGCCCCTACCTTTTATATAGGCCCCGGGTTGGCCATATTCACTGTTACCGCTCTTCTGTCACTTGTAAACACAGAAGTCTGGCTTCTATGCTCGCTTCCCCAGGCAGCACCCTCAGAACCTCCCCACACAGCGTGAAGGCCGGACAAGGAGGGACAGTTGGCGATGCATGGATGTGTTTATGGGCTTCAGAGACAGCATCCCATGTTGAATTAGGCATGCATGGCTGCACCCTTCCTCCTCTGGGTGCATGGCAAGGCACGGCCCTAAGGCCCTTCAAAATCCTCAGCACCAAGCCCATGATGCTGTTAATCCGGCCCTGGTCCTCCTCCACCGCCGCTTCCACCTACACCGCCCATAGGTGTGCGCAGCCTATTGCATTAAGGTGTGCACCCCAAAGTTGAAATACACATGCATGTGTTTGCCAGCAGGGAGAGTAATGTATCGGGGCCATGTACCTGTAGGCAAGGAGAAATAGAGCAGAGCAGGTCCCAGGGAGATCTTTCCCATCTCCTCACTGGCAATGCTATGTGCCCTAGGTGATTAGGGTGTGCCCAGGCACACCCAGCACACCCTGTGCGCACGCCTATGTCACCGCCACATCCACCACCACCTCAACCTCCCTCCTACTCCATATGGGCCTCGTCCTTCAGAGATGAAGAAGAACATTGTTTTATTTTTCTGTTTTTTTTTGTTGTTTTAAGTTATTTCCCTATCCACATTTGTTTGCAGAGCACTTGCCATGCTCTTAATTACGTTTTGCTGCCATTTGCAGCACTCTAGCCCTTTCCTTTGGTGTTTTAGAGCCATTTTAGTGCCTTAAAGTTCGGGTCCCCATTGACTTCAATGGGGTTCGGTGTCCGGGAAAAGTTCGGTAAAAGTCCGGGACACGGACCCGGACTTTTTTTTAAAGTTCGGCCGAACCCGTCGAACACGGACATCTAGGTGTCCGCTCAACCCTAAAAGTGAGTACACCCCTAAGTGAAAATGTCCAAACTGGGCCAATTAGCCATTTTCCCTCCCCGGTGTCATGTGACTTGTTACTGTTACAAGGTCTCAGGTGTGAATGGGGAGCAGGTGTTTTAAATTTGGGGTTATTGCTCTCACTCTCTCATACTGGTCACTGGAAGTTCAACATGGCACCTCATGGCCAAGAACTCTGAGGATCTGCAAAAAAGAATTGTTGCTCTACATAAAGATGGCCTAAGCTATAATAAGATTGCCAAGACCCTGAAACTGAGCTGCAGCACGGAAGCTAAGACCATACAGCGGTTTAACAGGACTTGGTTCCACTCAGAACAGGTCTCGCCTTGGTCGACCAAAGAAGTTGAGTGCAAATGCTCAGCATCCAATACAGAGGTTGTCTTTGGGAAATAGACATCTGAGTGCTACCAGCATTGCTGCAGAGGTTAAAGGGGTGGGGAGGTCAGCCTGTCAGTGCTCAGACCATATGCCGCACACTGCATCAAATTGGTCTGCATGGCTGTCGTCCCAGAAGGAAGCCTCTTCTAAAGCTGATGCACAAGAAAGCCCGCAAACGGTTTGCTGAATACAAGCAGACTAAGGACATGGATTACTGGAACCATGACTTGTGGTCTAATGAGACCAAGATAAACTTATTTGGTTCAGATGGTCTCAAGCGTGTGTGGCGGCAACCAGGTGAGGAGTACAAAGACAAGTTTGTCTTGCCTACAGTCAAGCATGGTGGTGGAAGTGTTATGGTCTGGGGCTGCATGAGTGCTGCTGGCACTGAGGAGCCACAGTTCATTGAGGGAACTATGAATGCCAACATGTACTGTGAAATACTGAAGCAGAGCATTAACCCCTCCCTTCGGAGACTGGGCAGTATTCCAACATGATAACTACCCCAAACACACCTCCAAGATGATCACTGCCTTGCTAAAGAAGCTGAGGTCTCCAGACCTAAAACCTATTGAGCATCTGTGGGGCATCCTCAAAGGAAAGGTGGAGGAGCACAAGGTCTCTAACATCCACCAGCTCCGTGATGTCGTCATGGAGGAGTGGAAGAGGACTCCAGTGGCAACCTGTGAAGCTCTGGTGAACTCCATTCCCAAGAGGGTTAAGGCAGTGCTGGAAAATAATGGTGGCCGCACAAAATATTGACACTTTGGGCCCAATTTGGGCATTGTCACTTGGGGGTGTACTCACTTTTATCGCCAGCAGTTTAGACATTAATGGCTGTATGTTGAGTTATTTTAAGGGGATAGCAAATTTACACTGTTATACAAGCTGTACACTCACTACTTTAAATTGTAGTAAAGTGTCATTTCTTCAGTGTTGTGTCATGAAAAGATATAATAAAATATTTACAAAAATCTGAGGGGTGTACTCACTTTTGTGAGATACTGTATGTGCATAGCTCAGATTTCATGAATGGGGTTTACAACAACTTTAAAGAGAATTCTCTTCATTTCCTGTCAGGGTGACAATGGTTTGAATAGACAGGAAGTGAGGAAAAATCTGCACAGGGGGGCAAGAAAGGAATAAAAAGCTGCCTCCACCAGCTACTGACGAATTGCCTGTCTGACTAAAGATTGCGATATTAAAGTATTTCTTCAGTATCAAAAAAAACTAAATAAAAGGAAACGTGGACTTTGAAGGCACTAAATACTTAAAAATATAACATTTTATTGAATAATCTATATATGCATAGACGCCCAGGATACCGCTACCCGGGAGCGTACTTAGTCAAATTTCTCAGCTTCTTCAGTATCAAGTCATGGTTTCCTATCTGTCAAACCCTGATGAAGGTGATGATGCCTAAGCTCCCAAAACATGTTGGCTTCATGTCCAATCTTTCAAAATTTACATTGTAATCAACTTGTATCTGGGCTGTCTAATACCAGTGTGGCATATCAATCTTATATTTATTCAGCAATTAAAAGCTGATAGAGCATCTCAATTTCCAATATTCTACTAAAACAAAGAATTTGTATTCTGATCTATGTAGCTATTAAAGGTTTTTCCTGTTTTTTTTAGACCATTTCCATTGGGACGGTAAGCGAGAGAAATTAATCTCTCAAAAAGGAGCACCAGATAACAGTAAAATCAACATGGGTTTTAATTCTTCCCGATTCTTTACAATACCAAAGAAAACGTTGTAGCTGAACATACATTTTTTTTTTGACTGTTCATCAATATGGGTTCTGTATATAAAACATTCACTGTGCAAATGACTTATACATTGACACGGGCACCATATATGTTTGCTGTATTGTTTGTAATATAATTATCTCATATAATTCTCAGCTCCATCTAGTGGTCCTGATGTTTTTTTTCCTGAAATACCATGATCAAAAAAAAACAAAAAACATTATGGCCACTAGATGGAGCTGCCGATAATAGAACATATTTATAAACAATACGGCAACCAAGCATGGTGCTTGAGCAAATGGTTAGGACTTCTGTACAGCGAGGGTTTTATATATGAGCCATACACCTATGTGTATGGCCAACATAGCCTCAGCAAACGTAATACTAAGAAGATTTATTAAAGCAATTGCACATTCATTTTCTATCTGTTTTCAACCAAAATGACAGATTTAATTTTGCATGATTGTGTGGCCAATTGGTGACTGTCTGCCTATTTTCTCGGTTCTGTCACATCTGTCACAGGTCTAAAAAGTGCTAAGGAATTCATAATGTATTTAAATCATTATGCAACTTGCATACCGATGTGTGATATAAAAAAAAAAAAAATAGGATGAGACAGATTAGCAACCACAATCAGTAAGGCAGTATTGATAAATGTCCCTAGGACTGTGAAGGTTGTTTAAAAAATGGAGGCCACTTTTTTGACAGAATACACATTTGAATGGCGTTGTGTAATTTGTAAAAGCACTTGTCATTTTGATACAGAATAATATAATGGAATGTATAAAAAAAATGATGAAAATGTAATTGGTACAGTATGTATGTTCAACAAATGTCATTAAAAAGGTAGCATCTCCCAAGTGACTCCCTAGGTCTTCATTTCAGGACTGTCTCCATTTATAAGACCATGCTGAATGGAGAATTTGGTGGACATATACTTTTTACCTTGCCTGTAATTTCTTCATGTTTGTGAGTATGATGTGCATACTTTTTACACAATAAATTGTTGCAAAAGAAAATGTACTAGGCGGTGCGCCCTCTATATCCTTTTCTTTTTAGAATCCAAACATTCCTGAGCGGTTATGACCTGGTCTTTAACACAGGGCAAAAGGGGTAGCTGCCCTGGGCCCAGTAATTATTGTGGGGCCCAATGCAGCTGCCTCTTGAGCCCGCACTGCCTGCAAATAGTTGATAAGTGCATTTTGGAGGGCCCAAGAAAATGTTTGCCCAGGGTCCAATCACTATTAATGACAGCCCTGTCTGGCCTAAAGGTCAGAGTTACAATCTGCATACTTATTCCAGGTTAATTAGAAAGTACTACAGTTACAGTTTCTCTACTTCGCTGAACTATCACCAGTCAATGAAAACTGTACAGTGTCAGGAGAGGTGAAACTGAATTGTGGATGAGGCCAAATTGTGGGAATGGGAGGGGTTTGAAAGGGTATAGTAAACAACACCCCCCAGATACAGTTCCATTTCCCCAGTACAGGCTTCTCAGGATAGTCATCCTCCAGCATAGATCACCCTCCCCAGTACAGACACCCATTCCCCAGTACAGACTACTCAGTACAAACCCCCCAGTACAAACCCCTTCCCCAGGTACACAGACCCTTCAGTACAGACCCCTCTGTACAGACTCCCCTCCCCAGTACAGACCCCTCGGTACAAAACCCTTCCCAAGTACAGACCCCTGGGTACAAACCCCTTCCCCAGCACTGACCCCTCGGTACAAACCCCTTCCCCAGTACTGACTCCTCAGTACAGACGCCCCAGTACAAACCCCCTCCCCAGGTACACAGACCCTTCAGTACAGACCCCTCAATACAAAGCCCACTCCTCAGGCACAGACCCCTCAGTACAGACTCCCCTCCCCAGTGCAGACCCCTCAGTACAAACCCCTTCCCCAGGTACACATACCGTTGAGTACAGACCCCCCTTCCCAGTACAGATCCCTCAATACAAAGCCCACTCCCCAGGCACAGACTCCTCAGTATGGACTCCCCTCCACAGTGCAGACCTCTCAGTACAGACCCCCTCCTCAATACAGACCCCTCAGTACAAACCCATTCCCCAGGTACACAGACCCTTCAGTACAGACCCCCCTTCCAAATACAGACCCCTCAATACAAAGCTAACTCCCCAGGCACAGACCCCTCAGTACAAGCACCTCTCCCCAGTACAGACCCCTTCCCCAGGTACAAAGACCCTTCAGTACAGACCCCCCTTCCCAGTACAGACCCCCTAATACAAAGCCCACTCCCCAGGCACATACCCCTCAGCACACAGACTCCCCACCCCAGTGCAGACCTCTTAGTACAAACCCCTTCCCCAGTACAGACCCCTCAGTACAAAGCCCTTCCTCAGGTACACAGACCCCTCTTCCCAGTACAGACCTCCCAATACAAAGCCCATTTTCCCCGAGCACATACCCCTTAGTACAGTCTCCTCTCCCCAGTGCAGGAAAAGACTCTCACCCTCCCTAAAAATACTCACCAAACCAGATGCAGCACCAGTTCCGAGTGATGCTAGTCCTTTTGGCTCTGTCATATGACTGGAGTAAGTGAGAAGGTTTCCCCTCACTCTGAACTGCCACCATCAGAAATTCTCCTGTATTCTGTTGCAGGGCAATGTGGTGCACCACTGTGCAACACATAAAAAGAATGTTAGGTGGACTCAGCACCCCCAGCGCAATGGCACCAAGTACAGAACGCACCTCCCTTACCATGCCACTAGTAATTTGCATGTTATCACATGCTACATTAAGCCTGGGTTCACACTGCCGTAACTTCAAGGTCACATGACTTTGAATACGACATCCCTGCACGACTTCATCTTTAAAAGAAGTCAATGCAAGTCATATTAAAGTCGCACCAAAAGTAGTGCAGGAACCTTTTTCTAAGTCAGAGTGACTTGAGTCACTTAGATTAGAACGGTTCCATTGCAGTTAATGGGGCGTGATTTGTAATGCGACTTTAAAGTCTTAAGTCCCATGACAAGTCGCGGCAGTGTGAACCAGGGCTAAGCCAGTCCGTTAATTTTGAATGGGCTGCTTATGCACTTCAAGACACATAAAATTGGGCATTCACCAACATGCACTGCACACTGATAAAAATAAGGCACACTTTACAAAACACCTAGAGTTAAAAAACATGTACAATATACAAAGAAGAACAACTGCGTTCAGTATTTTTCTAACATCTCTTCGTTAATGAGTGGCAGGTGCAATGCTTCATTATGTGATCAGGTGAGAATGCTTTTTGCATGGAGTTAACCCTTTACTTCACTGCATAGGAAGTAATTCTGAAAAGAATCATTAATGAAGATCTTCATATACCTTAATAAATTCAAAAATAAAACCTGGCCAGTATTAAAACGTAAAAAATAAAATAAAATGGGATACCTCATATCAGTCTCCGAGTGCCCCCATCAGGTTAGATTTTAAAATGAATCCTTACAGCTTATAGCTATATAAATGAAATGTTCACTGATTTATAAATTCATAGCTAATATATGTTAAAGTAATGAACTGTTCCTTTGTATATCTTCCCATCTGCTTTCAGCATTTTTTAAATCTTTGTTGTTTGTCATGACATTCCATGTAGGCGGAGTCATTTTTATAACCCCCTTGGTTTCAATTTCAAATATACAAATAATGCGCGCTATCCATGCCCTTGGGCTGGGTGTACACTAATGGCAGAGCTTGTTGCCCCTTTGAACAGGCGGTGAGATGGCAATATATTTAAACCCCTAAAAATGCCAACCTACCACACTGCTGTGTGTAGGTAAAGGGCAGCAAGAACAATATAAAAGCAGTGCAGAGCAGTGGGCAGTATGTAGCGGCAGGGCAATGGACAGTGTATAGGGAAGTGGTAGGGCAGTGGACTGCATGGGGTAGCAGGACATGGCAGTTAAAAGTATGTAGTGTGAGTGTCGGAAAGCGAGTGGTATGTCACAGCAGGACAGAGCAGTGGGCAGTATGTAGTGGAAGGGTATTGAGCAACATGGAGTGTCAGAATAGGGCATTGAGCAGTTTGTAGTGGAAAGGCAGGGAAGTATGTAGTCACAGGGCAGTGAGCAGTATTTATTAGGAGGGCAGCATAGTGAGCAGCACGTAGTACCAGGGCAGGGGAGAGCATGGAGTGGTAGGACAGAGCAGTGAGCAGTACGTAGTAAAAGGGCAAGACAGTGAGCAATATATAGGTGGTAGGGCACTGTCTGGGCAGCATGTAGAGGCAGGACACAGCAGTAAGCAGTATGGAGTGGCAGAACAGTGGATAGTGTGTATTGGCAGGACAGGGCAGGTGTGTATTTGCAGTGAGAAGCATGCAGTGGCAGTACCGAGGAGATGGCAGTATGAAGTGGCAGGACAGGGCAGTAAGCAGTATGGAATGGCAGGGCAGTGAGCAGCATGTGGTGGTAGGGGAGTGAGCAGTATGTTGTGGCAGGACAGGAGGTTGAGCAGTACATTGTATGTAGTGCCAAGGCAGGACAGCATGGAGTGGCAGGACAGAGAATTGAGCAGTATGTAGTAGCAGGGCAGCAATTATTGTGGAGTAGCAGAACAGGGCAGTAAGCAGTATGGAGTGATAGGGCAGTGAACAGCATGTAGTGGCAAGGGAGTGAACAGTGTGTTGTGGCAGGGCAGGACAGTGAGCAGTATGTTGTATGTAGTGCCAAGGCAGGAGAGCATGGAGTAACAGGACAGAGCATTGAGGAGTATGTAGCAGTAGTAGTATGACAGAGCAGTAGGAGTATGTAGCAGCAGGGCAGTAATCAGTATGTAGTAGCAGAACAGGGCAGTAAGCAGTATATAGTGAAAGGACAGTAAACAGCATGTGGTAACAAGGGATTGAACAGTGTATTGTGGCAGGGCAGGACAGGACAATGAGCAGCATGTTGTATGTAGAGCCAGGGCAGGACAGCATGGGGTGGCAGGACAGAGCATTGAGCAGTATGTAACCGCAGGACAAGACAGTGAGCACTATGTAGTGTCAGGGCATGATGGTGAGCAGTATGTAGTGTCAGGGCAGTGAGCAGCATGTAGTGGCAGGACAGGCAGTTGTCTATATGTATTGGCAGGACAGTGAGCCGTATGTAGTGGCAGGACAGGCAGTTGGCAGTTTGTATTGGCAGGACTAGGAAGTATGCAGTATGGAGTGGCAGGTTAGAGAGCAGTATGAAGTGGAAGGGCATTGAGCAGCATGTAGTGGCAGGGCAGAGCAGTGGGCAGTATGTAGTGACAGGACAAGACAGTATGCAGTGTGGAGTGATAGGTCTTGAGCAGTAAATATTGGTAGACAGTAAGCAGTATGTTAAGGCAGGGCAATGTGTAGTGGCAGCACTGTGAGTAGTATGTAGTGGCAAAACAGGGTAGTGAGAAACATGGGCAGGGCAGTGGGCAGTATGTAATGGTAGGGCAGTATGCAGTGTGGAGTGGGAGAGCAGTGGGAAAAGCATGTAGTGGCAGGACAGAACTGTAATCAGTTTGGAGTAGCAGGATAGGGCAATAGACAGTATGTAGTGGCTCAACATGACATTAAGCAGTGTGGAGTGGCAGAGCAGTGAGCAATATGTAAAGTATAAGCCTTTAGAACCACTTTAGGCTGTCTGTTAAAAATGAGTGGCCTGTCAATGCACCTCAAGACACATAAAAGGCTCCTTCACCATTGATTAGGTGCCACCCATTGCAACACACAAAGCATGCATATGGCTAGCCATTCTCAGCCAAGGTTTGGTGGAACCCTAGGGTTCCTCTGGAACAGTCTTTCTCAACCTTTTCAACACAGAGGAGCCCTTGAAACAAATTTCTGGTCTCGGGGGAACCCCTGCTAAAAATGAAAAATCAACAACTCATGACACATTAGTGTGACAGTCAGTGGGAAGAATGCTCCTTACTCTTGTCGTCATTGGGAAGAATTACCCCCTTACAGATAGCTAAAACGAACAACGGTGTCATTGGAAACTTATCTGAGAGGCAGAAATTGCCCATTGCTCAAGGAACCCTTAGCAACCTCAGGAGGAACCCTACGGTTCCACGGAACCCTGGTTGAGAAACCCTGCTCTGGAGGTTGCTGGGGGTTTCTTGAGCTGTGCCTGTTTGACCTCCCATTTAATGATACCTGCATAGTTCCAGGGCCAATACTACTTGACAGAGCCAGCGGCATCACATTAATTATCTTTTTAGCTATCTGCAAGGGTGGCATCCTGGCCACCACTGTGAGGGGGAGCTATCTTACTAACATTTTTGTCAGTAACCCCCTAATGAATTGGTATTATCAGGGGTTCCCTGAGACCTAAAATTTATTTGAAGGGTTCCTCTGGGATTAAAACGTTGAAATGGTACTACTCTAGATTGTCTTCTGATGACATAATACCTGATTATCAAATACCTGCACTAGAAGAGTTAAATTCCTTTCCGTCCTCCGCAGACCAAAGATTATTTCGCCCCTGAAAACACCACGCTGACAGAAATGTGACTTTAAGCCCCCCTCCCCCATTGTACGGCCGGACAGAGATTTTACTGATGATTAATAACAATGGGCAGCGATTTATTCCCTAAAGAAAAAGGTAATACATTCTGTAAGAGAGATGGACAAAAAAAAAAGAAGATATAAAAGAAAGAAAGGCAGAAATGAAAAAAAAAAGAAAAAAACGCAACGGCAGCCACAGCAATTTATGGATTTTCTGGCTTAAAAGCTTATATTTATATCTGTCGCTTTGGCACCTAACGACAAGTAAATCCTTTTCTTTGCTGTGCCGTTCCCTTCCGCAAAGAGGTAAAAGCTCGGAGTCACACCAGTTCACAGTATGAGTTTATTACTTTCTATTCTGTTCCTTGAAATAGTAACTCTTATCCTATGGTATGATGATCGCAGCTTGTTAGCCCACAAACCCCTCCTCCCCACCCCCTACGCCTAAGCATCTCTTTTATGCCTTCGGCGAGGGTGCATAGTATATGCAAATTAGGCAAAGTGTTAAAGTGGCCCTGTCACTTTGTTGTAGGTATAATATTATGAAGGAAGAGGCTAAGGATGATAGCCCTTATCTATTTTTTTCCATTTTAAAAATATAATGTATTCTTGTTGTGCAAAATTTAAAGGAGAAAGAAATGTTTTTTTTATGTAGTGTATGGATAACCTACTTATAGCAAAGAAAAGACACTAGGATGCATAAGCAAGAGTCCAGTAAACACAAGATCCATCTACCCTGCCAGCCCAAGCGGGATGGGAGGGAGATCTTGGCCCCATTGATGGAGAGACTTGGGAGCTATGCCTTTCCTTGATTCCGTTGGTATCGGTATCAGCCTCACATAAGGTCTCTCACCTTTTCCTATTTCATAGAGCCTATAGAACACCGGTACAATTGTTTTGCTGGGGCCGCAGGTCTGACTCTCTGTGTCCGAAATGTGACAGAGAGCAGGGTACGCTTATACATATGCTGTGGAGATGTCCCAAATCATTTCGCTACTGGTCGGTAGTAATTGCTACAATATCTAGAGTGTATAATTTTCAACTGTTACGGGATCCTGTGGTCTGCTTGCTTGGTGCTCTGGAGGTGGAAACCCTATCTCAAAATGCTCATGTGGCTATTTTACGATTACTCTATATTGCTCGTAAGCTTATTGCTAGAATCTGGATCTCCTCCCTGGTTCCAAGCGCAGGGCAGTGGATTGCATAGGTTAATGCTTCTCTGATTAGGGAAAAATTGACGTACCAGCACCGAAAGGCTCATAAGAAATTTGCCTCACTGTGGCAACCATGGCTTGATGACCCAACCTTGGCTCCACCGCAACTGGTCATGAATAGGCTGTTAGAAGGTTGAGATGTGCTTGGGCCAACTGTATCTGGTTATGACTTACAGTGGGATATCTATCCCTCTACCCCTCCCCCCCCCCTTTTTTTATTTTATTTTATCCTACCACCCCTTTTCAACCCCATTCTCTTTTTTTCCTCCCCCCTTTGACTCCCTTTATCTCCCATTCCCCCTTCTTTTCTTCTCCTCCCTATGTTATCTGCCGACATTCCTCCCTTTCAGAGTTTTACCTAATTTGGGTTTTAGAATTGTTGCTGAGGTATGTGTCCTATAGACATGCTTGGATGATTCGAACACAAATGTCTCCCGTTCCTACGGTAGACCCTTTCTTTGCTATGTAGTGCAAATTATATATTTTTACAGGGTATACAGATCCATCTGAGTATTATTATTATTTTTTCTATTATGTATTCATTGTACTATTGTAGATGACAAGTGTCTTGTTTTCTTTCTGCGATAATTGTACAATGCTCTGTTTAACCTCAATAAAAATCTTATTTTCGTGAAAAAAAAAAAAGAGTCCAGTAAACCAATCTTCATCAAGTAACCCCAATAAGCTTAATTTCAAAAGATGCAGCATCTCCAGAATTACAGAAGAAATCTTGGACCCAAGACATTAAAACACAAAATGGAGGGCACCATCTTAATGCAGTTTTAACACATTTATTGTATGATTAAAAAAAAATTGCAAACTCACATAAAGTAAGTTTGTGAAAGCATGTAAAGCATAAGAAATCAGGACATCCAGGGAACCCTGTAGCAGAGGCATCCAGCCCAGGGATTGTGCAGCACTGCTGCCTGCCTGGTAGCCATAGGAAGCTCAGAGCACTTCTGAGGAGGAGACTTCAGAAGAACCCAATGAATGATGTCAGATGCAGTGGGACCTTTTGAGGGAGTTGCTACGCGTTTCATGGAGTTTCTGACTCTTTGTCAAGCCTGCCTGCTGTTAGACAGAGGGATCTACAGGTATATACAGGGATATGGGGTGTATACATATATAGAGATGTATAAGCTGGAATATAATGTTATAAACATCACTACCACAGTGATCCATACTAGCTTCTGGGTCCTGTGAGGAGCAGCTGCCCTGATGCTTACTGAACATAGGAGATCTCTCATTTGGCATGGGTGGCATTCGGAGAACATGTTGCATTTACTCAATGAATGCAAAGTGTTCTATGGTTGGAGGTGGAGATCATGATGTAACTGCACCTCCACCTCATCCATTCAGGGAACATTTAACATCAATTAAAAAAAATATGCAAAGTGTTTCCTAAATGATGCCCTTTCCAAGCAAGTGACTTCCTGTGGTTACAATGCAGCAGGACAGCTGCTCGGCATTGGACATCGAAGCTAGCAGATGTCACTGTGGTTGTGGTGCCTATTAAAGTGATTCACTCAGCTTCCAGGTTTGGCATATACATACTTACACTGGTCCAAGCTATAAAAAAAAAAAAATGCCATACCTGGAATTCAGCTTTAACATAAAGGTGTTATGTAATAGGTTAAAGAAATCACATAACCAAACTTCAAAACCTTCACAGTGAGCAGCAATGAAGGGAACTTGCAGCAGCATTTTCTTTAGGAAAGGTAACAATATTAACTCATTACCTTTAGGGCCCATTTACACCTTGGCCTTCTGGTGTGTTGAGTTGATGCATGTTTTACACGCATAAACAAGCATTACATTAATGTACGAAAAACCAAACAGCGCAAAACAGAACTTGAAAGAACAATAAAGCAGCTATGTGCTCTGGGTAAAATTATCAAATCCCAAACATAGTACATAATAAAATATCAGTGCAGCGCTAATACATATGTAGCACCCTCCTAGGCAGGTGCTATGAAGAAGCATATGGGTGGCCCTGTCTGCATATCAGGAGGGCCGGATCATTTTGTTAGGCTGTCATGTGCTTCCAAGGGTGGCTGTTGAGTCTGAGGAGTCTCCCCACCGTGTCCAATGAGGGTTCTTATTGGACAGTGGAGGAAACCTGACCAATAGAACACCAAGGCTTGAATCCATCTCAGAGGGCAGAATCTGCCGCAAAGCATCCTGGTATAGGGTATAAGTCTGAGGGGAGCACATGACGCAGTGTCTTTGGCGGCAAGCAGAGTCCCAGGTAGAGGGTGACGGCTGTCTCTCCTCCTGTCAGTACAAGTGAGAATGTCCTGGGCGGTCGGCCTAGAGGACGGAGGTTGAGCTGGGCTTCAGAGAGGGATCAGAATTCGGTGGACCGAGTGGAGCTGGTGGGCAGAAGTTTTGAGGAAAAACAGTATGCCCAGAGGTCTGCCTAGGAGAGGGGACCACTCCAGAAGGTCAAGGGGATCCAGGAGCCAGATAACCTGAGGAGAAGGTTTAGAGAAAGGGGTGCCAGTGTTAAAGCCCTGAAGATAAGTGAGAGAAAGAGGGTGCCGGTGTGGGCCCTGAAGTGTTTAGCAGTGCAGCAGTGTAGCTATCTCAGTAAGGAGTGCTTAGGGAGCTAAAGAAAACACTTCTTTAAGTGAGAAAGCAATCCAAGGTCAGTTTGGAGTTAACAGGCAGCAAGCCAGTGTTAACCAGCGTTAACCGGCGTTGACCGCCATTTAGCCAGCGTCAAGTCAGCGCCAAGAAACGTTTTCAGTTGTCCCTAGCAAATTGTGCATAGTTGAGCCAAAGGAGTATCCCACTCATTCCCTTCTCCCATCCAAGTTCTCAAATTAACCCTTATAAACCCAAAGATACTGGACTGATCATTGTCTCAGCGCTCACACTTGGAGGAATATGCACAAGGGTACTTTTGTTGAACCCGGTGGCCCAGGAGGACCCATATCCAGCAAAATGGCTGGGAATCCGGCTACACAAATAATATGAAAAAATATAAAATATAAACAAATGCAAAGGATAGTGCAAGGAAGTGTAATGTTCTGGTACCTTTGGGTACCCTAATTACTCTTTCATAAGTGTATGCGCCCCACCATTCTCTTTTGGTAAGGTGCGCATACACCTTTAAGACTGATGCTGTCATCACTGAGCGCCGGACTGGATGGCTATTTAGATCGCCGGCTCTCACTCACATGTGTTCGTTCAAACTGCTTTGTGCCTTGATGCTAACCTGTCTTGAAGCTCTCATGCTTGCAAGCATACCTCGCTGTCGGAACCACGCTGCGCTGATCCCTGTATCCCGCTACCGGATCATCCGCTCTTGCCGAACCTCTCCTCTGCTACATTGCTATTAGTGATAAGTACCCCACAGGGGAAACCTCTATAACCTTTATACTAAAGCTTACACTATCTAGCTCTGCATACTAAGGACTATTACTACATCTGCATTATCTAAGATTGCTAGCTCTTGAGCCTACTACCACCTGTTCTTGCACTGGGTTGATCTCTCTTGTATGTCCACCTGCTAATCTGTCATCTGCTACCATACATGATTGCTAAACCTATCTGCATCCCATCTGCTACTATCTTACTTTCAAGAACATTTCCTTTCAAGGGTCTGTCATCTACCATCTCTACCCAACCTGTCTCTTCAGCCTATCATCACTGTGTTACTATATACATAAGTCACTCTAGGAAACATCTTATTGAGTGTGTGTATTTACTTGCTGAATTGAGATCATCCACACATGATGAGTCATTGAGAGTTGGGAATGGTGTCTCAGCGTTTCTCTACATGACTACTGAAGTGGAATATTTCTGCAGCTGAAAATCCTCATCATACGTAAAACGCAGGAGCGTTACAGATTGAACGAACCACAAATGGATTCAGCAGAAATAACCACTCAGATGACACAATTAAAACAGCAAGTAACTGCATTAATACACGCACTTGCTGAATTAATAGAAGACTACGAGAAAGAAAGGCTGAGAAAATGGGAATGCCATTATCCAGTTCTTCTCGGATCTCGGCCGTTGACCCCGTTCCTATCGAGGTAGGAACCATACGCCCACCTCTATCAACTATGGAAAGAGCCAGAAGACGATCTGGTAATCTCTGCTGGTACTGTGCATCCCCGGATCACAAGATAAACGTCTGTCCCCTAGTCTACAAAAAGAAGGGTGAGTGTTCACATGTCCTCCTAGGGGGATTGACAACTTCAATCACTAACCCTTACCTTTCTGTTTGCTTAACATTACAGTGGGACCAGAACAGGATTACTACTAAGGCCATGATTGACACAGGATCTTGTGGAAATTATATTGACATAGGTTTTGCTGCTTTAAATAAAGTTCCTATTATTTATCCTATTGTTATCTAAACTTAAACCTGTCTCAGTGAGTCTTATTAACAGTGTTCCTTTATCCTCTGGTCCAATCACTGATCAGACACAGGCACTCCTAGTCACTACTAACGGGTCTCATATGGAAACCACTACCTTCGATCTAATACCTTCACCCCACTTTCCCATTGTTTTGGGACTTCCCTGGTTGCACACACATCAACCAACCATAGATTGGAAGGAACGGACCCTGACCTTCCTCTCTTGCTATTGCGAGGGTACGTGTAACCTCCCGTCTTTCGGGAAGATCCTGTCTGTGGTGACAGATGAGATTGCACCACTATGTTATCAGGATCTCTCTGAGGTTTTTCTTGAGAAAAATGCTCAAGCACTACCTCCCCATCGAGACTATGATTGTAGCATTGATCTACTCCCAAATAGCAAATTGCCGTTCGGTCATGTTTATCCTCTTTCACAGGATGAACTTTCCCATCTCAAAGACTATTTGGATGAGAATTTGGAAAAAGGTTTTATTAGACCTTCCACTTCTTCCACAGCAGCAGGACTCTTTTTTGTCCGCAATAAGGACTCAAGTCTCAGGCCTATCATCGACTATAGGCAATTGAATGCTATTACAATAAAAGATCGCTATCCTCTACCGCTTATCCCTGAGCTCATTGAGCAGGTGCGTGGAGCTACCTATTTTTCAAAATTGGACCTGAAAGGAGCATACAATCTCATTCGAATCCGTGATGGACACGAGTGGAAGACTGCATTCAGAACCAGATACGGATTGTTCGAATATCTTGTAATGCCATTCGGGCTATGCAACGCCCCTGCAGTTTTTCAACGATTTATAAACAATATTTTCAGAGACTTACTAGATGTCTGTGTTGTGGTATATCTGGACGATATACTTATATATTCACGATCCCTGTCTGAACACATAAGACATGTAAGACTAGTATTATCGAGATTGCTTGCACACAACCTTTATGTGAAACTGAAAAAATGCTTGTTTCATAAAGAAGAGGTACTGTTTCTAGGCTACATCATATCCAAAACAGGAATCGAGATGGACATGAGTAAGATATCCTGCATTCAGGATTGGCCTACACCAACCACACGCAAGGCGCTACAGCGATTCCTTGGATTTTCGAATTTCTACAGGAAGTTCATTAGAAACTTCTCTGCCATTGTGAGACCCCTCACACAGCTCACTAGCATTAAAAAACCATTCAAATGGTCAGATGAAGCAAATAAAGCTTTTCACCTGTTAAAGACAAGGTTTACTTCTGCTCCCATACTACGCCATCCAGACCCATCCCTCCAATACATTCTGGAAGTAGATGCGTCAAACATGGCAGTAGGAGCAATACTCTCCCAACGACCAACTCACACTTCACCACTTCATCCAGTCGCCTTTTTTTCTAAATCCCTAAGCAGTCCAGAGATAAATTACCCCGTGGGTGAAAAGGAACTGCTTGCTATAAAATTGGCTCTGGAGAATTGGCGACATCTACTCAAAGGCACCCAATTACCAATACTTATATACACGGACCATAAAAATCTCCAATATCTTCAGACTAACAAAACTCTCTCGCACCGACAGGTACGATGGTCACTATTCTTTCTAAGGTTTAACTTCCTAGTGACCTACACACCTGCAGATAAGAACAAAAAGGCGGATGCACTATCACGACTAACTGAAGAAAACTACTTCGAAATCCCTTCCGTTCCTATAATACCGCACAAACGCATTATTGGAGTTGTCCGTTCCTTGAAGGAAGAGGTTTTGCATGGTATAAGTTTGGATACACCCCCACCACAACTAAATACTGATGCAGAAGGCTTCCTCTACTACAACGACAAACTTTACATACCACCTACCATACGCACCAAGATCTTGGAATTATGGCATGATGTGCCTATGGCAGGACATATGGGTATGACAAAGACTCTTAATCTGATTACCAGGCAATTCTGGTGGCCTGACATGAAAACATCTATACAAAAATTCGTCTCTTCATGCAATGTCTGTGCCAGGTCCAAAATTGACACTACGAGACCATCCGGTCTACTATGCAGTCTACCAATACCCCAAATTCCATGGGAAGTTGTGTCCTTGGACTTTATAGTGGAATTGCCTCCTTCCAAAGGATTTAATACCATCTTAGTGTCAGTGGACCATCTGACAAAAATGGCACATTTCATTGCTATTCGCAGACTACCTTCGTCCAAACAAACGGCAGAACTCCTGATGAAACATGTCTTTAAGTTACATGGTATCCCAAAAACTCTTCTGTCTGACCGTGGATCACAATTTTTTTCCAAGTTCTGGCAAGAACTATGTCACATACTACGGATCGAGCGGAAGCTCACTTCTCCTTACCATCCGCAGACCAACGGACAGACTGAAAGAGTCAACCAGTGCATCGAGCAATATTTACGTTGTTACACTTCTTACCAACAGGATGATTTGGTGGATCTTCTCCCTCTGGCGGAATTTGCCTACAACAACGCAACCCACAGTACGACCAAGCAGAGTCCGTTCTACTTGAACTATGGGTTTCATCCCTCTATTCTTCCACCACGCATCCTTCCTTCAAATAACCCAGTAGCTTCAGACTATCTTACCCAAATAAAGGACTCTCTGGGTTTGCTTAATACTACCATTGCACACGCTCATAGTCAACAAAAGAAGTACTATGATCTTCGCAGAAGACCTTCTCCTCAGTACGCTATCGGGGACCTCGTTTGGCTCTCAACAAAAAATTTAAGACTGAAAATCCCTAGCAAAAAGCTTGGACCTCTGTTCTTGGGACCTTTCCCAATCAAGAAACTTATTGGAAAAGCTGCAGTACAGCTTACATTGCCAATAGACCTCAAAATACATCCCATTTTCCATGTGTCGCTACTGAAGCCCCATGTTCCTGACCAAGGAATAAGGCCTACTATCCCACTTCCTCCTCCTGTACAAGTTGAAGGTGGAGAAGAATACGAGATAAAAGAGATTCTGGATTCTCGTATCCACAGAGGAAGACTTCAGTACTTGGTTCGATGGAAGAACTATGGGCCCCAAGACGACACCTGGCTAAACACCTCTGACATACATGCCTCTAGATTAATCCGCAATTTTCATGCGAAATACCCAGACAAACCAGCTCCAGAGGCCTTCAGGAGCCGGCCTTAAGGGGGGGGGGTACTGTAATGTTCTGGTACCTTTGGGTTCCCTAATTACTCTTTCATAAGTGTATGCGCCCCACCATTCTCTTTTGGTAAGGTGCGCATACACCTTTAAGACTGATGCTGTCATCACTGAGCGCCGGACTGGATGGCTATTTGGATCGCCGGCTCTCACTCACATGTGTTCGTTCAAACTGCTTTGTGCCTTGATGCTAACCTGTCTTGAAGCTCTCATGCTTGCAAGCATACCTCGCTGTCGGAACCACGCTGCGCTGATCCCTGTATCCCGCTACCGGATCATCCGCTCTTGCCGAACCTCTCCTCTGCTACATTGCTATTAGTGATAAGTACCCCACAGGGGAAACCTCTATAACCTTTATACTAAAGCTTACGCTATCTAGCTCTGCATACTAAGGACTATTACTACATCTGCAATATCTAAGATTGCTAGCTCTTGAGCCTACTACCACCTGTTCTTGCACTGGGTTGATCTCTCTAGTATGTCCACCTGCTACTCTGTCATCTGCTACCATACATGATTGCTAAACCTATCTGCATCCCATCTGCTACTATCTTACTTTCAAGAACATTTCCTTTCAAGGGTCTGTCATCTACCATCTCTACCCAACCTGTCTCTTCAGCCTATCATCACTGTGTTACTATATACATAAGTCACTCTAGGAAACATCTTATTGAGTGTGTGTATTTACTTGCTGAATTGAGATCATCCACACATGATGAGTCATTGAGAGTTGGGAATGGTGTCTCAGCGTTTCTCTACATGACTACTGAAGTGGAATATTTCTGCAGCTGAAAATCCACATCATACGTAAAACGCAGGAGCGTTACAGGAAGACACACAACAGTCCCAATGGGTGATGAGTGGTGCTTATGTGTTGATGGATGAGAACATCCGGCCATGCCACTCCTAGCTTCCTCACATTACTTCTCCACAAGCACACATGACCTGTCTCCTCCCCGCTTCTCCTCACTCTCCGCTTCCATTGATAGACCCACACAGTTCTGTCCCCAACCGCATCCACAACCCAGCAAACCTTGCAAGAGCTGCCCGGTCCCTGTACTGAGAGACAAGTCGCTTGTGTGCTTGTGGAGAAGAAATGTAAGGAAGCTGGGAGAGGCATGGCCGGACATTCTCATCCATATGACAGCAACTCCAGTGATCCAAAGAACTGGGATTAGACATTGTGTAATAGACCTTGTAAACTTTACAAGCACTCAAGTTTGGGAATCCATTGAGAGAAAGATTGGTCCCTTCTGATATTGCTAGCTCTAGTCTCTATATACTTCTGCATTGAGGTGGATTTCCCCTTTCTTTATATTAAGTACCCCGGAGGCGAAAAGCGAGTGTGACCTACCTGTTGATTCATGGGTCTAACAATAAGGTGAGCGGTTTGAGCTACCTGTGGTGGAGTTTGGCACTGTGTTACCTACAAGTTATCTATTCATAAGCACCACTCATCACCCATTGGGACTGTTGTATGTCTTCCATGCACTATCCTTTGTATTTGTTTATATTTTATATTTTGCACTGATATTTTATTAAGCATTACATTAATGGCGCTTTTCCACCTTTTTTGGCAACCACACCACATTGTGTACATGGTAATGCATTGCAGTGTGCTGCAAAACATGTGCAATGGGGTCCAGTTGGGGTGGTTTTGGATAAAGTATAAACAGAGGCAGGCATGATATTATTGATAGGCATATACTCTTAACAAATCCTCCAATGGGTTTCACCTGGCGGGCTGCTACATCGCCCAGAAGATGCACACAGTTGTAAAGGATGCTGATGATTTTGCTGATGGCAAAATCAATGCATGGAGCAAACATCTCAGGCATAGGTGAAGGAACAGGTAAATTATAATACTGTTATTTTGCATGGTTCCTCTTTTCTTTTTTCATAGACAGAGTTTCTTTAAAGCAGAAGTGAACTCTTTCTTCCAGCAGCAAGAAACATCAAGCTCCATAGATCTTTGACTGCAAATGTTTTCTAAAAAGTCAATATCGAAATATTGAGATTGAGGTCTGTTTAGACCCCTGATATTTCACCAAAGCCCCCAAACTGGGCTTCTAAAAATTTTCAAAAAATATTAAATAAAATTGTAAAAATTATAAAAACCAACTGACACCAGTGGCGAAGGAGCTCTTGCGTTGGGGCGGCCCCAGCCAGGGATCAGAGGGCTCTTCACTGTTTCTTGCACCGGGCCCGGGAAGGTTCTAGCTATACCTCTGTATGTGGCTTTACATCAGCTGCCCAAAAAAATGAAGAAAACTCTGCAAGTGGAGAGCTTTTGGCCACATGCTGCTGGGCATTTAGCTCTGGTGAATGAGGCTCTGGCATTTTGGTGCGGTCGGGGGGTGCACCCTCCAGCCCAGCTGCCTGCAGCCTGTAAAACTATATGAGAGGCTGACAGCCGCTGTGATGGGGGTGAAGGGTGCACCTAGCAATTCTGTGTTTGCGCCTAGGGGCAAATGCCCACAACGCAGTAGCATCTTTTCGTCCCTGGGCATATACTGCCCTAAATGTTAGTACCACTTGGTGCACCATCCAGTCCCATACAGCTGCAGCAGCTTTCATCCTCGCATTGAGTTTTACAGGCTGCCAAAAGCGGGCTGAATGGTGCATCTGTGCCCTCTGCCCCAAATTCCGGAGCTTCATGCACCACTTGCAGAGTTCTCTTGATTTTTTTTTGGCAGCTGATGTAAAGCTGCGCTTGCACAGTTTGTCCTCCTTTCCAGCATCCTTGGCATTCCAGGTACTCCACAGAGTTTTTCCGGGATGATGTACCAGATCAGCACTCACTATATAACAAGACACAAAAAGATTCCAAGCTCTCCTTACTGACCAGTCTGCGACCAACCAGATTGACCTGTCCAACAGTATGCGTTAAAAACAGGGGTTTAGTTGCACACATTTGCAAATACATGCATAAGCCACAGAGCCCTGACAAGGCGCCCCATTATCTGAGGTCCTAACTCTAAACTTTGTGAGTCTCCAACAATGGAAGCACATGCATTTAATGGATAGGTGTAGGGCAGATATATCTGAAGGGAGCCCACCCCTTCTTAAAGGCACAGGGGCACACTGAACACCCAGCTTATAGTACAATGGCAGCAAAGGTGTCAGTGTGTTGCCAGGCCAATATAATCCATAGTACAAACAAATGGTTACTGCCCACACCTGTAATTGATCTCTGCAGCAAGGAGCAATGGAAGGGCAACGCATATAACAAGACACAAAAAGATTCCAAGCTCTCCTTGGACTATGGATTATATCAGCACTTACTATAGCAGGGGTCTTCAAACTATGGCCCTCCAGTTATTCAGGAACTACAATTCCCATCATGCCTTGTCATGTCTGTGAATGTCAGAGTTCTACAATGCCTCATGGTATGTGCTCTTCCGCAACAGCTGGAGGGCCGTAACTTGAGGATCCCTGCACTATAGCATGATCAACACTTTGCTCTACGCCCAGTGAGCATGACCTCTTAGATGACCATGCAGATACTAATACCATCATGTATTTTAACTGAAATTTTTTTAGGAAAAAAAGTTTTAAAAGAGAGTTTCCTTTCACTTTAAGGTAAACATTCCAATATTGACTCAAAATGGGTGATCATTGAAAATACATCCTATTTTAAATTCAAAATTTGACCTGAGCATGCCTCCATTCCTCGAAATGAAGGGTTAACATCACATCAGTGAGAAGTAAAAAAGGAAATACAGAATGATGATATTAATGAGTGTTGTAATAGCTCTAGCTCCATTCTGCTTGTAACACTATTCCAACCAAGTACCTGTGAAATAAGCAACGAGCAGTTTTAAAAAAAAATCTTTTGTTTCCATTCAATAGTTCTTTCTCTTTTCCTTCTTAGTATTCATCCTTTGAAAAACATAATTCTGCATTTTAATATGGGGCTTAATATTTTATATGACAATTTCAAAAGCTTATAGCCAAGCATTGGGACTTTTATTTTTATTAGCATATCCAACGGTGCCCTCTGCTGGTCAGCCAGTTTAACTGTGGTCGATCGTCCTTTGACGCAGGGTACCGAATAATAGAAAAGCCTTTGTTAGGAAATGATTTCTACACTTTGTTGTTTACCTTGGAGCCCCCTGTGAACAAGCTGCCGCATTTAGAAAAATGTCTATGCTTGAACTCGCTAAAGGATTTCTTTATCCCCAATTGGTTTCTGTTATTTATTCACTGTATGCTAATATATTCTGCCCTAGTGTGTCACTGAAAAGCCAGAGAGGGTTAAGGCTTACATCAAAAACTATTACAAAGCTTTTGCTGTACAGTTTAAAAAAAAAAATATTTTTCACTTACAGGGACAATGGAGAAGCTGGGTGAGCGATTCATCTAAAATTCCAAACTTTATCTGGGATTTTCAGGACGAGCGGCATTAATGTGATTGTGTACCACAAGTTAAAGGAACAGGGGGTCAGACTGAAAATCAAATAACCCAATGAAATTTAAAATAACAAAAGTAGCTTTTTCTGCAATATTCACCGGCAATCCAAAGACTTCATCCACAGTACATTGTTCTGCCACTAGATGGCATTATTCAATTCATTTCAAAGCCTTGGACCCACCCCAACCTGTGAGTGATAGGAGAGCATCACAGTGTCTGTCACTCTGCTCCCTTCCCCTATCAGCATACTTCTTGGCAGCACATGAACTGATTGGCTCCTTGTGCTGCTTCTTTCTCTCAAACTCTAGCCCTGCTGTACATGATACCAGGTCATGTTCAAGTGCATTTAAAAATACAATATTTTTATGTATTAATGATTAAAGATTTGAATTCATTTGTGACTTTTATTGGTCTACAGATCAGCTTTAAAATATAAGTGCTTCCGATGACTTGGCCTTAACATGCTAATGCCCTTTAAAAATCAAATTATGTAACTATCTCTTTAAATAATACCTGGTGACCCTGCCTTTGTTCTGGCATTTCTTGTTACCAGGTGACAACAGTATGTCCCTGTCTCCCAACTGTGCTCCTGTGTTGTCACCCTGTCTCATGGGTTCCCGCTGGAAAACACACGTGGCTTTTTTTAACATACATTACAAAGCAGGGTGCATTGTTGTCACTGGAGTGCATGTAGATAGGACATATCTGCAAAAGAGGCTGCAGGAGATCAGCAGCGTGGAGATGCAACAAAGGATGAAGAAAGAGAAAACCATATTGCTCACAGGTTGGGTGGCTTGAGGGTGGTGGGGGTAGGTGGGGGGTCATTTGCACCATGTAATATGTTACACCCAAAATACAGGTGTATCATGTAGCATGATGCAAAAGATGGAGTTAGCATTTTGTAGCGTTTGTGGCAGCATCCAACAAGTGAGTGGCATTTTGCTTGTTTTTTTAATAATTTCTGTATGCACCTTGGCAAATTTTAATAAAGGATACTATATGTTGGCACACCGTGTATTCTGTTTGGATATCATATGGAGGGGACAGAGTGTGTGACTATCCACCTCTACTGAGATCCTGGTGACGGGAGTATCGGGGACAGAGCCCGATGGGTATGGTGATTGGCATTATGAATATGTTCGTCTGGTGTGTTTGCATTACCGTCATTCCCTGAAAATAAGACCGGGTCTTATATTAATTTTGACTACAAAAAATAGAGACTAGGGCTTATTTTCAGGGGACGGCTTCTTTATTTACGGAATGTACAATGACGATCTTAACCACTTCTGGACCGGGAGATTTTAACCACTTTACAACCGGAGGATTTTGCTGTCTTCCGTCCAGGCCACTTTTTGCGATTCGGCGCTGTGCGACTTCAACTGACAATTGCGCGGTCGTGCGACGCCGTACCCAAACGAAATTTACGTCCTTTTTTTCCCACAAACAGAGCTTTCTTTTGGTGGTATTTGATCACCTGTGCGATTTTTACTTTTTGCGCTATAAACAAAAAAAGAGCGTTTATTTTGAAAAAATAACAATATTTTTCACATTTTTTTATATGAAATTCCCCCCAAAAAAGATGTAAAAACCAATTTTTTTTAAAGTTTTTGGCCAATTTGTTTTATGCTACATATGTTTGGTAAAAAAAATCGCAATAAGCGTATTTTGATTGGTTTGCGCAAAAGTTATTGCGTTTACTAACAAAGGGAAAGATTTCTGTCATTTTTGGTGTTTTTTTTTTAACGCGTAATGGCGGCGATCTGCGATTTTTTTTTGCGGGACTGCGACATTGCGGCGGACAGATCGGACCCTTGACTGACATTTTTGACACTTTTGGGGGTACCAGTGACATTACTACAGTAATCAGTGCTATATATATGCACTGTTACTGTAAAAATGACACTGGCAGGGAAGGGGTTAATTTTATTGGAGAGGGAGGGGTTAATGTATGCCTGGTGCTTACTGACGTGTAGGGGGGGAGGTGACTATGTGATTCATGGACAGATCGGATGTCCAGCTATGCTGAACAGTCCGATCTGTCACTCCCTGTCACTATGGAGATCCGCCCGCTGTGTTTACACACAGCGGGCGGATCTCCAGACTCGATCCCCGACGATCGGGTAAGAGCAGCGGCGATCGCCGCTGCTCCTCCCCTGGCCCGACTCCCGCTGTGAATGAAAACAGCGGGAGCGAGCCTCCGGCGGCGCGCAAGCGCCGCCCAGAAGGGGAGGAGTCCAGTCACGTTAATACTACGTGACTGGACGGGAACGAGCCACTCTGCCGCAGTAGTATTACTGTGAGCGGTAGTAGAGTGGTTAATGACCAGGCCATATTTTTCGACTTGGCACTGCGTTACTTTAACGGACAATTGCACAGTCTGTTAAAGTTCTTTTTTTGATGTTCTTTTTTTCCCATAAATAGAGCTTTCTTTTGGTGGTATTACAACCAAAAAAATAGCGACAATTTTGAAAAAAAACAAAACAATATTTTTCACATTCTGCTATAACATTCCCATAAAAAAAATTAAAAATCAAATTTTTTTTTAACATTTTAGGCCAATTTGTTTTCTGCTACAATTTTTGGTAAAAAAAAAATTGCAATAAGCGTATTTTGA
Source organism: Pelophylax lessonae (assembly GCF_965119305.1). Lineage (NCBI taxonomy): Eukaryota > Metazoa > Chordata > Amphibia > Anura > Ranidae > Pelophylax > Pelophylax lessonae. The sequence continues at coordinate 191,497,058 of NC_138777.1, read as the reverse complement.
TTGGTTTGCGCAAAAGTTATCACATCAACTAACTACGGGACAGATTTATGTAATTTTAATTGTTTTTTTTTTTTTTTCTACTAGTAATGGCGGCGATCTGCGATTTTTTGCGGGACTGCGACATATCAGCGGACAGATGGGACCCCTAACTGACATTTTTGACACTTTTGGGGTTACCAGTGACATTACTACAGTAATCAGTGCTGAAAATGTGCACTGTTACTGTAATAATGACACTGGCAGGGAAGGGGTTAATACTGTGAGTGATCAATGGGTTAAATGTGAGTCTAGGGGAGTGTTTACTAACTGTATGGGGGCAGGGCTTATGAAATGACCATAGAGACCTGTGATCCTATATAGAAGGATCACAGGAGCTCTCTGATCATTCCAGAGAGAAGAATGATCAGCTGTGTTTACAACAGCTGACTGTTCTTCTCTCTCAGCAGGGAGCGATCGCGGGTGTCAGGCGACAATCGGAGCCGCCTGCCTCGTGCATTGGAGTCCCCGCTGCCCCTAGATGATGGCGCGCGACCGACGTAGGGTTATGTCGGTTCGTGCAGGAGGGCCAGCCTGCCGCAGTATATATGCGGTGGGTGGTCCGGAACTGGTTAAAGTGATTGTAACCCTAAAATAAATATATAAATAAACAAATAAATAAATAAATACATATCCTGATTGTTTAAAGCATGATAGACAGCACAGTGCTTGTGCTGTGTCATTTAGCCCTCTATGTTCTAAAAAACCTGGAATAAAACAATAAAATGTAAAAAAAAAAAAAAAAAGAGGTTCTTGTGTCCCGTGACTTCTCTTCCTCTCTCCCCCTGTCAGCTCAGGAGTGAGAATTATGACATTCTGTAATGCCAAAAATAAACCGTAGATAAAGTCATTGTTAAATTAGTGGGAATTGAGTGGAGAGAGTAAATATCTGTTGACAAAAAGACCGACACGATCCCCTACAAATTGAGTGCATCTAAAAGTAAACCAAGTCGAGGAACACCCTGCAGCCGAGGAAAATTGGGATTTTAATGTGCCCTGGACATCAAAAGAAAAACAAATCATATGTATAAATTTTATTGAAAACAGGATGATAAAATTGACAAATAGAAATACGGTATATAAAAGGTGTATCATGTGACAAGGCTCATCATAAAGTACTATGGATCGACGCGTTTTGCCCTCAGTTTGGGCTTCTTCAGGATCCAGATGTATAGCAAACCTTTCAATGAATATATACACCTTATAATAAATAAATAAAGTTTCATAAGTAATCAATCCATAAATGTACATATAACTTTATCTATACAATGTAATAATATACAAATCACATATTTAAATCCATTGGCATAGAGAGGAGTAAACCTGGAGCAGAGAAACCAATGGGAAGAGAAAAAAAATAAAATAAAATATAAATAAAAATTAAATGTGCTAAGAAGTGTGGGGGACCATAGATCAGAAATGACCATCAGGGTGGGGGGGGGGGGTGATTGTGACAAAATAAAGAATCAGTCAAGGCAGGAAAGAGAAAAAAATATATTTTTATTTTTTTAATTAAATTCTTACCCTGAATAAAACAAAATTTAGATCTCCAAACCACGAACTCTAGAATAATAGACTGGACAATAATCGATTGGTCTAAGGTAAAAGGAACATGTAATCCCTTATAAGAAATATTAACCTGTAATATGAACAAATAAATACTCTTAAAACCCAAAAAAAAAATGTTTATTGTAATTATGTAATCGATTTTGTAAAAAAGATTATATAATGTCCAGTGTGTCTCCTTTTGTAACTTTATTGTGGAAAATACCTTATTTACAGCGCCGTTGGAGCTCACATGATCCGCCGGAGTTCTACTTTCCCTCTCTGAATACTGCAGAGGGAGGGGCTGAGATCCCCGCTGATGTCAGCCCCGCTCCAAGCACTGCAGAGGGAGGGGCCACTGACGTAAGGCGGGAGGAGAGGAGAAGATCTCCGGCGGGTCACGTGAGCATCCAGCAGCTCTGTAAATAAGGTATTTTCCACAATAACATTACAAAAGGAGACACACTGCTCATTATATATTCTTTTTACAAAACGGATTTCATGTTTTTACAAGGATTTTACTAGGACTTATATTCGAGGTAGGGCTTATATTGCAGCCATCCCTGAAAATCACGCTGGGTCTTATTTTCAGGGTAGGTCTTATTTTCAGGGAAACAGAGTATATACTACCCTATGACTGTTATATTTTTTTTCTTGTTTCTTCCCCATGATTTGACGTGTGGGAAAGACTGAAACAGATACAAACTTTGATAGATTCCCTTCCTGGGGGGATCCTTTCATGTATGTTGTTGTACAAAGATCTAAAGAATTTATTGATCCTTTAGGTGAGTGACCCTCCCTTTTGATTTTCAAAGGAATCAATTTATTACAGTTGGACTATATGGACTTATGCTGATTTTAGTACATGAGTGTGGTTCATTTTTTGTTTTTATTTTTTATTTTGTGCTGCAATCTTAGTATTATTTTTGTATTGAAGGTATTGTGATTTCCTTTTCAATGGCTAGCAGCTTTCTATTAGTAACCTGTGCTGGTCCTGTTTTATATTTATCAAAACCCAAACATTTTGCAGGTTACCAATCATTAGATGTGGTGGCTGTATCGGTTTTCTTTTTTTTTAAGCTTCCTCTAAATTCACCTGGTGATCTGGCCAGTAAAGCCCCGTACACACGTACCGATTGTCGGCCGTAAATATTCGGCCGACGACCGATCGGCCGATTGTAGGCTTGTTAGTATGATGCTTCCGACAGCCGACAGCGCATTTTCGGCCGAACAGAATCTGTCGTGCAAGCATTAAAATTTTTGTTGGCCAACACCAGAACGGCCGATTGTTCGCCAGTCAGTACAGATTTCGGCCGACAGACAGTCGATTAGCAAGACTGGGCATGCTCAGAAAAGAAAAAACACAGGGAAAGTTAACCATCACATGACATCACTTCTGCAGTCGGCTGTTGTTGACCGACAAAATTTGTGTGCAGTCTTTTGCAGTTTTCAACAGACACAACAGCCCTGGACAAAAGACGGCCGATCGTTCGGCCGACGATCAGTACGTGTGTACGGGGCTTTACACACCACCTGTATACAGGTGCCCCGCTCTGGATGGAGGAGCACAGTTGGAAAGCAGCATTGTTAATCTGGGGGGGAGGGGAGGGGAGTGGGAGATGTACTAGCAGATTTAGATACACTAACAAATTGAAGCCAAACTCCAGCTCATACTTTATAAGCAGGTACCTCAAACAGATTTTTTATTTGTTGTTTTGGGATGGAGGTTTTACATAGATAAATAAAAGCTGATCATTTTAGGCACCCCAGTCAGTGATAAATTGTTTGTCTCACCCCTCTAATTGTTATATGTGCATGACAGCTTGTTCTGTTGAAAGATGACAGACTTACTGGCAGGATCACCAGATGAAAATAAAGGAAAGAAAGCCTAAAAGAAAACAAATGCTGTCATCACATGGCTAAGAATAAGACTTGGTAAGCTGCAATATAATAAATCTTCGCTTTCAGATTTATTACTGCTTAAGAGTCAATTCACACTGGGGGCGACACGACTCCTTACTACTTCGGGGGCGACTTGTGCATTACAATGCACCACGACTTCGGAGCGACTTGCAGGGACTTCACATAATGGAAGTCTAAGCAAGTCGCTCCGAGGTCGCCCCAAAGTAGTACAGGGCCCTTTTTCTAAGTCGGAGCGACTTGTGTCGCTCCTATTAGAACGGGTCCTGAAGTGGTCAATGGACCGCGATGGTGCGCGACTTGTCAGGCTGACAAGTCGCGCTAATGTGAACCGGCTCTTAAATGTTGTTTTATATTTCCTTTATATTGAAACTTTTTTTTACAAATAAACATTCCATACCTGACAAAGGATTCCCAAAGCATTATGGGTATAGCTAAGGCAACAGCACGGCAGAGGGGGTTTGCTTTTCAGCTCCCTTTATCTGATTGAAACCATCTGATAAGGAGTCGGTCACTGCCATGATAACTCATTGAGTTCTGTAAACAATGGACCTCTATTGATTGCCAAAAAAACTGAATGTGAAAAGGAGGCTAGAGCTGTAGATCTATTGGCTTCCTAGAAGACTGAATCAAATGCATATGCAATATTTAACAAATAAATATAGAATCGACTTCGATCGGATCTCCGATGTAGTAACCCGGAAGCGACGTCATGACGTTACTTCCAGTTTACTTGGCTGCCAACGGTGCCGATTGTGAAAATCCAAAGTATTCAAAAATTACGATTTTGGCATTTTGAACACATTAAAGTGCAGTGGAGAGGTTTGGGGTCATTATAGACCCCCGATCCCTCCATAAAGAGGACCTGCCTATTACTGTCACAAGGGATGTTTACATTACTTGTGACAGCAATTAAAGTGATCAGATTTTTTTTTTTTTTTTAAAAGGGACATTGTAAAAAAAAAAAAAAATGTTAACGCGTCCGTCCCTGCGTGCTCGCACACCACAGAAAACGCATACTTAAGTTGCGCCTGCAAATGTAAACAGTGTTCAAATCACACGTGAAGTATCGCCGCGATCGTCACAGCGAAAGCAATAATTCTAGCAAAAGACCTCCTCTGTATCTCTAACCTGGTAACGGTTAAAAAATTTTAAAGCGTAGTTTAAAGAGATTTTTAAGTACCGTAGTTTGTCACATTCCACAAGTGTGCGCAATTTTAAACCGGAACATGTTAGGTATCTATTTACTCGGCGTAACAACATCTTTCCCAGTATATAAAAAAATTGGGCTAACTTTACTGTTTTGTTTGGTTTAATTCAGCGAAGTGTATTTTTCCCCAAAAAATTGCGTTTGAAAGAACGCTTTGCAAATACATTGTGACATAAAATATTGCAACAACCACCATTTTATTCTCCTTTGTCTTTGCTAAAAAAAATATATTACATTTTTGGGGTTCCAATTATTTTTCTAGCAAAAAATACTGATTTTATCTTGTAAGCAACAAGTGTCAGAAATAGGCTTGGACCTTAAAGAGGTTGTACACCTCCAAATAAAAAAAAAACCTGTAAGACGAAGGCATAATGAGCTAGTATGCATCACATACTAGCTCATCATTAAAGCAGCGGCACCTCTACACCGCTGACATGGCCGACATGTTAACCCGCCTTCCTTCCAGGTTGGCGTCCTCCGGCCATCTGATTGGCCGGAGCCGCAATGTTGTCACTCCAGCACATGCGCACGGAAGCTGCGTGAAAGGCACAGAGGGCTCTGAAGGAACTGCACGGGTGGCCGTTCCTTCAGAGAGCATGCTCCAGTGATGTTACTGGCTGCATGCAAAGTAAATATCTCCTAAATGGTGCATGTTTAGGAAATATTTACAGTACCTATAGGTAAGACTTATCATAGGCTTACCTATAGATACAAGTTACAGAGGAAGCTTTACTTCCTCTTTAAGTGGTTAACCACTTATGGACCAGAAGATTTGCCCCCTTAATGAAAAGGCCATTTTTTCACGATTCTGCACTGTGTCACTTTAACTGACAATTGCGCGGTTGTGCGACGCTGTACCCTTTTTTCCCCACAAATGGAGCTTTATTTTGGTGGTATTTGATCACCTGTGCGATTTTTATTTTTTGCGCTATAAACAAAAAAAGAGCAACAATTCTGAAAAAAAAAAAAAACAATATTTTTCACTTTCTGCTATATAACATTCCCCCAAAAAAAAATTAAAATCTATTTTTTTCATCCTTTTAGGCCAATTTGTATTCTGCTACATATTTTTGGTGAAAAAAATCCCATTTTGATTTGTTTGCGCAAAAGTTATCGCGTCTACAAACTAGGGGAAAGATTTATGTCATTTTTATTTATTGTTTGTTTTTTTTTTTTACTAGTAATGGTGGAGATCTGCGATTTTTAGCAGGACTGCGACATTGTGGCGGACAGATCGGACCGCTAACTGACATTTTTGACACTTTTGGGAGGACCAGTGACATTACTACAGTAATCAGTGCTAAACATATACACTGTTACTGTACTAATGACACTGGCAGGGAAGGGGTTAACCCAGGGGTGATGAAACATTTAAGTGTGAGCCTAGGGGGAGTGTTTTCTAACTGTATGGGGGAGGGACTTGTGAAATGAACACAGAGATCTGTGTTCCTAAATAGGAGGATCACAGGCACTCTGTGATCATTTCAAAATGAACAACCATCTGTTGTGTTTACAACAGCAGACCGTCGTTCTCTCTCAGCGGGGAGCGATCGCGGGTGCCCGGTGGCAATCGCGGCTGCCGCTCCCGTGGTTGGCTTCCTCGCTTCCTAACGAGGGCAGGTGCGCACGCCCCCAGGAGCGTTCCCGCGAAGCGCTGTACAGGTACGGCTGTTCGCGAAGCCGAGCTAGCCTGCCGTAGTATATCTACAGCGGACAGTCGGCAAGTGGTTAATGACTACAGTGCTGCGTTTAGATACGAAGAAATCTATGCACAGAGCATATCTAAACACAGTTTTCTGCTCATGTAAGCGATCCCTTAAAGGTCACCATCCACATTCCTTCTGATAAGTACGATAAACTGCAACCCATCATTATAAAATGTTGTATTCGTTTTTAGGACTCCAAGCACTGTACAAAGCGGAGGGACCCCGGGTGACTGCAGAAGCCTACAGAGATCACAATATGCATTAAAACAATGCCAATACGCCGGTATTGCCAATGATTTATTTCCATCACCTTAAGGAATCCTTTATTATCAGCAGATGGTGGCAGGAATTAGTATCTCTACTGTGTGATAAATTTACTGTTTTCAGCAATCTGCAATTTTTTAGCGATTAAAAATCACTAAATACAAATATGAATTGTGTATGCTATTAGCACCCATATTTAGTCCAGCTGTTGCTCTTTAATAAGCTGCAGTCTCTTAATGTGATCTTGGTGGGACAGATGCAGAAGGATGGTGAAATATTTGCAAGTTAGGAAATCTAACAGATCTGTGTTAAAAAAAATAAAAAAATAAAAATAAGACTTTATATAAAGTAGGAAAATGGGAAAATGAAAATGGTGCAAGGCTGACATCTAGTGGTAAATTTGAGAATTGTATCTTTTAGCCAAGACAATGGTTTATTTTACAGCTGCCATAGCTTTTTGCCTTGCAAATAAAGAATCCACACAGTCCACAATACTTTTTTTTTTTTTGGCCATAGAGGTAGTAATATTTCTGTCTATGACATCTTTAAAATAGGGATCTGTATTGTCAGAGGCTCACATTTTTTTTGCAGTACAAGGGACAGAACTTACATTCAATGAGAAGTTTCCTTTGCCACCCTGCTTGCCAGCCCCTCATACAACTGCCATAGTAATATTTTGGTGCTGCATGGATTATTATGTTTGCTGGACCTGTCATATGCACCCTTGGAGTGCCAGCTATGCCTGCCCATTCTGCCTTCCTCCTCCATTCATAGAAGTTGTAAAATAGCTTCCATTAATGAAAAACTGTGTATAGGGGAGGGGGACCTTTCATTAATTTAAAAATAGGAGGAGGGGGGGGGGGAAGATGAATGTGGGTAAGAGCTGCTGGGTCCCAACAACAGCTCTCCTCTCTGCACAGGTCGTGTACAACACAGTGATGATGCCACTGCTAATTTTACAGGGTAATATTTGGGTTTGCAAAGGCATTTGGTTTTTGGTGATTTCATATCCGTCTACACATGTGCAATTTGTTTTGGTCCAAATATAAATGCAGGTTCATTTTTGGTTATTTGGAGATTCTGATGTTTTTGACAAGTTCTTTACAAAAAAAATGTTAAAATGTCCCCTGGTGTAGATCCATCATCAATCACGAAGCTCGCCGCACTGATGGACCCAAAAAAGAAAAGAAACACTGGTCTCCTCGAAGTTTCCCACCGTCTGCCTGCTCCGCCGTCTGATATTTCTTAAATAGACAAGAGGCGGGGTCACCCGATGATGTCATCTAGTGACCCCGCCCTCATGTGACGTAACAGACTCAGCATGGATTGGCCGATGACATTCCAAGAAGGCGTAGCCACCCAGTGACGTCACTAAGTGACCCTGCTCCTTAGCTATTAGTCAGATGGAGAAGCAGGCAGAGAGTAAGGGCCTTCAACGAGACCAGAGGGTTTTTTTGTTTTTTTTTGGGTCTGGCATTGCGATGAGCATCATGATTGATGATGGATCTAAGGGCCTTCGACAAGACCAAAGGGTGTTTATTTTATTTTTTTGGGGGGTCTGGCATTGCGGTGAGCGCCATGATTGATGATGGATCTGCACCGGGGGACATTTTTCAAAAATCTTTTAATAAAGGAATTGTCAATTACTCGTGTTGTGTCTTCTTGCTTTTACGCTTTTTTGGTGAATGGGTAGAGATACTATGTACCCCATACTCACTCACATGAGGGGGGGGCAGAAACTGTGGGCTCCCTTGTTAAAGGGGGCTTCCAGATTCCGATAAGCCCCCCCCCACCCAGAGACCCCCCACAACCACAGCCCAGGGTTGCAGGGAAGAGGCCCCATCAACAAGGGAACAAGGTGCTTTGGGATGGGGGGCAGAGCCCTGACCCAAAGCACCCCCCATGTTGAGGGCATGTGGCCTGGTATGGTTCGGGGGGCGCTCGCTCACCCCCCTCCCCTGTCCTGGCCTGCCAGGCTGCATGCTCGGATGAGGGTCTGGTTTGGATTTGGGGGGTGGGGACTCAACACTGTTTTTTTTTTTTTTTTTTGGCATGGGATTCCCCCTTATAGTCCATACCAGACCTTGGGGGGACCCCAAGTGTTTTTTTTTTTCTGAATTTTCTATTGCCAGCACTTTTTTGTTTACAGTTCATCTGTCAGTTGGGAAGCCTGCTGACAGCTAATGAGTCATTGGTTGTTAAGGACGTGACAGCCGGCTTCCTGCCTGCTCCCTAACAACCAGCTATTCTTCACACGGAATTCGAATTGGTCGATCATTTTTCGACCGATCCAAATTCAAATTGTTCCGAAAGTGTGGAATTCGTAAGAAAATTCTTAAACAAAACTAAATTTAATTTAACTAATTCCGAAACTAATCAAAGACGCAAAATTTGTATCATAACCAATCTACCCAAAACAAATGGAAACTGATTTTTCCTTTCAGCACATGTCTATATACTTTATGGCTATTAAGAAATATATTTAAATTAGTGTTTAACCCCTTCCCAGCCAGTATCATTAGTTCAGTGACCGTGTATATTTTTAGTACTAATCACTGTATTAGTGTCACTGGTTCCCAAAAAAGTGTCAACAGTGTCAGTGTCCAATTTTCCGCCACAATATCGCAGTCCCACTATAAGTTGTTGATCGCCGCCATTACTAGTAAAAAAAAAAAATTACATAAATATATCCCATAGTTTGTAGGCGCTATAACTTTTGCGCAAATCAATCAATATATGCTTATTGAGATTTTTTTTTTTTTACCAAAAATATGTAGCAGAATACATATTGACCTAAATTTATAAAGAAATTCGATTTTTTACATTTTTAATTGGATATGTTTTATAGCAGAAAGTAAAAAATGTTGGAAATTTTCTTTTTTTTGTTTATAGCGCTAAAAATAAAAACACCGATGTGATCAAATGTTACCAAATGAAAGCTCTATTTGTGGGAACAAAAGGACACAAATGTTATGCTGCAGTGCTGCATGACCGTGCAATTGTCAGTTAAAGTAACGCAGTGCCGTATCGCAAAAAAAGGGCCTGGTCATGAAAGGGTAAATCTTCCAGAGCCTAAGTGGTTAAAAAAGGATGAAGAGAAAAAGGGTCTATGAATAGTTTTGCTATGGGGCCCCATCACCTATAGTTATGGCTCTGATATCCTGATTTGAACCTAATTTGATTTTAGCAAGCTTGGCTTTACACCCAGAAAATAAATAATTTTATTTAGCTGTTATTTATTTTTTTTAATCATTTTAAGTGTAAGAATGCAGCTTTAACTAAGATATTATAATAACATGCGATATAGATGATATCACACTTGAAATGCTAACGCAGATTGAGAAACATGTTTTCCTGCCAAAAATGGATTCTAAATTAAATCAGTGTGAGATGAGGAGGTGTTGTTATACCTACACCATAAAATAACATGAAGCTGAGAAAAGAGAAGATGTTATTGTTTGGTGTGGTTTCATCTTCTAGTGTGCATTTGTACCTTGTTACATTGTTGCTCTGCTGTTCATTTCTCCAAAAATACATCTGCTTCTGTCTTATACAAATATATTAAGTGGATCATATTTCTATCAATTATGGCGAGCCAGCCAGAAGAGTTGTGCTTTCTTCCCTCCTTAGTTAACCAAGGGCCTTAGTAGGGCTCATTCACGTGGCCAGAAAAAAAATGCTGCATTTAGATGTGCACTGCTCATAGTTTTGTGCACATTTAAGCACAACACTATTGTAATCAAGGAGCCCATACCTACAGCTGTGTCTAGAATCAGAAAAAAAAAAAAAAAAAAACAAGGGCTTGAAGGCTTACGTGTTTCGAGGTTTAGCCTCTTCCTCAGAGCCTATAGACCATGTCTAAGCCCTTACTTAATATACTTGACAATGACCTCTTGAACAGATGCAATTGGACCTAGACCTTCCCCCTCAGGGGTGTGTACATGGGGTATCGGCCCAAGTCTGCTCGCCCAACCAGGTGAATGCATTCATGAGACTAGTGCCCTGAATTGGGCTGATGCTAACCATTAAAAGATGTGCATTAAGCACTAAAAAATAGGATCACTCAATAAAATTACATATACTATAAAATGTACCTCAGTAAAAAGAGTGTAACAAATGTATGAATAGGACATAGAAATCCATTAAAAATCTGATTAAAAATAAGTGGTACAAGACAAGGTAACCCAGGTTATTTTTAATCTGATTTCTATGTCCTATTCATAAATTTGTTTTCTGTCTACTATGTATTTTTACACTTTTTTTTACTGAGGTACATTTTATAGTATATGTAATGTTATTGAGTGAGAGAACAAAGGAACCCCAATGGCGTAGTATACAGTAGAAGTAGCATAGGCAAGTGTAGATGTGGAGCCACGTACGCCACACGTCACTGAGTGGTTCGGAGCCGTGGAACGCGGAAGCAGCAGCGTCCCGGCATCCGCTAGACAGCTGATGTGATCGGTCTGAATAGTAAGTCATCTACACTTGCCTACTTCTACTGTATACTACGCCATTGGGGTTCCTTTGTTCTCTCTGTTTGATCACCACAGATTTGAACACCCAAGGGAGGTGACTCCTAGCGACCGAAGGAACTCCGGATTGAATCAACCTTTTCTCCTTGTGGCTGGTTACTATACATCCCTGGCCTAGGAGAGAAATTAATTGGGTGAGAGAGTGTCACCTATTGGTTTCACCTTTTGGACACCCATCACACCTTCTCTTTTTTAAATCACTCATTTCACCAATATCCACATTTTGGAAGGTGTTTTTATTCTTTATATTTTATCAATTTTATTTATTATCAATGAGAATTCTTAGTACTATTGATTCACCCTAGTTGGCATTGTCTGTACACTCTTCACCTAGCACCATTACAGGCAGTAAATTATCACCTTTATGTTATGCACTTTTATTCATTGATTTTATCCATATAAGAAGTCACTTCTATTTGTATGAATAGTCACTTGTATTATTCATTTCGATTGCACTGTGCACTTTATTTTAGGGGGTGCATGCTAATCCACCCTCTATACTAAACACTTATCACTGCGTTATTTGTCACAACGCATATACTTTTGGCATTTCTGGTTTAATGCACGAACCTTTGCGTGGAGGCCATTACCCACTGTTTTAAACAGGCAGCGCCATATACAAACTTTCTTTCTCTTATATATATGTGGTTAGAAGATTACCTCTTAGAGCGCAGGAGATAAGTGCTTTGCACCAACTTTTTTGGTTTGGTCTACACAGCTGCGTCTATCTGAGAAAATGTGCGATGCGTTTAGCTGTGCAGAAAAAAGTAGGACCCCCTCTATATCCAGGGCCACGCAGATCTGCAGATTTTACACACAAGCCTGCCTAAATGCGCCGGAGCATAAATGTGTAGCTAATAATTGAAATGAAAGTAGTATAGTACACGTCTAAAGGCTGTACGCATCTAAAGACGTCCAAATGTGAGTACTTTAGATGCGTGTTTTGCTCATTTTGTGCAGAAAATATGCACATGCCTGTGTGACTGGACCCTTAGGCTTGATTCACTGCTATGTATGTTGCTTTTGAGCATTTCTGTAGTGCTTTTTGCTGTGCGTTTCACATTTTTTTACCGGGATTTTGCCGTGATTTTACTGCGATTTTTGTTTTTTATTGGGGTTTTTTTAAGAAAATTTGTTACTGGACAGATTTAAAAATGCAAAACTTAAATAGCAGCTAAATTGCGACAAAAAAAAAAGCACTACATGCTTTTCTGCGGCTTCTCCATTGAAGTCTATGAAACCAAAAAAAAAGCACCCTTTTGCCTTTAAAAAAAAGTCCCTGACCCTTTATAAAAAAAATGCAGCGGCACAAAAATGCATTGATGTGAACGTGTTCCATAGAAACCCATGTTAAAAAAAAAATTCCTGCATTTCTGCAAAAAGCATAAAAAACGCATTGGTGTGATCAGAGCCTAAAAGCCCAAATTCAGGCTTAGCCCTATCCCCCCTAGTCATACCCCTTCCCTCCCATAAAAGTCCCCCAAGCTGTATTTTTTTTAACATCCTTACCTTTTCCAAAGTCTTTAAACTGGTTATATGATGTGACCATGACATGAGCCATAGGCCCTACGCTCACAGTATGTCCTCAGTTTTCTGGTTTGAGTATCTGAGGTTTAATGTAGAGAAATGTAAGGTATTGCACTTGGGGGCTAAAAACATAAATGCAAATTATGCTCTAGGGGGAGAACCTCTGGGGGAATCCAGGATGGAGAAAGATCTGGGTGTTCTAGTAGAAGATAGACTAAGCAATAGCATGCAATGTCAAGCTGCAGCTGCCAAAGCCGGCAGAATATTAGCATGCATAAGGAAGGGGATGTATTCCAGAGATAAAACTATAATCCTTCCACTTTATAAAAAACTGGTCCGGCCACATCTGGAGAATTCTGTCCAGTTCTGGTCACCAGTCCTCAGGAGGGATGTGCTGGAACTGGAGAGAGTCCAAAGAAGGGCAACTAAACTAATTAGGGGATTGGAGGACCTTAACTACGAGGAGCGATTACAAGCGCTTCATTTATTCTCCCTGGAGAAGAGACGCCTGAGAGGGGGCATGATAGCGATTTACAAATACCTCAATGGTGATCCCAGCATAGGAAAAAAAATGATTTCATCTCAAGGAGTGTAAGATGACACGAGGCCACACAATGAGATTAGAGGAGAGGCGGTTTAACCTTAAGCTGCGTTAGGGGTTCTTCACTGTAAGGGCGGTGAGAATGTGGAACTCTCTTCCACAATCGGTGGTAGCCGCGGGGGGGGGGGGGTATGGCTACTTTTAAAAGACTCTTGGACGTGCATCTCACAGATCACAACATTCAGGGTTATGGGAAATAATCAGGCCACTGACACACACACACCTGTACAGGTTGAACTAGATAGACTGTTGTCTTTATTCAACCTCAACTACTATGTAACTATGTAACACTGGGACTTAATCAACCAGGTGAACTTGGGGCATCTTGTGGTGAAAAGTGAGTACTGCATGGAACTGTGCTAGATTGAAAGAATTGCTGCCAGAGCTTTATTTTCATTTTTTTTGTTCTTTTCTTTTTACACAGGTTGAGGCTCACATTAAAAAAATAGCCTGGGTTTTACCTTTAAGCTAAATTTCAGACAACCAGTTGAATTATATACTGTAAATCGAAACCATTTTACTTTGATTCTGTTAAACCAGTTTTGAGATTTACACAGCTCTGGCACACTGCACAGTCAGGTGCTCCACACCCTGAGACATCTCTGCAGAATATATTGCAGATCAACAATGCAGTCTGGTCTAAGACCCACCCCCAACCTGTGATTGGACAATGAAAGAGCAGCAACACACTGAGTTCATCAATCTACCTCTCGGAAAGCTTTCAGTGTTAGATGGGCAGTACTGTACAACAATGTAGAGCTGGCCCGACTCACAATGGCCTTCTTCCCTTACTAAGTATGAGTGTTGCTTTGCAGTAGATTATTGACTGGCTTAAAGTGGTTCTAAAAATTAGTTTTTTTTATATTACAATAACAAACATGTCATAATTACCTGCTCCCTGCAATGGTTTTGCACAGAGTAGCCCCAAGCCTCTTCTTCTGCCCCCCCCCCTTCTTCATCGGATGCCCCCAAATGCTGTTTTCCATGGGGGCACCCGCTCATGCTCGCTTCTGAGCCGCGCTTCTGCATCCATTGCCACAGACAGGGGGACTCGGCCCCACCCCCTGATCCTGTGTCACAGGATTTAATTGACAGCAGCAGCAGGAGCCAATGGCTCCCACTGCTATCAATCTGTCCAATGAGGAGAGAGGCAGCAGCTGGAGCCGCTGCACTCGTGCACATTGCTGGTTTAGATCAGACTCAGGTAAGAAAAAGGTCTGGGTGGGAGCTGCAGCACAGAAGGTTGTTCACCTTAATGTGTAGAATGTATTAAAGTATAACTACAGTAAAGGCAAACATTTTTTTTTTTACATTTTGAATAGAGAGGGATTAGAACCCTTGTCAGTTTTTATTGCTGTCTGTGCTTCCATTAAGAATAGTCACCATCTATGTTTGTCCTGTTTACCATTATCATTGAAAGTAAAAGTCTCAAAATCCCACATTTTGGGTTGTCCCTTGGAAAGTAATAAAGGGGAAATCTTCCAATGGGGACACTTGTTCTGATGACCTGGGGGTCCCCAAAGAATTTCATTAATTTGGAGGGATTTCCAACCATTTCTTGTTTGGGTATGGGACAGAAAGTGAACAGAAATCTCCCCAATTGGACACGGATGGTGAAAAAAAATCCCACATTTTGGGTTGTCCCCAGAAAAGTAATAGGGGGGAAATCTTCCAATGGGGACACTTGTTCTGGTGACCTGGGGGTCCCCAAGGAATTTCCTTATTCACTTGCCCACCGTCTAACATACTTTTACTGCAGCAAGTCAGCTCCCCTGCGTGAAATCACGTACCTGTATATCATTTCGTGCAGGGGCCCCAGGGGGTGCTTGCACGCCAACGGCGGCGCAATCGTGCGTGCATACCACCGGGGACACAATCCGCCATTGTTCCCAAAGAGAGACAGAACGGTGGTCTGCCTATGTAAACAAGGCATGTCGCTGTTCTGTCAGAGTCTGCTAAGCAGGAACACAGATCTCTGTCTTCCCAAGTTAAAGCACCCCCCCCCCCCCCGCCCACAGTTAGCACTCTCAGGGACTAAGCCTGGGATGCCATTAAATTTCATGCGCTTACAAAGTCAGGCACCTCAATACTTTTGCCAATATAGTGTATATATTCAAATATGGATTGATGCACAAAATAATGCATGCGTCACCGCAAAGCAATTATGCAACAGTATGAATTTAAAGAGGAGTTCCGCCCCCCCAGGAAAAAAAATTTTAAAGCGGAGTTCCGGGCACAAAATTGACCTAATCGATTTTGTGGCCATCTGCTTGCTCTTCTTCACCTGAAAAGGAATTGGATAGTTAGGATTATTTTTTTTTTTACTTACCTTGTAACTGTAGAAAGAAATACTCACCTGTTTTCCACTTCCTCCCTCTGTGGCCGCGGCCCGCACCGTCACTTCCGGTTTGCAATGATTCCTGGGAGCTGAACGTCATCGCTCCAAGGAATCAATGCAACGGCACCGGCCCCGCTCGTCACTTCCCGTGCGACGCCGCATGCCCAGAAGCTGTGTAGGAATGCGGCGCCGCGCCGGAAGTGACGAGAGGGGCCGGTGAAGGCACATTCTGGGAGAAGAAGACGCGGAAGACGACGCAGAAGAGATCGCGCTGGCTTCAGCTGCTCACAACAGAGATGGCAATGCTGTAGGAGAAATTTTATAAGTGAGTATTTCTTCTTGCAGGTAAGTGCGAACCGGGACAGATCAGAGGCTAGCCATTGTGGAATGTACTAGCCCTGACTGTCCCGGGGGTATGTTCTTTGAAAAAAAAATTCTGTGCCCGGAACTCCGCTTTAAGTCAGCAGCTACAAATACTGTAGCTGCTGACTTTTAAATATTAGAACTTACTTGTCTAGGGTTCCATCGATGTCGACACCCAAAGCCGATTTTCATATCGGCTCTCGGGTGCTGTCGCTACAATTCAGGGTAAGGGAACCCAGCAGTAATGCCTTTCGGCTTCACAGCTGGTTCCCTACTGCACGTTTGCGCTGCGCTAATTGGCCCGACGGCGGAGGAAGAAGGAGGGGGGCTGAACTTCCTAGGGACAGCGTTGTGGCGCTGTTTCCCGAAAGTGGGGAAGGTTACCTGTCAAAAACAGGTACCTAGTCCCCCCTCCCCCCTGAAAGGTGCCAAATTTGGCACCAGAGGGGGGGAGGAAGCATACAAGCGGAAGTTCCACTTTTGGGTGGAACTCCGCTTTAACCTAAATAATTCCACTTCCACCCACACCATAACCCACTGCCTAAAATCTCATTTTCAGTTTTTGCCTTTTTTTTTTCTCTTTTTTTTCTTCCAAATTTCTATTTGTGATTTACTTTAAAAGAAGACAAAAAAACATCCCTTTATCTTCACCCGTTTGGCTACAGTGCTGAAGAGAGGCAATATGAGCGCCAGTTTTCCGTAATTATTTCATTACCATTGGAAGCAGCTGAAGATCTTATCGTATTGAGAAACAGAATTGTGCAATCATACAGATAGGAGGAAACAGAGCATGAAACCAAACAGAATAAAGTTGTGTTTACCGATGTAGTTTTGCATTATCCACGCACAAAAAAATCATTTCAATGCACCATAAAACCGGACTCTCGCGGGGCCTTCATCACCGTTTACCCCCAGGCTAATGGACTTCTGAAAAAAAAAAATTGTGGCAAGGGCCATTAATTGCATGTGAAATATTGAGCAGTGGCTATTGTGAATCACTGCAGCATTGCAGAGTTCTGATAAACCAATTATTTTAACTGTGAACTTTTCTTAATTAGAAGAACACAGCGAGAAAGAAAAAAGAAGAAAGTCTTTAGTGTAAAAGACATTTCGAAGAAAAATATTCCAGTGCTCTATTAGCATTTAAAGCTGAACTCCAAGAAGATATAAAACATACAAATTAAAATTTTATTACACCACCATTTTATTTTTATTTATTTTTTTAATGCAAACTGTGTAAGTACCTGAATTTGACTTGATAACAGCCTCAGGCAATTCAATTAACAGCAGAGCCCCGACTGGGCGGGGGATCAGCATTAGCTGCCAATCAGCTGTATTGCAGTGCTCATGAGCTAATGGGGAGCATTCTGATAAGAGTAGAGAGTAAAGGAACTGCGAGATAAACTTAGCAGAGTGCTGCTTTTTCTTTCACTGTCCAGTCGAAGGCTGGGGGAGAGACAAGACCTGTAAGTGTGAACAGCAGCAAAGAAAAATCAGGTCTCCTGCTCTGGCAGGTAAAGTAACTCCCTTATATGTTTTTTTTTTTTTTTCCAATCCCAAAGGGATTGACAAGCGGGGAAAGGGACGTTGCGATACCAAGGGGATGTAAGTGGAAAATGTAAATGCGAAGATATAAAAAATATATAATCTTTATTATTTAACATATATAAAAGAAAATCAGTATACTGTACTAGTATCACAAACTTTTAATCACTTGCCGACCGGTCACATTGATCGTAGTGCGGCAAAGTGGCTCGCTGGACTCCTCCCCTTGTGGGCGGCAGGAGTCGGGCCAGAGTCAGTTACAGCGGGAGTCGGGCCAGGGGAGGAGCGGCGGTAATCACCGCCGCTCTTCCCCGATCGTCGGGGATCAAGTGTGGAGATCCGCCCGCTTGTGTAAACAAAGCGGGCGGATCTCCTAAGTGACAAACAGTGACAGATTGCAGGATTCAGCATAGCTGAACCTGCGATCTGTGTCTGTGTCACACAGTCCCCTCCCTCCACACACGTTAGTAAGCACCAGGCATACATTAACCCCTCCCTCTCCAATAAAGTTAACCCCTTCCCTGCCAGTGTCATTTTTACAGTAACAGTGCATATTTATAGCACTGATAACTGTAGTAATGTCACTGGTACCCCCAAAAGTGTCAAAAAATGTCAGTCGAGGGTCCGGTCTGTCCGCCGCAATGTCGCAGTCCCGCAAAAAAAAATCGCAGATCGCCGCCATTACTAGTTAAAAAAAAAACAATAAAAATGACATAAATTTCCCATAGTTAGTAGCTGCGATAACTTTTGCGCAAACCAATCAAAACACGCTTATTGCGATTTTTTTTTACCAAAAATATGTAGCAGAAAACAAATTGGCTTAAAATGTTAAAAAATTTTGATTTTTACATTTTTTTAGGGGAGAATTTCATATAAAAAAAATGTGAAAAATATTGTTGTTTTTTCAAAATTGTCGCTCTTTTTTTGTTTATAGCACAAAAAGTAAAAATTGCACAGGGGTTTAAATACCACCAAAAGAAAGCTCTATTTGTGGGGGGAAAAAGGACATAAATTTAATTTGGGTACATCATCGCACGACCACGCAATTGTCCGTTAAAATAACGCAGTGCCGAATCGCAAAATATGGCCTGGTCAGGAATGGGGTAAAATCTTCCGGTCTTAAATCGGTTAAAAATACGCTCTTTGAGAATTTTTTTGTCAAAGACATGTAGCTAAATTTATTTTGGCCTAAATATATGACAAAAATTTAATATACCGTATTTATTCGAGTATAACGCGCAAAATTTTCTACCAAAAAAATAAATCAAAGTTTGGGTGCGCGTTATAAACGAGGGCTGGGGTGGGGTGGCAGTGGCGGCCGGTCCATTGAGGGCGCAGGCGAATTATGAGTTCGCACTGCGCCTTTTCCGGGCTGCAGCCGCTCACTGTACGCGAGGGCGAAGAAAAAAAAAACGTCCCCTCGTCGCGTACAGTGGGCGGCCCGAACTGGGGGTGAGAATTCTTATTATCTGCTGTATGGTCGCCGCTTCATTACCTCGCCTCGCCCACACGTTACGGTAAGCATTGCTTTTGTACAATTCAGTGTTTTGCGTACCGTAATTCAGTGTTCTTCATATTTTAATTGATATACTGGTACCTGTTAGATGGCAACTCAGGGTATCAAGAGAAAACGTTCTGCATATGACGCTTCATTCAAGCTCAAAGTTGTTGATCATGCTGAAATTCACGGAAATCGAGCAGCTAGCCGAGAATTCACTGTACCAGTGAAAAACAAAATTTTATACCGATTTTTAATCGAAAATTAGGGGTGCGCGTTATACACGTGTGCGCGTTATACTCGAATAAATACGGTATTGGATATTTCTTAACTGTCAAAGCAGAAAAATATTGTTATTTTTTCAAAATTGTCGCATTTTTTATTAATATCGCAAAAAATGAAAATCGCACAGGTTATCAAATACCACCAAAAGAAAGCTCTGTTTGTGGAAAAAAAAGGACGTAAATTTCGTTTGGGTACGGTGTTGTATGACCGCGCAATTGTCAGTTAAAGTCACACAGTGCAGAATCGCAAAAAGTGGCCTGGACGTAAGACAGCAAAATCCTCCGGTGGTAAAGTGGTTAAGTACAAAAATACTGTGGGTACAGCAGCCATTAAAAGTGCACACAATACAAAAAATGTTCACAGAAAAAATATATTGCACAATAATACTCATGTATATCAAGATATATGGACTCCAAATATATTTTGTCTGTGAACATTTTTGCATCCTGTGCACTTTTAATGGGTGCTGTACCCACAGTATTTTTGTACTTAAAAGTTTGTGATACTAGTACAGTATACTGATTTTCTTTTATATATGTTAAATAATAAAGATTATATCTTTTTTATATCCTCGCATTTACATTTTCCATTTATATCCCCTTGGTATTCCAACGTCCCTTTCCCCGCTTGTCAATCCCTTTGGGATTGGGAATAAAAAAAAATTGTTCAGTTTTGGGATAGATACCACATTTTGTTGTTCTAGAGTGGAACAGAGCATTCTTTCAACTCCCTTATATGTACTTCATCTGTGTTCTTAGCTGTGTGCCTGGAGTTCAGCTTTAAAGTGAAATGATTTTTTAATGTGTACATTGGGGCTGATTTACTAATGGCAAATAGACTGAACTTTGCAAATTGCAATTGCACTCTGCAAGTGCAGTTTCTCTAGAGCAGGGATCTTCAAACTACGACCCTCCAGCTGCTGCAAAACTACACGTCCTATGAGGCATTGTAAAACTCTGACGTTCACAGACATGACTAGGCATGAAGGGAATTGTAGTTCCTGAACAATTGGAGGGCCGTAGTTTAAAGACCCCTGCTCTAGAGCTTAGTAATGTAGGTAAAGCTTCAATTTGCAAAGAATATCCAATCATGTACAAGGAAAAAAAAAATAAAAACATTATTTTTGCTTGCACATGATTGGATGATGGAAGTAAGCAGAGCTTCTGCTCATTTACTAAGCTCTATCTAAAGCAGGGATATTCAAACTACGGCCCTCCGGCTGTTGCGGAACTACACATCCCATGAGGCATTGTACAACTCTGACATTCACAGACATGATGGGAATTGTAGTTCCTGAACAACTGGAGGGCCATAATTTTGAAGACCCCTGCTCTAGAGCAAATGCCCATGCAAAGTGCACAGTCTATTTAAATTTAGTAAGGAACAAGGAAAAACACTCTGAGGGACTTTAAGGGCTCTGGTATAGCAATATCTGATATAGTCTCAATTGGCTAAAAAAATATAAATTTTATTTGACACATAAAATGAAAATGACCCGTACAATGTAGTACATCATAAAAACAATGCGGTTGTGACAGTGAAGGCGCATACAGTATACTCTTACTTATAAAGGCAACAATCACATGTAACACAAACCCTAAGGGTAGGGCCTTGCCAACCCCCTACCCTTAGGGTTTGGGTTACATATGATTGTTGCCTTTATAAGTAAGAGTATACTGTATGCGCCTTCACTGTAACAACCGCATTGTTTTTATGATGTACTACATTGTACGGGTCATTTTCATTTTATGTGTTAAATACAATTTATATATTTTTTTGCCAATTGAGACTATATCAGATATTGCTATACCAGAGCCCTTAAAGTCCCACAGAGGGGTTTTTCCTTGTTCCTTTACATATTATGGGGATGTAGGCTCAGCAGTTCAGGTTCTTACCACTGGCTTCCTATTATTCATTTACCTTTAGTAAATCAACCCCATTGTATCATTTTCTTCTTGCTAGAGGAGAAACATGTAAGCAAATGTAAGCATTTAAAGTGTTCCTAACCCCACAACAGTAAAATCAGTCTGTATATGCAGTAAAGCATGCTTGTTATACTCACTGTGGAACCTAAGGGGTTAATCCTTTGCATTGTGTATAAAGGCTGTTTGACCCTGTCTTCTCTGATCCTCCCCTTCTTTTTCTGTCGCCAAAAAATGTGACCAGCACAGGGCCAATCAGCATTGTCCATACATGTCCAGACAGAGGATCAGGGGAGAATGAAAACTCCTCCTACAAGCTTTACTAGGAACTGATACAAGTCACAAGGCTGCTAAATACTGCTGATGGGAAAAGGTAATTATCTGTTTATATTTGCTAAAATAATTACATTTCCATGTTCTGTGTACTGTGGGAGACCAGATAAAGTAAATGCAGGTTCTGGGTTTAGTAACACTTTGCGCAAAAAGTATGTAAGCAAAAAAGTCTGTATAAAAAATAAATAAATAAACAAAAGATAAATAAGATAGATCAGGGTTTGAGCTGGATACGTGCCAGGATCATAGGTCAGGGCATAGTTATGGCTGGAATACACGATAAGAAAATCGGGCGAAAATTTCCATTCAACGAACAATCGGCCGATATTCTACTCGTTAATGCCCAGCCATCAGTGACCGATATCGATATTGTGAACGAAAAATACAGTTTGAAAAAAAACAAAAAATTCTGTCGTCTCGTTTGCGAATTAACTATATTCTATACGTTGGTGTAAAGGTCGTTCATTTGAAATCTGTAGAACATCATCGCACTGAACACTGTTTCGATGGTCGGTGGACAACGGTCGGGCGATATTCGGCCCATGTATGTTGGCAACGTTTTCAACCAACGAACACTTTTTCATTAGTCGGTGGTCGAATGATCAGGCGATATTCTAATCGTGTTGTTCTGGCCATTAGTGTGTTTTAAGTATATATAAAAAAAGCATTTTATTTAGTTTCAGTATCAGAGTCTATTTATAAAAATGAATTGCACAAGTTCACTGTATGTTTTCTAATTGATTAAATCCTGCATCACCAGCTCCATCTAGTGACCAAAATGCAATATTGTTTTCTGAAAAACCTCAATAAGAAATTATACCACTTTCTGGCCTCTAGATGGTGCTTAGGATACAGCAAAATATTATATTAGAGAAAACGTAAACATTTAACTCAGCTTGCGAATGTTTCTGACATTCGGCCAACAATTCTTTTATAAATAATCCCTTTAGGCTGCATTCACATGTCAGCGTTTGGATCGCGGGCAGAACCGCCGCGGTTCCGCCCGCGATCCGGAGATTATTGCAAATCGCGGGACGCCTAGCGTTGCCCGTTGATTTGCAATAGCCCCCCAAACGCCGAGCGATGTTGCCGCAATTTCCACCTGCCGAATCGCGGCAACATCGCGCAAACAAAATCGCGGGACTCAATACGCTCCAAAGAAGCTCTTGTACTTCTTTGGAGCGTATTGCGTCCCGCGATTTTGTTTGCGCGATGTTGCCGCGATTCGGCAGGCGGAAATCGCGGCAACATCGCTCGGCGTTTGGGGGGCTATTGCAAATCAACGGGCAACGCTAGGCGTCCCGCGATTTGCAATAAATCTCCGGATCCATACGCTCAAATGTGAACGGAGCCTTAGTGTCAATGTGTTAAGTAGGCTAAAAAAAAAACAAAAAAAAAAAAGGAAAATGCTCATTACTGTTTCTAGGCTCTACAACATGTACAATTAATAAACACACATATGGTATTGCTGCAATCATCAGGAGCAAGAGAATTTATTTTGAGTTGCTCTTTGGTGATAGGTTATGGTTATGGCAAGGTTATGGTTATGGCAAGAAATATACAGTTGAAATTCAAAAAAATATTATTTTTACATTCTTTTTCTTTTGATGATAAAAAAATCAGCAGATATCCATTACCATTTACCACCAAATGAAGGCCCAAAATTTCCAGAAAAATGTATTATACGAGGGGCATTCCAGTCAAACTGAGACTTTTGAGTTTATATATTAAATATAGAGTACATTTCCAGGAGTGGAAACTGCATTTGTTTTTTGACAAGCTCCCCTGCTACATTGATACACTTATCCCAGCGTTTATCGAATGCCTCGGCATAGAAAGATTTGTCAGTACACCTGAAGCATCCTAGGACAGCCGGCTTCACTTCATCATCGGTGCTGAATTTCTGACCTCCGAGGGACTCTTTTAGGAGTCCAAACCGGTTGAAATCACTTGGAGAGAGGTCCGGGCTGTAAGGGGGATGTGTCAATAACTCTGCGGGCTGGGAACCACCACGGCCCGAGATCGTCACTGGCGGACATACGCAATCTTTGAAACATGTACACCATTCAATTGTTTTACTGAAGCTGAGCATCTCATCACCGTACTGTGCTTGAAGTTTTCTGTATGTAGCTCTACTCCCATGGGAGCTGCTGAGTGTGGGTTCCCCTGGGTTACCATTGGCAATAGTAAAACATCCTGACATGCTTCCAAGGGATTTTACTTCAGACAAGGACCAGTACAATTTCTTTGGTTTTTAGGTTTTATTGAGAACTTGGGTAGGATAAGGGATGAGTGGGATACTCCAATAACTGAACTATGCACAAAAAGACAGGGACTGTACAGAAAATGCTGATTGACGCTGGTTAATGCTGACTGAGCTAGTCATGGCTAGGCCACTTACTTTATTTCACCTTTGACTGTGAAAGACTCCTTTTTTAGCTTCCTAAGGGATTCCTTTCCTGAGGTAGCTGACTTGTGTAGCAGACTGCACTGCTGAGTAACTTCAGGGCCCTTCCTGGTGCCTCCTTTACCCCCTAATCTTCAGGGCTTTACAACTTGACACCCCCTTTACAGTGCCACCCCGGGTTAGCTGGCTCCTGGATCCCTTTGACCTCTCTGGAGTGGTCCCCTCTCTTAGGCAACCCCAGGGCTGGCCCTACCATGGGTCCCACTGGGTCCATTGGACCCAGGCAGCACTTGGAGAGGGGCGGCAAATTGACTCCCAATACTTTTTTTTTTCAGCAGTTTTGTGTGTGATCAGTTTGCGGCACGTTACGGGCGGCATTTCCCCATCTCATACTGCTGCCTGCAGTGCAAACTGATGAGGAGGTGGATTATTTCCTTCGGGGAACGTCTTTTGTGCGATCGTGGTGTGCGCAATGACGTCACACATCGGCACACTCCCTCTCACACAGGGCAGGCTGGATCTTCTAGGGTGGTGGGCGCAGGAGGCACGGGAGTGACAGGAGGACTGAGGACAGACAGCAGGTGATAGGTGGACCGGTCCGGTGGTGAGTTATGGAAGAAGATAACACTTAATATAATATTTTGTACATTTTATATTTATATAAAATAATGGATGTGGGGAGCTTTTGTTGGGTGTGACTTCTTTTTTTTTTTTTGGGGGGGGGGGGCAGCATTTCATACTTGGACCCAGGCAGCACAATGTCTTGGGCCAGCCCTGGGCAGTCCCCTGGGCAGATCCTTGAGTACTCATGACACTGTTTTTCCAGAAGCATTCTGCCCAGCAGCTCCACTTGGTCAGCACTCAGTGGATCCTCTGCAGCACAGCTCAACCCCTGGTACATAGGCCGACTGCATGGACCACCTTCCTCACTTCAGCAGGAGGAGAGACAGCTGTTCACCTCCTCCTGGGACTTTGCTCCCGCCAAAAGACACCCTGTCACATGCTCCCTCAGGATTTATTTCCAATCCTAGGATGCATTGCAGCAATGCCCACCCACTGGGACAGTCATAAACCCTGGTGTGCTATTGGCTAGGTTTCCTCCACTGTCCAACAAGGTCCCTCATTGGATACAGTGGGGAGACACCCCAGACTCAACAGGTCACACCTGGAAACATGTGACAGGCTTACTAACAGATCAGACCCTCCTGATAAGCAGAATAGGGTCACACATATGCTTTTGCCTAGCACCTACCTAGGAGGTTGCTACATGTAGATATCCACGGGTTTTACGCCTTCGTTCGTATGAAACATCATCAACGCACGCTATTCCATGCACACCTTAACACTGTTGGCTTGATTAACAGTCTCTGGATTGGCCCACAACGTGCGCGCCAAATATGAGTAATAGGACAAACTTGCCACTTACTACTGTGTGTAGGACCACCACGCTAGCATCCCTTTTGATACCTGTAAAATGAAAAGTCCTGGTTTGACTTAAAACACTCCTCATAATTAATCTGGATACACTAAGTAGTTGAAAAGATATGTACAGTTTTACTAACATATGCCTAAGTTATAAAATTGGTTTTGGGTATTAAGATTTGTTTGGACCTTCATCCTTAAAGTGGGACTTCACTCTCCCAATCAGCACTGATTATTTTTATACTTTTCATGCTGCAAGCATTAGTAAATAGATAGGAAAGTATATCCTATTTATTTGTTTTACACTTTTTTTTTATATACATTTCTTTAGTTACTTCCTGGTTTCCTGCCTAGGCAAATGGTGTCATACATCCCAGAAGTCTTCAGGAGACGGGGGAGAGGAGAGGAGAGAAGAGGAGGGGTTTTCTCAGCTAAGCAAACTCTCCAGCATGCATGCTTGAGATAAGAGCAGATGGATTCCAGGTAAATGCTATGCCCTTACTCAAGGTGGCCACGGCCAGGAATGTGAGAGGGGTGTTTTTCCAAGTGATTTCCCAACATATGAAGCATAGAGACGTGGATAGGTGGGGGAGTTTGCTTTGAATATTAAAAATTAATTAAATTGTGTTTTTGGTTTGTGGTGCTCAGATGCAGCAAAGATCTACTTTAACCACTTAAGCCCCGGAAGATTTTACCCCCTTCCTGACCAGGGGGTTTTTTGCGATCTTTTATTGCGTGACTTTAACAGACAATTGCGCGGTCGTGCGACGCTGTACTTAAACGAATTTGACGTCCTTTTTTTCCCACAAACAGAGCTTTCTTTTGGTGGTATTCGATCACCTGTGCGATTTTTACTTTTTGCGCTATAAACAAAAAAAGAGCGTAAATTTAGCAAAAACAACATTTTTCACATTTTTTTTATATGAAATTCCCCCCAAAAAATGTAAAAATCAAAATTTTTTAACATTTTGTCCAAATTGTTTTCTGCTACATATGTTTGGTCCGCCGGTCACACGCACGGACTTGCTGGGGAACTAGCCGGGGCGGGACTAGTGACAGGCTAGTGACAGGCTAGTGACGTATATATACGTCACTTTGCCTGGCCAGGGCTGACTGCCGACGTATATAGTCGTGCGGCGGTCGGCAACCGGTTAAGGGGTTAAATGTCATTGTAATCTGATTGATTACTTTAGGTTATTGCACCTTACACTGTCCTATTAATCACCTGCCAGTGCCAACCGCCCACCACATATATAGTGCGGCAGGCTGGCTCGGCTGCGCGACTCGACGTATGGGTACATCGGTTCGCAGGAGTGGTGCTGGGGGGGCGCGCCCGCCCCCACTAGACAGCGGGGATGTCGAGCCACGGGACGGGTGGCCGCGATTGCCACCAAGCACCCACGATCGTTCCCCGCTGATAGAGAAGGACGGTCAGCTGTTGTAAACACAGACCGTTGTTCTCTCTAAAATGATCACAGAGCGCCTGTGATCCTCCTATATAGGATCACGAGTCTCTGTGATCATTTAACAAGTCCCTCCCCCCACAGTTAGTAAACACTCCCCTAGGCTCACAATTAACCCTTTGATCCCCCCCTATGTTAACCCCTTCCCTGCCAGGGTCATTATTACAGTAACAGTGCATATTTTTAGCACTGATTACTGTAGAAATGTCACTGGTCCCCCCAAAAGTGTCAAAAATGTCAGTTAAGGGTCCGATCTGTCCGCCGCAATGTCGCTGTCCCGCTAAAGATCGCAGATCGCCGCCATTACTAGTAAAAAATAAAAAAATAAATAAAAATGACATAAATTTTACCCCTAGTTTATAGGCGCAATAACTTTTGTGAAAACCAATCAAAATACGCTTATTGCGATTTTTTTTTTTTTTTTACCAAAAATATGTAGCAGAATACAAATTGGTAAAAGGTTGAAACATTTTGATTTATTTTTTTTTTTTGGGGGGGGGGGGGGTGATGATGCTATATAGCAGAATGTGAAAAATATTTTTTTTTTTTTCATAATTGTTGCTATTATTTTGTTTATAGCGCAAAAAATAAATATAGAACAGGTGATCAAATCCCACCAAAAGAAAGCTCTATTTGTGGGAAAAAAAGGACATCAATTTTATCTAAGTACAGCGTCGCACGACCGCACAATTGTCTGTTAAAATAACGCAGTGCCGAATCGCAAAAAATGGCCTGGTCATTAAGGGGGCGAATCCTTCCGGTCCAGAGGTGGTTAAATAAACTTGTCATTATTGTTGTGTGGACATTGAAAATATAGCATACCACATTATTTATATCACTCGCCAAATAGCTTGTCCGTTCAGTTTTTCTACAAATTCTTCATTAGCAGAGAAGCCTGGAACTCCGGCCAAAACAATTAGCCATTAACCTAATGATATTACACTGCGAGATGGAAGTAAAACACAGCCACCTCCCCATGACACAGATAGGAGTCGTAGCTAATCTAATATTTCATGTTACTCAATTGATCAAATCTACAGCAAATTTTAAGCTCCATTTCGCTGGCAAGGACCGCTAATACCACCATTTAATCTTTAAGTGCACCCCTGTGTCCTCTTTCTGTAAGAATCATTTCCTTTTAGTGTTTAGCCATCTCCCTGGATGGATTTTGCATATACTAGCTACTGATCAACACAAAACTCAGATTTGTCACTCCTACAAGCCTGTCTGTCTCCTTGTGCTGTGCAGTTTGTAGTCGTATTTATTTCTCTATAAGCCTTGTTAACCGCTTGCCGACCGCCGCACGACTATTTACTGCGGCGGTCAGCCCCTCACAGGCAAAGCGACGTAGTACTACGTCACTAGCCTGTTAGGGTGTAGGGAGCGAGCGCGCGCCACCGGAGGCGCGCTCCTGCTCCCACGCGGTCACGGACCACCCCGCGCGTGTGACCGGCGGACCCGATGTCCGCCGGTCACTCGCGATCGTCAGGTGGAGAGGGAGAAAGGCAGGCGGCTAATGTAAACAAGCCGCCTGTCATTCTCCCCTGTGTAAGAATGGAGATCACACGGTTCTACTATGTAGGACCGTTGATCACTGTTCCTACACCTCAAGCCACAGCCAATCACAGTTAGAATCACGCCCCTAGGGACACACATAACCCCTCCCTCTCAAAAAAAGTTAACCCCTTCACTGCCGGTGTCATTTTACAGTAACAGTGCATATTTATAGCACTGATTACTGTAGTAATGTCACTGGTAACCCCAAAAGTGTCAAAAATGTCAGTCAAGGGTCCGATCTGTCTGCCGCAATGTCGCAGTACCGCAAAAAAAATCGCAGATCGCCGCCGTTACGCGTTGAAAAAAAAACAACAAAAATGACAAAAATCTTTCCCTTTGTTAGCAAACGCGATAACTTTTGCGCAAACCAATCAAAATACGCTTTTTGCGATTTTTTTTTTACCAAACATATGTGGCCGAAAATGTTAAAAAATTTTGATTTTTACATTTTTTTGGGGGAATTTCATATAAAAGAATGTGAAAAATATTGTTATTTTTGCAAAATTGACGCTCTTTCTTTGTTTATAGCGCATGATCAAAAAATCGCACAGGTGATCAAATACCACCAAAAGAAAGCTCTATTTGTGGGGAAAAAAGGACATCAAATTATTTTAGGTACAGCATCGCACGACCGCGCAATTGTCCGTTAAAGTCACGCAGTGCCGAATCACAAAATAGGGCCTGGTCAGGAAGGGGGTAAAATCTTCCGGGGCTTAAGTGGTTAAAGTAGAAATAAACCCAACCACTAACATCTCATGTAAGCTTTGCCACGCTAATGCCACTTAAAGAGGGGTTTTTGATTTTTTTTTTTTTTAATCTGCAGCTTTCATTAAAATATTATTTGGAGATCCTGCCATAAAGGTCCTTGCTTAGGCACTTCCTGTTATAGAGTGACAACGTTTTGTCCCTGGCTTAAAAATGTACTCTTCCCTAACACGTGGATAACCCTCTGCCCTGGTGTGGAGTAGATGGTCTCCCTCCTTCTCGTCCCCTTTCCTTGACCTCTCCCTCCTCTTCCTCTCTTGCTGGCCTGTCAACCTTAATCCTCTTTCTATTTCCCTTTCTTCACCTTTATATCTTCCTCTTTTTACCTTACTTAGGACTTGTGGTTGGGGTCTTATGTGTTAACCCCATGGGTTCCGTCTACACTGTCTGCATTCCTTACAAATCTGATATGTAATGGATATTTTTGTCATCCACATGTAGCCCCCTCCTAGGTAGGTGCTAGGTAAAGTATATGTGTGGCCCTGTTGCTTATCAGGAGGGCCTGATCTGTTAGTTAGCCTGTCACATGCTTCCAGGTGAGACCTGTTGAGTCTGGGTAGTCTCCCCACTGTATCCAATGAGGGACCTTGTTGGACAGTGGAGGAAACATAGCCAATAGCACACGGGGATTTATGACTGTCCCAGTGGGTGGGCATTGCCGCAATGCATCCTGGGATTGGGAATAAATCCGGAGGGGCATGTGACAGGGTGTCTTTTAGCGGGAGCAAAGTTCCTGGAGGAGGTGGGCGGCTGTCTCTCCTTCTGCTGAAGTGAGGAAGGTGGTCTGGGCAGTCGGCCTAGGGACCAGGGGTTGAGCTGTGCTGCAGAGGATGCAGTGTGCTGACCAAATGGAGCTGCTGGGCAGAATGCTTCTGGAAAAACAGTGTCATGAGTACTTAAGGATCTGCCCAGGGGTCTGCCTGAGAGAGGGGACCACTCCAGAGAGGTCAAAGGGATCAAGGAGCCAGCTAACCCAGAGTGTTGTAGTAAAGGGGGTGCCATGCGTTAAGCCCTGAAGATTATGGATAAAGGGCGCGCCAGGAAGGGCCCTGAAGTTGTTCAGCAGTGCAGTATTTTTCAAGGAATAGCTTGCCTTAGGAAAGGATTACCTCAGGAAGCTCAAGTGACTCTTCTCACAGCAAGTGTCAAGTGAAATAGCGGCCTAGCTGTGCCTAGCTCAACTCAGCATTAATCAGCGTAAACCAGCATTAACCAGCGTCAATCAGCATTTTTCAGATCGTCCCTACCTATTGTGCATAGTTCAGTTCATTTGGAGTATCCCACTCATCCCTTCTCCTATCCAAGTTCCTAATAAACCATAAAAACCAAAGAAACTGGACTGGTCCTTGTCTGAGGTAAAAACACTTGGAAACATGTTAGAATATTCTACCCTTGCTAGTGGTAACCCAGGGGAACCTGTCATCAACAGCTCCCTTGGGAGTAGTGCTACATTTGGGGGCTCGTCCGGGATGTCGCCCTGGGTTACTGGCCTGGCTGCTTATGGCAACGGCCAAAGAAAATTTTCAAAATCTCAATTTTTGTGTCCGGGACTTTGTTCTAATGCTCAATCCATGTGTGAGGCCTGCTCTACAGGAGAAAGGGAGAGTGGGATGAAGATAGAAATGCACTTTGAAGGTTCCCCCTGGCAACTCAAAAATTTCAGTCAGAACTGCAAAATGGCGGGAATCTTCTTCCTGAACTATGAAATGTATACCTCTGTGAAGTACTGGGAGGCGGGAAAAAGGCCTCTGATTGTGAATAAAGACTGTATCTGTCTGACAGGAAAAGGTGCAAGTGTGAACAGAGAAAATGTCGGCCAGGGGCACGTGGATCGGTGTGCCAGGGGTCGTGTGTGTGTCAAGACTACATGGAATGATGTTGACCATGCATACGACAGCAGGACATTTATTCTGTAAAGTGACAGTGTCAGTACGGTGAAGATAGCAGTCGGCCATGCCGGGAAGGGCAGTGGAGCTTTCTTCGGAGACAGTATGGTGACGGGCCTTGCTTGTACATGTGCTGGGAAGAGGACTGACAACCGTGCATGCGACAGTGGTACAATTCTCTGGGCTGGCAAAGAGGGACAGCTAACTCAAGGTGATGGAGGCGCAGCTGGAGCCCTGCTACAAGCAAGAAGAGTGGATGCAAGTCTGGCGAGGGACATGGTCCATGTCAGCTGAAATGAGAGAGAGCGGCATTGGAGGGGTTACTGCACCACGCGGGAAAGTGCACGCTGAACAGTTCTGCCTAGCAGGAGGAGCCACCGCCAAACAAGGAGTGTGGGTGGAGACGTTGTGCGCACCCAGCCAATCAGAAGTGACCAGGGAAGTCCATAAATTCCTCCTTCGGGTGTGGCTGAGAGGGAGACAGGTGCAAGGAGAAGCAACATGGAGGTTACCGGAGAGAGAAAGTGCGCATCAGTGAACGTTTCACCTGCTGTCGGAGAACCTGCTGGTAATGATTAAGCACACAGTCAGTGTGTGAAACGCGTCTACCTTGTCACGATTGTCATATTTGGATGTCCAGTCAATAAATCTGGATTTTGACTCAACCTGGAGTGCTGCCAATTCCTTTTCCTTTATCAGGAGAACCTGCTGGGCAGACCTGGGAGCAGACCGAAGAGCCGAAGGTGACCATGAACGTATCTTCCTTTACTGAAATGGTCTGGTCTGGATACAAATTTCCTCCCTTAGAGACAGCTGAAGTTTTGTTTTCCTCTCTAGGCTCATTGCACCCTCCTCATTGTCTTCAGGTGTTTCCCATACATCCGCTCGGTGATTGTCCTGTGGGATACAGGAGTGCGGATGGTGCCAGATAAAGGACTGGCGCTGTGCACCGGAGGAGGCGTGGAGCACTTAGGCCTGGTATGTCCCCAGTGTATGAGTGTGACCATGCGGGTGCGGGTGTGGAGCCAGTGTGGGCACTGCAGCTATCTGCTGCTGTGGGCGGAGAAGAGTGAGGGTCGGCCCAGACAGCTGTGTGTGTCGTGGGAGACAGGAGTCACTCAGGTCATGTCAGTTCTGGAATCGGGACCTCTCCGCGGAGGTGGGAGTG
The DNA here is from genome assembly GCF_965119305.1 of Pelophylax lessonae. Lineage (NCBI taxonomy): Eukaryota > Metazoa > Chordata > Amphibia > Anura > Ranidae > Pelophylax > Pelophylax lessonae. The sequence continues at coordinate 191,464,765 of NC_138777.1, read as the reverse complement.
GAGTCGTCTGGGTGCTGATGCAGCTGGAGGCCATGCCACCTGGCAGTGGTTCAGCCTTTACAGCAAGAGAAACTTGATTGCCAGAAAAGGGTTGCATGCAAGTAGTGCAGGCTGGGAAGTGGCCTCTTGATGTGCGGAAGGTCACCGCAGCAGGGACAAGGTCTGCTCCCATCCCCATTAAGAAGGAAAGATGGCCGGCGGCAGTCGGGACTCCTTTGGCAAGTGTGAGTAGTGAGGAGGAGGCCGGGGCCATCAATTTGGGGTCTAAAAGCTTCCAAAATTAGATTTGGGTCTATTGAAGAAGGGATTGGAAGTCTGTGGATGAGACTGAATGGGACTGGGCATCTGAGGCCAGAAGCAGTCCGCCAAGTCCTGACATAGTAGAGGCGCCTGGTGAGGAAACCCAGGATTCTGTGGTGAGAGGAGAGCTAGCTCAAAGTTTGGGGTTCTGTGGGGCCTATGCCAAAGGAAAGGTCAGTATAGGAATCACTGTTTGCAGACAGCAAGGTACCATGGGATACAGTATCTCACAAAAGTTAGTACACCCCTCACCAGGGCCGGAGTGGGACTCATTTTCAGCCCTGGAGCTTCATGCCTTAGACCGGCCCACTTTAGTTCACGACTGAAAAACTCCCACACATGGCATCATCCCATCCTACCTTGTCGCTAGGACTTTTCTAAAAAACACTCCCAGCTGTTCACCTCCACCATCATAATGGTGAGCTCCGTCTCCGCGCTTTTTCTCCCCTAGTGCAATAGGTGTGAGCTAAAAAGTCACTCATGTGATGGTGGAAGTGAACAGTAAGAGCTGGGCGTGTCTTACCAACAAGGCGGGATGGGATACCATCTCTGGGAGTTTTTTTTGTCAGGTTTCAGGAGGTATATAAATGGCCTTTACCTATAACAAGGGCTTTATTCATCTTTAGTCAGAGCGTTACAATTTTATTTTATCTACTACCCCCCCCCCCCCCCTTTATCTGTATTGGCAGTTTTTTGAAAAGATGAACTAATCCTTTCATGTTCACCAAAACATGCAGTTTGGCTCAGGGGCGGACTGACAACTCATGGGGTCCCCGAGCAATAGGGGATCATGGGGCCCCCTGTGTCCCTGTCCATGTGTCCCGGCCCACACTCAAGCAGCTTATCAGTACCCATCAAATGCAGCTTATCAATGCCCATCAATGCAGCCTCACCAATGCCCATCAAATGCAGCCTTACCAGTACCCATGAAATGCAGCCTCATCAGTGCCCATTAATGAAACCTCACCAGTGCTCATCAAATGTAGTTTATCAGTGCCCATAAAATGCAGCTTATCAGTGTCCATCAATGCAACTTCACCAGTGCCCATCAATGCACCATCAATAGTGCCTATCAAATGCAGCCTCACCAGTGCCCATCAAATGCAGCTTATTAGTGCTCATCAATGCAACCTCACCAGTGCCAACAAATGCAGCCTTATTAGTGCCCATCAGATGCAGTTTATCAGTGCCAATCAAATTAAGCTTATCAGTGCCCATCAAATGCAGCCTTACCAGTGCCATCAAATGCAGCTTATCAGTGCCCATCAAATGCAGCTTATGAGTGGATTCAAATGCAGGTTATCAGTGCCCATCAAATGCAGCTTATCAGTGCCGATCAAATGCAGTTTATTAGTGCCCATCAAATGCAGCTTATTAGTGCTCATCAATGCAACTTTACCAGTGCCATCAAATGCAGTCTTATTAATGCCCATCAAATGCAGCTTATCAGTGCCCATCAAATGCAGTCTGTTAGTGCTCGTCAATGCAACCTCACCAGTGACAACAAATGCAGCCTTATCAGTGCCTGGATCACACAGAGCAGCGATCTCTCGCTGTGTCACGGAGCTTGAATTTTAATGTCAACAAAGTCCCACCTCCTAGACTGGCTCCTATGATACAAGTCACACTGATACAATTTCCCAGCATTGGATCAGTGTGCCGTCTATCATAGGAGCCGGTCTAGGATGCGGGACTTTGTTACAGCGATGCGGAACAATTTAGATCCAAGTTCCGTGACACAGCAGGAGATTGCCGCTCTGTGTGACATACACAAGGAGAGGAGGAGGAAGGGGAGCACTCTGACAGGGACGCCCCAGAATGACGTCATTGATGCAATTGTGATTCAGTTGTTCCCTGCATTGATGGAGAATTGTTAAGGCTAAATCGCAATGCATCGATTATACGATTATTTTCAACACCCCTACTTGACCACCAATGTTAGTCCCGGTTCACATTAGTGCAATGACAGACATTGCATGTGATTCGCAGGGCACTGCTCTGAAAATCACATGATGTCTGTGTGATGCGAATTAAGCCATACCGATTGTATGGCTAAATTCGCATCACATTTGGACACAACTTACACAGGACCCTTTTTGTGGGTCTGCAGCAGAATTGGATTGCATGGGTGTTCACACCTATGAGATCCGATTCATGTCTGAACTGTCAGTTCACACTGCGATATGTGAACTGATCTGAGGATGTCGGTAGCTTTGTATTGACACCCCCAGCGATTTGCATATGGCAGTGTGAACTGCCTGCAATTTGAATGCGATGCGGGAACCCGCAGTGAATTCGTAGGTTTCCCGCATCGCATATATGTGAACTGGGATTAGCTTCTAGCTGAAGTGTACAGATGTCAGTGTTAGGGAAAAGCCCTTAGTGTACAGATATCAGAGATATATATATAGGGAAGAACTCATTAAGTCCTATTCCCAATAGATAACACTGATATCTGTACACTGAGTGGCACTCACTATACTGGGGAATAGCAGCTGCTAGAAGGGTACTGGCTGGGAAAGAATGAATGAACACTCAGTCAGTCTGGCTGGTGATTATAGCACACACAACACATTAAACTTCTGTCATTATTACACACTGACCTGCTGCTATACACACGGCAGGTCAGGCTGGTTTAGCTCCGAGGGGACTCTGCTGGGCTCTGCACTCTACAGCCTCCATCTCCTTCACCCGAAGCAGTGATGTGTGTAGCCCCGCCCCTCAGCTGAATTCCCCAGAGGGAGGGGTGGCCAGAGCTCCTGTCCATGCTATCATCTCCACAGGGCTGACGGCTCCGTGATCACTCTCTGATCCATCCTGTGATAGGAAGCCATCTATTCTTCCACGCCTCCCACAAGAAGTGTATCACTTGCGAGCCAATTATCGGCAGCGCTGGGCGGCCCGGGGGCGTGATTTTGGAGTGGGACCGAGGCATGGAACGCAGCATGTCCTGGAAGTAAGTTTAGTGAGCATCCTGGGACTGGTTGCCTCTGCTAGCGTTTCCTCTTCACCATGAAATGACAACGGCCCTCGACCAATCCGGCCCACCGGGAATTCTCCCGGTGCTCCCAATTAGCCAAACCGGGCCTGCCCCTCACATTTTTGTAACTATTTTATTATATCTTTTCATGTGACAACACTGAAGAAATGACACTTTGCTACAATGTAAAGTAGTGAGTGTACAGCTTGTATAACAGTGTAAATTTGCTGTCCCCTCAAAATAACTCAACACACAGCCATTAATGTCTAAATCGCTTGCAACAAAAGTGACAATGTCCAAATTGGGCTCAAAGTGTCAATATTTTGTGTGGCCACCATTATTTTCCAGCACTGCCTCAAACCTCTTGGGCATGGAGTTCACCAGAGCTTTACAGGTTGCCACTGGAGTCCTCTTCTACTCCTCCATGAGGACATCACAGAGCTGGTAAATGTTAGAGACCTTGCTCTCCTCCACCTTCTGTTTCAGGATGCCCTACAGATGCTCAATAGGGTTTAGGTCTGGAGACATGCTTGGCCAGTCCATTACCTTTACCCTCAGCTTCTTTAGCAAGGCAGTGGTCATCGTGGAGGTGTGTTTGGGGTCATTGTCATGTTGGAATACTGCCCTGCGGCCCAGTCTCTGAAGGGAGGGGATCATGCTCTGCTTCAGTATGTCACAGTACATGTTGGCATTCATGGTTCCCTCAATGAACTGTGGCTCCCCAGTGCCAGCAGCACTCATGCAGCCCCAGACCATGACACTCCCACCCTCATGCTTGACTGTAGGCAAGACACACTTGTCTTTGTACTCCTCACCTGGTTGTTGCCAGACACCATCTTAACCAAATAAGTTTATCTTGGTCTCATCAGACCACAGGACATGGCTCTAGTAATCCATGTCCTTAGCCTGCTTGTCTTCAGCATACTGTTTGCAGGCTTTCTTGAGCATCATTTTTAGAAGAGGCTTCCTTCTGGGACAACAGCCATGCAGACCAATTTGATGCAGTGTGCAGCGTATGGTCTGAGCACTGACAGGCTAACCCCCACCCCTTCAACCTCTGCAGCAATGCTGGCAGCACTCATAGGTCTATTTCCCAAAGAAAACCTCTGGATATGAGGCTGAGCACGTGCACTCAACTTCTTTGGTCGACCATGGCGAGGCCTGTTCTAAGTGGAACCTGTCCTGTTAAACTCCTGTATGGTCTTGGCCACCGTGCTGCAGCTCAGTTTGAGGGTCTTAACAATCTTCTTATAGCTTAGGTCATCTTTTTTCAGATTCTCATAAAGTTCTTTGCCATGAGGTGCCATGTTGAACTTCCAGTGACCAGTATGAGAGAGTGAGAGCGATAACACCAAATTTCATACACCTGCTCACCATTCACACTTTAGACCTTTGGGACAGCAAATTTACACAGTTATACAAGCTGTACACTCACTACTTTACATTGTAGCAAAGTGTCATTTCTTCAGTGTTGTCACATGAAAAGGTATAATAAAATATTTACAAAGATGTGAGGGGTGTACTCACTTTTGAGAGATACTGTATGTAGACCTTAGAAATTGAAAGCAAACAGCAGAGGAGAAGCTGCAACGCATGCATGGAACCCAGGAAGTTGTGGAAAGAGATGGCCAACATACAGGCAGAACAAGCATCATAAAAGGAGGTTTTTTAAGTAAGCCTGTTTTAAAATTCAACCATAACAATTGTATGTATTGCTAGTACAATGCTGATAGTATAAAATGAAAGTGTATGCCGTGCCCATAGATCCCCTTTAGAGTAATGCCTCGTACACATGGTCAACGACTCATCGTTCGCATTTTGTTGCATGATACTAGTATCCAATTCAACAGGGCGTACCAAACATGATTTTTTTCGGACGATTCTGGAAAAGCTTCCTGGTTGCGTAGCTACGTATCGGATAGTGCAAAACAAAAACAATGGCAGTCAGGCTTTTTCTGGGTTATTTTCGGGTTTCTGATCATTTCTGGTCTTTGTCTATCAATTTTTAGTGAAACCATACTGTACTAATTAACCACTTCTGGACCGGCGCATACTAGCACATTATGTTAAACTTACCTTAACCACTTATGGACCGGAAGGATTTGCCCACTTAATGACCAGGCCATTTTTTGCGATTCGGCACTGCGTTACTTTAACGGACAATTGTGCAGTCGTGCAACACTGTACCCAAATAAACATTGATGTCCTTTTTTTCCCACAAATAGAGCTTTCTTTTGGTGGTATTTGATCACCTGTGCGATTTTTTTATTTTTTGCGCTATAAACAAAAAAAGAGCGACAATTCTGAAAAAAAAAAACAATATTTTTCACTTTCTCCAAAAAAAAAATTGTTAAAATAAAATTTTTCATCATTTTAGGCCAATTTTTTTTCTACTACATATTTTTGGTAAAAAACAAAAATCGCAATAAGCGAATTTTGGTTTGCGCAAAAGTTATCGCATTTACTAACTACGGGAAAGATTTATCTCATTTTTATTATTTTTTTTTTTTTACTAGTAATGGCGGCGATCTGTAATTTTTAGCAGGACTGCGTCATTGCCGCAGACAGATCGGACCCCTAACTGACATTTTTGACACTTTTGGGGGGACCAGTGACATTACTACAGTAATCAGTGCTAAAAATATGCACTGTTACTGTAATAATGCCATTGATAGGGAAGGGGTTAACACAGTGGGTTATCAAGGGGTTAAATGTAAGCCTAGGGGAGGGTTTATAACTGTGGGGGGATGGGCTTTTGAAATGATCATAGAGACCTGTGATCCTATATAGAAGGATCACAGGAGCTCTGTGATCATTCCAGAGAGAAGAACGGTCAGCTGACCGTCCTTCTCTCTCATCGGGGAGCGATCGCGGGTGGCGGGCGGCAATTGGAGCCGCCGGCCCCGTGCATCAGAGTCCCCGCTGACGAGTGGGGATGGGCCCACTCGCCCCCCTAGCAGCAGGCGCGCGACCGACGTAGGGCTACATCGGTTCGCGTAGGAGGGGCTGCCTGCCGCAGTAAAACTGCGGTGGGTGGTCCTTAAGTGGTTAAAGGATTGTCGTTCGCTAGGCTATTGTACAACAAATGTTTTTGTGTTTGTCCCATCTGATTTTGTTTGACGAAATGTCGTGATTGGCTGTTGAAAGCTGTGTACTAACGATCAGATTATCGTGCGATCAATTGGAAAGCAATTTTTTTCGTACAATTATCTGATCGTGTGTACGAGGCATAATTAGTATGATCACTCAGATGCTTAATAATTACAGCTTTCTTACAGTCTATAAAGGCAAAACAGAACCATTGCTTTCAAACTTATTTTAGTGATGTCAGCTTCAGTATGAAGGCAATTAGCTATTTTGTGGCTCCCAATTACAGTACCATCCTTTAAAAGTGATTCTCAATTGTGACCACCAGGTGTCAGCAGCAACATACTAACTAAGCTGACAACCACAATATAACATGCGTGTGCGGGTCCCCAAACGCACTCTGTATTCGTTCAGTAATATGTATCCGTGTAAATGGATCCTAAATGAGGCCTAAAGACGCATTTCACTGTCCTTCTATGGTCATCATCATTATCATTCTGATAATCACACAGTACAATGTTGTAGCTGTACCATTAGATTAACCACTTGTCTACTGGGCACTTCCACCCCCTTCCTGCCCAGGCCAATTTTAAGCTTTCAGCGCTGTCACACTTTGAATGACAATTGCGCGGTCATGCCACACTGTACCCATATGACATTTTTATAATTTTCACACAAATAGAGCTGTCTTTTGGTGGTATTTATTCACCGCTGTTTTTTTTTTTTTTTGTAGTTTGCTAAATAAACTAAAAAAGACTTTGAAAAATTTGAATATAAAAAAACTTTTTCATAGTTCGTTATAAAATTTTGGAAAAAGGTAATTTGTCTCCTTCACTGACATGCACGGATGAGGCTGCACTGATAGGCTTCACTGATGAGGAGGCACTCATAGGCACTGATGAGGAGGCACGGTCAGGTGGCACTGATAGGTGGCATTGGTAGGCGGCAATGATAGATGACACTGATGAGGAGACACTGGAGGGCACTGATTAGCAGCACTGGTGGGCACTGATTGGCAGCACTGGTGGGCACTGTTAGGACTGCAGTGATAACCAGGGCACTGATAATCTCTGACCTGATTATCAGTGTACATGTCCCTTTTAGCGAAGCCGGGTATTGGCTGTCTTCTCCTATTATCCTCTCCTCATGCATGTCAGCATGAGGAAAGGAATACTGATAACCGGCTTCTATTTACATCCATGATCAGCTGTGATTGGACACAGCTGATCATGTGGTAAAGAGCCGCTGATTGGCTCTTTAACCCAAACTGTGATCAGCAGTGTCTTCTGTGGTGATATTTTAATCACAGTGCGTGCCACCCGTGCCCAGCAGCGAGCACGATCATAGGAGGCCATCTTATGATGTCATATATAGTGACCACATCAGCCCCACCCTCTGTAGCCATGTAGACTATATTACCTAACATGAACAATCATTTAGTTTAGCCTATGGGAGTACAACTTCCAACATGCATTGGCAGCTCTAATACTGGATGGGGGAGACACAGAGAGGGTTTACTTAGTTCTCAAATACAGGCGGAGCCATAACTTCTCCCTGCTGTTCTCTATCCAGTTCATGATTCTTCCATTCACCAAACAGGACATGTGCATTCTGCTGCCCACTTTCAGTGCCTGTACACAGCTCCTACCTGCCTCCTATCAGTGCCTGCACACAGCTCCTCCCTGCCCCCTATCAGTGCCTGCACACAGCTCCTCCCAGCCCCCTATCAGTGCCTGCACACAGCTCCACCCTGTCCACTATCAATGCCTGCACACAGCTCCTCCCTGTCCACTATCAGTGCCTGCACACAGCTCCTCCCTGTCCACTATCAATGCCTGCACACAGCTCCTCCCTTCCCACTATCGGTGCCTGCACACAGCTCCTCCCTGCCCCCTATCAGTGCCTGCACACAGCTCCTCCCTTCCCACTATCAGTGCCTGCACACAGCTCCTCCCTGCCCCCTATCAGTGCCTGCACACAGCTCCTCCCTTCCCACTATCAGTGCCTGCACACAGCTCCTCCCTGCCCCCTATCAGTGCCTGCACACAGCTCCTCCCTTCCCACTATCAGTGCCTGCACACAGCTCCTCCCTGCCCCCTATCAGTGCCTGCACACAGCTCATCCCTTCCCACTATCAGTGCCTGCACACAGCTCCTCCCTGCCCCCTATCAGTGCCTGCACACAGCTCCTCCCTTCCCACTATCAGTGCCTGCACACAGCTCCTCCCTACCCCCTATCAGTGCCTGCACACAGCTCCTCCCTTCCCACTATCAGTGCCTGCACACAGCTCCTCCCTGCCCCCTATCAGTGCCTGCACACAGCTCATCCCTTCCCACTATCAGTGCCTGCACACAGCTCCTCCCTGTCCACTATCAGTGCCTGCACACAGATCCTCCCTGTCCACTATCAGTGCCTGCACACAGCTCCTCCCTGTCCACTATCAGTGCCTGTACACAGCTCATCCCTTCCCACTATCAGTGCCTGCACAAAGATCCTCCCTACCCACTATCAGTGCCGGCACACAGCTCCTCCCTGCCCCCTATCAGTGCCTGCACACAGCTCTTCCCTTCCCACTATTAATGCCTGCATACAGATCCTCCCTTCCCACTATCAGTGCCAACACACAGCTCCTCCCTGCCCACTATCAGTGCCTGCACACAGCTCCTCCCTGCCCACTATCAGTGCCTGCATACAGATCCTCCCTTCCCACTATCAGTGCCAACACACAGCTCCTCCCTGCCCACTATCAGTGCCTGCACACAGCTCCTCCCTGCCCCCTATCAGTGCCTGCACACAGCTCCTCCCTTCCCACTATCAGTGCCTGCACACAGCTCCTCCCTACCCCCTATCAGTGCCTGCACACAGCTCCTCCCTTCCCACTATCAGTGCCTGCACACAGCTCCTCCCTGCCCCCTATCAGTGCCTGCACACAGCTCATCCCTTCCCACTATCAGTGCCTGCACACAGCTCCTCCCTGTCCACTATCAGTGCCTGCACACAGATCCTCCCTGTCCACTATCAGTGCCTGCACACAGCTCCTCCCTGTCCACTATCAGTGCCTGTACACAGCTCATCCCTTCCCACTATCAGTGCCTGCACAAAGATCCTCCCTACCCACTATCAGTGCCGGCACACAGCTCCTCCCTGCCCCCTATCAGTGCCTGCACACAGCTCTTCCCTTCCCACTATTAATGCCTGCATACAGATCCTCCCTTCCCACTATCAGTGCCAACACACAGCTCCTCCCTGCCCACTATCAGTGCCTGCACACAGCTCCTCCCTGCCCCCTATCAGTGCCTGCACACAGCTCATCTCTGCCCACTATCAGTGCCTGCACACAGCTCCTCCCTGCCTTCTATCAGTGCCTGCACACAGCTCCTCCCTGCCCCCTATCAGTGCCTGCACACAGCTCCTCCCTGCCCCCTATCAGTGCCTGCACACAGCTCCTCCCTGCCTACTATCAGTGCCTGCACACAGCTCATCTCTGCCCACTATCGGTGCCTGCACACAGCTCCTCCCTGCCTTCTATCAGTGCCTGCACACAGCTCCTCCCTGCCCCTTATCAGTGCCTGCACACAGCTCCTCCCTGCCCCCTATCAGTGCCTGCACATAGTTCCTCCCTGCCACTATCAGTGCCTGCACACAGCTCCTCCCTGTACGGACACACTCAGACATCCCAAGTCTCCCGTGACTTACGGGAGTCTCCCGCCTTTGGCCAGCGGCTCACGGACACCCGCAAGTGCCATGCGATCTCCCGGCTGCCGCCGGAAACTTAGGATGTCTGCAGTCGGTGACAGAGCCGCTGCTTACTGTATAGTTTTGGCTCTGTCACAGGCGGACTGATATGAAATGCACTTTGCCTGTGACAAGAGCCATACAGGAAGCAGCGGTTCTGCTATCTACTGCAGCCGCTGCTTCCTCCAGCAGTACCAGCATTACCCGCCAGCAGTGCCAGCAGTACCCACCAGTGACGCGGAGTGCCACCTCCCTGAAATTAGTTTTGACGGTTGGAATTTATTTTTCAAATGAAAATAACAAACATGTTATACTTCCCCTCTCTCTGCATTGGCATTGTACAGAGTGCCCCTGAACCTCCTCTTCTTGTGTCCCCCGCTGGTAGGCTTGTGTCATCTTCCACCTGATTTCCAAGCCCTGCACCCATTGGGAAACCTGGAACAGCATTGCGGGTGCTGCCGGGTAACTATTTTCATGTACTCTGATTAAACCAAGAGTCCTTTGGTGAAATCAATTGGCCAAAAGTGAAGCTCTCTAGAGAGTAGTGATCACTCCCAGTCACTGGCACGCTTTGACCAAGAGATTCCAAGCCTGCCCACCACGACAAGGTAGACTCTTCTAGGGCAGGACCTACACTAACTACACTAAGCTACCCTACTTGATGCTAGTCATCATTTTTTAATGTAGACAGGCTGAGGAAGAAGCTTGGAAACATGTTCCTGTATCCTACTGTGCATGTGAACATCGGCTACATGGGGGGGCCTCCACTTCTGGGGTTGTGGAATGGTGACAAACATTGGTACTTAAAAATCCCCATAGGCAACATTTTAAAAATGTCTACAGGTTACCAGCTTAGAGTTACAGAGGAGGTCTAGGGCTCAAATTATTTCTCTCGCTCTAACAATCGCGGCGATACCTCACATGTGTGGTTTGGACACCGTTTACATATGTGGGCGGGACTTGTGTATGCGTTCGCTTCTGTGCTCGAGCTAACGGGGACGGGGCGCTTTAATTTTTTTTTCCTATTTATTTTATTTATTACTTTTTATTTTTACACAGTTAAAAAAAAAAAAATTGTTGATCATTTTTATCCCTATTACAAGGAATGTAAACATCCCTTGTAATAAAAATAAGCATGACAGGACCTCTTTATTGTGAGTTCTGGGGTCAAAAAGACTAAAAAAATTGCTGAAAAAAATCCGGTTGCTAGGCAACGATGTTTGACGTCGCTCCGGTCCTCCAAGACCATTGAGTCGAGTGGGGGCCATCTTGCCCTCACTCGACTTCCTGTCTGTGAGGAGCGGGGACCCGATCATTTTCCTCGCTGCTGGCGGATCTGGTAACCTGGGAAAACGTCCGGGACACGGCGGGAGGGGGGGGCGCACCGTAAGGGTGATCCCACGGAGAATCTCCCGCTGGGACCACTGTTATCTGAAAGCAGATCGCCCGCCGTTTTAAAAAATACCGGGTATTTAGCGTTAAAGGACCGGCGTATAATGACGGTGGGCGGTCGGTAAGTGCTTAAGGGGGAGGGGGGCTTTCTTTCTTTTTTAGGGAAACATCAACTACAACTAATATACACATCCTGTATAAAAAGAAAAGATTGATTAAACTATACATTTACACTTATATAGTTATACATTTTATAAGGGGGGGGGCTTTTTTTTTTTTTTTTTTTGTTTTTGTTTTTTGGAAACATCAACTACAACTATATATATATAAGTATACACATCCTGTATAAAAGGAAAAACATTGTTATACTATACATTTTTTTAAATCATTAGCTATTAAAACACAATTATAAACATCCTGTATAAAAAGAAAAAATATGTTACAGTATAGGGATTAATAGCACATACCGAACACCATTTTCATCAACCCGTATGGAATAGAAGTAGTCGTTGTCGATCAGGTATTGAAGGTTGATTTCCTCCATCCTGACGACTCTGATGCCCTCCGGTTGTGGGTTGGGAACAGCAGCCCGGCACACTGGACACGTTGCGCTCTGCTGAAGCCATTGTTGGATGCAGCCGGTGTGGAATTGGTGAGCGCAGGTCAGAGTCCTGGTGTCTTCGCCATCTTCATATCCTGAAAGACAAATGGGACAGTTTACCTGCTCCTCGCCGCGTGGCTCCATGGGCGGTGGTGGTGCTGGGTGGTGTTCAGCAGCCCTGTTGCGGTCTCTTGGTGAACGGCTCCTGTTGATTGGCTCGTCCTCCTGTCTCCGCCGATGTTGCACTCTGGACCTCGTCCGGTGGGCGATTGGTGACTCTTCGCCTTCCTGACGGGAGCGTCTCTGCCGGAATCGGGGACGTGAAGGACGAGGCATCCTGATGGTATTGGATGCCTGTGTACCTGAAAACGGCTAAAAAAACTGGATATTAATACAAATATACAATACAAACTATAATAATACGATGGTAAGAGCTGTAAATATAAATAAAAGTTATAATATTCGCAGTAAATAGCAGTAAATAGCAGTAAATAGCAGTGAATAGCAGTGAATCGCTGGAGCTAGGCCCTGACGATGTCACCTCGGCAACTCGCTATGGAGAAGTGACCTGAGCCACCTCAGGCTGCAGGTAAACAACAGAGCCTCACACCAACTGTCACTTTTCAGGCCTACATTTCAGGCCTACATTTCAGGCCTATATTTTGATTGGCGATATGTCGGTCATACAACACAGTAACCATATAAATTTTATATCATTTTATAGATTTTACATTGAATTATACAGTAATGGGTTATTTGAATGGTTATTTTTCAAATCGGCCAGAAGATGGCGATGTCATTCTACAATGTAATACCGATCCTCACCATAGAGGTCACCCTTCCTGATTACCTGAATAGAAATCAGAGAGAATAAAGAACGATGTGTTATTTCTATCAGACATGTGGATGTGAGGAGGTTGGATGAAAGATTGTGAGGGGGGAGAAAATGGCGGCCGGGGGGAGCAGAGCTGAGCAGGTGAGGAGGAGAGGGAAGGAGAAGGGTGATGGAGGTCGGGGGCTTTATGGAGAGACTGGGGGGGGGGGGGGTATAGAAAGGCCTGATAGATAGAGAGGTGATGTCTGGAGAAAGTGGGGGGCTACAGATGTAGCTGGACCCCCCTATTACCCCCCCCCCAGTGTTCTCTCATCTGCCAACCCCCCCCTCCTGTATATATAATAATGCCCCCCCCTGTCCCCCCTCTGCTCAGATTGTGATCGGTGTCATCCAATCAGTGAGGTCACATCCGGGCGTTTGCAATCGCAGGCAGAATCGCTGCAGTTCTTCCCGCCATCCCAAAACATTCTGCAAATCCGCATCATGCAAGGTTTGACACCCAGAAGAAGCCCCGCCCCTTTCTCAGTGACGCGCTTCGCACGATTTATCACGCAACAATGGCGGCAGAACCGCGCCCATGTTTAGGTGACATTGAAAACGAATTTGTAAATAAAAAAAAAAAAAAGATTTGTCAGCTTTGCAGAGCGTGTTTGGAATGGCGGCAGAATTGCGGTGATTCTTCCCCGGATCGCAGACAGCCGGGTGTGACCGGGGCCTGAAGAATAAAATGATAACTCAGGGCCGTTCTCACCATAGAAATGCAGTCTGGATGCGTTCCGGGTGATTTTTTGCACGTGCGTTTTTGATGCATTCTGGTGCATTTTTTCCTTCACCTTAAATAAGGACATTGTGTATTCCGATGCGTTTTTGATGCGTTTTACTGCTTTCCAGTTTAGTGCAGACAAAATGCCGCATGTTCTACTTTAGTTTCTGGAACTGGAATGCACTGGTGAGATCCATGCCATTGAAAACCATAGAATCTACTTTACATGCGTTTTTGATGCAGAAAAAGAAGCGCACTGGACCGCATGTTGTGTGAAGCGGCTTTTTTTATCTTTGGACGGAGTAGAGAGGATTGGAGCCCCTGTCAGGTTTTTATCGCTGTCTGTGTCCCCGTGAGGGGGATTCATCCTCTATTTATCCTGTTTACCATTATCATCCAAAGTGTCCCCAGAAAAGTCATAGAGGAGAAATCGTCCAATGGGGACACTAGTTCTGTCACCTGGGGGGTCCCTAAGGAATCACCTTATTTGCAGGGATTTCCTCTTCCTGTTTTGGCTATGGGGACAGGAAGTGAAGGGAATTCTGGGACACAGATGGCAGAAAATAATCTGACCGGGGTGACCCCAATAACACGGGGAATCGGTGCGGTCGGCCGGGGAAATTATAGAAGGAAACCCTGTGCAGCTCTCTGCAGCAGCTGAAAGCCAGTTTCTCCCCCTCCTGCCAACTTTCAGCTGCTGCGGGAAAAGAGAGACAGACATAGGGCATCGTTCCGGTAATTTCTTCTACAGCACTGATCCCCCCCTCCCTGTTCTGCCTGCTTCTGACCCCCCCCCCCCCCCCCCAATGTGCCCCCATTTCCCAGTACCTCCTGTGTAACTCCACACTGGTAACCTGTCAGGGCATTTAAGTGTCGCCTATGGAGAATTCTAAGCACCGTAGTTTTCCGCCATTCCACAGGCAGACAGAAGTGTAAAGTGTGACATGTTAGGTATCTATTTACTCAGCGTGACTTCATCTTTCCCATTATACTAAATATTGGGCTGACTTTAGTGGTTTTATTTTTAACCACCTAAAGACCGGAAGGATTTGCCCCCTTAATGACCAGGCCCTATTTTGCGATTCGGCACTGCGTTATTTTTACAGACAATTGCGCGGTCCTGGTATTTGAACAGCTGTGCGATTTTTTTTTTTTTTTTTTTTTTGCGCTATAAACAAAAAAGGAGCGACAATTTTGAAAAAAAAAACATTTTTCACATTCTGCTATATGACATTCTCAAAAAAAAAATGTAAAATCCAAATTTTTTTAACATTTTAGGCGAATTTGTTTTCTGCTATATATTTTTGGTAAAAAAAATCACAATAAGTGTACTTTGATTGGTTTGCGCAAAAGTTTTCGCGTCTACTAACTACGGGAAAGGTTTACGTATGTCATTTTTAATGTTTTTTTTTTACTAGTAATGGCGGCGATCTGCGTTTTTTTTTTTTTTTTTTTTTTTGCGGGACTGCGACATTGCGGCGGACAGATCGGACCCCTAACTGACATTTTTGACACTTTTGGGGGACCAGTGACATTACTACAATAATCAGTGCTATACATATGCACTGTTACTGTAATAATGACAGTGGCAGGGAAGGGGTTAACAGTATAGGTGATCAAGGGGTTAATTGTGATTCTAACTATGGGGGGCGTGGCTTCTGAGATGCCCATAGAGACATGTTCCTATATAGAAGGATCACATGGGCTCTGTGATTATTTCAGGGAGATTGGCGGTCAGCTGTGTTTACAACAGCCGACCGTCCTTCTCTCTCAGCGGGGAACGATCGTGGGTGTCAGATGGCAATCAGAGTCGCCTGACACACGTGTCGGCTTACCCACTGACGATCGGGGGTGGGAGCGCGTCCCCTAGCTCCTCCCAGGCGGGTGACGTAGATGTACGTGGTTTTGCCTGTATGAGCCAGCCTGCCGCAGTAAATATACAGGATCTGGTCGACAACTGGTTAATTCATGAAAATTGTATTTTTCCCCCAAAAAATTGTGTTTGAAAAACCGCTGCGCAAATACCTTGGGACATAAAAAATTCCAACACCCACCATTTTATTCTAGAGGGCCTCTGCTATAAATATAAATATATAATGTTTGGGGGTTGTAGCAGAAGTTGGAGTGAAGTGTCAGAATCGGCCCGGATAGGAAGAGGAGAACAGAAATGTCCGGATAGTTTCCCAGTGCTGCACAACAATCCAGTTGGTGTGAAAGTGTCTCAGCTTGTATGGCAGCGCTCCAATATTCACACTTCTTCCAGAAGGGTTTCATCCATAAACAAAGCGCTCCACAACACTCTTCCCTTGTCCTGTACCTCACACGTGTTGGTGAAGGAACCTCTCCCCAATGCAGAGGAACCCCCCCACATATTAAAGGCCTTTATTTCATGTGGGTGTGACCCCCCTAACTAATGTCCCCGCAGTGATGACCTCCGTTCCTCCCCGCCACTACAACAACCGCCTCCTACCCAGAAAACAGAGGGGGGGTCATAGCGGGAAACCTTTCTATGGAGACAGCTTAAAGCAATTTCCCACACATTAGTCGGTGCCCGCATCTGAATCGCACTGAAATGCGCCATGCGTTCCTCTGCGATTCATCCCGCATGCAAAACACACAGATTTGTGATCTGCAGCGAGTGTCATAAGAATTAAACCACACCCCAAACACGGGTCACAAACGCAGTGCGTTTTCCCATAGCTGCCCACACCAGATCACATGATATCTTTGTACCATGCGATTTGGTTGCAGTGCATTTTAGAATGTAGGGCATGCAGTAGTTTTGGCGCAGTGCAGTTGTAGGCCAATCAAAGTGAATGGGTTTGAAATGTCTGGCACAGAGCCGCTCAGGAACGCAGAGCTGCGGGGGTGGTGGGAAGCGGCACTCGGTGTACAGACGCCGGCTCCAGGCTGGTGAGCACAGGGGGGGTACAGGACAAGGGAAGAGTGTTGTGCAGCACTTTGTTTATGGATTGAAGTCTGAATATTGGAGCATGTTAACCCCTTTTTCACACTGATGCGGTTCTGATGCGTTCCAGAACGCACAGATTTGCCTGTCAAGGGAGATAACATGGCTTTCTATGGAGGTCGTTCACAGCTATGCACTCCAAACGCAATGCGATTTCCAAATGGGTGCTGTGCAATGCGGTGCGATTTTTGAGCCCCATAGACATGAATGGAAACAGCAATGAAAATTCTTAGGTATTCGGTTGCAATGCGGTCTCAGTGCGAGATTCACCGATTTGTAATGTCACATAATTGGCTAGAACAGAAATCGCAGCTGTTTAACTTTGCGTCAGAATTGCTACAGAATCGCACGGCAAGTGCTCCTGAAATCGCAGATGAAGACGCATAGAAATTGCACCTCATCAGTGTGAACCGGGGCTGATACAAGTTGGAGCACTTTGATGTGAATTGGATTATTCTGCAGAACTTTGAAACTATTTGGTCATTATTGTTGTTTTATTTTATATTTTTAAGGTGATTGAATGAATTACACAGAGGAGTTTATGAAGAGCGGAGGAACGCTCTGCTGGGGTAATGATTGTATGCATTGCTCTCCTTTCCTGACTCTCATGTGTGACTTGCTGGATAAGAGGTGGCTGGAAGTCCTAATAGTGAATGGCGATCCCAACCTTTAGATTATCGCCGATCCTCACATCTGGTGGCTGCATTACATTTCATGTTGGGCTTTTTTATTTAACCACTTGCTGACCACCCGCCGTAATATTACTGCAGCAGAGCAGCTCGGCTGCTCAGTCACGTAGTACTATGTGATTTCATGCACGTGGTTTAGACACAGCGGGAGGCGGGCTGCGGGAGGAGTGGTGGCCATTGCCGCTACCCTCCTGTGATCGTCGGAGAAACTGAGAGAAGACCCGCCTGCTTATGTAAAAAAAGCAGGCGGATCTTCTGTCAGACAGGCAGGGAGAGCTAAGCTGAAACTGCGATCTCTCTGTGCCTGTCACAGAACCCCCCCCCACAGTGAGCAAGCACTTTAGGCATACATTTAACCCCTTTGATCACCCCCAGTATTAACCCCTTCCCTGCCAGTGTCATTTATACAGTAGCATTGCATAATATTTAGCACTGATTTCTGGATTAGTGTCACCAAAAAGTGTCAAAAATGTCAGTTAGGGGTCCGATCTGTCCGCTGCGATGTCCCAGTCCCGCTAAAAATCACTGATCACTGTCATTACTAATAAAAAATAAATAAATAAAAAGTCCAAAAATCTATTCTGCAGTTTGTAAACGCTATAACTTTTGCGCAAACCAATTAAATACGCTTTTTGGGATTTTTTTTAAACCAAAAATATGTAGCAGAATACAAATTGGCCAAAACTGATAAAAAAAATTAATTTTTTTAAAAAAATTATTGGGAATGTTTTATAGCAGAAAGTAAAAAATATGGCTTTTTTTTTTCAAAATTGTCGCTCTTTTTTTTGTTTATAGCGCAAAATCGAAAAAACCGCAGAGGTGATCAAATACCACCAAAAGAAAGCTCTATATGTGGGGAAAAAAAGGCATGAATTGTATTTGGGTACAGCGTCACACGACCGCACAATTTTCAAAGTAACGCAGTGCCGAATCGCAAAAACTGGCCTGGTCATGAAGGGGGTAAAACCTTCCGGAGCTGAAGTGGTTATTTACTGCAGGTGCTTATATATCGCCGTCACTTTACACAGCGCTTTACATATTCTACATTCACATCAGTCCCTGCCCTCAAAGAGCTTACAATCTAATTCACATTCATACAAACACATATTAGGGCCAACTAAGACATGAACCAATCAACCTACCAGCATGTCTTTGGAGAGAGGGAGGAAACCGGAGAACCCGGAGGAAACGCACGCAGGCACAGGGAGAACATGGAAACTCCAGGCAGGTAGCGCTGTGGTTGGGATTTGAACCGACAACCCTCGGGCTGCTCGGCAGAAGTGCCGGCTTTTTTCTTCTTTTCACCGGCTGATCCCTCCAGCATTACACTTTATATCCAGCACTGCAAATACAGAAAGGAGGCGCTAATTAAACTTCTATTTATCTCACATTTATTTATAATAAAAACTGACAGTCAGATTTGTAATGAGAGAAGAGATGTTATCGGTCTCTTCTGTCATAAAGCACCCCTGTATACATGTGCAATGCATACACTACATTATGGTATAAACCTGCAGGGGGCTGCTTGGAATATTTTTTTAAAGAGTTTAATACCGCTTTAACCACTTGTCTACTGGGCACTTTTACCCCCTTCCTGCCCAGGCCAGTTTTCAACTTTCAGCATTGTCACACTTTGAATGACAATTGCACAATCGTGCAACACTGAACCCAAACAAAATGTTTATAATTTTTCTCACACAAATAGAACTTTCTTTTAGTGACATTTAACCACTTCAGCCCTGGAAGGATTTTCCCCCTTAATGACCAGGCCCTATTTTGCGATTCGGCACTGCATTACTTTAACGGACAATTGCACAGTCGTGCAACGCTGTACCCAAATGAAATTTTCGTAATTTTTTTCCTACAAATAGAGCTTTCTTTTGGTGGTATTTGATCACCTGTGCGATTTTTTTTTTTTTTTTTTTTTTTTCGCTATAAACAAAAATTGAGCGACAATTTTGAAAAAAAAAACAATATTTTTCACATTCTGTTATAGGACATTCTCAAGAAAATAAATGTAAAAATCACATTTTTTTAACATTTTAGGACAATTTGTTTTCTGCTCCATATTTTTGGTAAAAAAAAAAAATCGCAATAAGCGTATTTTTATTGGTTTGTTCAAAAGTTATTTCATCTACTAACTACGGGAAAGATTATATCATTTTTATTGTTTTTTTTTTTACTAGTAATGGCGGTGATCTGCGAATTTGTGCGGGACTGCGACATTGCGGCGGACAGATCGGACACCTAACTGACATTTTTGACACTTTTGGGGGGACCAGTGACATTACTACAGTAATCAGTGCTAAAAATATGCACTGTTACTGTAATAATGACACTGGCACGGAAGGGGTTAATACTGTTGGTTGTCAAGGGGTTAAATGTAAGCCTAGGGGAGTGATTCTAACTGTGGGGGGCGGGGCATGTGAGATGATCACAGAGACATGTGATCCTATATAACAGGATCACATGGTCTCTGTGATCATCCCAGGAAGACGGACGGCTTTGTTTACATCAGCCGACCGTCCTTTTCTCTCAGCGGGGAGAGATCGCCGGTGTCAGGCAGCAATCGGAGCCGCTTGACACATGCACTGGCTTCCCGGCTGAGGAGCGGGTGGGGGACACGCTCACCCCCTATTCTCCCCAGATCGAGCGCCGTACATCTGCGGCGGCTGGTCAGAAAGCGGTTAATCACTAATGGGTTTTTTATTGTTTGCTAAAAAAAAAAAAAAAAAAATGATAATTTTGAAAAACAAACAATTTCAGAGTTTCTTATAAAATTTTGTAAACAGGTAAATTTTTTTCTCCTTCACTGATGTGCACTGATGAAGCTGCATTGATGGGCTGCACTGATAGGTGGCACTGATGGGCACTGATGGGTGGCACTGGTAGGCAGCACTGATAAGTGACACTGATGGTGAGGCACGGCTGGGCAATGATAGGTGGCACTGAAAGTAAAGAAAAGGTTTGGGACTTAGCATGAGAGACACGACAACCCAAAACTGACAGAACAAAAATACCGTATTTATTGATACAACAAAAATCCAAACATGATGAAATGATTACAAACATGATATACAATAGTGTAGAAAGGAAGATTTAAAAGTCAATACATGGACCCAATCGAAGTTAATAAAGACCAGCATGGCAATCAACATGAGTAAGAAAATGATTGAGTAAGGCCATAACATCCATAAACTGACGCATTTCGTGGACTAAATCTCGCCACTTCTTCAAGAGTAGATGTATGATCTGTGTCTGATAAAAAACATACGTATAAGGAATTGCAATAATGTTGGTAAATAAGAACTGGGCAGGGGAGGGAAGGGGAGACAGAATACCACACCCCAAGACTTACATAGAACTCTGGCAGTAACTGGTAACGGAGGAAGAGGCAGGGGCCCAGACGTCTCCCACGGGAGCTGAGGGCACAGAAGGCCCACGGATATGGCCAAAGATGCCACACACAAAAGAGAGTGGGGGTTGGAGTGATTGGAGTAGTACTGATAGCACCATAGAAAGGTATCTATAAAAGATAAGTAATATTAAGTAGTAAATGTGTATGTAGTATATGGAAAAACATCGTACTACTGAAATGCTATAAGTGGAAAGTGAGAGGATAAAGTATTCTAATTAATCCAAGTGACTGAGAGATGAGGGGAGTGAAGAATGAGGGAAATAAAGAAGGTAGGCTTGAAAGCCAAGTGTGGAGAAATCATGATGGTGGAAAGGTAAACCAAGTGAATAATAACTCAGAAAGAAAAGAAGGTGGATACATGCATCCAAATGACCGCAATGGCAGGAATATTACCAGATGGTGTAAGCTATAATGAAATAAGATGTGCACTAAGGGTAACCAGAGAGAAGTATGTAAGAAGGCAATACCAGAGAAGTAAATCCCAGACTCCAGTGTAAATGTGTCCCGTATTCGCCAAGGCCGCCGGCAGTAGTGCACCCAACGTCACGCCAGTGTATGTGTGGGGACCCGCAGGAACAGCAGGCGGATGGCCAAACCATTCGGCGGGCCGCCTAATATACACAATGAATGGGAAACAGCCAGGGCAATGATAGGTGGCACTGACTGGCAGCACTGGTGGGCACTGACTGGCAGCACTGGTGGGCACTGACTGGCAGCACTGGTGGGCACTGTTGGGACTGATGTCCCTGTAACAGAAGCCGGTTATCGGCTTTCTTCTTTGTCTTCTTCTGACAGCGTAAGGAGAAAATAAAGCAGATAACCGCCTTGTGTTTACTTCCATGATCAGCTGTCATTGGCTGACAGCTGATCATGTGGTAAGGGGCTACTGTGATTGGCCCTTTACCCAGATCTGTGGTCAGCTGAGTTTGAAGGACTCCACGATCACAGAGCATGCCCCGGCATCATGGGAGGACGTCCTCCCGGCAAAGGAAGACCACGCTGTAGCCATCTTTCAGCTATAGCATGGGAGGGAAGCAGTTAAGTGATTGCACAAACCCCTGTGATGTTGGTTGTCACGTGGTGTTTAGAGGAAGTAAACATAGGAAGACTTGTGAGAGTGAGTACCTATGTTGCTGAGAGGGAGAACTAATTGATCAGCAGTGTTTGATTGCTCCTTTCTCACTACAGAGCCAGCGGGGTATAGGTGCATCATCGGATCCATGCTGCATCCACCTAGGTGAGTATAAGGTCGGGTTCACATATGTGTGAGTTTGGATGTGGTTTTAACCGCATCTAATTCACATGACATGCTAAGGTGACCGTCTCTCAATGGCGCTGGTTCACACATGTCTGGGGCGGCCGCGGTGTGGTTTCTAAAAGGGTCCTGTGCGTTTTTGGGCCCAATTCAGGTTCAAATTCATGCAAAAATCCCAACCTGATTCGCACCTGAACGGGTGAAGAGAAACGCACCGGACCCGGGCTGTAAACTACGGCCGCACATATGTGATCCCGGCCTCAATGTTCTTTTGTAAGTCCGTACTTCTCTTCTAACAAAGTCTTTGGAAGGTGAGAATAACAGCAGGAAGGAGTATGGAGTCCCTGAACCCGGAAGTAAGACGGGTGACGATGGAAGCGGCCTCCAGCGATGGCATCTCTGGAATGCTTCGTTTTCAGGTAAGTTTCACATAATGTAGCATGCGATGCATACTAGCACATTATGGCTTTACCTTGCAGGTCAGAATAAAAATTAAAAAAGGCACCCAGCGGTTTCCAACCGCTTTAACCTGCCCATACGACCCCTCCAATCTTAGAGTGACAATGTGTATATCCTCCTGACGACAGGCAGGCATCCAGAGGGCCGGTGCAGCCCAATATCACTAACTTCTAATGAAAACCAGGAAGCCGCACATAATCAGTCAGCCCAGTAATGACCGAATAAAGATGGACTTCAGCTAGTCTCCTCCCAGGGGGTGTGGCCTGGGAGGAGACTAGATAAAGCTGCTCTGTATACTTCCATTACCAGGCTGACTGGTGTGCAGCTCCACGTTTTTCATTGTAAGTTATGAAAAAGCCGCGTTGTCACTCTAGAATTACCGAACACCTTCGCTTCTCCCCATCTTATAACAGTGGGGGAGGGGTTGTGAAGTCTGGGGAGACCTGGATAGGAATAATACCCCGGCTGGAGATAAGTATGGAGAGTGAGCGGGATAGCACTGGATTTCTGGCAGGATCATCAGATGTTTTTTTCACACTTATTGAGCATATAAAAAACTTTCAGTGATATTCACCAGACCTAAAGGGAGAAAACAAAGTACGGCACTCGCTCTGGGGAGTACCGCCCTGCCCCCCCCCCCCCCCCCCCCCCGTTCGTCAGCCAGGAAGCCAGTGTGTGTGTCAGGCGGTTCCGATTGCCACCTGACACCGGCGATCGCTCCCCGCTGAGAGAAAAGGACGGTCGGCTGATGTAAACACAGCCATCCGTCCTTCTCCCTGGGATGATCAGAGGCCATGTGATCCTTCTATATAGGATCACATGTCTGTGATCATTTCACAAGCCACACCCCCCCACAGTTAGAATCACTCCCCTAGGCTTACATTTAACCCCTTGATCACCAACACTGTTAACCCCTTCCCTGCCAGTGTCATTATTACAGTAACAGTGCATATTTTTAGCACTGATTACTGTAGTAATGTCACTGGTCCCCCCCAAAAGTGTCAAAAATGGCAGTTAGGGGTCTGATCTGTCCACCGCAATGTCGCAGTCCCGCTAAAAATCGCAGATCGCCGCCATTACTAGTAAAAAAAAAAGAAAAACAGTTTTTGCGCAAACCAGTCAAATTTTGTCTTATTTTGAATTGTACGCAGCTCTGCAGGACTCCGTCCACACAACCACGTAATTTATTCACAGGAATCTGAGAGAAGAAATTACAAGTCTTGCTTCGAATTAGTTGTGCCATGTCCCACATAGGCTTGGCTAAAGCCTAGTACACACGGACAGCTTGCCGGGCAACATCGGCTGATTCAATAAAAACCGGCTGACATTCGGCCCGTTTTGTATGGCAGCTGGTCCGACAAAATCCAGGCGTTCAACCAGCTTCTGTCGGTAGAAAATGTTGGAAAACTAGCAGCCGATTGGCTCCCAATCAGCACTCTCAGCCAATAGCAGAGAGCACAGACCGGAGTGTTCTGACGAGAGGGACGTCCCCCTGTCAGAGCACAATATCTCAGTAGGGGGAGATCGCCATACTAACATCTCATTGTTAGTACAGCAGCTCTGACCTGAGCTGTTTTTTTTTTTTTTTTTCGTTCAGCCCGCTGGGTTGAATGCGTCCTGAGCCCACCCAGTTGTGTGACAATAGCGAATAAATATTCGCTATTGTCACACGGATCCTCCTCCTGGCAATTTAGGAAGCGGGTCCTGAGACCCGTTTCCCAATTGGCCAAAAGGAGAAGCCATGCTATTGGCTGAGGAGGAGGAGGCAGGAGACGCAGAAGACTGAGGGGGAATTCGCCGCTGCCTGACTGCCCTCCACATGTCCAGTGTGAGTGAGCCGGGGGGGGGTGGTGTGCGGCCTGGTGTGGTCCAGGGGAGGGGGGGGTATGGTGTGGTCCATCTGCCCCCCCCCTGCCCTTGGAGCACCAGCCACCACTGCTCTATGTTCATGGCACACTCTGAATGTCCGGAATGAAGAGCATCACTGGGCATGTGAAGTATCGTCGTCGGCTACTGCTGATATTATTATTTCCTAAACCATGCACATTTAGGAGATATTCAATGCACCTACAGGTAAGTTATACTATAAATGTTTGATCTCCTTGGTCTCCCACACTCACTGGTTCCTCCTGCTAAATTCCATGTTACTGTATTTACTTAGAGATTGTGGGAGACAATGAATGAATTTACTGCAACACTTCACCTTTATTTATCCTTCATGCAGAAGACATCACAGACGACGTGGGGTACAGTAAAAGTTGACACGTTTCGCACTGTGACTAGCGTTTACTTTTAACCTCAAGGCGCGAAACGCGTCAAATTTTACTGTACCCCGCACTGTCTGTGTTGTCTTATGCATGAAGGATCCATAAAGGTGACGTGTTGCAGTGAATTCCGGACTCCTTTTGATTGTGTATCTGCAGATGAGCTGTGCAAGCAGGTAGAGACATTTTAAAAGCCTGTCCACTCCCTGTTTGTTACAGCGAAACTCCAGTTCCACTTGGAATCTGCACTATGGAAACATTGCAAACAGATAGCATAGGACTAATCACCACTATAGCCTGTATCCTCCTCCTTCCCTATTACTGACTTACTATGCCTTCCTCTGTACTGTGTCTCTGGGTGGAGAAGACCATCTTAGTAGAGGAGTCGGACTTTGCTTCCTCATGTCAGAGCTCCTCCCCCGATGACTGGGGGGTAATGAAGAAGGATCTTCAGCAGTGTAATTCCTCCGGTGCGGCTTCCTCTCCAGCAAGTTGAGCGCCACAGTAGAGGGACATCACCAAACCTCCCCTTACATCTGGTGAGGCGGCAGTGCCTGAGATCTCACACATCAGATATACAGCTATGAGGCTGGGGGCACAGTAGTGCCTAACCACAGAAAAGTGCACCGATTGTTTATTTCTGAGAGGGAATTCAAGACAAAAAGGGTATTACTTATGTAGAAATAATATTCCTCTAGAAGATGGAGAACCTTCACTCTGATGTCACTTCCACTTTACAGAGGATGAAGTGTGAGTAGAGTTGCCACCTCATCCCTTTAAAACAGAACACAAATTAATTACACAGGTTCTGAGGCTAATTTAATGCAGAGAAGGCTCCAAGTGAGTTTAATTACCACCTTAATCAGCCACAGAACATGTGTAATTAATATGTGTTCTGTTTTAAAGGGATGAGGTGGCAACCCTAAGTGTGAGTCACCAGATTCCATGTTTTTCTTTCAATCCAAAGCCGGAGCTCATTCTGATCTCTATGCCTAGAGGAGAAAATAGATTGTCACTGTCATCCCTTCCAGCTACAAATTCCACACCCACCACAGGACACTGGGGTGAGGACTGGGATTGGACAATATTTAAATCATTAATTCGTCTTCCAAGAGATTTTGTGAAACGTATCCCCGGCACTCCTCTGTCCCCCCCATCAATTCTCTATGGTCTTTGTCCCCCGAAAACCTGATACCCACTACACCCCCAATTCTCTTTTGCCCTCCAAAATGACCCCCATTATTAGGTGACCTGTCCATCCATTTAAACCCCCCCCCCCTCCCAGCTATTCCACCCACTCTCCTATATCCCATAGCACACTCCATGCGTCCCCCATACACTCTCCTATACCCCATAGCACTCCATGCATCCCCCATACACTCTCCTATATCCCATAGCACACTCTATGCGTCCCCCATACACTCTCCTATACCCCATAGCACTCCATGCATCCCCCATACACTCTCCTATATCCCATAGCACACTCTATGCGTCCCCCATAAACTCTCCTATACCCCATAGCACTTCATGTGTCCCCCATACACTCTCCTATACCCCATAGCACTTCATGTGTCCCCCATACACTCTCCTATACCCCATAGCACTCCATGCATCCCCCATACACTCTCCTATACCCCATAGCACACTCTATGCATCCCCCATACACTCTCCTATACCCCATAGCACTCCATGCATCCCCCATACACTCTCCTATACCCCATAGCACTTCATGTGTCCCCCATACACTCTCCTATACCCCATAGCAATTCATGGGTCCCCCATACACTCTCCTATACCCCATAGCACTCCATGCATCCCCCATACACTCTCCTATACCCCATAGCACTTCATGTGTCCCCCATACACTCTCCTATACCCCATAGCACTTCATGCATCCCCCATACACTCTCCTATACCCCATAGCACTTCATGTGTCCCCCATACACTCTCCTATACCCCATAGCACTTCATGTGTCCCCCATACACTCTCCTATACCCCATAGCTCTTCATGTGTCCCCCATACACTCTCCTATACCCCATAGCACTTCATGTGTCCCCCATACACTCTCCTATACCCCATAGCACTTCATGTGTCCCCCATACACTCTCCTATACCCCATAGCACTTCATGTGTCCCCCCATACACTCTCCTATACCCCATAGCACACTCCATGCATCCTCCATGCACTCTCCTATACCCCATAGCACTCCATGCATCCCCCATACACTCTCCTATACCCCATAGCACTTCATGTGTCCCCCATACACTCTCCTATACCCCATAGCTCTTCATGTGTCCCCCATACACTCTCCTATACCCCATAGCACTTCATGTGTCCCCCATACACTCTCCTATACCCCATAGCACTTCATGTGTCCCCCATACACTCTCCTATACCCCATAGCACTTCATGTGTCCCCCATACACTCTCCTATACCCCATAGCACACTCCATGCATCCTCCATGCACTCTCCTAATTGCGATAACACACTCCATTCGTCCCTTATACACTCTCCTATACCCCATAGCACATCATGTGTCCCCCCATACACTCTCCTATATCCCATAGCACACTCCATGCATCCCCCATACACTCTCCTATTCCCCATAGCGCTCTCCATGTGTCTTCCATACATTCTCCTATTTCCCATAGCACACTCCATGTGTCCCCCATACACTCTCCTATACCCCATAGAGCACTCCATGCTTTCCTATAATACTACTACTGTTTGTTGTACCATACTAATACTCTATGATACATATACAGTATATGGTGTAATGTGTCTGAGATATGATATATGATCTGCATTACATCTCTATTTCCGTTATATAATACTCTATATCCAATATAATGATCTATAATATGACCTCCTTCCAATATAATCCTCTATATGCAATATAATGCTCTATAATAAGACCTCCATCCAATATATGATCATCTATAACATTATGACCACTGACTGGTAAAGTGAATAACATTGATGATTTTATTACAATGGCATCTGAAAATGGGTGGGATACATTATGCCCCGTACACACGTGCAGATTATCTGCAGACTTTTGTCTGCATACTTACCTTTTCTATGTAGTGCAAGGGCCTGCCGGATTGCATACAAATTGAAAGTGTTTAGGTTTGACCTCATATTATATGGTTTTGGTAAGTCTGCAGACAAAAGTCTGCAGATAATCTGCACGTGTGTATGGGGCATTAGGCAGCAAGTGAACATGTTGTCCGTGAAGTTAATGTTTTGAAAGCAGAAAAAATAGACAAGTGTAAGGGTTTCAGGGATCAGATTGTAATGGCTGCATTAACCACTTTAGCCCTGGAGGATTTGGCTGCTCAATGACCAGACCCTATTTTACGATTCGGCACTGCGTGACTGTAACGGATAATTGCACGGTCGTGCGACACTGTACCCAAACGAAATTGATGTCCTTTTTTTCCCCACAAATAGAGCTTTCTTTTGGTGGTATTTGATCACCTGTGCAATTTTTTTTATTTTTTGTGCTATAAACAAAAAAATGAGCAACAATTTTGAAAAAATAACAATATTTTTCAAATTCTTTTATTTGAAATTCTCAAAAAAAAAAAAAAAAATGTAAAAATCAAATTTTAACATTTTAGGCCAATTTGTTTTCTACTACATATTTTTGGTAAAAAAAATCTCAATAGGCGTATTTTGATTAGTTTGCGCAAAAGTTATTGCGTTTACTAACTACGGCAAAGATTTATGTCATTTTTATTGTTTTTATTTTTTTTTACTAGTAATGGCGGCGATCTATGATTTTTTGCAGGACTGCGACATTGCGGCGGACAGATCGGACCCCTGACTGACATTTTTGACACTTTTGGGGGTACCAGTGACATTACTAAAGTAATCAGTGCTATACATATGCACTGTTACTGTAAAAATGACACTGGCAGGGAAGGGGTTAACAGTGTTGGTGATAAAGGGGTTAAATGTTTCCCTAGGGGCGTGATTCTAACTGTCAGGGGGCGTGGCTTGTGAAGTCATCACAGAGACATGCGATCCTATATAGCAGGATCAGATAGCCTCTGTGATCACTTCAGGGAGAAGACAGACGGCTGTGTTTACATCAGCCACCTGTCCTTCTCTCTCAGCTGCGGGAGATTGCGAGTGGCCTATTTGTGGGGGGGGAGCATACTTTTTTTTTTTTTTTTTCATTTAGTGTTGCATGCCTGCACAATTGTCAGTTAAAGAAACGTAGTGCCGTATCCCTGGACTGGTCACGAAGGGGGAAATTCTTATGGAGGTTTACTGATTAATGGATTTCAGTTATTCTATTTTTATCCCTCCTCCACACAGAAATGAGGGCTCTTCTATTATACAGGTTGTCCAAGTAATGAATGATTTGATTGCATTTCAGATCATGAAGAGTGTGGAGCTGTGAGTCGGACACCAGTTACAAGCAATGAAGGAAACCATGAAAAGATACAGTGAGAAAACCAAAGTGAAAAAGCTTTTCCCTGTTTGGCCTGCATTGTCATTGAGGTGAGCGCTGTATTTTTTAATTTTTCAACAGGTTTGAAAAATATGTAATTGTTAAAGTGGTTGTAAAGGCTGAAGGTTTTTTTTAACTTTATGCATTCTATAATTGAAGGTAAAAAACCTTCAGTGTGCAACTCCCCCCTAAGCCCCCCCAATACTTACCTGAGCATAATCCCGATCCAGCAGTGTGCCGGAGAGCTGAGGCTCTCCCAAGCCTCTCCCTCCTGATTGGCTGAGATGCAGCAGCAGGACCCATTGGCTCCCGCTTCTGTCAATCACGGCCAGTGAGGTGGGGTTGAATTGTGCTCTCTGTGTCTTATGGACACAGATAGCCGGCTCGGGAGCGAGCATGCGCGTGTGCCCCCATAACAAGCAGGTTGTTTTTAGGGCACTCGGCAAGGGGGAGGGGCCCAGAGCGCTGGCGAGGGACCTGAGATGAGGAGGATCATTGCTGCTCTGTGCAAAACCACTTCACAGAGCAGGTATGACATGTTTGTTTTTTTTGTTTTTTTTTAATAAAATGTTTCTTTAAAATCACTTTAAGGATTAATTAAAAGAGAAGTATGGGTTATTTTTTTTTTTTTTTTTTATAAAATCATACTTATCTAGGAGGATGCAGCATCTATCCAATGCTCCCCCACTGCTTCGAAGTCAGAACTGAGCCATCAAAAAACGCTGATCACTCAGTTCTCAGCCTTCACTGGGCTGACAGTCATTGACTGTCAGTTGCAGCTCTCTACTGTGCCCCTCCAGGGCTCACTGGAACATTGGGCTGTGGAGGAGGCGGGAGCGGCTGGCTCAGACTCTCAGCAGTGCACTGAGAGGCTGAGCCAGCTGCCGGTCCCGTAATCTAGGTGGATCCCCACTTTAAAGTTGGGATTTTTTCCCAGCCTGGACCGGATGTGATGTCAGCCAATAGTGGGATTTAGCCTGCTGTCCACTGAAAACGGGTTACAGGAGTGCAGTGTGAATTGTACTCCTGTCATCCACAGGAGAAACAAACAAATGGCCCTTGCCCCCACCTATAACTGGCCTTCACATTAAGGAGCACAAGCGGCACGCATGTAAAACAAAACCAAATACAACTCCCAGCTCAACTCACCCACCAGTCTGCTACCAACAGAATTACTTTTGTAAATTTCTGAGAGCCTCTATAGTAGAAGCACTTTCATTCCAATAAATAGATAGAGGGCAGGGGAGCCTGGAGGGAGCCCACCCCTCCTTAAAGTGGTTGTAAAGGCAGAAGGCATTCTATGCATTCGTATAAAAAAACCTTCTGTGTGCAGCAGCCCCCCTCAGTCCCCCTAATACTTACCTGAGCCCATCTCGAGCCAGCAAAGTTTAGAGACTTGGCTTTCCGGGACTCGCCCTTCTGATTGGCTGAGATACAGCAGTGAGGGCCATTGGCCCCCACTGCTGTCAATCAAACTCAGTGAGCCAATGAGGAGAAAGGGGGGGGGGGCAAGTTGGGGGTTCCGTGTCTGAATGGAAACATGGAGCTCTACTTGGGTGCACCAATAGCAAGCTGCTTGCTGTGGGGGTACTCAGCAGGGGAGGGAGGGGCCAGTAGCGCTGAAGAGGGACCCCAGAATAGGAGGATCGGGGCTGCTCTGTGCAAAACCAACTGCATAGAGCAGGTAAGTATGACGTGTGTGTTATTTTTATACAAAAAAATAAACGACTTTAGTATCACTTTAACCACTTGCCGACCGGCCGCCATACTTATACAGCGGCAGGTCGGTTCTGTCCCCCGAAATGTTTTGCGGGACAGCTAGTGGAGGGGCGCGCGTGCCCATTGGCCACAGGGGGAGCCAACCAGTGGGTCCAGTGGACGCAATGTCTGCCGGGCACCTGCGATTGCTCCCTGTGGAGACAGAATGGCAGTTGGCCGATGTAAACACAGCAGACCGCTGTTCTGTCAGTGATGAACACAGGGATCCTGTGTTCCTCCTATTTAGGAACATAGGTCTCTGTGTTCATCCAGCAAGTCCATCCCCCACACAGTTAGAATGCACCCCCTAGGGACACATTTAACTTTTAATCGCCCCTGGTGTGCACAATTGCATTCAACATTTTACTCGGTCATCTTTGCCATGAATAGCCATGATGATGAGCCATATGTTTGTACCATTTTACCATTTTGATTCTTGTGTAAAGTTTGTTTTACTACTTTCTTTCAATAAAAATATTGAAGAAGAAAATGTATCGTTGCATTGTCACCCCTTCAAATGGGCTTCTGATGAAAACTACAGCTGGCCACTTCTACACACATCACATAGGCATGGTCCACTGTTGTCAGCACACTCATCTTTTATGGAGATATAATAAATCTGGACTAATTTAAGAGCATGTATGGAGTTGTCTTTCATCCATGGTCCACTGTTTTCACTATCAGGAAAATGCAATGCAGCCGTCACTGGACTGCACATAGACACTGGAGGGGAGATTTATCAAAGTCCAAGCACTCAGAATCTGGTGCAGCTGTTCATGGTAGCAAATCAGCTTCTAAATTCAGCTGGTTTAATTAGGCTTTGACAATAAAACCTGGAAGCTTATTAGGCCCCTTTCACACTTGGCGGTCCGTCGGCGGACTCCATTTCTCTCAGCGAGGGATCGATCCACCGATCCCCCGCTGAGCAGGCGGATGGCAGTTCTGTCTCTGCGCTGTGTGCGGAGACACAGCTGTCAGGTCCCCACTGCTCTCTATGGGGGATTCGGATGAGAACGGACTGTCTGTCCTCATCCGATCCGAAAACAGGGTTTCCATCCAGCCAGATTTGACGGATCGGATAAGAGGTCAGCGGACATGTCTCCGCTGACATCCCATAGGGATGCATTGGGGGACCGTTCAGATCCGCCAAAAAAACGGACCGCCTGTGTGAAAAATCCCTAAAACTGTTTGTCTATGAAGAACTGCACCAGATTTTGTGTTCTAGTGTTAGTAAGGCTAGGTTCACACCTGAATCTGAACCAAAGATGCACAGGGCCCTTTTTAAATGTGGAACGCAGCTGCTCCAGAGCTGTGTGAACTGGCTTCATTGAAACACACTCCTGTCATGAGAATAGGGTGCGGGGAAATCCACATCCAATTTGCATATTTGTGTGTCAGGGAAACAGCCATGCTGCAACTAGCAACTCCGCCAGTACTTCCAATGGCCGCAATGGACTCAGGCCATAGACTCTGACCATCCGATCCGGCTTCCTCTGACCATCCGATCCTGCTCCAGTGTTTGACCCTCGGCTTGTGTGACCATCCCTGCTCTTTTGCCCTCTGCCTGACTTCTAGTGTTCCGATCCCGGCTTGCTCAACGGACTTGCTTCTGCTCAAATCCCCTTGTCTTGGCGCCTGTTTGGACTGATACCTGTGTTTGACCCTCGGCCTGGCTTTTTACCTGCACATTGCTTGATTCCCGGGAGGCCCTAAAAGTTGTTCCGGATACCCTTGGGAACCTTTACCTGCACTCCACAAGCATCCAGTGCTCCTTGGGACACTTCACCTCCTGTCCCACTTCCAGGGGTGATTCGCACCGAGCTGCAAGGGAAGCCCTCTCAGCATTTCGGCCTCTACCAAGAAGTGATCTGACAGTGTGAACCCGGCCTTAATATCCCCCCAATGGGTTAGATTTACTAAAACCGAAGAGTGCAAAATCTGATGCAGCTCTGCATTGAAACCAATCCGCTTCCGTTTTTTTTTTTTTTTTTTGCCAAAACTTAATTGAACAAGCTGAAGTTAGAAGCTGATTGGCTACCATGGCCAGCTACACCAGATTTTGTACTCTCCAGTTTTAGAAAATCAATTCCAATGTGGCTGCAGAAGATCAGAAGTACTGAGATGCAAAAAGGATGGAACAAAAGAAAGAGTATTCTATTGTTAAAAAAAATTAAACTTTTTTGTGTTGGCCATGAAACCCCTGGCTATTGTGATTTGGTCCAGCCCTGACAAAAGAGCAATCACCTGTGGTCAGCATGAACATAAATGTCCTCCTGTATACTGTATATCCGCTCTCCACACAACGTTACCATCCCTCTTGACCCTATTACAGAAGTTCTCAAACCTTTCAGGTCTCGCATTAAACCAAAGCAGTGGCTTTGAACATTAACTTACCTCAACTTGTAGCTGATCTGGCCCATACTAATTTCGACTTTCATTGGACTTCTTCTTCATTCTTCACTGGTGCCTCATTGGGTAACTTTTGAAGCTCTTTCTTGATCTTCTTGCTCTATTGGCACATTAATATGAATTCCTAGCAGGTTACACCCTCCTATCCTCTGTCCTACCGTGTCTTTCTCCTTATCTATCTGGGCTAGACAGAAAGACCTTACTTCTCAACATATCTCCTTAGTTCCTGTTTTTAGAAACCCAGGGTTTGAACCAGGTCTGAGACTATCTTGTTTCCAGTGGTGGATGAATAAGGGCTTCTTATGCAAAGGTGACTTTATTTAATGATGACAAATTATACACCCATGGTCGAGAGGCCCTGCGAATGCACCCTGCTAAAACCTTTTTCAAACTTTTGTCCTATGTCAGAACCAAACTTTGGCCACTTGACGGCCCCGACTTTGACATTGTTTGAAATATCCTGCCAATCTAGGTCCTTCTTGAAGGGACAAGTTTCTATAGTATACAACTTACTAACCAACCTAAACTGTAAACTTCCCTACATTTACCTGTGGGAACAAGATCTAAATGTGAGTTTTGACTTATCAGAGGAAGGCTGTTGCCAACAATCAATCTAAATCTATCTAAAGTAGGGATGCACCGAAATTTCGGCCACCAAAATTATCGGCCGAAAATGAGCCTATCCCATTTCGGCCGATAATGGGTTAACATTGCCGAAATGAATATGGCCGCCGTGAGGAAGGAGGAGGGCAGGGCAGGTTTTGAAAGTCTCGCCTCTGGCCGGCCGCCCGCCTCTCAATGACGTCCCTACTACTAGATGTGTGCATGAATGAAGGGACATACCAGGCGGGAGGGCGGGGCGAGCGGCCGCTAATAGATACAACTATGTGATCTTCACTTCCCTGAGTTTTAGTAAATCTCCCCCATTGGGAAATAGGTTAAGTGAATATATCTACAAAACGAAGAGAAATTTCACCTTTGGAAGTTGTCACCAACAAAATCTCTCCCAATGTGTCTTTGGACTTCAAATGTCAGCTCAGCGGGACTGTGTGTGAATGATAACTGACCTGACACTGCGCGGGGGGGCGGGGGGAGCGGCCGCTACTATAACTATGTGAGCTTCACTTCCTTATCAGCATGTATCTCCGCTGACAAGGAAGTGAAGCTCACATAGTTATAGTAGCGGCCGCTCCCCCCGCCCCCCCCCCCCCCCCGCGCGGTGTCAGGTCAGTTATCATTCACACACAGTCCCGCTGAGCTGACATTTGATGTCCAAAGACACATTGGGAGAGATTTTGTTGGTGACAACTTCCAAAGGTGAAATTTCTCTTCGTTTTGTAGATATATTCACTTAACCTATTTCCCAATGGGGGAGATTTACTAAAACTCAGGGAAGTGAAGATCACATAGTTGTATCTATTAGCGGCCGCTCGCCCCGCCCTCCAGCCCGGTGTGTCACTTCATTCATGCACAGATCATAGTAGTGACATCACCGGGAGGCGGGCCGCTGGCCAGAGGCGCTTCTTTTGAATGGACACCCGAGAAGGGACGCTGAGCCAGAGGGGAGGAGGGTGTAATGCCGAGGGGGATGCTGAGGCAGGGGGATGGGGGAGAGCTGAGGCAGCTTACCAATGGCATTTGTATTATGATGCATGAGGGGTTAATGTATTGTCACTGCAGGTCACTCATCTATTAGTGACCGACCAGTGGCAGTTAATTAACCCCTTTGTGCTGCATTAGTGCAACCAGTATCAGTGTTAATTAACACTGGTTGCACTGATACTGGTTGCACTAATGCAGCACAAAGGGGTTAATTAACTGCCACTGGTCGGTCACTAATAGATGAGTGACCTGCAGTGACAATACATTAACCCCCCTCATGCATCATAATACAAATGCCATTGGTAATTAACCACTTACCTACAGTGCACTTTCACCCCCTTCCTGCCCAGACCGATTTTCAGCTTTCAGCGCTCTCACACTTTGACTGAGAATTACTCAGTCATGCAACACTGTACCCATTCAAAAATTGTGTCCTTTTTTTCACACAAATAGAGCTTTCTTTTGATGGTATTTAATCACTACTGGGTTTTTTATTTTTTGTGCTATAAATAAAAAAAGACTGAAAATATTGTGAAAAAACGCATTTTTCTTTGTTTCTGTCATAAAATTTTGCAAATTAGTAATTTTTCTTCACAAATTTTGGCCAAAATTTATACTGCTACTTATCTTTGGTAAAAATAACCCAAGTAAGTGTATATTATTTGGTCTTTGTGAAAGTTATAGAGTCCACAAGCTATGGTGTGAATCATTGAAAATTGATCACACTTGATCACACCTGATGTACTGAAGGCCTATCTCATTTCTTGAGACACTAAAAAGTCAGGAAAGTACAAATACCCCCCAAATGACCCCTTTTTGGAAAGTAGACATTCCAAGGTATTTAATAAGGGGCATGGTGAGTTTTTTGAAGTTGTAATTTTTTCCCACAATGCTTTGCAAAATGAAGATTTTTTTTTTTATTTTTTTTTTACAAATTGCCGTATTAACAGGTTATTTCTCTCACACAGCACATGTATACTTGCAACTACACCCCAAAACACATTCTACTACTCCTTCTGAGTATGGCGATACCACATGTGTGAGACTTTTTCACAGCCTGGCCACATACAGAGGCCTAACATCCAACCAGCACCGTCCGGCATTCTAGGAGCACAAATTTCACATATAATTTCCTGACAACCTATCGTACTTTTGAAGGCCCTGGAGCACCAGGACAATGGAAACCCCTATAAAATGACCCCATTTTGGAAAGCAAACACCCCAACGTATAATTTTTGAGGCATAATGAGTCTTTTGAATATGTCATTTTTTTCCACAAGTTTTTGGAAAATGTGGAAAGAAAATGAAAACACATTTTTTTTTACACAAAGCTGTCCATTTATGCAATATTTCTAACACATAGCATGTACATAGCAAAAATTGCACCCCAAAATACATTCTGCTATTCCTCCTGAGTATGGCGATACCACATGTGTAACACTTTTTCACAGCCTGGCCACATACATAGGCTTAACATCCAAGTAGCGCTTTACACAAAGTTGTCCATTTATCCACTTTAAGACTGGGCCTATTTTTGACACTTGGTGTTTACAAGCTAAAATCATTTTTTTGCTAGAAAACTACTTGGAACCCCCAAACATTATATATTTTTTTTTAGCAGAGACCCTAGAGAATAAAATGGAGATCGTTGCAATATTTTTTATCACACCATATTTGCGCAGCAGTCTTCCAAATGCGATTTTTTTTGAAAAAAAATCACTTTTTTGATCTAAAAAATAAGAAAACAGTAAATTTAGCAAATTTTTTTTCCATAATGTGAACGATAATGTTACGCCGAGTAATTAGATACCCAACATGTCATGCTTCAAAATTGCGCATGCTCACAGAATGGCGCCAAACATTGGTACTTAAAAATCCCCATAGGCAACATTTTAAAAATTTCTGCAGGTTACTAGCTTAGAGTTACAGAAGAGGTCTAGGGCTTAAATTATTGCTCTCGCTCTAACGATCGCGGCGATACCTCACATGTATGGTTTGAACACCGTTTACATATGTGGGCGGGACTTGCGTATGCGTTTGCTTCTGCGCGCGAGCTAACGGGGACAGGGCGCTTTAATTTTTTTTTTTTTTTTTTTTTCCTATTTATTTTATTTATTATTTTTTTATTTTTACACAGTTTAAAAAAAAAAAATGTTTTGATAATTTTTATTCCTATTACAAGGAATGTAAACATCCCTTGTAATAGAAATAGGCATGACAGGTCCTCTTTATTGTGAGATCTGGGGTCAAAAAGACCTCACACCTCACAACTACACTAAAAAAGAAAAAAAAAAAAAAAAATTGTTGAAAGAGGAAAAAAAAAAAAGCAAAAAAAAAAAAGCGGCCCTTTAAACCGGTTGCTAGGCAACATCTTTTGACGTAGCTCCGGTCCTCCAAGACCATAGAGTTGAGTGAGGGCCATCTTGCCCTCACTCGACTTCCTGTCTCTGAGGATCCGGGACCGGATAGTTTTCCCCGCTGCCGGCGGGTCCGGTAAGCTGGGAAAACGTCTGGGACGCGGCAGGAGGGGGGGGGCACCTCTTCCCCTGCACTGTAAGGGTAATTCCGCGGCGAATCCGCCACTGGGACCACCCTTATCTGAAAGCCGACCGCCCGCCGTTTCAAAAAATACCGGGGTTATGGGGGCTATCTTCTGCCATAACCCCAGTATTTAGCTTTTAATGGCCGACGCATATAGTCGTTAGGCGGTCAGTAAGTGATTGCATGTATATGGCAAACAGGTGACGATGACTGATGGGGTGACAGGTGACGATGACTGATGGGGTGACAGGTGACGATGACGGATGGGGTGACAGGTGATGATGACTGATGGGGTGACAGGTGATGATGATTGATGAGGTGACAGGTGACGATGATTGATGAGGTGACAGATGACAATCACTGACCGGGTGACATGTGACGATGATTGATGGGGTGACAAGTGACGATCACTGATGGGGTGTCAAGTGACGATGATTGATAGGGTGACAGATGACGGTGACTGATGGGGTGACAGGTGACGATGACTGATGGGGTGACAGGTGAC
This sequence comes from Pelophylax lessonae, assembly GCF_965119305.1. Classification (NCBI taxonomy): domain Eukaryota; kingdom Metazoa; phylum Chordata; class Amphibia; order Anura; family Ranidae; genus Pelophylax; species Pelophylax lessonae. The sequence continues at coordinate 191,426,738 of NC_138777.1, read as the reverse complement.
GGTGACTGATGGGGTGACAGGTTACGATGACTGATGGGGTGACAGATGACGATGACTGATGGGGTGACAGGTGACGGTGATTGATGGGGTGACAGGTGACGGGGCGATGGTCACTGATGGGTGACAGGTGACGGGCGATGGTGCACGGCGGTACTGATGGCAGTCTCTGGTGACCGGTGAACTTTAGGCTACATTCACATGTGAGCGTAGCGATCACGGGCAGAATCACTGCGATTCTGCCCGCGATCCAGAAATCATTGCAAATGGCGGGACGCCTGTGCGTTGCCCGCTGTGCGATGTTGCTGCGATTTCCGCCTGCCGAATCGCGGTAACATCACGCAAACAACGCATGACGCCCCAAAGAAACTCTTGTACTTTTTTGGGCGTCATGCGATGTTTGCGCGATGTTACTGCGATTTGGCAGGCGGAAATGGCGGCAACATCGCACAGCGTTTGGGGTGCTATTGCAAATCACGGGCAACGCACAGGCGTCCCGCAATTTGCAATGATTTCCGGATCGCGGGCAGAATCGCGGTGATTTTGCCCGCGATCGCTGCGCTCACATGTGAACGTTATGGGTGTCAATTTCTGGGCACTGATGAGGTGACTGTTGGGTGACAGGTGACATTGGGGGGGGCTGGGGACTGTGTGGGGACCTTTATTACTGTGATTTTAGTGTGATTTTACTTTGTTACATGTGTACAGAGCAGTAACTCACTATTTCTAGCTCTTCTCCCCTCATACTGGAAACTGTATGAGGGGAGAAGAGCTAGTAACAGTCAGTTACTGCTCTGTGTTTACATTTTGTGATCGGCTGTGAATGGATTCACAGCCGATCACTTAGTAAACAGTCACTGTCAGTGACTGTTTACTACCGCCGGTGACAGCTGTGTTCCTACGGAACACAGTGCCACCGACATGACCGCGCTGCGCGCTCCCGATCGCGCATGCGCGGTCATCTCCCGGCCGCCTCCATTGTGATCGGCTGTGTCATTGGAACACAGCCGATCACGTGGGAAACAGCCATGCCTATTGGCTGTTTCCCCCCTGCCGGTGACCGGCTGTGTCCCGGGGACACGCCGACACCGGCAGTGCACGGCGGCGCGCCCGCGATCGCGCGCCTGCCGTGCATTTACTGGGTCACGTCATATGACGTCCGCCCAGGATAATAGCCGCACCGTCCCGCCGTCATATGACGGCGGGTGGGCGGTAAGTGGTTAAACAAACCTCTTGCCAACCCATCACAGTACATACTGTATACTGTGACAGCGACAGGTGTACGTCACGGCCTGTTTTTGGTGTATGCCCCTGTTCTATCTATTTTAAAAATTTTTGGGGGAAAAAGTCATTTTTGGTTTTCGGCCAAGGGCATCCTGCATTTTCGGTTTCGGGCCAATAATTTTCATTTCGGTGCATCCCTAATCTAAAGTCTCTATCAATACAACCCTGATAGAATCTAATTATAAAACACTTTTTCAATGATTTTGTATTTTTACTTATGAGACCCTTTCAGGTCAGACAGCGTCATTTTCGTCCTCTGTACATGCAGGAAATAAAAAAATTGAAATATAAGAAATTGCAACTTTTTGATTCACGATGCTTTAGCATAACAAATGTCATCCAGTTAGGGTTTACCTTTACCGTAAGGCCCCTTTCACACTTGTGCGAATTCCTTCCTTATGGTCCTATATCCATTGGCCCACCGGTGAGAGATCGACTACTGGAGTCCAAAAGATCCCATTCCATTCCGGACTAAGTGAGATTGACCCACATGCAGTAATGCTAAGGGGTCCTGGCAGTCTGGTAAGTGGAAGTATCCATAGGGAGTGGACCCTCACATCATTGCACCTTATTCTTTGGCACGGATGGTCACTGATTTATATTTTAAGGAACACTTAAAGCACACTGCACTTTTACTGGATACCTACTTGGAGAACTGAAATATATAAACTTTTTGGAACTTTAATTAATTATCTATTCATTCAATAATTATTAAAAATTGATTGATGAGGAGGACAATCAATTAAAAGCGTTGGGACTTTAAATGAAGGACTATCCAATATAGGAAAAAGTGCTTCCATCCCTATGAATAGGAAAAAAGAGGGGAAGGGGAATAAGGAGTGTACGTAAATACTGTAAAACGACTGGCATATACCGTATTTATCGGCGTATAACACGCACTTTTTCCTCCTAAAATGGAGGAAAAATCAGCAGTGCGTGTTATACGCCGATATTAAAAAAGAAAACGGCCAGGAAGCATCGCCGAGAGCAGAAGGGGCGGGCCGGGCCGAGGAGAAGGAAGGACTAGCTGTCATTAGAGCAGAAGGGGCGGGCCGAGGAGAAGGAAGGACTAGCTGTCATTAGAGCAGAAGGGGCGGGCCGGGCCGAGGAGAAGGAAGGACGTGCTGTCATTAGAGCAGAAGAGGGCGGGCCGAGCCGAGGCACAGAGAGAGAGAGGCGAGCGCAGTCATCGGAAGTCCCGCCTATGACAGACGTCACACGTCTCGGCAGAGGAGGCGGGACTTCCGATGACTGCGCTCGCTCGTTCTCCCTTCTCCTCGGCTCGGCCCGCCCCCTTCTGCTCTTACGGTATGACAGCTCGTCCTTCCTTCTCGGCCCGGCCCGCCCCTTCTGCTCTCGGCGCTGCTTCCCGGTCTTTTTAAAAACAAATGAGGTCAGTTCCATTGGCGTTTGCGATGCTGCATATTTGGACATTGCGCTTGCTAGGCTGCATGTATGGACACTTGGTGGGCTGCATGTATGAACACTTGGTGGGCTGCATGTATGGACACTTGGTGGGCTGCATGTATGGACACTTGGTGGGCTGCATGTATGGACACTTGGTGGGCTGCATGTATGGACACTTGGTGGGCTGCATGTATGGACACTGCTGGTGGGCTGCATGTATGGACACTGCTGGTGGGCTGCATGTATGGACACTGCTGGTGGGCTGCATTTATGGACACTGCTGATGAGGATGCATTCATGGGCACTGGTGATATCATTTGATTTAAAAAAAAAAAAATGTTCTGAGTTCAAAGCTGTTTATGTTAAATTTAAGCTTTTTTTCCTGAAATTTCTCTCCAAATATTGGGGTGCGTGTTATACGCCGGCGTGTGTTATACGCCGATAAATAGGGTATATAATAGGGGTACAATCATAAAAATTGGAAAAATATATATATGTTAAAAAAATATATATTATAGTTTATTATGTTATTAAGCCAGCCGTTGCAAAAAAGTAGAACAGGGTAAGAGGGGGGACATTTGGGACTTTAAATGAGGTGTGCAGGTCTTATAATACATCGACATACAAATCAATGGAAGTGGGTCTGACATAGTGGTACAAAAAGAATTTAATGGTAGAATCAGAAATACATAAAATGATATCAGGGCATAACTGTAAATAGGACAGTAAATAAATGATGTATTGACAGACCAAATACATGAATATAAATAAGTAGAAAAGCTGACTGATTGTAAACTGGACTGGAACACTGTAGTCCAAGAGCATATAGGATCCGAAGGTATAAAAATATGGGATGCACCACAAATAAGCTCTACACGTTTCGTGGAATACGTTCCACTTCCTCAGGAGCAGGTGCAAACATTGCTGTAGAAAAGAATGAATCCTTTTAAATCAGCATATAAAGAAATAATAAAATGATAATAAATAATACTTATACAGTCATAGGGAAGGGATATAATTATCCCTAGCCTGGGATGTGTCTGGCAAAGTGTACTCACAGTCAAGCCTGATGTCAGTTATACATGGTGAGAACACCAGAGGTCCCTGGGAAACGTCTTGGTCGGGAACTGAAGAAACCGAATCCATATCCACCGAGGCACACAGACTAACTAAATAGTTCAAGATCTCAGGAAAATACCACCAGAAAATTCTGTAGACAAAATATATAGTGTATAGAAGATTGATAATGGATAAAATTGAATTAAACTGGTGCTGGAGTAGAAAATGAGTAGGTGAAGTTGATATAGAGGATCCATGAGCAGGAAAACAAAATACACCTGAGATTGCCGTGATAAAAAGGTGATGTCAAGAAAAACCAAGTGAAATAGGAGCAAAGATAGGCACAGAATGACCAGGAAGCCCGAGAAAGTTGTAAAGCTACTAGAGGTGAAACCATAACATAGGGAGGGAAGCGTGAAGGTGAGTATGTAAAATGTGAAATAAGAATAGATAAGATAAAGACGGAGTGAACTATGTAGATAGCTGTATACCCGATGGAGTAACAGGATCGATCTCTAACGCCATGTGCTGCTCACAGGAAGGAGAGGGAGTCGCATCATTGGTGACCGTAGGTCCTCCAAGATAGCGGCGTCCATGCCCTCCTGAATATGTGAGCGCTGGTGGATGATCACGTGACGACGTGGCGGCGCCAAGTGATGGCGTCACACATACGGCACGGTGACATGGCGCCGATGCAAGGTGGCGGGATCCGCCCCACCCCCCGAAGGCCCGATAGGGGAGAGGGGAGGGCCAGGCACCGCATCGCAGTCCCCGAACCTGGTAACGGCCCAGGGAGCCAGGTGATCAACATTGAAACATATAATAGATAAAGCAGTATATATTGTATAGTTTTACAGTATTTACGTACACTCCTTATTCCCCTTCCCCTCTTTTTTCCTATTCATTCAATAATTATATTTAATGTATTTGCATGTGCACATTTTCCTGATTCAATGATTTATGCACAATTAATGACCTTTTTTTTGCATTTCATACTATTTTCATCTGATTTGCACTATTGAAGCACTTCCCCTAATTATCTATGATTGGGTGTAAATGGCTAATAATTAGGTTTGCACATTGCACGTTTTTTCAATTATCTATTTAAGCATCTATGACTTTATTTAGCATACCCCATTTTTGCGCTGTGTAATATTTTCACATCACTTTGAATACTAGTATCTTTGAACAGCAGCATTTTTGGATTGAGGGTATAATTGGATTGAGGTTATACATACAGTATATCCATAGCGCAGAGTTATTATTTGGTTTAATATACTGCAGCCGCTGCTTCCTCCAGCAGTACCCACATGACCCGCATTACCCGCCAGCAGTGCCAACAGTACCCACCAGCGACGCAGAGTGCCACTCCCTGAAATTAGTTTTTGCAGGTTGGGATGCCAGCGCACTAATGACATGTAACAGAGCCAGTGCCGGAGCTTGTCATCCCCTCACCTTCCTGTCTGAGTAAGCAGGCTGCCTGGCCCTGATCTTCAGGAGAAAGTACAGGCTACTTCTAGAAGCACATGCACACTCTTACAGCCCGCCCCTTCTGATGACACCATCACTTGTCTTCAGAGAGAAATCTGTGCTTACCATCCTGCAGCTGCATTTACATGAGGCTTCATGAAAGTAAAAGCTGCTTTCTGGGCCCCTCTCTTAAATTGATGGGACCCGGGCCCCTACAGGAGGCCCATTTATACCCCCTCTTCCAATTTCTGTGGGGACTGGAACGGAGTTCTCTCTCTCTCTACAGCTATGTCCAAAGGACAGCACAAATTCCTATTCCCCCCTCACTTACCAGCCAGCCTGCAACAAAATGAATTACCCTGTCCAACAGTTTAGTTTGCACACATTTGCAAATAAATGCTTAAGATAGGCTAAGAGCTCATTTAGAGGTGTGCTGAGACCTGTCCTCTGTGCTAACTTGCTTTTTTCTGTGTGTGCATCCACCTCGAAGCTGCGTGCAGGCAGTCTGTATAGAAGTGGATGCAGACTCAGCGGATGCATGGAGAGAGTCGCATGTCAACATTTGGGGTGCACAGATCTGAACGCACAGTGCCTGCATTCAGATCCGTGCACTCGCTTCTGCCCTCATGTCAAATATTCACTACACAAATGTCAAATTTTACTACACACTCCAACAGAGGCCTTTGTCGATCAGAATACTGACGAGCTTTTTGTCTTTCCCCACCTGCTTGACAGCCCTCCAGAGAACACAGGATTGGGACCCCCAGAGAATTGGGAGGGAGCTCATCCTGTGTGAAGACAGAAGTTATCTCCACCTGTGAACACAGAGGGTTGTGCCTTACATCTGATGAGGTTGCAGTCACCACATGTGGTAAGTCATTATGTTTTTTTCTTTTTCTATTTAAAAGATAAGTATGCTGCACCTGTCCCCTGCCTGGCTGTAAGACTGAGAAATGAGCGATCAAACACCGCTGGTCACTCACTTCTCACTGTTTTGTTAACAGAAAGCTGGTGGCTGTCAGTCACTGGCTCTCTGCTCTGCCCCCCCCCCCCCCCCACTTCTCACTGGAGCACCGGGCTGTGGAGGGGGTAGGAACGGATGGTTCAGGCTCTAAGCAGACTGCTGAGATGCTGAGCCAGCTGGCTAAGTGACATCAGGAGACAGCTGGCTTCAGCTGAAAATTGGTCACATGAGTGCAGAATGAACTGCACTACATTGATCCACAGGAGATGTAGAACCAAACAAGCTTTGGCTATACTTTTCCTTTAAAGGGTAAATTCACCTCTACAGAAAAAAATGTCCCTTGGTTGAACTGGATGGACTTGTCTTTTTTCAACCAAAAAATGATGTAACTATGAACTAACACCGTACACCCTTCCCAACCCTCCAGTCCTTACTCTGCCTATCTCTGGCAATCCTGATCAGGTCCAGTCATCCAGAGATTCGAAATCCTCACTCTTCTATGTATAGCACTTCCAGGACCGACCAGATCAATTCACTGTGATGGCGGTGATCAATCATAATTGCTCTTGTCCCTGAATTCCTGCAGGGAGAAGGAGGAGAAGAGCGAGAATTTCAAATCCCCAGATGGCTGGATCGGCTACAGGAGCCCTGACAGCTCAGAATAGACAGAGGGTGTATACAGCAGGGAATGAGGGAGGGATTGTACAATGTTAGTTCACCTTTACATTTATTCTGTGTAGCACCCTCCTAGGTAGGTGCTAGGTTGGTAAAAGCTTAGCAGTTCTCTCTGCTTATCAGGGGAGCCTGATTGTTAGTTCTGCCTGTTGCATGTGTCCAGGGTGTGATTCATCTGGGCTGAGAGAGTGTCCCCACTGTATCCAATGGGAGAGCCTGTTGGACAGTGGAGGAAACCCAGCTAGTGACACACAGGCTTTTGTGGCTGCCCCAGTGGGTTGGTACAACAGTGGTGCATTCTGGGATAGGTCATAAAAGCCGGGGGCACATGTGACAGGGCGTCTTTGGGCGGGAAGCCAGGTCCAAGGAGGAGGGTGACGGCTGTCTCTCCTCCTGTCAGCAATGAAGGTGGTGACAGGCGGTCGGTCTAGTGGACTAAGTTTGTGATGCTGAGTCAGGAGGTTCAGGATACTGACGAGTGGAGCTGAAGGCAGAGCAACCCAGGGAAAAACAGTATCTGTGAGTACCGGAAGGTTGCCAGGGGTCTGACCAGGAAGGGGACCACTCCAGTGGAGAGTCAGTGAACAAGGGCTAGCACACACAGCAAGTGAGAAAGGGGGTGCCAGGTTAGGACTCTGAAGAGGAATTCATTCAGGAACAAGCTACTCACTAGGGGGGACACCTCTGGGTGAATCTAAGATGGAAAAGGACCTGGGGGTCCTAGTGGACAACAGGCTTGACAGTGGCATGCAATGCCAAGCCAACAAAATACTGGCATGTATAAAAAAGGGGATTCACTCCAGAAATAAAGGAATTATTCTGCCACTCTACAAGACTCTTGTCCGGCCGCATCTGGAGTATGCTGTCCAGTTCTGGGCCCCGGTCCTCAGAAAGGATGTGCTGGAACTACAGAGAGTCCAGAGAAGGGCAACTAAAATAATTAGGGGAATGGAGGACTTCAGCTATGAGGAAAGACTACAAGCACTGAACTTATTCTCTCTGGAGAAAAGATGATTGAGGGGGGATATGATATCAATGTACAAATACTGTATTGGTGATGACCCTAGCATAAGGAACAAACTTTTCAGAGAAAGGGAATACAATAAGACACGGGGCCACTCACTAAAACTAGAGGGAAAACGGTTTAACCTTAAAATACCCAGGGGGTTCTTCACTGTCAGAGCAGTAAGGATGTGGAATTCTCTTCCACAAGCAGTCGTATCAGCAGGGAGCATCGATTGCTTCAAAAAACTATTAGATGGGCACCTTAAAGACCACAACATACAGGGGTATACAATGTACGGTTAACACCAAACACACACACACATCATAGGTTGAACTGGATGGACTGATGTCTTTTTTCAACCTCACAAACTATGTAACTATATCTTCTACTTCACTTCAGTGGCAAGGTGAAGCAGCGGCCTTGCTGCACACACTACAGTCAGTTGTCCTCAGAAATTGTGCATAGTTCAAGTTGCAGTATCCCACTCATCCCTTCTCCCACCCAAGTTCTAAAATAAAACACAAAAAAAAACCAAATCCACTGGATTGTTCATCGTCTGAGCCAAGTCTTAAAGTGATAAGTTCTACAGACTGTTGCTATGGGTAACCCAGGGGAATCCACACTCAGCAGCCCCCTAGGGGGCAGTGCTACATCTGTAAAGGTGAACTAACACACTCACACTAAACCTAACCATTAGGGGCTATAACAAGGGCACTGTTTCAGGCATGCAGAGTTATTCTGAGGCACTTGGAGATCAGAGAACCCCGCACACATATAAAATAATCACTACTGTGCATGGGCAACACACTTAGAATGGAAAAATACATTTACAAACATAGGGGCTGGCCCAATAAAATGGAATTAAAAACTCTGTACTCCTTGGATGGATAACTCGGGCTTGAATCCAATTGACTTGGTAGTAGGCCGGATCCTCTGTAGTTAGGGAGTAATTGTGCTCCTTTTATTGTAATGTATATTAAAGCCATATTAAAGTTTTGTTTTTTAAATAACAAACATGTCATACTTACCTGCCCTGTGCAGTGGTTTTGCACAGAGAAGCCCGGATCATCCTCTTCTCAGGTCCCACGCCAGCACTCCTGGCCCCTCCCTCCTGCCGGGTGCCCCTACAGCAAGCAGCGTGCTGTGGGGGCACCCAAGCTGGCGCACTCCCGAACCGCAGCTCTGTGTGTCCATTCACACACAGAGCCATAGCTTGGCCCCGCCTCCTCCATCTCCTGTCTGGCTCACTGGCAGTGATTGACAGCAGCGAGAGCCGATGGCTCCAGCGGCTGCCAAAAGCCAATCAGGAGTGCGAGTCCCTGGAAAACCAAGGCTCTGGTGGGCATGGCATAGAACCCCAGTGTTTATTTTGTTGTGGAATGACTCTGAGCCCATAGGCTGTATATACACTCACCGGACACTTTATTAGGTACATTTTTTCAATTGCTTGGTAACAAAAAATGCTAATCAGCCAATCACATGACAGCAACTCAATGCATTTAGGCATCTAGACGTGGTGAAGACAGCTTGCTGAAGTTCAAACTGAACAACAGAATGGAGAAGAAAGGGGTTTTAAGTGACTTTGAACGTAGCATGGTTGTTGGTGCCAGACGAGCTGGTCTGAGTATTTCAAAAACTGCTGATCTACTGGTATTTTCACGCAAACCCATCTCTTGCAGAGAATGGTCCAAAAAAGAGAAAATATCCAGTGAGCGGCAGTTGTGTGGATGAAAATGCCTTGTTGATGTCAGAGGAGAATGGGCAGACTGATTCAAGAAAGGCAACAGTAACTCAAATAACCACTCGTCACAACCAAGATATGCAGAATACTATCTCTGAGCGCACAACACACCGAGCCTTGAAGCAAATGGGCTACAGCAGCAGAAGACAATACTGGGTGCCCCTCCTGTCAGCTAAGAACAGGAAACTGAGGCTAAACTTTTCACAGGCTCACCAGAATTGGACGATAGAATATTGGAAAAACTTTGCCTGGTCTGATGGGTCTCAATTTCAGCTGCGACATTCAGATGATAGGGTTAGAATTTGGTGTAAACAACATGAAAGCCTGGATCCATCCTGTCTTCTGTCAATGGTTCAGGCTGGTGGTGGTGGTGTAATGGTGTGGGGATATTTTCTTGCCACGCTTTGGGCCCTTTAGTACCAATTGAGCATCGTTTAAACGTCATGGCCAACCTGAGTATTGTTGCTGACCATGTCCATCCCTGCCGGGTAACTATTTTCATGTACTCTGATTAAACCTAGAGTCCTTTGGTGAAATCAATTGGCCAAAAGTGAAGCTCTGTAGAGAGTAGTGATCACTCCCAGTCACTGGCACGCTTTGACCAAGAGATTCCAAGCCTGCCCACCACGACAAGGTAGACTCTTCTAGGGCAGGACCTACACTAACTACACTAAGCTACCCTACTTGATGCTAGTCATCATTTTTTAATGTAGACAGGCTGAGGAAGAAGCTTGGAAACATGTTCCTGTATCCTACTGTGCATGTGAACATCGGCTACATGGGGGGGCCTCCACTTCTGGGGTTGTGGAATGGTGACAAACATTGGTACTTAAAAAACCCCATAGGCGACATTTTAAACAGGTTACCAGCTTAGAGTTACAGAGGAGGTCTAGGGCTCAAATTATTTCTCTCGCTCTAACGATCGCGGCGATACCTCACATGTGTGGTTTGGACACCGTTTACATATGTGGGCGGGACTTGTGTATGCGTTCGCTTCTGTGCTCGAGCTAACGGGGACAGGGCGCTTTAATTATTTTTTTCCTATTTATTTTATTTATTATTTTTTATTTTTACACAGTTTAAAAAAAAAAAAATTGTTGATAATTTTTATTCCTATTACAAGGAATGTAAACATCCCTTGTAATAGAAATAAGCATGACAGGACCTCTTTATTGTGAGTTCTGGGGTCAAAAAGACTAAAAAAAATTGCTGAAAAAAAATCTGGTTGCTAGGCAACGATGTTTGACGTCGCTCCGGTCCTCCAAGACCATAGAATCGAGTGGGGGCCATCTTGCCCTCACTCGACTTCCTGTCTGTGAGAAGCAGGGATCGGATCGTTTTCCCCGCTGCCGGCGGATCCGGTAAGCGGGGAAAACGGCCGGGATGCGGCGGAAGGGGTGGCGCACCGTAAGGGTGATCCCACAGCAAATCCCCCGCTGGGACCACTGTTATCTGAAAGCAGATCGCCCGCCGTTTAAAAAAGTATCGGTTATTTAGCGTTAAAGGAGCGGCGTATAATGACGGTGGGCGGTCGGTAAGTGCTTAAGGGGGGGGGGGCTTTCTTTCCTTTTTTAGGGAAACATCAACTACAACTAATATACACATCCTGTATAAAAAGAAAAGATTGATTAAACTATACATTTACACTTATATAGTTATACATTTTATAAGGGGGGGGCTTTTTTTTTTTTTTGTTTTTTTTTTGTTTTTTGGGAAACATCAACTACAACTATATATATATAAGTATACACATCCTGTATAAAAGGAAAAAAATTGTTATACTATACATTTTTTTTAAATCATTAGCTATTAAAACACAATTATAAACATCCTGTATAAAAAGAAAGAAGATGTTACAGTATAGGGATTAATAGCACATACCGAACACCATTTTCATCAACCCGTATGGAATAGAAGTAGTCGTTGTCGATCAGGTATTGAAGGCTGATTTCCTCCATCCTGACGAGTCTGATGCCCTCCGGTTGTGGGTTGGGAACAGCAGCCCGGCACACTGGACACGTTGCGCTCTGCTGAAGCCATTGTTGGATGCAGCCGGTGTGGAATTGGTGAGCGCAGGTCAGAGTCCTGGTGTCTTCGCCATCTTCATATCCTGAAAGACAAATGGAACAAATCACCTGCTCCTCGCCGCGTGGCTCCATGGGCGGTGGTGGTGCTGGGTGGTGTTCAGCAGCCCTGTTGCGGTCTCTTGGTGAACGGCTCCTGTTGATTGGCTCGTCCTCCTGTCTCCGCCCATGTTGCACTCTGGACCTCGTCCGGTGGGCGATTGGTGACTCTTCGCCTTCCTGACGGGAGCGTCTTTGCCGGAATCGGAGACGTGAAGGACGAGGCATCCTGATGGTATTGGATGCCTGTGTACCTGAAAACGGCTAAAAAAACTGAATATTAATACTAATATACAATACAAACTATAATAATACGATGGTAAGAGCTGTAAATATAAATAAAAGTTATAATATTCGCAGTAAATAGCAGTGAATAGCAGTAAATAGCAGTGAATCGCTGGAGCTAGGCCCTGACGATGTCACCTCGGCAACTCGCTATGGAGAAGTGACCTGAGACACCTCAGGCTGCAGGTAAACAACAGGACCTCACACCAACTGTCACTTTTCAGGCCTACATTTCAGGCCTATATTTTGATTGGCGATATGTCGGTCATACAACACAGTAACCATATAAATTTTATATCATTTTATAGATTTTACATTGAATTATACAGTAATGGGTTATTTGAATGGTTATTTTTCAAATCGGCCAGAAGATGGCGATGTCATTCTACAATGTAATACCGATCCTCGCCATAGAGGTCACCCTTCCTGATTACCTGAATAGAAATCAGAGAGAATAGAGAACAATGTGTTATTTCTATCAGACATGTGGATGTGAGGAGGTCGGATGAAAGATTGTGAGGGGGGAGAAAATGGCGGCCGGGGGGAGCAGAGCTGAGCAGGTGAGGAGGAGAGGGAAGGAGAAGGGTGATGGAGGTCGGGGGCTTTATGGAGAGACTGGGGGGGGGGGGTTATAGAAAGGCCTGATAGATAGAGAGGTGATGTCTGGAGAAAGTGGGGGGGCTACAGATGTAGCTGGACCCCCCTATTACCCCCTCCCCCAGTGTTCTCTCATCTGCCAACCCCCCCCCCATATATACAATAATGACCCCCCCCCTCCTGTATATACAGTAATGACCCCCCCCCCCATCCCCTGATTGCTCAGATTGTGATCGGTGTCATCCAATCAGTGAGGTCACATCCGGGCGTTTGCAATCGCAGGCAGAATCGCCGCAGTTCTTCCCGCCATCCCAAAACATTCTGCAAAACCGCATCATGCAAGGTTTGACACCCAGAAGAAGCCCCGCCCCTTTCTCAGTGACGTGCTTCGTACGATTTATCACACAACAATGGCGGCAGAACAGCGCCCATGTTTAGGTGACATTGAAAATGAATTTGTAAAAAAAGATTTGTCAGCTTTGCAGAGCGTGTTTGGAATGGCGGCAGAATTGCGGTGATTCTTCCCCGGATCGCAGACAGCCGGGTGTGACCGGGGCCTGAAGAATAAAATGATAACTCCGGGCCGGGTCACACCATAGAAATGCAGTCTGGATGCGTTCCGGGTGATTTTTTGCACGTGCGTTTTTGATGCATTCTGGTGCATTTTTTCCTTCACCTTAAATAAGGACATTGTGTAGTCCGATGCGTTTTTGATGCGTTTTACTGCTTTCCAGTTTAGTGCAGACAAAATGCCGCATGTTCTACTTTATTTTCTGGAACTGGAATGCACTGGTGAGATCCATGCCATTGAAAACCATAGAATCTACTTTACATGCGTTTTTGATGCAGAAAAAGAAGCGCACCGGACCGCATGTTGTGTGAAGCGGCTTTTTTTATCTTTGGATGGAGTAGAGAGGATTGGAGCCCCTGTCAGGTTTTTATGGCTGTCTGTGTCCCCGTGAGGGGGATTCATCCTCTATTTATCCTGTTTACCATTATCATCCAAAGTGTCCCCAGAAAAGTCATAGAGGAGAAATCGTCCAATGGGGACACTAGTTCTGGTCACCTGGGGGGTCCCTAAGGAATCCCCTTATTTGCAGGGATTTCCTCTTCCTGTTTTGGCTATGGGGACAGGAAGTGAAGGGAATTCTGGGACACAGATGGCAGAAAATAATCTGACCGGGGTGACCCCAATAACACGGGGAATCGGTGCGGTCGGCCGGGGAAATTATAGAAGGAAACCCTGTGCAGCTCTCTGCAGCAGCTGAAAGCCAGTTTCTCCCCCTCCTGCCAACTTTCAGCTGCTGCGGGAAAAGAGAGACAGACATAGGGCATCGTTCCGGTAATTTCTTCTCCAGCACTGATCTCCCCCCCTTCCTGTTCTGCCTGCTTCTGATCCCCTCCCCCATTTCCCAGTACCTCCTGTGTAACTCCACACTGGTAACCTGTCAGGGCATTGAAGTGTCACCTATGGAGAATTTTCCGCCATTCCACAGGCAGACAGAAGTGTAAAGTGTGACATGTTAGGTATCTATTTACTCAGCGTGACTTCATCTTTCCCATTATACTAAATATTGGGCTGACTTTAGTGGTTTTATTTTTAACCACTTAAAGACCGGAAGGATTTGCCCTCTTAATGACCAGGCTCTATTTTGCGATTCGGCACTGCGTTATTTTTACAGACAATTGCGCGGTCCTGGTATTTGATCACCTGTGCAATTTTTTATTTTTTGCGCTATAAACAAAAAAAGAGCGACAATTTTGAAAAAACAATATTTTTCACATTCTGCTATATGACATTCTCAAAAAAAAATTAAAAATCCGATTTTTTTTTTTAACATTTTAGGCCAATTTGCTTTCTGCTATATATTTTTGGTAAAAAAAATCACAATAATTGTACTTTGATTGGTTTGCGCAAAAGTTTTCGCGTCTACTAACTACGGGAAAGATTTATGTTATTTTTAATGGTTTTTTTTTACTAGTAATGGCGGCGATCTGCGTTTTTCTTTTTTTTTTTTGCGGGATTGCGACATTGCGGCAGACAGATCGGACCCCTAACTGACATTTTTGGGGTTACCAGTGACATTACTACAGTAATCAGTGCTAAAAATATGCACTGTTACTGTAATAATGACACTGGCAAGGAAGGGGTTAACAGTATAGGTGATCAAGGGGTTAAATGTGACCCTAGGGGAGTTATTCTAACTGTGGGGGGGGGGCGTGGCTTCTGAGATGACCATAGAGACATGTTCCTTTATAGAAGGATCACATGGGCTCTGTGATCATTTCAGGGAGAAGGACGGTCAGCTGTGTTTACAACAGCCGACCGTCCTTCTCTCTCTGCGGGGAACGATCGCGGGTGTCAGGTGGCAATCAGAGCTGCCTGACACACGTGTCGGCTTACCCACTGACGATCGGGGGTGGGAGCGCGTCCCCTAGCTCCTCCCAGACGAGTGACATAGATGTACGTGGTTTTGCCTGTATGAGGCAGCCTGCCGCAGTAAATATACAGGATCTGGTCGGCAACTGGTTAATTCATGAAAATTGTCTTTTCCCCCCAAAAAATTGTGTTTGAAAAATCCGCTGCGCAAATACCTTGGGACATAAAAAATTCCAACACCTACCATTTTATTCTAGAGGGCCTCTGCTATAAATATATATATATAATGTTTGGGGGTTGTAGCAGAAGTTGGAGTGAAGTGTCAGAATCGGCCCGGATAGGAAGAGGAGAACAGAAATGTCCGGATAGTTTCCCAGTGCTGCACAACAATCCAGTTGGAGTGAAAGTGTCTCAGCTTGTATGGCAGCGCTCCAATATTCACACTTCTTCCAGAAGGGTTTCATCCATAAACAAAGCGCTCCACAACACTCTTCCCTTGTCCTGTACCTCACACGTGTTGGTGAAGGAACCTCTCCCCAATGCAGAGGAACCCCCCCACATATTAAAGGCCTTTATTTCATGTGGGTGTGACCCCCCTAACTAATGTCCCCGCAGTGATGACCTCCGTTCTTCCCCGCCACTACAACAACCGCCTCCTTTATTCTCTCCTACCCAGAAAACAGAGGGGGGTCATAGCAGGAAACCTTTCTATGGAGACAGCTTAAAGCAATTTCCCACACATTAGTCGGTGCCTTTAGGGCCGCTCACACCATGCCAGCATCTGAATCGCACAGGAATGCGCCATGCGTTCCTCTGCGATTCATCCCGCATGCAAAACACACAGATTTGTGATCTGCAGCGAATGTCATAAGAATTAAACCACACCCCAAACACAGGTCACAAACGCAGTGCGTTTTCCCATAGCTGCCCACACCAGATCACATGATACTTTTGTACCATGCGATTTGGTCGCAGTGCATTTTAGAATGGAGGGCATGCAGTAGTTTTGGCGCAGTGCAGTTGTAGGCCAATCAAAGTGAATGGGTTTGAAATGTCTGGCACAGAGTCGCACAGGAACGCAGAGCTGCGGGGGTGGTGGGAAGCGGCACTCGGTGTACAGACGCCGGCTCCAGGCTGGTGAGCACAGGGGGGTACAGGACAAGGGAAGAGTGTTGTGCAGCACTTTGTTTATGGATTGAAGTCTGAATATTGGAGCACGTTAACCCCTTTTTCACACTGATGTGGTTCTGATGCGTTCCAGAACGCACAGATTTGCCTGTGAAGGGAGATAACATGGCTTTCTATGGAGGTCGTTCACAGCTATGCACTCCAAGTGCAGTGCGATTTCCAAATGGGTGCTGTGCGATGCGGTGCGATTTTTGAGCCCCTTAGACATGAATAGAAACAGCAATGAAAATTCTTAGGTATTCAGTTGCAATGCGGTCACAGTGCGAGATGCACCGATTTGTAATGTCACAACCCTCTGCTAGGTGGAAGTGCCGGCTTTTTTCTTCTTTTCACCTACTGATCCCACCAGCAACACACTTTTTAATCAAATTTTAGGGTTGGCCCACCCTTTGCAGCTATGACAGCTTCAACTCTTCTGGGAAGGCTGTCCACAAGGTTTAGGAGTGTGTCTATGGGAATGTTTGACAATTCTTTCAGAAGTGCATTTTTGAGGTCAGGTACTGATGTTGGACGAGAAGACCTGGCTCGCAATCTCTGCTCTAATTCATCCCCCTATGGGGTTGAGGTCAGAACTCTGTTCAGGCTAATCAAGTTCCTCCACCCCAAACTCATTAATCCATGTCTTTATGGACCTTGCTTTGTGAATTGGTGCGGAGTCATGTTGGAACAGGAAGGAGCCATCCCCACACTGTTCCCACAAAGTTGGGAGCATGAAACTGTCCAAAATGTCTTGGTATGCTGAAGCCCTAAGAGTTCCCTTCACTGGAACTAAGGGGCCAAGCCCAACCTCTGAAAATCAACCCCAACCCCCCCCCACCCCCCCCCCCCCCCACACACACACACACCAAATGATTTGGACCAGTACATAAAGCAAGGTCCATAAAGACATGGATGAGTGAGTTTGGGGAGGAGGAACTTGACTGGCCTGCACAGAGTCCTGACCTCAACCCTATAGAACACCTTTGTGTTGAATTAGAGCAGAGACTGCAAGCCAGTCCTTCTCTTCCAACATTAGTGCCTGACCTCACAATTGCGCTTCTGGAAGAATGGTCAAACATTCCCATAGACATCCTCCTAAACCCTGTGGGCAGCCTTCCCAGAAGAGTTGAAGCTGTTATAGCTGCATAGGGTGGGCCAACTCAATATTGAACCCTACGGACTAAGACTGGGATGCCATTAAAGTTCATGTGTGTGTAAAGGCCGGTGTAACGTTAAAAAACCATACCCCGTGGAGAAACCATACCCTCGTCACTTCCGGGCTGAAACAGCTGAGCAGCGCAGCAGTGCGCATGCTCAGAGCCCCGGATACGTGATTGAACATTAAAGAATTAGACAAGTGCGCATGCTCGGTGGGCATGAAATTCTCACGGCACTGTGTCTGATGTAAAACTTGCGGCGCTTACATTAAAACAGCTCATCTGAAACGTAAATCATCTCCGCTCTTCGCCCTGTCACTGCCCTCATCTCCGGTAATAAATATAAAAGCGGCGGTGGGTGTATGAGATGTAAATGACGGCGATCGCGGCTCCGTGATCCGCTTTTATATTTATTACCGGAGATGAGGGCAGTGACAGGGCGAAGAGCGGAGATGATTTACGTTTCAGATGAGCTGTTTTAATGTAAGCGCCGCAAGTTTAACTACCGTGAGAAATCCATACCCTCCGTAGCGGAACCGGAAGTGACGAGGGTATGGTTTTCTCACGGGTATGGATTTTTCACGGAACACCGGCATCCCAATACTTTTTAATAAACAAACACAAGGGGGCACCGGCCGACTGCATTCTCCTCCACAAAGATTTTATTGTTATAAGGTATAAAAATGCTCACAAACAAGGTCTTGGTAGAAGAATATCAAATGGATTTATTGCCATCAGCATCCGAACCAAAGTCTGTATCGTCCTCTGGAGCTTGAAGGCTTCTGTGTTTGTGGCTCCGCCTCTTCCGCAGACCCTCCCCCCCAATACTTTCTGACAGTATAATGTGTAACATTTTTGTTGTTTTCCTGCGCAAACCGACGTAGACTTACAACCGCGATCGTTCCCCGCTGAGAGAAGGACGGTCGGCTGTTGTAAACACAGCTGACCGTTCTTCTCTCTGGAATGATCATAGAGCTCATGTGATCCTTCTATATAGGATCACATCTCTCTATGGTCATTTTAAAATCCACCCCCCCCCCCCCCACACTTAGAATCCCTTCCCTAGGCTCACATTCAACCCTTTGATCACCCATAAGGTTAACCCCTTCCCTGCCTGTGTCATTATTACAGTAACAGTGCATATGTATAGCACTGATTACTGTAGTAATGTCACTGGTCCCCCCAAAAGTGTCAAAAATGTCAGTTAGGGGTCCGATCTGTCCTCTGCGATGTCGCAGTCCCGCAAAAAATCGCAGATCGCTGCCATTACTAGTAAAAAAAAAAAAAAAACAATAGAAATGACATAAATTCTTTCCCGTAGTTAGTAGACGCAATAACTTTTATGCAAACCAATCAAAATACGCTGCTTGCGATTTTTTTTTTTTCTTTTTTACCAAAAATATGTAGCTGAAAACAATTTGGCCTAAAATGTTAAAAACATTTAGATTTTAAATTTTTTTTTTTTTGAGAATGTCTTATAGCAGAATGTGAAAAATATTGCTTTTTTGTTTTTTAAAATTGTCGCTATTTGTTTATAGCGGAAAAAAAAAAAATCGCACAGGTGATCAAATACCACCAAAAGAAAGCTCTATTTGTGAGAAAAAAGGACATCAATTTTATTTAGGTACAGTGTCACACAACCGTGCAATTGTCCGTTAAAGTAACACAGTGCTGAATCACAAAATAGGGCCTGGTCATTAAGGGGGGAAATCTTTCCGGTCCTAAAGAGATTAATATTACTTTAACTATGCTGTGTGAGTAGACACTGCTGTGTCACATTTCACAGAACTGCCTTCTGAGGTATAGAGGTGCTGATTATCAGGAGGAGAGGTCAGTACAGGAATCACTGCTTGCAGGCAGCAAGGTAACATGGGATATGTAGTCCTTAGAAATTGAAAGCAAACAGCAGAGGAGAAGCTGCAAAGCATGCAGGGAACCCAGGTGGTTGTGGAAAGAGATGGACAGCATACAGGCAGCACAAGCATCATAAAAGGAGGTTTTTCAAGAAGGCTTATATTGGATTTCAATCATAACAATTGTATGTATTGTGATTACAATGCTGATAGTATAAAATGAAAGTGTTTGCCGTAACCATAGATTCCCTTTAAGAATAATTAGTATGATGCTTAATAATTACAGCTTGCTTGCTCTCAAACTTATTGTAGTGACATCAGCTTCAGTATCAGTGGCGGCCGGCCGGCCGATAGGGGGCGCAGGGGCGCCGCCCCCCCCCCAAAAAAAAAAGAAAAAAATAAGATTAAAAAAAAAAAGATTAACCACAAAAAAAAAAACAATTTTTAGCCCACTAGGGGCGCCGGACTCATTGGTGGCTATAGGGGGGGGTGGGGTTTTCCACCCGGCAGAGGCGCCGATTGGCTGCCTTCTGGGGGCACCAGGGTGCAGAGCACTGCGCTACAACACTCCCCTTTTGTGATGTCCTGGATCATGATTGGTCCAGACTCCAGCCTGGACCAATCATGATTCAGGACATCCCTGTTGACCTCGTTGGGGGCGGTGCCGGTGCGTGCATCAGTCACTTACCGTCACCGCCCGGTCACCTTCCCCCCGCCGCAGAAGAGGACGGAGTCTCGAGGAGGGGAGAAGCCGCCGCCGGGCTGAAGAAGAAGCCGCCGGGACTGAAGAGGAGCCGCCGCCAGGTAAGTGCATTGGTCTCAGGGGAACCCACACTGCATTGAAGGGAGCACGCACGCTGGCGCTCTGCAATGATTGGGGACAATGCTGTGGCGCTCTGCAATGATTGGGGACAATGCTGTGGCGCTCTGCAATGATTGAGGACAATGCTGTGGCGCTCTGCATTGATTAGGAACAATGCTGTGGTGCTCTGCAATGATTGGGGACAATGCTGTAGCGCTCTGCAATGATTGGGGACAATGCTGTAGCGCTCTGCAATGATTGGGGACAATGCTGTGGTGCTCTGCAATGATTGGGGGCAGTGCTGTGGCACTCTGCAGTGATTGGGGACAATGCTGTGGCGCTCTGCAATGATTGGGGACAATGCTGTGGCGCTCTGCAGTGATTGGGGACAATGCTGTGGCGCTCTGCAGTGATTGGGGACAATGCTGTGGCGCTCTGCAATGATTGGGGACAATGCTGTGGCGCTCTGCAATGATTGGGGACAATGCTGTGGCGCTCTGCAATGATTGGGAACAATGCTGTGGCACTCTGCAGTGATTGAGGACAATGCTGTGGCGCTCTGCAATGATTAGTATGATTTCATGGTATGATGATCACTGTGGCCACCACCTATTGATTCACTTTGTTTCATTACTGAAGAGTTACAGTGGTTTACTCTTCATAGGGCACTTTTTCATTTTTATATTTTTTCTTTGCTTTTTCCGGCTGATTTTTGATCAGTATATATATGCAACTGATTTATTCACAGTTGCTCACTTTTGCACAGGATATTCACCTAGCCGTAACCTATTTTGGTAATTCTTGATCACCTTTCATATCACACAAACACATTATCAGTATTCTTTGTGATACCTTATTTTGCACATGAGCACTTTACTATTTATTGTTTGAAGATTGATGAAGATTTTAGAGTATTTATTACTATTCAGCATTTATTATCTATTTTTATACATATATTTATGGTTCGCCTATTTTAGAGTATCTGCGCTGATTTTTACCCCCCTGTTCTACAGTGTTCATTGCATTGAAGGGGGCACAGCACAGTGTTCATTGCATTGAAGGGGGCACAGCACAGTGTTCATTGCATTGAAGGGGGCACGGCACAGTGTTCATTGCATTGAAGGGGGCACGGCACAGTGTTCATTGCATTGAAGGGGGCACGCACACTGATCTCTACATTGAAGGGGGCACGCACGCTGGTCACTACATTGAAGGGGGCATGTATGCTTGTCTCTGCATTGAAAGGGGGCATGTACGCTGGTCTCTGCATTGAAAGGGGGCATGTACGCTGGTCACTGCATTGAAAGGGGGCATGTACGCTGGTCACTGCATTGAAAGGGGGCATGTACGCTGGTCACTGCATTGAAAGGGGGCATGTACGCTGGTCACTGCATTGAAAGGGGGCATGTACGCTGGTCACTGCATTGAAAGGGGGCATGTACCATCTCCTGTACCATGACCTGTGACATGCCTGTACCATGACCTGTGACATGCCTGTACCATGACCTGTGACATGCCTGTACCATGACCTGTGACATGCCTGTACCATGACCTGTGACATGCCTGTACCATCACCTGTGACATGCCTGTACCATCACCTGTGACATGCCCTTACCATCACCTGTGACATGCCCTTACCATGACCTGTGCCATGCCTGTACCATCACCTGTGCCATGCCTATACCATCACCTGTGCCATGCCTGTACCATGACCTCAAAGTCACGCAATTTTTTTACCGCGTTTTTTGACGCAAAGCAATACCTATTACATTTTTCTTTTTGCGCCCCCCCCCCCCCCCCCCAAAAAAAATTTGAGCACCGGCCGCCACTGTTCAGTATGAAGGCGATTATTCATTTTGTGGCTCCCAATTACAATCCTTTTAAAAGCGATTCTCAATTGTGACCACTAGGTGTCAGCAGCAACATACCAACTAAGCTGACAACCAAGTACTGTAATCGTTAATTTTAATTGTGCAAAAACTGTTGCCGGTGTAACGTTAAAAAACCATACCCCGTGAAGAAACCATACCCTCGTCACTTCCGGTCTGAAACAGCTGAGCAGCGCAGCAGTGCGCATGCTCAGAGCCCTGGATACGCAATTGAACAGGAAAGAATTGCGCATGCTCGGTGGGCATGAAATTATCACGGCACTGTGTCTAATGTTATACTTGCAGCGGGTACATTAAAACACTTCGGCTGCAACATCAATCATCTCCTGTGCTATCGCTGTAACTTCCCTCATCTCCGGTAATAAAAATAAAAGCGGCGGCGGGTGTATGAGAGGTAAATGACGGCGATCTCGGCTCCGTGATCCGCTTTTATATTTATTACCGGGGATGAGGGAAGTGACAGGGGGAAGAGCGGAGATGATTTATGTTGCAGAGGAGGTGTTTTAATGTAAGCGCCGCAAGTTTAACTACCGTGAGAAATCCATACCCTCCGCAGGTGCACCGGAAGTGACGAGGGTATGGATTTCACACGGGTATGGTTTTTTCACGGAACACCGGTAAATCTTCAGTCCAAAGACCAACCAGCAAAGATAGAAATAAGATAAAGAATCCAACAAAACATTGATATAGATCAATGATTATTCAGGTCATATGAAACGATCAGTCTGGAAATGTTTCAATTGTACAATTAAATTCCTACCTTTTCTACAGATGGGGCCTGGACTGGTAAATAGTTAAGTGATCATACATCCCACATTTTCTAAATCAGGAAACAAACATAACTACATTTAGAGGCAGAAGATATGATCTTACTGTATTTCCAAATTATCAATAAAGGGAAAAAATGTTTCTGTCTTTATAAATACCAAAGACTTTTGGCATCAGTGATCATATCCTAATAGTAAATGCAAAACCATAAATGGTCATGTTGATGCCACCAACTAAACTTTTCTGTTTCATGAATTATAAAATTATAAAGTGCCCTCCTAGTACCATATATACAGTACTAAGAGTCACTTATGCACCTATACCTGGAATGAGAAGTTTAATATCTATGGCTAGAGACGGCATTGTGGTTGGAAAGGAAAGGTGAGTATGGTGGGGTGGGGTGGGGTAAGAATTAAAGGAGACTGTAGTAGATTAAGCTCGATACCTAAATTGTCATATACTTTTAGCTTTATGTAGCACTGCCCCCTAAAGGACTGCTGAGAATTACACTTTCTGGATTCCCCTGGGTAACCCTTAGCAACTGATAGCAGATAATTAGCATTGAAAGTCTTTGGCTCAGTCAATAATCAATCCAGGGGATGTTGGTTTTTTGTGTTTTTAATTCGAACTGGGATAGGAGAAGGAATGAGTGGGATACTCCCAACTATGAACTATGCACAATCTTGAGGACAACTGTAGTGTGCGGCAAGGCCGCTGCTTCACCTTGCCATTGAAGTGAAGATAGATAATGTTTTCCCACTTGAATTACTCTTCAGGGTTCTAGCTTGGCACCCCCTTTCTCACTTGCTAAGTGCGCTGACACCTGTCCAGTGACTCTCCACTGGAGCAGTCACCTTCCTGGGCAGACCCCTGGCAAGCTTCCCGGTACTCACGGACACTGTTGCTCATCTTACTTTAAAAAAGTAATTAGTTACAGTTACAAATTACTTCTCCCAAAAAGTAATTGAGTTACTGACTCAGTTACCACATAGAAAAAGTAATTAGTTACTCAGAAAAGTAACTGCGACTTTTTTTACTATTCTATAATGCAATTACGTTCTATGAGATCTTTAATAGTGGTGGCGGTGTGGCACACTGTGGGGGTCTGAGTCCTGAGTCCTCCTGACTGTGAGTAACTGTATTTTGTTTTGTTTTTTGGTACCTGCTGCCTGAAATGGTGGTAGCAGTGTGGTGGTGGTGTGGCACACTGGTGGTGGTGGCGGTGTGGCACACTGGTACTGGGACACTAGAGCAGGGTCCCCATAGATCCCACTTTATAGCAGGCCAGGGTCCTCATCAATCCCCCTTTAGAGCAGGGTCCCCAAATATCCCCTTTAGAGCAGAGCATGCTCCCCATAGATCCCCCTTTAGGGAGGGGTCCCTATAGATCCCCCTTTAGAGCAGGGTCCCCATAGATCTATGGGGACCCTGCTCTAAAGGGGATTTATGAGGACTCTTTTCTAAGGGTGGATCTATGGGGACCCTTCTCTAAAGGGGGATCTATGGTGACCCTGCTCTCAAGGGGGATCTATGAGGAACCCTTTCTAAGGGGGATCTATGGGGACCCTGCTCTAAAGGGGGATCTATGGGGACCCTGCTCTAAAGGGGGATTTATGGGGACCCTGCTCTAAAGGGGGATTTATGAGGACCCTGCTCTAAAGGGGGATCTATAGGGCCCCAGGGCCTGTTTTAAAGGGGATCTAGGGGGACTGAGTTCTAAAGGGGATCTATAAGGGACAGATCCCTCTTTAGAACAGGGTCGCCATAGATCCATCTTTAGAGCAGGCCAGCGTCCCCAAATCTCCCCCATAGATTCCCCTTAAGAGCAGGCCAGGCAGGGTTCCCCATATATCCCACTTTATCATGGTATGGGGGGGAGGGCACTGAGTCTGACTGCAGTGCAGAACATACATGGCATGGGGGGAGGGCACTGTCTCTGACTGCAGCACATACATGATGTATGTGCTGCAGTCAGAGACAGTCCCCATGCCATGTATGTGCTGGCGCTGCAGCCAGAGACAGTGCCCTCCCCCCCCCCCCTCGCATGTCAAAGTCACCCCCCAAGCACACACCTGTTGTAAGCACTTGTTGCACGTCCTCCTCCTGTCTGGACTGCTGAACTGTCTGGAAAGCAGCTGCCTCCTCTCCTCTGAATAGCTGAGCCGGCTGTCACACTCACACAGGCAGCTTCATACTTGCAGTCTCTGTCTCTCGCAGGATGAGTGGAGAGCAGAGCTGAGTGCTGGCCGTGGGCGGAGGGAGGATAATAGATCCTTCCACCAGAGAAGGCATTCAAGGCAAAGTGCAGGCAGGTGGGCGGGACTTGAGCTGGACGGCGCCCTCAGTCGGCCCACAAGAACGCGGGGCGGAAGGACACGCTGCCGAAATAGAAAAAATAGTCCCAGACACCGGTGTCTGTGTACGGACACATTGCCGATCGATCCCTGACCTTGTCCGAGTCTCCTCCTCTTCTCTTTCCTGTACCGCAGACAGCGGTCCTAGAGGAGAGGGGGAATTACAATTACATCTACTGCCATCTAGTGGCGGTAGATGTAATTGTGGTAACGCAGCCGAAAGTAGCAGCAAAGGCGTTACAGGGAGAGAACGAGTAATCAAATAGATTACTCGTTACCCTCAAAAGTAACTGCGTTAAGTAACGCCGTTTACTTAAACACAGTTACTTCCATCACTGCTCACGGACACTGTTTTTCCCAAGGTTGCTCTGCCTTCAACTCCACTGGTCAGCATACACTGGACCTCCTGACTCCGCTCCACACTCCTGGCTCACAAGGCCGACCGCCTGTGACCACCATCCATTGCAGCAGAAGGAGAGACAAATGTCACCCTCCTTCTGGGACCTGGCTTCCCGCCCAAAGACACCCTGTCACATGTGCCCTTGGCTTTTATAACCTATCCCAGGATGCACCACCAATTTGTGCCAACCCACTGGGATAGTTAACAAAGTCTGTGTGCCACTGGCTGGGTGTCCTCCACTGTCCAACAGGCCCCCCTATTGGATACAGTGGGGACACTCCCTCAAACCAGATGAATCACACATGGACACATGCAACCGGCCTAACAATCAGGCTCCCCTGATAAGCAGATGGAGACACTAGGCTTTACCTACCTATCACCTACCTAGGAGGATGCTACATCTACTACACCCAACGTGTAGCACTTACCCCTGGGGGGGGTCACTGAAGATAACCCAGGTCGTCTTTACCTGTTCAGAGGCTGTCAGGCCCAGATGCCAATTCCAGAGCACACCCACAAAATGCAAGCTCAGTCTAGGTTTGTCTTTTTGAAGATCTATTGCAATACTTGAACACTGGTGGGTAGAGGGATGAGGGTGCAGGATACTCCAAAACACAAGCAGGTACAGGAGGACAAATTCTCACGCATGTTCCTTAATAGCAGCCTAAGTAGTAATGGAGATATAGGGGACAGCCAGCTAGTCTTAGAGCACCTGCATGATAGAGCACCTGCACCTGCCTGTGTGTTATCATAATCCTGATGATTTTAACCACTTGCCTACAGTGCACTTTCACCCCCTTCCTATCCAGGCCAATTTTCAGCTTTCAGCTCTCTCACGCTTTGAATGACAATTGCGCGGTATTGCTACACTGTACCCATATGAAATTTTTATCATTTTTTTCACACAAATGGAGCTTTATTTTGGTGGTATTTAATCATCTCTAGGTTTTTTTATTTTTTACAACAAAAAAAAGAAAAAAGACAGAAAATTTTGAAAAAAAAAAAGTTTTTCTTATTTTCTGTGAGTAAATTTTGAAAATAAAAAATTTTTTCTCCTTCACTGATGTGCGCTGATGAGGTGGCACTGATGGGCACTGATAGGCTGCACTGATGGGCACTGATGAGGTGGCACTTATGGGCACTGATGAGGTGGCACTTATGGGCAGTGATGAGGTGGCACTGATGAGGAGGTACTAATATGCCGCACTGATAGGCGGCACTGATGAGCACTGATAGGCGGCACTGATGAGCACTGATAGGTGGCACTGCTGGGCACTGATAGGCGGCACTGATGGGCACTGGCGGGTGGCACTGATGGACACTGATGGGTGGCACTGATGGGCAGCACCATCAGTGCCCACACTCAGTGCCCATAGTGCTGCCAGTCAGTGCTCATTAGTGCCTAGATGAGCAGGCACTAATGGGCACTGACTGGCAGCACTATGGGCACTGATGGCGGGCACTGTGGGCACTGATGGTGGGCACTTAGTGTGTTTTATTTACCTTGTGTAATCAGGGCACTGGTGATCGGTGCCCTGATTACATTCCTCTGTGTCCCCGACGGCTGATCGGCTCTGCTCCTTCCTCACACTGCAGTCTCTGTGTGAGGAAGGAGCGCTGGCGATGAGAGATGATCTCATATGTTTACCTATGAGATCATCTCTCATTGCATGGGCCGATCACGTGGTAAATGGCCGCTGTGATTGGCCATTTACCACGATCTGTGATTGGCTTTGTCCAAGGGACACGGCCGACACAGATTTTCCCTGATGCGCGCTCGCGGGAGCGCGCGGGGAGCCTGTCACTGGGAGGCCGTATAAAGACGGCCTCCCGGAAATTCGAGTCCGCGCTGCAGCCGTACTTCGGCTATAGCACGGATCTGAAGAAGTTAAAATGCCTGTGTTGCTGTTATTAAGGCTTCTTAGGGCGGAATCTGCTTGTTCAGTGGGGGATCTGTCCACTGATCCCCCTGCTGAGCAGAGTGGGCAGATGACAGGTCATCAGCCCAGGACACAGCCCACTCTGTACATCTGACTCCCCTCCAATCGGATTCACAGAGGGGAACAGATCCTTTCTGTTTTGCTTAGCAGATCTGATTGGAGGTAGGCGGGTGTAAAAAGTCAATTCAGATCCATCTCTCTTTTGTAGTGAATGGGGGGTCAGATCAGGTCCGCCTGGAAAACGGCTGATTGTACTCAAGTGATAGATCGACTCTGGTACAACCAGCCTGTCTGATTTTTACATGCGATTATTGTTTCAGGGCGGGGTCTGGGGAGGGGCCAGGGGTGGAGGTTTGAGGGTTGGGCTAAAGGGGGCCCCGTCAGGTAGGCTGTAGGGGGCCCCATGATTTCTATCAGAGGCCCTGCCTGTAAAGGCACATGAAGTCAGTTAACACAGTCCTGTTGATGAAGGAATCCCTCCTGCTCCTATCGCGTTCTCCCGGCGGGGAGCCATCCCTGCTGGGAGAACACACTAAATATTGCTAGCAGCTGTATATAGCATGTTAAAATCCAGCATGCTGGTTGTACCTAAGTCGATTGATGGATCAGCCTGCCCATAGATCTTTTGAATCTTGGCTGGTCATTTGAACCATCTATGGCCGGCTTTACAAATGTACTTCAAGGTAGTGGAATTTTTTTTCAAAGAATGGATGACACTCATACAAACATTGGTTACTATTTGCTAAACAGCAATTTTACTAAAGGGACTTCAAATGGGAGCTCCTAGAATATAAACATAACCACATGTAAAAATTCTATTTTATTAGTCACAACTTGTATAAGGTCAACTCATTTTGTAGAAATATTCACTTCATCAGGACCAACGGTGAAAGGGATTTTGCAACATCCAAAAAGTTTACAATGGTGGCTGGAGTTAAACTTCATTAATTGTTTGAATGGTGCTCTACAGTGGAGCAAGAATGGACTCTAGTCCCCTGGTGCCTGGCTCATTGCAGGGAATCAAAGGGGATATCGGCTGACCTGTGAGCAGTAAAATAGGTTGGGTTCATCTAACAGTTTACAATAGTGGTTTCATTACTTACTGATACCTGGAGGACGAGGGTGGAGAGACTGCTTCTGTAATTTGCACCATCTTATGACAGGACACTCAGGACGCCTGGGATTTCTCAATTTTCTCAGTTCCATATAAGAGCAACTACTTTGTTTATCAAGCAGTTGTAGTATCTAATGTCTTATGTTAATATAAGGACATCAATTGTATTTGGGTACAGCGTCGCACGACCGTGCAATTTGTCGTTAAAGTAATGCCTGATTGCTAGTTCTGCCTGTTGCATGTGTCCAGGGTGTGATTCATCTGGGCTGAGAGAGTGTCCCCCACTGTATCCAATGGGAGAGCCTGTTGGACAGTGGAGGAAACCGAGCTAGTGACACACAGGCTTTTGTGGCTGCCCCAGTGAGTTGGCACAACAGTGGTGCATTCTGGGATAGGTCATAAAAGCCGGGGGAAAAATATGACAGGGCATCTTTGAGCGGGAAGCCAGGTCCAAGGAGGAGGGTGACGGCTGTCTCTCCTCCTGTCAGCAAGGAAGGTGGTCACAGGCGGTCGGTCTAGTGGACTAAATGTGTGATGCTGAGTCAGGAGGTCCAGGATACTGACGAGTGGAGCTGAAGGCAGAGCAACCCAGGGAAAAACAGTATCCGTGAGTACCGGAAGCTTGCCAGGGATCTGACCAGGAAGGGGACCACTCCAGTGGAGAGTCAGTGAACAAGGGCTAGCACACACAGCAAGTGAGAAAGGGGGTGCCAGGTTAGGACTCTGAAGAGGAATTAATTCAGGAAAAAGCTACTCACTAGGGGGGAAACCTCTGGGTGAATCTAAGATGGAAAAGGACCTGGGGGTCCTAGTGGACAACGGGCTTGACAGTGGCATGCAATGCCAAGCCACTGCAAGCAATGCCAACAAAATACTGGCATGTAGAAAAATCTATACAAAGTATGTTCCACGTGCCAAAGATAAGGTGTATAGTTGGTGTGTTTATAAAAAAATCTGAAAAATATGAATATAAATTGGGGTATAGCAGCTGCTGTACGGTAAAAGGTAGATATGTCAAAAGAATGGTCTTAAAAAAGGCCAGATACAGCGCTTGCTAATTAGATCGCATTATCCATGCTAATAGCTTGGAAGAAAGAAGAGACAGAGGGGATATGATAGAAACTTTTAAATACATAAAGGGAATCAACTCGGTAAAGGAGGAGAGCATATTTAAAAGAAGAAAAACTACCACAAGAGGACACAGTTTTAAATTAGAGGGGCAAAGGTTTAAAAGTAATATGAGGAAGTATTACTTTACTGAGAGAGTAGTGGATGCATGGAATAACCTTCCTGCAGAAGTGGTAGCTGCAAATACAGTGAAGGAGTTTAAGCATGCATGGGATAGGCATAAGGCTATCCTTCATATAAGATTGGGCCAGGGACTATTCATAGGATTCAGATATATTGGGCAGACTAGATGGGCCAAATGGTTCTTATCTGCTGACACATTCGATGTTTCTATGTTTCTAATCTCTGCAATAAGTGGGTATAAAAATATATATGTATGTAAAAATTCCCAATATTTGATTGAACCTGTGTTATAAAGTGCACATGTGACTCAATTTATGACATATAAAATATCAGGTATAAAATTCATAATAAAAGAACAATTCAAAGTGAACAGTGATTATGTGCTCAAATTATAGTCCCTTGTGCATAAGTGACTTATGACATAAAAAATTATAAATATCGAGAAATAAAAGATTTTGAAATCGGCAATAAAAAATTCAGCAGTATATTCAACAATAAAGAGACAGTCCAATAGTACACGGTGACTTTAGTGCTCAAAATATTGTCCTTAGTGAGAGTGATTCTTCGCAATTGGAAGGTGCAGAGTGCTCTGGCTTGATTGGCTAAGATATCGATTTTCTTGTCCCGAGTGAAATGAGTAAATTGGGTCTCTTACCAGATGTCGTGGGTCTTATGTCGTATGACATTAGGACCATTCAAGCTTTAATGGCCCCCTGGGCCAAGTGGGTTTCCCTTTTAAATGGTCCTATAGGCTGGTGTTTTCTCCTCTGGACTCCGGGGTGTGATGACCCAATGTGATAGGGAAGGAGAAAAGAAGGCTCCAAATAGCGTAATAAGGTTTAAACAGTTTATTACCCATGCATTGGGTTCAGGAATATAAAAGACAGAATAAACGCTTTCCCTGGTGGTCAACGGTGCGGGCTGCGCATCCTCCTCGCGGAATCACGGGCTGGCTTCTGGCTTGCGTTCCACCTGGGGTGACGTACTGACGCTCTGCGGTCCAAACTGATGCGTTTCGTCACATCCGGTGACGTCTTCAGACTAAACCTAACCATTCGGGGCTATAACAAGGGCACTGTTTCAGGCATGCAGAGTTATTTTGAGGCACTTGGAGATCAGAGAACCCCGCACACATATAAAATAATCACTACTGTGCATGGGCAACACACTTAGAATGGAAAAATACATTTACAAACATAGGGGCTGGCCCAATAAAATGGAAAAAAAAAAACTCTGTACTTCTTGGATGGATAACCTGGGCTTGAATCCAATTGACTTGGTAGTAGGCCGGATCCTCTGTAGTTAGGGAGTAATTGTGCTCCTTGTAATGTATATTACATTTTTTTATTTTTTGTTTTTTAAATAACAAACATGTCATACTTACCTGCTCTGTGCACTCCTGGCCCCTCCCTCCTGCCGGGTGCCCCTACAGCAAGCAGCGTGCTGTGGGGGCACCCAAGCTGGCGCACTCCCGAACCGCAGCTCTGTGTGCCCATTCACACACAGAGTCATAGCTTGGCTCTGCCTCCTCCATCTCCTGTCTGGCTCACTGGCAGTGATTGACAGCAGCGAGAGCCGATGGCTCCAGCGGTTGCCAAAAGCCAATCAGGAGTGCGAGTCCCTGGAAAACCAAGGCTCTTGTGGACATGGCATAGAACCCCAGTGTTTATTTTGTTGTGGAATGACTCAGAGCCCATAGGCTGTATATACACTCACCGGACACTTTATTAGGTACATTTTTTCAATTGCATGGTAACACAAATTGCTAATCAGCCAATCACATGACAGCGACTCAATGCATTTAGGCATCTAGACGTGGTGAAGACAGCTTGCTGAAGTTCAATCCGAACAACAGAATGGGGAAGAAAGAGGATTTAAGTGACTTTGAACGTAGCATGGTAGTTGGTGCCAGACGAGCTGGTCTGAGTATTTCAAAAACTGCTGATCTACTGGTATTTTCACGCAAAGCCATCTCGCGGGTTTGCAGAGAATGGTCCAAAAAAGAGAAAATATCCAGTGAGCGGCAGTTGTGTGGATGAAAATGCCTTGTTGATATCAGAGGAGAATGAGCAGACTGATTCAAGAAAGGCAACAGTAACTCAAATAACCACTCGTCACAGCCAAGGTATGCAGAATACTATCTCTGAACACACAACACACCGAACGTTGAAGCAGATGGGCTACAGCAGCAGAAGACAATACTGGGTGCCCCTCCTGTCAGCTAAGAACAGGAAACTGAGGCTGCACTTTTCACAGGCTCACCAGAATTGGACAATAGAATATTGGAAAAACGTTGCCTGGTCTGATGGGTCTCAATTTCAGCTGCGACATTCAGATGATAGGGTTAGAATTTGGTGTAAACAACATGAAAGCATGGATCCATCCTGTCTTCTGTCAACAGTTCAGGCTGGTGGTGGTGGTGTAATGGTGTGGGGGATATTTTCTTGGCACACTTTGGGCCCCTTTAGTACCAATTGAGCATCGTTTAAACATCATGGCCTACCTCAGTATTGTTGCTGACCATGTCCATCCCTTTATGACTACAGTGTCCTCATCTTCTAATGGCTCCTTCCAGCAGGATAATGCACCATGTCACAACACTCAAATCATCTCACCACTGGTTTCTTCACCATGACAATGAGGTCACTGTACTCCAATGGCCTCCACAGTCACCAGATCTCAATCCAATAGAGCACCTTTGGGATGTGGTGGAACGGGAGATTCGCATCATGGATGTGCAGCCGAGAAATCTGAAGCAACTGCATGATGCTATCATTTCAATATGGAGCAAAATCTCTGAGGAATGTTTCCAACACCTTGTTGTATCTATGCCACAAAGAATTAGGGAGTTCTGAAGGCAAAAGGGGGTCCAACCCGGTACTAGCAAGGTGTACCTAATAAAGTGTCCGGTGGGTATACACCCTAGCTCTTCCGCTGTATTACTACAACATACCCTGGAAAACGCCGGTCCCCTTCCAAATGCTCTGTCACAATTGGTTTCTAGGCTTCGCGTTCTCATCGGTGATCCGAGATTCTGCATGAAGGTTTCCACTGGGGGGAGGGGAAGAGGATCAGCAAATCTCTATTTCTTCTCTCCTTTTCCTGTTTGACGGTTGGAATTTATTTCTCAAATGAAAATAACAAACATGTTATACTTCCCTTCTCTCTGCATTGGCATTGTACAGAGTGCCCCTGAACCTCCTCTTCTTGTGTCCCCCGCTGGTAGGCTTGTGTCATCTTCCACCTGATTTCCAAGCCCTGCACCCATTGGGAAACCTGGAACAGCATTGCGGGTGCTGCCGGGTAACTATTTTCATGTACTCTGATTAAACCAAGAGTCCTTTGGTGAAATCAATTGGCCAAAAGTGAAGCTCTGTAGAGAGTAGGGATCACTCCCAGTCACTGGCACGCTTTGACCAAGAGATTCCAAGCCTGCCCACCACGACAAGGTAGACTCTTCTAGGGCAGGACCTACACTAACTACACTAAGCTACCCTACTTGATGCTAGTCATCATTTTTTAATGTAGACAGGCTGAGGAAGAAGCTTGGAAACATGTTCCTGTATCCTACTGTGCATGTGAACATCGGCTACATGGGGGGGCCTCCACTTCTGGGGTTGTGGAATGGTGACAAACATTGGTACCTAAAAATCCCCATAGGCAACATTTTAAAAATGTCTACAGGTTACCAGCTTAGAGTTACAGAGGAGGTCTAGGGATCAAATTATTGCTCTTTTTCTAACGATTGCGGCGATACCTCACGTGTGTGGTTTGAACACCGTTTACATATGTGGGCGGGACTTGTGTTGCGTTCGCTTCTGTGCTCGAGCTAACGGGGGCGGGGCGCTTTAATTATTTTTTTCCTATTTATTTTATTTATTATTAGTTTTAAAATTAAAATTGTTGATAATTGTTATTCCTATTACAAGCAATGTAAACATCCCTTGTAATAGAAATAAGCATGACAGGACCTCTTTATTGTGAGTTCTGGGGTCAAAAAGACTAAAAAAAAATTGCTGAAAAAAATCTGGTTGCTAGGCAACGATGTTTGACAACGCTCCGGTCCTCCAAGACCATAGAGTCGAGTGGGGGCCATCTTGCCCTCACTGGACTTCCTGTCTGTGAGGAGCGTGGACCCGATCATTTTCCTCGCTATAGGCGGATCCAGTAAGCTGGGAAAACGGCCGGGACGCGGCTGAAGGGGGGGGGGGGGGCGCACGGTAAGGGTGATCCCATGGCGAATCCCCCGCTGGGACCACTGTTTTCTGAAAGCAGATCGCCCGCCGTTTAAAAAAAATACCGGGTATTTAGCGTTAAAGGAGCGGCGTATAATGACGGTGGGCGGTCGGTAAGTGCTTAAGGGGGAGGGGCTTTCTTTCTTTTTTAGGGAAACATCAACTACAACTAATATACACATCCTGTATAAAAAGAAAAGATTGATTAAACTATACATTTACACTTATATAGTTATACATTTTATAAGGGGGGGGGCTTTTTTTTTTGTGTTTTTTGTTTTTTTTGGGAAACATCAACTACAACTATATATATAAGTATACACATCCTGTATAAAAAGAAAAAAATTGTTATACTATACATTTTTTTTAAATCATTAGCTATTAAAACACAATTATAATCATCCTGTATAAAAAGAAAAAATCTGTTACAGTATAGGGATTAATAGCACATACCGAACACCATTTTCATCAACCCGTATGGAATAGAAGTAGTCGTTGTCGATCAGGTATTGAAGGTTGATTTCCTCCATCCTGACGAGTCTGATGCCCTCTGGTTGTGGGTTGGGAACAGCAGCCCGGCACAGTGGACACGTTGCGCTCTGCTGAAGCCATTGTTGGATGCAGCCGGTGTGGAATTGGTGAGCGCAGGTCAGAGTCCTGGTGTCTTCGCCATCTTCATATCCTGAAAGACAAATGGGACAGTTTACCTGCTCCTCGCCGCGTGGCTCCATGAGCGGGGGTGGTGCTGGGTGGTGTTCAGCAGCCCTGTTGCGGTCTCTTGGTGAACGGCTCCTGTTGATTGGCTCGTCCTCCTGTCTCCGCCGACGTTGCACTCTGGACCTCGTCCGGTGGGCGATTGGTGACTCTTCGCCTTCCTGACGGGAGCGTCTTTGCCGGAATCGGGGACGTGAAGGACGAGGCATCCTGATGGTATTGGATGCCTGTGTACCTGAAAACGGCTAAAAAAACTGAATATTAATACTAATATACAATACAAACTATAATAATACGATGGTAAGAGCTGTAAATATAAATAAAAGTTATAATATTCGCAGTAAATAGCAGTAAATAGCAGTAAATAGCAGTGAATAGCAGTGAATCGCTGGAGCTAGGCCCTGACGATGTCACCTCGGCAACTCGCTATGGAGAAGTGACCTGAGACACCTCAGGCTGCAGGTAAACAACAGAGCCTCACACCAACTGTCACTTTCAGGCCTACATTTCAGGCCTATATTTTGATTGGCGATATGTCGGTCATACAACACAGTAACCATATAAATTTTATATCATTTTATAGATTTTACATTGAATTATACAGTAATGGGTTATTTGAATGGTTATTTTTCAAATTGGCCAGAAGATGGCGATGTCATTTTACAATGTAATACCGATTCTCACCATAGAGGTCACCCTTCCTGATTACCTGAATAGAAATCAGAGAGAATAGAGAACGATGTGTTATTTCTATCAGACATGTGGATGTGAGGAGGTCGGATGAAAGATTGTGAGGGGGGAGAAAATGGCGGCCGGGGGGAGCAGAGCTGAGCAGGTGAGGAGGAGAGGGAAGGGGAAGGGTGATGGAGGTCGGGGGCTTTATGGAGAGACTGGGGGGGGTATAGAAAGGCCTGATAGATAGAGAGGTGATGTCTGGAGAAAGTGGGGGGCTACAGACGTAGCTGGACCCCCCTATTACCCCCCCTTAGTGTTCTCTCATCTGCCAACCCCCCCCTATATAAATATACATATATACAATAATCCCCCCTCCTATATATATATAATCCCCTCCCCTCCTATATGTACAATAACCCCCCCCCCCTCCTATATATATAATAATCCCCTCCCCCCCCCATCCCCCCTCTGCTCAGGTTGTGATCGGTGTCATCCAATCAGTGAGGTCACATCCGGGCGTTTGCAATCGCAGGCAGAATCGCCGCAGTTCTTCCCGCCATCCCAAAACATTCTACAAAACCGCATCATGCAAGGTTTGACACCCAGAAGAAGCCCCGCCCCTTTTTTCAGTGACGCACTTCGCATGATTTATCACACAACAATGGCGGCAGAACCGCGCCCATGTTTAGGTGACATTGAAAACGAATTTGTAAAAAAAAAAAAAAAGATTTGTCATCTTTGCAGAGCGTGTTTGGAATGGCGGCAGAATTGCGGTGATTCTTCCCCGGATCGCAGACAGCCGGGTGTGACCGGGGCCTGAAGAATAAAATGATAACTCCGGGCCGGGTCACACCATAGAAATGCAGTCTGGATGCGTTCCGGGTGATTTTTCGATGCATTCTGGTGCATTTTTTTCCTTCACCTTAAATAAGGATATTGTGTATTCCGATGCGTTTTTGATGCGTTTTACTGCTTTCCAGTTTAGTGCAGACAAAATGCCGCATGTTCTACTTTATTTTCTGGAACTGGAATGCACTGGTGAGATCCATGCCATTGAAAACCATAGAATCTACTTTACATGCGTTTTTGATGCAGATAAAGAAGCGCACTGGACCGCATGTTGTGTGAAGCGGCTCTAAAGGAAAAACTTATTTTTTATCTTTGGACGGAGTAGAGGGATTGGAGCCCCTGTCAGGTTTTTATCGCTGTCTGTGTCCCCGTGAGGGGGATTCATCCTCTATTTATCCTGTTTACCATTATCATCCAAAGTGTCCCCAGAAAAGTCATAGAGGAGAAATCGTCCAATGGGGACACTAGTTCTGTCACCTGGGGGGTCCCTAAGGAATCCCCTTATTTGCAGGGATTTCCTCTTCCTGTTTTGGCTATGGGGACAGAAAGTGAAGGGAAATCTGGGACACAGATGGCAGAAAATAATCTGACCGGGGTGACCCCAATAACACGGGGAATCGGTGCGGTCGGCCGGGGAAATTACAGAAGGAAACCCTGTGCAGCTCTCTGCAGCAGCTGAAAGCCAGTTTCTCCCCCTCCTGCCAACTTTCAGCTGCTGCGGGAAAAGAGAGACAGACATAGGGCATCGTTCCGGTAATTTCTTCTCCAGCACTGATCCCCCTCCCCCCCTCCCTGTTCTGCCTGCTTCTGTTCCCCTCCCCCTCCCCCCCATGTACCCCCATTTCCCAGTACCTCCTGTGTAACTCCACACTGGTAACCTGTCAGGGCATTGAAGTGTCACCTATGGAGAATTTTCCGCCATTCCACAGGCAGACAGAAGTGTAAAGTGTGACATGTTAGGTATCTATTTACTCAGTGTGACTTCATCTTTCCCATTATACTAAATATTGGGCTGACTTTAGTGGTTTTATTTTTAACCACTTAAAGACCGGAAAGGATTTGCCCCCTTAATGACCAGGCCCTATTTTGCGATTCGGCACTGCGTTACTTGAATGGACAATTGCGCGGTCCTGGTATTTGACCAGCTGTGCGATTTTTTATTTTTTGCGCTATAAACAAAAAAAGAGCGACAATTTTGAAAAAAAAAAACAATATTTTTCACATTCTGCTATATGACATTCTCAAATAAAGATTTAAAAATCCATTTTTTTAACATTTTAGGCCAATTTGTTTTCTGCTACATATTTTTGGTAAAAAAAAATCACAATAAGCGTATTTTGATTGGTTTGCGCAAAGGTTTTCGCGTCTACTAACTACAGGAAAGATTTATGTCATTTTTAATGTTTTTTTTTTTTTTACTAGTAATGGCGGCGATCTGTATTTTTTTTTTTTTTTTTTTTGCAGGACTGCGACATTGCGGCGGACAGATTGGACCCCTAACTGACATTTTGACACTTTTGGGGGACCAGTGACATTACTACAATAATCAGTGCTAAAAATATGCACTGTTACTGTAATAATGACACTGGCAGGGAAGAGGTTAACAGTATAGGTAATCAAGGGGTTAAATGTGACCCTAGGGGAGTTATTCTAACTGTGGGGGGGGCGTGGCTTCTGAGATGACCATAGAGACATGTTCCTATATAGAAGGATCACATGGGCTCTGTGATCATTTCAGGGAGATTGGCGGTCAGCTGTGTTTACAACAGCCGACCGTCCTTCTCTCTCTGCGGGGAACGATCGCGGGTGTCAGGTAGCAATCAGAGCCCCCTGACACACGTGTCGGCTTATCCTCTGACGATCGGGGGTGGGAGCGCGTCCCCTAGCTCCTCCCAGACGAGTGACGTAGATGTACGTGGTTTTGCCTGTATGAGCCAGCCTGCCGCAGTAAATATACAGGAACTGGTCAGCAACTGGTTAATTCATGAAAATTTTATTTTTTCCCCCAAAAAGTTGCGTTTGAAAAACCGCTGCACAAATACCTTGAGACAGAATAAAAAATTCCAACACCCAGCATTTTATTCTAGAGGGCCTCTGCTATAAATATATATATAATGTTTGGGGGTTGTAGCAGAAGTTGGAGTGAAGTGTCAGAATCGGCCCGGATAGGAAGAGGAGAACAGAAATGTCCGGATAGTTTCCCAGTGCTGCACAACAATCCAGTTGGTGTGAAAGTGTCTCAGCTTGTATGGCAGCGCTCCAATATTCACACTTCTTCCAGAAGGGTTTCATCCATAAACAAAGCGCTCCACAACACTCTTCCCTTGTCCTGTACCTCACACGTGTTGGTGAAGGAACCTCTCCCCAATGCAGAGGAACCCCCCCACATATTAAAGGCCTTTATTTCATGTGGGTGTGACCCCCCTAACTAATGTCCCCGCAGTGATGACCTCCGTTCCTCCCCGCCACTACAACAACCGCCTCCTTTATTCTCTCCTACCCAGAAAACAGAGGGGGGTCATAGCGGAAAACCTTTCTATGGAGACAGCTTAAAGCAATTTCCCGCACATTAGTCGGTGCCTTTAGGGCCGTTCACACCATGACCGCATCTGAATCGCACAGAAATGCGCCATGCGTTCCTCTGCGATTCATCCCGCATGAAAAACACAGATTTGTGATCTGCAGCGAGTGTCATAAGAATTAAACCACACCCCAAACACAGGTCACAAACGCAGTGCGTTTTCCCATAGCTGCCCACACCAGATCACATAATACTTTTGTACCATGCGATTTGGTCGCAGTGCATTTTAGAATGGAGTGCATGCAGTAGTTTTGGCGCAGTGCAGTTGTAGGCCAATCAAAGTGAATGGGTTTGAAATGTCTGGCACAGAGCCGCACAGGAACGCAGAGCTGCGGGGGTGGTGGGAAGCGGCACTCGGTGTACAGACGCCGGCTCCAGGCTGGTGAGCACAGGGGGGTACAGGACAAGGGAAGAGTGTTGTGCAGCACTTTGTTTATGGATTGAAGTCTGAATATTGGAGCATGTTAACCCCTTTTTCACACTGATGCGGTTCCGATGCATTCCAGAACGCACAGATTTGCCTGTCAAGGGAGATAACATGGCTTTCTATGGAGGTCGTTCACAGCTATGCACTCCAAACGCAATGCGATTTCCAAATGAGTGCAGTGCGATGCGGTGCGATTTTTGAGCCCCATAGACATGAATGGAAACAGCAATGAAAATTCTTAGGTATTCGGTTGCAATGCCGTCTCAGTGCGAGATGCACCGATTTGTAACGTCACATAATTGGCTACAACAGAAATCGCAGCTGTTTAAATTTGTGTCAGAATTGCTACAGAATTGCAGGGGAAATGCTCCTGAAATCGCAGATGAAGACGCATAGAAATTGCACCTCATCAGTGTGAACCGGGGCTGATACAAGTTGGAGCACTTTGATGCCAATTGGATTATTCTGCAGAACTTTGATATTATTTGGTCATTATTGTTGATTTATTTTATATTTTTAAGGTGATTGAATGAATTACACAGAGGAGTTTATGAAGAGCGGAGGAACGCTCTGCTGGGGTAATGATTGTATGCATTGCTCTCCTTTCCTGACTCTCATGTGCCACTTGCTGGATAAGAGGTGGCTGGAAGTCCTAATAGTGAACGGCAATCCCAACCTTTAGATTATCGCCGATCCTCACATCTGGCGGCTGCATTACATTTCATGTTGGGCTTTTTTATTTATTTACTGCAGGTGCTTATATATCGCCGTCACTTTACACAGCGCTTTACATATTCTACATTCACATCAGTCCCTGCCCTCAAAGAGCTTACAATCTAATTCACATTCATACAAACACATATTAGGGCCAATTAATACATGAACCATTCAACCTACCAGCATGTCTTTGGAGAGTGGGAGGAAACCGGAGGAAACGCACGCAGGCACAGGGAGAACATGGAAACTCCAGGCAGATAGCGCAGTGGTTGGGATTTGAACCGACAACCCTCGTGCTGCTCGGCGGAAGTGCCGGCTTTTTTCTTCTTTTCACCGGCTGATCCCTCCAGCAACACACTTTATATCCAGCACTGCAAATACAGAAAGGAGGCGCTAATTAACCACTTGCCTACTGGGCACTTCCCCCCCCCCCCCCTTCCTGCCCAGGCCAATTTTCAGATTTCAGTGCTGTCACACTTTGAATAACAATTGCGCAGTCATGCTACACTGTACCCATATGAAATTTTTTTCACACAAATAGAGCTTACTTTTGGTGGTATTTAATCACTGCTGGCTTTTTATTTCTTACAAAAAAATTTGAAAAAAAAAAAATGCTTTCTTATTTTCTGTGAGTAAATTTTGAAAATAAATAAATGTTTCTCCTTCACTGATGTGCGCTGATGAGGCGGCACTGATAGACTGCACTGATGGGCACTGATGAGGTGGCACTTATGGGCACTGATGAGGAGGTACTAATATGCTGCACTGATGGGCACTGATAGGCGGCACTGATGAGCACTGATAGGCGGCACTGAGAGATGGCACTGACGGATGACACTGATGGGCACTGAGAAATGGCACTGATGGGTGGCACTGATGAGCACTAATAGGCGGCACTGAGAGATGGCACGGATGACGGGTGGCACTGGCGGGCACTGACGGGTGGCACTGATGGGCACTGACGGGTGAAACTGATGGGCAGCACTGATGGACACTGATGGGCAGCACCATCAGTGCCCATAGTGCTTCCAGTCAGTGCCCATCACTGCCTAGATGAGCAGGCACTGATAGGCACTGAAACAAACATAAAAAACTGGCGCAACAGGACTCAAAATGAACCTCAATAGCCTCCTAGGAAAATTATAATGGGAAGATGCACGGACCTGGATGTTGTGTGGCAAAGTCCAAAAAGTCCATAAGAAGCACCGGTCTGTGCACTCCAGAAGGCTGCTGACTCTCAAGTGGAGAAGAAACTTGCAATATACTGGAAAATAAGAACAGCGCCACTCTAAGTGCAATAAATTCAGTACTTTATTTGACATCTAATAATGCTGGGTACTCACAAGATAGAGCGATTAAAAAACATGGTGGATGTGTGTAAAAGATCCATTATTCCGGTGCCTGGGTGAGGGGGGGCTGATGTGCTCCAAACAAGTCTGTCCCCTTGTTTGGAGCACATCAGCCCCCCCTCACCCAGGCACCGGAATAATGGATCTTTTACACACATCCACTGTGTTTTTAATCGCTCTATCTTGTGAGTACCCAGCATTATTAGATGTCAAATAAAGTACTGAATTTATTGCACTTAGAGTGGCGCTGTTCTTATTTTCCACTGATAGGCACTGACTGGCAGCACTATGGGCACTGATTGTGGGCACTGATGGCACTGATGCTGGGCAAACTGGCACTTTATTTACATTTTGTGTAATCAGGGCACTGATGATCAGTGCCCTGATTACTTGTTTTATTCTCCCCTGTGAGGAAGAGCCACAGATTGGCTCTCCTCGCCTCACACACTGACAGTATGAGGCGAGGAGAGCCGAATAACGGCACTTCCTCATTTACATGTGACCGCCTGTGATTGGGGGCTGCCGATCACATGGGTAAAGAATCATGTCATTGACTCTTTACCGAGATCGGTATCGCGCCATGTCATGTGACGGCGTCCCAGGATATTAGCTACACCGCTCCGCCGTCATTTGATGGTGGGCGGGCAGCAAGTGGTTAAAGTTCTTTTTAACTTTTTTAACCAGTGCACAAAGCAAGGTCCATAAAGGCATGAATAAGCGAGTTTGGAGTAGAAGAACTTGACTGGTCTGCACAAAGTCCTGACCTCAACCCGATAGTACACCTTTGGGATGAATTAGAGCGCAGACTGCGGGCCAGGCCTTCTGATTCCACATTGATTGCTGACCTCACAAATCAGCTTATGTGCTCCCAAGTTCCAGTGAAGGGAACTCTTAAGGCGATGGCATACCAAGACATTTTGGACAATCTCATGGGCCCAACTTTGTGGGAACAGTTTGGGGATGGCCCCTTCCTATTCCAGCATGACTGCACACCAGTGCACAAAGCAAGGTCCATAAAGACATGGATGAGCTAATTTGGGGTAGAGGAACTTGACTGGCCTGCACAGAGTCCTGACCTCAACCCTATAGAACACCTTTGGGATGAATTGGAGCGGAAACTGCGAGCCAGGCCTTCTTGTCCAACATCAGTACCTGACCTCACAAATGCGCTTCTGGAAGAATGGTCAAACATTCCCATAGACACTCCTAAATCTTAGGGACAACCTTCCCAGAAGAGGTGAAGCTGTTATAGCTGCAGAGGGTGGGCCAACTCAATATTGAACCCTACGGACTGGGATGCCATTAAAGTTCATGTGTGTGTAAAGGCAGACATCCCAATACTTTTTAAAAAACAAACACAAGGGGGCACCGGCCGACTGCATTCTCCTCCACAAAGATTTTATTGTTACAAGGTATAAAATGCTCACAAACAAGGTCTTGGTAGAAGAATATCAAATGGATTTATTGCCATCAGCATCCGAACCAAAGGCTGTATCGTCCTCTGGAGCTTGAAGGCTTCTGTGTTCGTGGCTCCGCCTCTTCCGCAGACCCTCCCCCCCCAATACTTTCTGACAGTATAATGTGTAACATTTTTTATTTATTTTTTTTTTCAATTGCCTTTAACCACTTCCCGACCACCCGCCACCTTTTTACTGTGGCAGGGTGGCTCTCCTGCGCATCCCGACGTAGACCTACAACCGCGATGGCTCCTCGCTGAGAGAAGGACGGTCGGCTGTTGTAAACACAGCTGACCGTTCTTCTCCCTGAAATGATCACAGAGCCCATGTGATCCTTCTATATAGGAACATGTCTCTATGGTCATCTCAGAAGCCACGTTCTAGGCTCACATTTAACCCCTTGATCACCCATAGGGTTAACCCCTTCCCTGCCAGTGTCATTATTACAGTAACAGTGCATATTTTTAGCCCTGATTACTGTAGTAATGTCACT
The DNA here is from genome assembly GCF_965119305.1 of Pelophylax lessonae. NCBI lineage: Eukaryota > Metazoa > Chordata > Amphibia > Anura > Ranidae > Pelophylax > Pelophylax lessonae. The sequence continues at coordinate 191,383,558 of NC_138777.1, read as the reverse complement.
GGTCCCCCCAAAAGTGTCAAAAATGGCAGTTAGGGGTCGAATCTGTCCGCTGCAATGTCGCAGTCCCGAAAAAAAATCGCAGATCGTCGCCATTACTAGTAAAAGAAAAAAAAAATGACATAAATCTTTCCCATAGTTAGTAGACGCAATAACTTTCGTGCAAACCAATCAAAATACGCTTATTGCTATTTTTTTTTTTTTTTTTTTTTTACCAAAAATATGTAGTTGAAAACAAATTGGCCTAAAATGTTAAATTTAGATTTTTATTTATTTATTTATTTTTGAGAATGTCATATAGCAGAATGTGAAAAATATTGTTTTTTTTTTTTTTCAGAATTTTCGCAATTTTTTTGTTTATAGCGCAAAAAATAAAAATCGCACAGGTGATCAAATACCACCAAAAGAAAGCTCTGTTTGTGAGAAAAAAAATAGACATCAATTTTATTCAGGTACAGCATCGTACGACCCCGCAATTGTCCGTTAAGGTAACGCAGTGCCGAATCAAAAAATAGGGCCTGGTCATTAAGGGGGAAAATCCTTCCGGTCTTAAAGTGGTTAATATTACTTTAACCACTTCCCACCCTATAGGTGATTGACGGCAGGAAAGTGGTTGCATTATCCTGACCGGACGTCATATGACGGCAGCAGGATAATGCGCTCGGGCATGCAGAGAGGCAATCGGTGCTGCATGGCATGTCACTCTGACACACCGCATCTCTGATCTCGGTAAAGAGCCTACTGACATAGGCTCTTTACCATGTGACCAGCTGTGTCCAATCACAGCTGGTCACATAGTACACAGGAAGAACCGTTGATCGGCTTTCCTTAGTGCGTGCCTGACAGGCACGAGTATAGGAGAGCCGATCTGCGGCTCTCCTGACAGGGGGGGGGGGGTCTGCACTGGTGATCAGAGCATTGATTACCAGTGCAGATCATTAGGGGGGGGGATGCCACTAGAGCCCGCCAGTGCCCTCCCCATCAGTGCTGCCTGCCAGTGCCCTCCCCAGCAGTGATGCCCACCAGTGCCCATCATTGCCATCTACCAGTGCCCCCCATCAGTGCCACCTATCAGTGCCCATCTATGCCGCCTATCAGTGCCCAGCAGTGCCGCCTATCAGTGCCCACCAATGCTGCATATCAGTGCCACATATCAGTGCAGCATATTCGTGCCAACCCATCAGTGCCTCTCAGTGCAGTCTCATCAGTGCAGGAAAAAACTTATCTATTTACAAAATTGTATAACATAAACAAAAAAAATTTTTTTTTTTTCAAACTTTTCGTTTTTTTTTTATTTGTTTAGCAAAAAAAAAAAAAACCTTGCGGTGATCAAATACCATCAAAAGAAAGCTTTTATTGTGGGGGAAAAAATGACATAAATTTGGTTCGGGTACAGTGTTGCATGACCGCGCAATTGTCATTCAAAATGCAACAGCGCTAAAAGCTGAAAATTGGCCTGGGCAGGAAGGGGGTGAAAGTGCCCGGTATTGAAGTGGTTAACTATGCTCTGTGAGTAGACACTGCTGTGTGACATTTCACAGAACTGCCTTCTGAGGTATAGAGGTGCTGATTATCAGGAGGAGAGGTCAGTACAGGAATCACTGCTTGCAGGCAGCAAGGTACCATGGGAGATGAAGGTCTTAGAAATTGAAAGCAAACAGCAGAGGAGAAGCTGCAGCGCATGCATGGAACCCAGGAAGTTGTGGAAAGCGATGGACAGCATACAGGCAGAACAAGCATCATAAAAGGAGGTTTTTCAAGAAGGCTTATATTGGATTTCAATCATAACAATTGTATAAAATGAAAGTCTTTCCCATGACCATAGATCCCCTTTTAGATCACTCCAGATGTCAGATGCTTAATAATTACAGCTTGCTTTCTTTCAAACGTATTGTAGTGACATTAGCATTATCAGTATGAAGGCGATTATCCCTTTTGTGGCTCCCAATTACCATCCTTTTAAAAGCAATTCTCAATTGTGACCACCAGGTGTCAGCAGCAACATACCAACTAAGCTGACAACCAAGTACAGTAATCGTTAATTTTAATTGTGCAAAAACTGTTGCCGGGAAATCTTCAGTCCAAAGACCAACCAGCAAAGATAGAAATAAGATAAAGAATCCAACAAAACATTGATATAGATCAATGATTATTCAGGTCATATGAAACGATCAGTCTGGAAATGTTTCAATTGTACAATTAAATTCCTACCTTTTCTACAGATGGGGCCTGGACTGGTAAATAGTTAAGTGATCATACATCCCACATTTTCTAAATCGGGAAACAAACATAACTACATTTAGAGGCAGAAGATATGATCTTACTGTATTTCCAAATTATCAATAAAGGGAAAAAATAATTTTCTGTCTTTAGAAATACCAAAGACTTTTGGCATCAGTGATCATATCCTAATAGTAAATGCAAAACCATAAATGGTCATGTTGATGCCATCAACTAAACTTTTCTGTTTCATGAATTATAAAATTATAAAGTGCCCTCCTAGTACCATATATACAGTACCAAGAGTCACTTATGCACCTATACCTGGAATGAGAAGTTTAATATCTATGGCTAGAGACGGCATTGTGGTTGGAAAGGAAAGGTGAGTATGGTGGGGTGGGGTAAGAATTAAAGGAGACTGTAGTAGATTAAGCTCGATACCTAAATTGTCATATACTTTTAGCTTTATGTAGCACTGCCCCCTAAAGGACTGCTGAGAATTACACTTTCTAGATTCCCCTGGGTTACCCTTAGCAACTGATAGCAGATAATTAGCATTGAAAGTCCTTGGCTCAGTCAATAATCAATCCAGGGGATGTTGATTTTTTGTGTTTTTATTTAGAACTGGGATAGGAGAAGGAATGAGTGGGATACTCCAACTATGAACTATGCACAATCTTGAGGACAACTAACTGTGTTGTGCGGCAAGACCGCTGCTTCACCTTGCCACTGAAGTGAAGATAGATAATGTTTTCCCACTTGAATTCCTCTTCAGGGTTCTAACTTGGCACCCCCTTTCTCGACACTTGCTAAGTGCGCTGACACCTGTCCAGTGACTCTCCACTGGAGCAGTCACCTTCCTGGGCAGACCCCTGGCAAGCTTCTTGGTACTCACAGACACTGTTTTTCCCAAGGTTGCTCTGCCTCCAACTCCACTAGTCAGCATCCACTGGACCTCCTGACTCTGCTCCACACTCCTGGCTCACAAGGCCGACCGCCTGTGACCACCATCCACTGCAGCAGAAGGAGAGACAAATGTCACCCTCCTTCTGGGACCTGGCTTCCCGCCCAAAGACACCCTGTCACATGTGCCTTTGTCTTTTATAACCTATCCCAGGATGCACCACCAATTTGTGCCAACCCACTGGAATAGTTACCAAAGTCTGTGTGCCACTGGCTGGGTTTCCTCCACTGTCCAACAGGCACCCCTATTGGATACAGTGAGGACACTCCCTCAAACCAGATGAATCACACATGTACACATGCAACCGGCCTAACAATCAGGCTCCCCTGATAAGCAGATGGAGACACTAGGCTTTACCTACCTAGGAGGGTGCTACATCTACTACACCCAACGTGTAGCACTTACCCCTGGGGGGGGTCACTGAAGATAACCCAGGTCGTCTTTACCCATTCAGAGGCTGTCAGGCCCAGATGCCAATTCCAGAGCACACCCACAAAATGCAAGCTCAGTCTAGGTTTGTCTTTTTGAAGATGTATTGCAATACTTGAACACTGGTGGGTAGAGGGATGAGGGTGCAGGATACTTCAAAACAAAAGTAGGTACAGGAGGACAAATTCTCACGCATGTTCCTCAATAGCAGCCTAAGTAGTAATGGAGATATAGGGGACAGCCAGCTAGTCTTAGACTCTGAGAGTAGTCACAATCCTTGTAGCAACCTCTTCAAAACCCTAAAAGGACCACAGGAGCTCTAGACAAAGGACCCTGTGAGGTCCTTAATGTTGTACCTTCATTAAATGTAACCATATTGCTACACTTAGAGGCAATTCCTTTGTGGAGGCGCCATTTGTGAATGGACATTTTATGGTTACACAACCCATCACATTGCTATAATCTTTTTATATGGACTATACACTGAAAGACTTCTGAATAAATGGTTGTGGAACGAATCGTCTGAGTTTCCATTATTTCTTCTGGGGAAATTCGATTTGATCTAAGAGTGCTTTGGATTCCGGAACGAATTATGCTCGCAATCCAAGGTTTTATTGTATTTCTTGCTCACCATTCTTATACCATATTGAATTTCTATCTCTTATTGTTCAAGATTATTGTCATCCTTCATGATATTAATTTGAGTGCTTTGCTTATTCTTAGTTTTGAATATTCATTGTGTCATATGTGGATACGAGAGGTCAAAGAGGTCCTGAAGAAGCAGACATTGCGGGAATTACGTCAACCCTATTTCAGCATACCTGTGACATTCCATCTGGGATGTCCTTGAGATGTCTTGTTGGTAGTATTTATTGATCCTGTACACATGATATGTAATGTATTTTATGATAGATGGACTAATTACGATTTTATACTTTTTTGTATACAGTAAAAATGTAATGTTTTGAAGTAAGGTGTAGTTAATTTTGGAGGTATATGCAAAGTCCCTAGAAAACGTTTTACACTTTATTATGAATATGCAGGGATGATACCTCCTTTAGTATGTGGATATTGAAAGGGGCCACTATTCATCTTTCTTGATTTCTAGCTGTAACATAATCGACTATTCAGGGGCGGTGTAAGTACACACATACTGTACATGTGTATGTAGCACTACCACTGAAGGAGCCACTGAGAATTTAACAGGTTCTCCCTATGTAGTACAGTGGCCGCCAGTCACACAAGCAACAGTCCATTCACTCCGGTTCCATTAACCACTTCAATACTGGGAACTTTCACCCCCTTCCTGCCTAGGCCAATTTTCAGCTTTCAGCGCTGTCACACTCTGAATGACAATGGTGCGGTCATGCACTGCTTTACCCAAATTCTTTTTTTTTAATCACACAAATAGAGCTTTCTCTTGGTGGTATATAATCACCGCTGGACTTTTATTTTTTGCTATGAAAAAAGGCAGAAAAAGGTGAAATAAAATATATTTTTTTTAGTTTTTGTCAGAAGATTTTGTAAATTATTTTTCTCCACAGATTTGCACTGATGAGGTTGCACTGATGGGCACTGGTGAGGCGGCACTGATGAGATGGCACTGAAGGACACTGAAAGGCAGCACTGACTGGCATCACTGATGGGCACAGATTTACATCACTGATGGGCACTAACTGGCATCACTGTTGGAGCTGCACTGATGATCAGTGCCCTGATTATCTGGGCAGGTCTCCCCTGTGAGCAGATGCCGCTGATCGGTTCTCCTCACTTCATACTCTGTCAGTGTGAGACAAGAAGAGTCGATAATTGTTGTTTCCTTGTTTACATGTGATCAGCTGTGATTGGACACTTCTGATCACATGGGTAAAGAGCCTCATCATCGGCACTTTGCCGAGATCGGGGTTGTGTTGTGTCCCAGGGATACACTGTGCCCGTTGCGTGCCCAACTCCCAGAGCAGAAACCTTCTCAGACGCCATCTCTTGGCAAAGAAATCCAGCTTTCAGTCCAGAGGTGCTTCAGGGGCAAGCAACCGCCTGTAGATCACGGATCCATCCTTGGTAGGAAAAAGACAATCTCCCTAAGGATTCTAGCTATTTATCGCCTCCCAGACCACCTTCTGAGCACTCCTCCCCAGGGATTGGCCAGGGCATTCTAAATATGCAGGCCAGTTTTTTGATTTTCCCACCCTAAGCTCTGGAAGATTCTCCCAGAGGCAGGGGGAAACAAACTCCCAGCCTGTGAAACCACAAGCAGACCAAGGCAGATGTTCATTGCTCCTCTAAACACAGAGCAAGCCAAAAACAAGTTTTCTCTAGCATTCTATATACTAGGAGGGTACTACATGTAAAATACTTCCCACTTACACATACAGTATTTTTGTTTTTGGTTTATTGATTGAAATGGAACATTATTTAACTGATGGTGTGTACAGGCCTATTGGAAGAAATGAGCTGCATTCAGATCTGTAATAAAGAAATGCCTGAACGCCTAACACATGGTGTTTTAGTGCTCTAGTGTCTGTTATCTTGTTCCACAGACACCCATTGACATGTAAAATCACATTGCACTATTGCTTTTATCACAGTAATCAGCAACCCAAAACATTTTAATTTTAATTTTATTGGGAAATGTACAGCACTTAAAAACAGGATTTCTTAAAAAACATAATAAATATAACATTTCTTGCTATAATACATTATACTTGACTTTTTTTTTTATTTTATTTCAAACATTCAGAGAATCAACCTCTTTTAGTGCCACAGAGGTTACACAAATTCTCATATAAAATAATAGACAATTAGCATAGAACGTCTTACCAAATTGTATAAAACCCACTAAGGATTCAACATACAGACCTGTCTGTACATTATTATTTTTTTATTTATATAAATTTTATGTACATTTTTGCCCACCTGCTATCTATCTTTAAGTCGGGGCAAAATACGATTTCATGTTGAACGATCTTCAAGGTACAGGTTTGGCACCATTTTGAAAAAAATACAGTGTTATTATGTTGATAATTTTGCCACATTGATGTAACTGTTGTATTTTTTTAAGTGGACCAGAGTTCCAAACAAAATAAAAAAAATAGCAAATGTCCATCATGTAATTTTTTTTTTTGTCCTGAATAAAGCTGCAGCAGTACCTGCACTGAAGGGCTTATGTCAGTTCCCTGCAGTTGAAGGCAATTGTCTTATCATGGTGTTTGGCACATTAGAAGAGGAGTTGTTGTTGTATAGAAATACATTGGGATTGATTTACTTATGTCTGGCTTTACTTCTAGGCATTGCAGGAAGGCATGGTAAAACACCGGATACCGCAAGGCAAGGGTATAGTGTAGCACATTCTAACTGGCATGCCAACACTCATATGCAGATGATGTCAATGCCTCTGAGCTGCACCCACCACATTGTGATGTGCCGCATTGACAAAATATTGAAAGCATGTTTTTCGGTGTGTTGATAGACCATTCTAAATGTATTCAATACTTACAGCACATGTATTATGAGATCCTCATATGTGATGGGGCTCTGAGGGAGTACACAAACTTGTATTCACTGATCCAGTAATGTACAAAGGGTATTTATGTATACAGCATTTGGCCACTGGATGGCACTGAGGGGGAGATTTACTAAAACTGGTGCAGCTGTGCATGGTAGCCAATCAGCTTCTCCACTCAGCTTGTTCAATTAAGCTTTTGCAAAATTACCTTGAAGCTGATTGGTTTCTATGCAGTGTACCTGATTTTGCACTCTCCAGCTTCAGTAAATAAACCCCTAAATATTATAGGAGATTCCTATATTACACTATTTAGTCAAAAGTATTGGGACACCTGCCTTTACACGCACGTGAATGTTAATGGCATCCCAGTCTTAGTCCGTAGGGTTCAATACTGAGTTGGCCCACCCTTTACAGCTATAACAGCTTTAACTCTTCTGGGAAGGCTGTCCACAAGGTTTAGGAGTGTGACTATGGGAATGTTTGATCATTCTTCAAAAAGGGCATTTCTGAGGTCAGGTACTGATGTTAGACGAGAAGGCGTGGCTGGTAGTCTCCGCTCTAATTCATCCCAAATGTGTTCTATCGGGTTGAGGTAAGGATTCTGTGCAGGCCAGTCAAATTTCTCCACCCTATACTCACTCATCCATGTCTTTATGGACCTTGCTTTGTGCACTGGTCCAAATCCTTTACTGGAGGGGGAGATTATGGTGTGGGGTTGGGCTTGGCCCCTTAGTTGAAGGGAACCCGTAAGGTGTCAGCATATCAAAACATTTTGGGAAATTTCATGCTCCCAACATTGTGGGAACAGTTTGGGGATGGCCCCTTCCTGTTTCAGCATGACTCCGCACCAGTGCACAAAGCAAGGTCCATTAAACTTCATGTGCATGTAAAGGCACATGAAGTCAGTCAACATAGTCCTCTTGATGAAGGAATCCCTCCCGCGGAGCTATTGCGTTCTCCCTGCTGGAGAACACAGTGATTATTGCTAGCAGCTGTAGCATGTTAAAATCCAGCATGCTGGTTGTACCCAAGTCCGTTGATGGATCAGTCTGTCGATAGATCTTTTGAATCTTGGCTGGTCATTTGAACCATCTATGGCCGGCTTTACAGCTGTACTTCAAGGTAGTGGAATTTTTTTTCAAAGAATGGATGATACTCATACAAACATTGGTTACTATTTGCTAAACAGCAATTTTATTAAAGGGACTTTAAATGGGAGCTCCTAGAATATAAACATAACCACATGTAAAAATTCTATTTTATTAGTCACAACTTGTATAAGGTCAACTCATTTTGTAGAAATATTCACTTCATCAGGACCAATGGTGAAAGGGATTATGCAACATCCAAAAAGTTTACAATGGTGGCTGGAGTTAAACTTCATTAATTGTTTGAATACAGTGGAGCAAGAATGGACTCTAGTCCCCTGGTGCCTGGCTCATTGCAGGGAATCAAAGGGGATATAGGCTGACCTGTGAGCAGTAAAATAGGTTGGGTTCATCTAACAGTTTACAATAGTGGTTTCATTACTTACTGCTACCTGGAGGACGAGGGTGGAGAGACTGCTTCTGTAATTTGCACCATCTTATGACAGGACACTCAAGAGGCCTGGGATTTCTCAATTTTCTCAGTTCCATATAAGAGCAACTATTTTGTTTATCAAGCAGTTGTAGTATCTAATGTTTTATGTTAAAGATGAACTACACTGCATTTGAGCACCACAAACCAAAAACACTATTTAATTAATTTTTAATATTCAAAGAAAACTCCCCCATCCATCCATGTCTCCATGCGTTATTTTGTAAAGAAATCACTTTGAAAAGCACCCCCTAGGATTTCTAATCATCTTGAGTAAGGGCAAATTATTCATGCAGCTCAGGCATACAGGCAAGAGGGTCCCCTCCTGACAAGTCCTGGGATATATCACCAAATTTTCCTAGGCCTTAAACCAGTGTTAATTTTGACTTTAAATTTTGATTTAGTTTTAGTCATAGTCTTTTGACTAAAATGCCATTTTAGTTGTATTTTAGTTATCTGAATTGTGTTAGTCATATTTTAGTCAACTAAAATCTAATGGGTTTAGTTCAATTGTAATGCATTATTTAGGCATTTCTCTAGAATTTCTAAACGCATTATATACTCCTGAAGTAAAAATCCAATAACATGAATTTATGGTATTAAGGTTTGAACATGCACTACAGACACCGATTTAGCCGTTGTGATATATAACCAGTGGTAATTTTACGTCAAATTTTGATTAGTTTTAGTCATAGTCTTTTGACTAAAATGCCATTTTACTTTTGGTTGTATTTTAGTCATCTGAATGGTCTTAGTCATATTTCATTCACCTAAAATAGCATTAATTTAGTCAACAAAAATGTTATCTTCAATGAAATGAACACTGGTGTAAACCAGGAAGTAACTGAAGAAATGTAAAAATATATATATATATATATATATATACTTTCCTATCTCTTTAATCTCCAATGGTAGCAGCGTAAGGATTACAAATAGTCAATGTTGATAGATAGGGTGAAGTTTCACTTTAGGTAGAAACCATTATTGTAAAGACTATGGATGCTGTGTAACCTTTTTACCGTCGGTGCTGATGAAGTGAGTTTTTCTATGAAACGCGTTGACCGCAGTTTACTGCTAGTGAAATGGGATATCCATCATGTTTATTCCATATGAGGTCACTACACATACGTTAAATCGCTATTACAACAAGTGTATTAATGCGGCTGTTCTTAACGTGTCTATGTTGATCACTATCCTTATACAAGCTGTTACTAATAAAATATATACTGTATATTTGGCTCATTTGCATTATATTCTAGAAGCTGACTTTTAAAGTCCCTTTACTACGAAGAGCTGTCAAATATTTCCAGCTGTATAGTTTTTTTCTATATTCACCTTTTTATATCTCTGCATGCATAAACAAGCATGGGTGCTAATAAAAATCTAAACAGTCCAATTTTGGAGCAAAGCATAATCACCGTACTTCTAAGAACCATTAAGAAAGTTTTCCCCTATAAGTCATTAACCTGGGCATCAATTAGAGCACTGTGGTGTACAATCCTATACACACAGACCAGCCTGCAGTCATTTTAAAAGAAATGTGCTGTTTGATTTTTCTTACATGGTCACTGGAACTCACCATGGTCTAGAATTGGTGCCAAGTTAAGTAATCAGAGGCTTCAACGTTACATTTTCTGTTGCAACTAAATTGGACCTTAGGTATGTAGGATAACTGGTAGGATTAAATGGAGTTCCATAAATATACTCCTCATTGCCACGCCTCGTAAAATTATAGGAGGACGTAGCCATGTCTGAGGCCTGCCAGGGTTTGGCAGTAGCATTCGCTTTCTTTATTCCTTTGTAAGGAAATTTTAAATAGCCACAATTATTATTTTTACACTCGTGTCCTATTTTTTTACCCTTTCTTCTGAGGCCATGTTAAATCGGTTCTAATTGCCCTCTTCTATGCCAACACACACCGGTTTGCTTAGATGACGTAACAGCAAAAATGGGACTAGACTGCAGTCTTTGGGGAAACAGAAGGTCTCTATATGTACAATTAAAATATGTCCCTAAACAATTGATTTTGGTTTGGATAGATCCTAGAAAGGTTGACGCCTCTCAGTTTTATTTTATTTTTTTTAGGGAGCCTTTTTCCTCACTTCCTTACATTTTATCATTAGCATCGGTCACCTTTATTACCCTATTTACACCTCAGCACCATTAAAGTGAGACTATTCTAACATAACATAGGCTAAACAACTAGGTGAAGATCTAAACAGTCATGGCCAGTCATTACATTGTTTTCTAAAATGTTCCTTAGTTAACCCGTAGAGCACATGTGTAGAACACAAGGCCTGTGGGCTGAATATAGCCCACCAGGTCATTTGATGTGGCCCTCGCACCTCTTCTGCAGCTGTGGCACCCCTTCAGCAGTTGGCAGCAGAGAGAAGGACAGATCTCCTTAGGCAGATCCTGTGCTTCTTCATGCAGCCACAGAGAGGCTTGTCTCTTCTACCCCCCCATCTCAGAAGTCGGCAGCAGAGAGGACAGATCCTACAGATCCTGCTCCTCCCTATCTCTGCCTCCCCTGGTCTAGGCATTTAGCTGACTCCAGCCCTCTTCTGGTCCTCCTCCAGATTTTACACTTTCTGCTTCCTGGCTCAACCCCAGCTTCTTCCAAGAAGCAGCACAGGGAAGAGGGGACTCGTGGGTTCTGATGTAAGGGTGGGTGGGGTGCTCTGAGCATCTAGTCTTACAGATACAACCGGCACTTTAAGGGCAAAAATAATGTTGATGCAACCAGCAATTGAATTTTAAACCCCTGCTCTAGAGGATTCAAAGTTACTAGTCTAAAATAAAATGCAAATCTTGGTTGTATGTCTACTACACATGCATTTGTTGCTGGGTCTAAAAAGCTAGATGGAGCAAAAAGTTTCATTCATTACCCACATCTGGGTCTTCAGAATATTATTATTGATCTGTTTTTTCGCTGCTTGGGGTCCAGTGATAGGATAAAGGTGAATATAACCTGTTTCCCCAGTTGCCTTGACATCTGACCTATTCCTAATCCCTAACATGAGGCTAGCATTTGACCTGACTTTTGCAGTAACACATGGTACAATGTGTTGTCACCAACGCATGCATGGGAATGGGCTCTAAGCCCTAAAAATGATCCTCTAAATACTTACTCTAACCCAACCCCTCAATGTAACCCTAAGTTTTACCCTAGCACTTAAAAATATCCTTGACACTTAAAATTAACCTTAACCTCTTGCAAAGCATCCCTAACCTTTAATCCAGCTCATTAGCCATTGACCCTAACACTAACCCTAGTCTGACCTTTAACAAAAGCTCTGGTGTTAGCTTGACCCGTTAAAAGAACCATATTTACTTAATCAGTTGCCTGAATTATTGTTGCAAAAAGCTACCCGCCCTTTGGAAGTTCTCACAGTGCCAAGACATGGACACTAAAAATAACTCATTCACATTCATAATATTCTTATATTGTATTTGTCTGAATTGCACTGAAAGATCCAAAGAATAAGCAATGTGCATGCATTCTGATCCTAGAATGGCCGACTGCTGTACCATATGTGATTCAGCTATTTCTACAGAATGCAGAGTCTTCCTGTATAGAAAAGAGTGGAGCGGGGCTGCAACCTAGAAGCCAATGTCAGATAGAAGCAGACAAGTGGGCACCAGACCGTCTGCTGCAGAACTGTTGAAACTTGAACCCCTACAAATCGATTAGCAAAACCAGAAAGCTGCAGTTTAAATCTTCCTTTTTATTAAACCACAGGAAAAAAAACACACGGACAAGTTGAAGCATTTCTGTCCAACAGGGCCTTAGTCATCAGTTATGACTAAGGCCCTGTTGAGCAGAAACATGTCAACTTGTCTGTGAGCTTTATTCCTGTGGATGGTTTATGAAAAGGAAAATTTTAATTGCAGCTTTCTGGTGTTACCGATCGATTTGTATGGATTCAAGCTGCTACCTGCAATCTTGCACTCTTTGCTCCATAATGTTGTTGCATTGTGTAATTGCCAACAATGAGGTACGCAAGATATAATCCCAGTGATTAACAAGTATGGTGAGCTGTGGAAACATTGTAAAGAAGGTAACTAAAAATGTGAAACACACATCTCTGGATAAAATTTTACCTTTTAACAATCTCCTAGCAGCAATTTAATATTTTGCATAAACCCCCAGTTTAAGGTACACCTGCATGAGCACATTCTAAAATAGGAAGACAATAAAATGCAAATATCTGTTTGGGCCTGTACACCTTTAAAGGGTCTTCCTTCCCTGATTCACTCTAATGCAACGTCAAGACTTTACTGCATTGTTGAAGATCTTCCTGCCAACTACACATTCCTGCTAGTCGGTCACTATGATCAGTGGCCTTTCTGTCCAATAGGAATGTGTGGGTAACTTTGCCCTATTAGAACATTTCCTAGCAGTATTTAAAGTGGTTGTAAATCCTGGCATATACCCAGTGAAGTGACTGGCTTCAGGTGATACCCAGAAATAAATAAATCCTGCTACATAAGTTGTACCTTTCTCTCTGTATCCATCTCTTCTCTACATCTGTTCAAAGTGCTGAATTCATAAAGCTTGTCTGAGAGTTCAAGAAAAAGGGGACAGGGAGCTAAAATTACACTCTTTACAGCTCAGTGAGGAGAGCTGATTGGAGGGAAGAGACACTCCTCCTCCACAAAGGAACAGAGCGGAGGCTGTCAATCTGCTGAAGATCCCTCCCTGTCACCATTTTTCTCTTGGTGTCAGGAAAACTTGTCAGAATGACTCATGCTGATAGCAGAGAGACGAAGCGACAGACATAAATGACAGTTAGAATGCCTTATAGAGGGATATTTTTTGTTCATATTCCATATATGAGGTTTACAACCACTTTAAGGTGACATAAGTGTTGCAACACATGATGATGATGGTATCTGGCCCTTGAAACTGAAAGGTTGAAGTTTTGGTGGGATTTTCAGCATTACTACTAAACAAACTGTCAGAAAGTGATTTATAGGAAATAAATAGAAAATCACCTTACTTTTCCAGCAGTAAGGTAGAAAGCACCATGGATAGATTATGATCATATTATTACTTTACATTGTCCAGGTCAAATAGCATTGACCAACAGTCTCAATGAAGTAAGCACCAGAGCAGGACCATTGTTCTGATCCAACTTTATAATGATGAGAAACTGTAGTAGAATGCATAAAGCTAGATCCTTTAGTCTAGACTTTGAAGTAACTGAAGATACAATCAATATGAATAACTGAAGGCTACCATTTTTGGTGGATGTTTATAGCTTTGAAAGTCCACCACTGGGGCCATCCTTTTGGTCCACTGATTAAATGGCTCTCTGTGTACCGACTCATAATGGGGTACATTTATGGCTTAAAAAAAAAAAAAAAAAAACATACTTGTAGAATATCATTTACAAGAGTTCAGTTTCTGATAATGTCCATTCCTTAATAAATATGCACACCTATTCAGTGTTAAATGTGCAGCTATTCTTTCCTTTTACATAACATTTCTTTTTCCTACTAGAGGCCTTCCAGTAGTATTCAAGTCTTGAATTGTTGTTGCCGTCATCTTTCTTTTTGTATCAAAGAAATCTCTAAAAAGCAGTTTCTCAATGCCAGTAACAAAATGTAGGTGCATATTTCATCTACGAGAATTAAGCTGTGGTCACATTTTTTCATTGTGTCCAAATATTTCATTAAGGACAGATCCAAAGCTGCAAACGCTGTGTCCCATATAATATGGGACTAAAAATCCCTGTATTTTTAATGAAAGAGCACCAGTTGAGCAGTGTGGGTGGTAATGAAGGACTTCCGGAAAGGACATCAACAAAGATGCGCACATTTAACTTCTTGATATATCGGTTGATGGCCGTTTCTGTTTCATGAAAGCAATTTAATGTTCTTGTTGCTAAAAACAATGTTTGCCACATAAAATGTGGCTGTAAACTCCATGTTGGCAAAAAGGAAGAACTATCAAATTCTCTTTCAGTACACAATGTCCTCTTAGTGTACCTTTTGTGTGGCCATACTAATTCCTATATCTTAGTAAGTGTGCTGTGTAGTACTATGCTTCCCATAACCTCTGTGGTAGCAAACTCCATGGTGGAAGACAAAGGAGTACAAAGGGACACAGTCTATTCATTAACACCATTCTGTATAGACACGAATTAGGCATACAGGTCCTCCTGGCATACTTGTGGTTGGTCAGAATTGATGTTCATCTCCAAATCCAATTTGCAGTATATATGCTGCTGCATATTTTTTATATTATTTAAGGCTGCATACTCAATACGGAAGAATAGTGGAGCACCAAGTGATATAGTCCACATTAGATGGATCTACTGCTGCAACTTTCCATACACCTCCATGAAAAAGTAAGTCATCTTTTTTTCTATCCTGAAGCCACCTTGTGTAATTACTTTGCAGTATAAGTTGAGTTGGTAATATTCATTACCCTGGAATTCAGATATGGCTACACTTCAGTCAATTTAAAATCTGATTATCTGGAAGTTCTCGGTGCTTTCAGATTTCTAGCTGGAGGATCAAACACAGATTGCTGATGATTAACTTCTTTCACTTTATGAATTTGTTTCACAGGATTTTATACAAATTTGACTTCGTTGGGAAGTCAGCCAGTATCACCAAAGTGCTTCTTCCTGGTGCAGGACTTACAGCACTGCTTCCCATAGAATTTGTGGTTGCACACTCCATGCTGGGGCACTAGGGAACACCAGCTGAAATAGTCCAAACAAGATGGATCTTCTGTAAAACAAGACAATGTGCCAAGTTAGTGCAAATAAAGCTATACAAAAAAATCATAAGTTGCTGTCCTTGCTAGAAGGAGAAGAGTGAGGGTGTCCCTCCTCTGAATCATTCAGGGCTCTGTTTACTACTATGCCTGCTCCTCTTCTAGATTTTAGCTCCAACGCTGGATACATGCAATAATCATAGGTGTGAATATAATAAAGAAACTATGCAATATCCCATTAGAAAAGGGCCACCTTAATGGGTGCTTCAACATGGGGATATCGGAACGCTTGAAGCTTTTTTTGTGACCATATATGTCCCTGTAACTGTAAAGAAATTAAGGAGCAGAAAGCATGGCAGTGCATTTTAGGTGCTCGCTTATCTTGGGAAAAATAAAAGCAATCAGAAAATTTTCCTCGTTTATGACCAACTTTAGGGTCTACGTTGATTGGTTTTTGTTTGCTTCAGAACCACATTTTCTCTATACAATTCTGTTAAAAACAATACCAGGTTGAAGCAGGTCAAATGCCATTTTAGGAAGAGGTCAAGTGTAGGTTGAATGCACCTGTCAATTAATTGTGAATTATCTCTAAAATACCTCAAACTCACAATTTCAAATGTAAGCTCATTGACACAGCCCAAAGCCCATCAACACAGGCCCTCAGACTGTCTCACATTTCTAGCCAATCATTTCAGAGGAGCTTCTCATGTTGTAAAGCTCTGTGCAAACTGTTGGCGCTACATAAATCCTGTATAATAATAAATTCTTGACGGGTTCTCTACAATGCCTGTATTAAAAATGGAGGCTTTGGGCATATAGGCCATGCTCTCAGTATATTGTGCATAATAAAGCTGAATGCCAGCGTTTCACAGTGTGCATTAGAAACCAGAACAAGTCAGATAGGGCTAGTTGAATTTCCTGACTGAAAGACATCCAGTATAATTCAGCACTAGGAATGGGCTCGGACATGTTCCCACCTGCCCGATGCCGCCAGGAAGCTGCTACTGCACACGGCTAATCACAGGCAGTGAGACATTTCCCGTCCGCAGCTGCACAGATTGGGAAATGTCTCACTGCCTGTGATTAGCAGTGTGCAGTGTCGGCTTGCTGGCAGGATCGCACAACTGGGATCCCGAACAAGCCCATCTCTATTTAGTACTTTCCTCCCTAAGCTTACTGTCCCTGGCCCAGTCCTTTCATTCATTGAATTTCAGTTCTTTCAATCCTAGATGATCAGCTTCACATAGGAATGTTACCTAAGACAGTCTGCATGCAAATGCAACCTGCCTAGAAACATCCATTTCTCTATCGCTCATTGACAGACGTAGTCCTCGGTGATACAGCACCTTCGGGTTATGTTGCCTCCACAGGAGCAGGACTAGACAGGAAATTAAAAAGCTCTGGCCACACCCTAGGGGCAGTCCCAGAGGGTATATCCTCTCTCTCTCTGCCTCAGCAAATCAGTTATTTTCTGTCTAGTTAGGAGTAAGGACCTAGATACCTTGCTGGGATCTTCGGTCCTGGCAAGATTTTTTTCTTAAAAGATTTTTTAGACAGCTTTTTTTCTCCAGTGTTCCTGTGAGATCTCCAAGCAAGAAAGCTGAACTGGGCGACGGGCTGGATGTTGAGATCCGGTGGTCACCCCAGTTCAGCCTACGAGCGCGTGCAGGCCATAGCTCCGCGCTGGGTCGGCCGCGACAAAGTCCCATTAAGGGACTGACCCCGCGAGTTAAACGTCTCGCTGAAACGCCAAAGACCATGAGTCACGGCGTCCATATCGGTCGACAGCCCTCCCGCCCCGGTGGAGAGGGGTACTGTCAGGAGTTGGTGCCCGCCTGGTTCCGGTATGGTGAGTAGTATGTTCCCCCTTTTCCCCTGACGGGTCTTGTGGTGAAGGCGGGCCCCTCTCTGTATGGTAAGATAGAGTCCCCCTCTATCCTATAACATGACACAGATCCCCCTACTTTGAGTGTGATTTTATGTGCAAAAAGCCAGGAGGCTTGGTTTGGGAGCTAACAATCTAATTGTATACATGTTTAAAAGATTGTAATCAGTGGCATTCTGGAAATCTTACTGTGATAAGAATAAGGTACCTACCAGTCAGAAGCCACGGACATGTAGACTGCCTTCCTAAATCAGATCTCCAGCTATAAGCAGGCCTCCCCAACGGCCATGCGGTCCGCCAGGGCCGGTACCGCCAACCACGCCAAATCCCCATGCAGAGAGAGTGTTGTGTGCCATGCAGCACACCGCTATTCAGTACAGGCCGCCGCCATTTTTTTTGCTGGATCGCACGAGCCGCCATTTTGGCGTAGCCTCGTGTCTCCAGCATGGGGGCGGCCATGTTTGAGGTGATCCAAACACCTCGTGGAGCTAGGGGAGGCGCCGGAAGGCGTGCAGAGGGGCGGAGCCGCCTCCTTTCTTTCTGGGCAGCCAGCCAAAAGACTTCCTGTTTGTCAAGACAGCGCTGTAACCTGTTGCAGTTAAACTCTGAGCATCAAGTGGTGAGCCTGGGGGTCTATCTCTCTCTCTCTCGATCGATAGTGTTACCTGCTAGGGATCCCTAAGGGGCTTTTGTGGCGCTGGGGGTCTGAAAAAAAAAAAAAAGTTTTTTATTTTTGAATTATATTATCCAGGAAGTGACTGGAATTATCATGGACCCTGCCACACATATTCCCCCACCTGTTTCCCTCGAGGGGGACACGGGACCCGCCGGTGCACAGAGTGTAGAGGCATTTACAGCAATTTTGGAGTCTATGGTGGCTCGGGTGGAGGCGGCCTGTCAGGGACGGGGGTCAAGGAAGCGACCCCCGCCTACCCCTATACTATCTGACACCTCTGACTCAGATTCAGAGATGGTCACTGCAGTTGCAGGTCCCTCTGCAAGGGCTGTTACCTCAGGTAAAGCTCCCTCAGACAGTGAGGAGGACGTTTCTTCTCCCGCTATAATTCAGGAAGAAGCATTGGTGGACGCACTAGTTGTGGCAGTGCAGGAAACCTTAAAACTTGAGGTTTTACCGGCAGAGGCAACTGAAACAGAGGTTCCTTTTGGTACTAACAAGCCCATCAAAACGGTGAAGGTTTTTCCTGTACCCAAGTGTTTTGGTAATAAGATTAAAGGAGAATGGGAGCATTCTAAACGTACCTTTACTATTTCCAAGCGTATTGCTAGACGCTATCCGTTTGAGGAATCCATCATTAAGAAATGGACGGTACCACCAGTGGTGGATCCACCTATTTCCAGGCTGAATAAAGCCACGGTTATCCCAGTGGAGGACACTTCGTCCTTTAAGGATCCGGTGGATCGAAAGATGGAAGCAGAGTCCCGCACCATCTTCTCTCTGATAGGGTCAGCATTTAGACCAGTAATTGTTATTGGTCTAGTTTCCCAGACACTTACGGAATGGGCGAGAATGGTACGCCAAGACCTTAGGGGAAAAGATATTCCCCAGGAGACATCTGATTTGATGGAACAGATTATACAAGGGCTACAGTTTATCTGTGACGCAGCCTTGGACACTACTCCCCTATTAGGGCATGCATCTATGTCAGCGGTCATCCTCAGACGTGTGCTGTGGTTAAAATGCTGGTCAGCTGACCTAGGTTCCAAAAAGACTTTGACAAATCTCCCCTTTCAGGGGAATCGTCTATTTGGGGCCAACCTAGATGAAATCATTAAGGATGCCACTGGGGGCAAGAGCACTTTTTTGCCACAGGCTGCTAAAGCTAAGGGACCTCGCAACAAGCGAGGACCTTTCTTTACTGCCCATAAAGGGCGCCCGGCTGGAACAAGCGGGAAAGGCAAGACTCCTCCAGGAGGGTTCAAGAAGGGCTGGTCGGACAAACAGAGGACCAACCCAGCCAAACCCGAAGCAAAGGAGTACACAGCCTGAAGGTGCGCCCCCACCCGGTTTCAGGGTGGGGGGACGTTTTCACCGGTATTCAGGACATTAGATCGAGCATCAACCACTACTACCGGTGCGATTCTTCCCTTCCAACATTTAAGTACTACAGGAAGCGGTAGTTACCGTTCCCTGAATAGATCTTTTCCTTTACCTTTTCCTAAGATTAGTCCCTATGCCTCACAGGAATCGGATCTGGTTGACCAGACAGGCCAAGAAGCCTCTAGTCGGGTGACTTCGGTCCCTGAGGTTCAACCAGAAAAGATCACCCTTCCTGATAACAATCAGGTATCTGATAAATGTGTGGGAACAGAAAACGACCAGACTTTCTCGGATGGTCGGGGCCAGATACCTCTAGGGACGCCTGGTTCAGATCCAATCAGCGCCAGTGGTCCTAGAAATTCTAGGCTGGCCTCGTCAAGCCGGCCTGGCCGACTTGGACATGCTAGTTGCAGACGTTCCGTGAGAACTTCGTCTCAGGGAGTGTCTGTGGTCTCAAGGACCAATTTACCATCGTGCTTTACAGTCGCTGGTTTTAATGGCCTGGCCATTGAGACCCAAGTACTGAAGGACAGAGGTTTGTCTACTTCAGTCATTCCTACCCTTATTAAAGCAAGGAAAGCGACTTCCAGCAAGGTCTATTATCACACATGGAAGACTTATATTGCATGGTGCGAATCTTTAGGATTTCCTCCACGTACCTATTCGGTGACTCGAATATTGGCTTTTTTGCAACAAGGGGTTGAGCAGAAGCTAGCCTTGAGCACCATCAAGGGTCAAGTTTCAGCATTAGCAATCTTCTTTCAGAAACCTTTAGCTACCAAGTCTTTGGTGCGGAATTTCATCCAGGGGGTGCGGCACCTGGCTCCACCAGTCCGCGCGCCCTTACCGCCCTGGGATCTTAATTTGGTTTTGTCGGTTCTACAGAAACCGCCCTTTGAAAACATCAGGGAGATTCCCTTGCTTACTTTATCCCAGAAGGTGGCCTTCTTGGTGGCTATCACTTCTGCTCGCAGGGTGTCAGAACTGGCTGCATTATCATGCCAGTCCCCATACCTAGTGATTCATAGGGATAAGGTAGTACTTCATCCTAAGCCATCTTTTCTTCCTAAGGTGGTTTCAGATTTTCATCTGAATGAAGATATTGTACTACCTTCCTTGTGTCCTCAGCCCAAGCATCATCGGGAACATGCGTTGCATTCCTTAGATGTGGTTCGGGCAATCAGGGTATACCTGAAAGCTACGGAATCATTCCGTAAGACGGATTCACTTTTTGTGATCACGGATGGCCCCAGAAAGGGTTTGCCTGCATCTGCCGCGACCATTGCCAAATGGATTAGACAGACGGTGGTACAGGCTTATTCTATTAAGGGTCAGAGTCCTCCGTTCCCTGTTAGGGCGCACTCCACTCGAGCGCTCAGTACTTCCTGGGCCTTTCGCCATCAGGCGTCAGTGGTCCAGGTATGTAAGGCGGCCACCTGGTCGTCGGTACATACCTTTACAAAATTCTATAAAATTGATGTGACGGCATCGGCGGATGCCTCATTTGGCCGCAAGGTTTTGCAGGCCGCAATTTGAGGAGACCGGTGGTCTACCTCGAGGGTATTTTTCTGTTTGAAAAAAAAAAAAAAAAAAATTTCTCTTTTTTGTTGAGTCTCATCATTAAGGATGAGCATTGTAAACTTCTAGTTGGCACCGGTTGGGCCTTCTAGATTGGGATTTGATTTTCATTTTCCCACCCCTCATTTGTGATACTGCTCTGGGACGTCCCGAAGGTGCTGTATCACCGAGGACTACGTCTGTCAATGAGCGATAGAGAAAAATGGATTTTTGTAAAATCTTACCGTAAAATCCTTTTCTCTTAGCTCATTGACAGACGTAGTCCCCGCCCCTCTGTTTTTTGAGTTGGGTTGGGTTAAAATCTCTAAAGACTGCTTTTTCACATAACTGATTTGCTGAGGCAGAGAGAGAGAGGATATACCCTCTGGGACTGCCCCTAGGGTGTGGCCAGAGCTTTTTAATTTCCTGTCTAGTCCTGCTCCTGTGGAGGCAACATAACCCGAAGGTGCTGTATCACCGAGGACTACGTCTGTCAATGAGCTAAGAGAAAAGGATTTTACGGTAAGATTTTACAAAAATCCATTTTTCTCCAGACTGACACCCACCTATCAATGCCCATTAGGTAATTACTAAGACCTCATCTGGAACTATGTAATGCATTTTGATATTTGCATAACTCCTCTTAAAGAGGTTGTAAACCCGATTTTTATTTTTATTTTTTCACCCTGAAAGAGAAAAACATAATTAGCTAGTATGCATCGCATACTAGCTCATTATGAAATACTTACCTTAGAACGAGCCACCGCCATGCCACCCGCTTACCTCTATGATGGGCGACATGTTCAGTCGCCCGTCTTCTGGGATCGCGGCATCCTGCCATCTGATTGGCCGGAGCCGCGGTGACGTCACTCCTGCGCACGCGTGGGAGCCGACGGTCACGGCACGGGGCTCTGTAGGAACGGCACCAGCGGCCGTTCCTTCAGAGCGCATGCGCCAGTGACGTCACTGGCTGCATGTAAGGTAAATATCTCCTAAACGGTACATGTTTAGGAGATATTTACAGTACCTATATAGGTAAGCCTTATCATAGGCTTACCTATAGGTACAACTTGCAGAGGAGGGTTTACTCCCTCTTTAAGTCCGTTGCATGCAACAAGGCTGAGGGCTCCTGAGAGGAGAACTAAGGCAGGGTGCTGTGATGTTTTTAGGGCATTATGTACAGCACCCTGTTGGCCTCTCCAATCAGCCATGACCTGCCTGCATTGCATGGAGAAGCTCAGAGGCCCACTGAAGAATGTGTGGTATGTAATGAAAAAAGAAAGGTTTTATTTAAACATTTTATAAGCGTGTTGATGGGGGGAGATCAGGAAAGGCAAAATATAAGCATATTTAACTTCAGCTTTAAGTGATAAACATCAGATTTGATACACTATACCTTCAATGGTTCAAAGAATCTCCAAAATTATAACAAGCCTGTGCATCACACGCTGTTGAATACTTACCATGAACTCCTGTAGAAGGGCAGAAGTGCATGTTGCAGGCTTGGGATGTTGGTGGCTTCTGATTAGGTAAACAGCCCACAGCAGGTCTACCTTGATGAAGACACTGGACATTTCTGATCTGAACTCCTCCACCACAGGTCACAGTACACTATATAGAGACAGATGACAAAGATTTCATCTACCACTGACAACAATTCGATTGGCATGATGATGTTGATATTTTTTAAATAATAATTATTAAAATATGAAATTACTAAATTATACGTTTTTAGTTAAAAAAATAAGGGCTATTAAAAAAAAAAAAAAAAAAACATTTTGAAAGAGAAGTATGGCTTTAAAAAAATATATAAATCCCAGCTGTCCCCCGCTGCCTCTAAAGGCTGGTACACACTTGCCGAATATCATCTGGTTCAACAGAAACCATCTGACATTCAGGCCAGTGTGTACAGCAGCCTGTCTGGCTTCTGCCAAATGGCAAGCTGGAAAACCAGCAGCCGATTGTACTCTGAATGGCACTGGCAGCCAATGGCTGCGATGCTGACCAGTGTGTTCTGGCAGGGATTCAGTCCTGTCAGAACACAAAAGCTCAGTGGGTAGATCGCTGTACATAGTAAGTATAGCAAGTTTCTCAAATTGTTTTCACTCAGCTGGCTGGGTAGAGCAAGAAAAAAAAAAAAAGTATACTGTGTACCAGGCTTAAGACTGGGATCTGAGCGATCAAAGACTGCTGATTGCTCAGTTCTTAATCTTCAGCCTGCAGAGAGCTGGAGACTGTCAGTCACCAAATCTCTGCTCCCCCCCCCCCCCCTATCACTCACTTGAATGCCGGGCTGTGGAGGGGGCAGAAGTAGTTGGCTCAGACTCCCATCTTGTAAATAAATTACCTTTCCATTTTAAATTTGCCACCACTAAGAATTTCTAAAATTCTCAAAAAATGTCCCTTTGCAATACGCCAACCTGCAGGTGTACAGGAAGTTTATTGCTTGTCTGATTGGCTCACTGCTTTTCTGGAAAGTCTCCACATAGCTGCAGGTTAAAATACAACTAAATCCTGCTCTACAGGCCTCATGCACACTGGGGGTTTAGATGCCAGTAGCCTCTAAGAAGTCTATGCAAAGCTGGTGACTACTGCGCCTGGCACGGGCTTGAACAGTGCATTGAGCAGTACTTATATTTAGTGCATTATGTGCCCAGGAACAGATGCCCAGAATGCAAGCAGTCAGTGCTCCGGGCATTAGTCCATGGGTGCATACTGCACTAAACATGAGTAAAGCTTGGTCCACCATACTGCCCCGTCCAGCATCAGCAACTGTCAGCCTCTCAGACTTTTACAGGCTATCAGCAGTGGGGCTGGATGGTGCGCCTGTACCTTCCTCCTGCACCCAAACACTGGAGCCTCATGCACTGAGGCTAAATGCCCAGTGTGCATGGGGCCAAAGGAGTTTCCAGTTCGTTCTGATGCTTTAAGTGCTGCTCCTTGGGTAAAAAGACACAATGCAGCATACAACATTAATCAATTGGGGATAACAAAGGTATACTGTAGATCCTCTTTTTTTATCCTTTTTATTCTACTCTGACTTTTCTATGAGGCTGCAGGACAACTGACCCTCTGTCTGGACAGTACTGATTGGCCATGTGCTGATCAAACAGCCTTTTTAGACAATGCAGAGGAATAACCCCTTAGGTTCCACAGGGAATATAAGAAGCATGCTTTACTGTATACACAGGCTGATTTTAAGGTTGTGGGTTTAGTAACACTTTAAATTAGAACTATAGGCAAAATCTTTTTTCTTTTCATTTTGGACAGAGCGAGGGCAGGGTATAACCTCTGTCAGATTTTATTTCACCATCTATGTCCTATTACAGAGATTTCCCTTCACTTCCTTTCCCATAGCTAAACAGGAAGTGGGAGGAAATCACTGAAAATTAAAGGAATTTCTTGGGGACCCCAAGGTCACCAGAACTAGTGTCCCCATTGGAAGATTTCCCCCTTATTACATTTCTGGGGATAACCCAAAAATTGTGATTTCCTTTTACTTCCACTCTCAGTGATAAACAGGACGAGGGTGAATCTCTTTAACGGGGACACAGACAGCAATAAAAACTAACAAGCCTTCTAATCTCTATACACTATCTAAAGCTAAAAGAAAAAAAAAGTTGCCCGTTGCCCTTAGTTATACTTTAATCTTTGACAAAAAAACCTAGAAGCTGACTGGTTGCTACGCACTGCTACACCAGATTCTGTATGCACCAGTTTTAGTAAATCTACCCCATCATTATTCTGTATCTACAAAATAAATTATACGGTGGAACCTAGTACTTGATTTCTTGATGACTTTTGTATACCTCAGTATGGTAATATATGAAGCTTCCTCCTAATACCCCAAGTACAAATGAAGTAAGAACCATATGGTTGGAGGTAAGACTTTGCACGTAGCGTGTTACTCTGAATATTTACCGGTTGCCACGGAGATGCATGCCACCCATTATAAACAGTGTATGGTGTTTGTACAGGGCATGGTTTGTTATTGCATGGCTGTTCCAGAGGTACTGTGATTTTTCGGACACTTCGACACCTTCTTTGTGGAACAGTCACAATTTTGCCATAATTGTCCTTCTCGCCACATTTAAGTTCGCGCTTCCTCACACCAGGGCCACAGGTTGTTGAACACTGCACAAAGGAAAACAACATAACAAATACATATATGTGTGCCTTTCAATTATAATTTTAACCTCCCTGGCGGTATGATTATGTCAGGAATTCTGTACCAAAAGCGGTACAATTTTTTTCATGGAAATTTGGCGTTCTGTATTATAGGCCTACAATTCTTAGTAATTACTGACATAAACCTGACCAAAACAAGACTCTAGTAGACATACCAGATGTGATAAATTTGAAACACAAACGCTTGAATTATAATCTAATCAACAATATAATTTTATTATATAATATATATATATAATAAAACGAAATTATTGATTTGATTATAATTCATGCGTTATATGTGTGTGTGTGTGTATATATATATATATATATGTATATATATGTATATATATATATAGGTGTGTATGTATATATATATATATATATATATATATATATATATATGTGTGTGTGTTTGTGTTTGGTGCAATGTTTGAATTTCCCTCCCAGTTCCGCTCCCATGCAGCATTGCTGCTGCAGGGAACGGAACTAGGAAGTCATCACACCGACGGACGAGCGGCGGGGATCTCGGCTGGCGGTCACAGCAATGAGAGATCATCACTGGATCGCCAGGAGAAGGTAAGAGACACCGCTGGTGCTCTGCACATCTACACCGAGCGTGACTCGGGGATACCGATCCTAGCCTAAAAAATCCACCCGAGTCACGCTCGGGGATACCGCCAGGGAGGTTAACATGTTAAAGTTCTCAAAACAAAAATAAAAGTAAGCCAATTTTAGTGTAAAGGCTAACTTTACCAAAGCGGGATGACATACTCTTTTTATATATTTCTTAGGAATTCTAGTGGCACAACATTGTAAATAGTATCTGTAATAGTGTCACTACCCACTGTGACAGTATGAGGCCCTGCCGCTGTGGAAATGTCGGAGAAACTTACACAGAATTGGCATTAATTGGCATTTTTTTCCTTTATTTTACATATAAAACCCAGACCAAAAAATATAAAAATACAAAACAACAGTATTAGTGCAAACAAGTACCAGGGGGGAGCACCCCAAGGTAATGTATAGTAGTTCAACAATAAGCAAAACATAAATTACATTTAGAAAAATTTAAAAAATTAAGGCTTAATGCGAGGTTCCAGATTGAGCAGAGAAAGCTATGTTTTTGGCTCTTTGGATTGGAGCCTGGAGCTTGAAGGTTCCAAAGTGTCTTGGGTGGGACAGAACCTTCAATCCTGTGTCCAGATTTTACTGGATTCCGGCAGTCTGTGTGCGAACACCAGTTACCAGGGTCATTATATACTCAAGCTTGAGAAAAGCCCAGGGCTCCCAGTTTGGAGACAGCTACCCAGGCATCAGAGGGGCCCCAGTCAGGACACAGGAGGTCTCAACCAGGGGTCAAATGTGCCCCACCCAAAAGTCAGGAAACAGGAGGTCTCATCCCAGGAGTCAGGTGGGCTCCTATTAGGTACAATTAGAAGAAGGCAACCGCACACCAACTTGAGAGTGATAGTAAATGATAAAAACCTTTTATTGAAAATCCATAAAATCCAAAACGACAAACCAGGGACAAGAGGGCAAAAAACAGTTGACGCGTTTCACGAAACTATGTTCGCTTAGTCATAACCGTCACACAGCTATCGGGACTACGGACCTAACCTGCACCCTTCTGATTGTGAGGACATTTCAACACCAGAGCGGTCTCTGTGCTCTCATATCTATTTGGCTCCTATTAGGTGTCAGGAGATCCCCTGCCCAGAGGCCTGGAGTGGGCCGTGCAACTAAAGGCTAAGTAAGCCAAATGAAACAGAAGAGCTGGGCAATACAGTCAGTGTGACTAATAAGAAGAGCAGTGGTGCTGCTGACACGGGAGCCAGGGGACTCAGCATTTTCAGTTGACTTTTCATGTTTATGTTGAAGAACCCCTGCGTGGGCAGCTGATGTTTATGTGTACTTTCAGTTTTGTTCAATAAAAGTGAGCTGCCATACCTTAAAATACAGTTTGGACTGGCGCAACTCATTGGAAAAAAGCATCGACCACATGAGTATAATCACCATAACACCAATTTTGGATTCTTCATAATGCTGAAGTATAAGAAGTGTGCCTATTCATTTAGAGGTGCAAAGGTTTATTTATAAGCTATAAACTTGTTTCTTCTACATTTTTCTTACTCTGCACCACCAACACCACAGCGTTGTCCCTGCAAATAGTACTACCTCCCTGGATCACCAAGGTAACAGCATAGATCTACCTAACATCCTTGTACCTCCAGCCATGGCTTCACAACACGAAGGAGGTGTCAGGGAAGGCTGTGCCATAGTACAGATGGAGCTCCGAGGCCAATACATATGTGCATTTGCCAACCAGGGACTGGCCAAGCTGCTGTGCACAATCGTGAACGCGCATTCCTAGGCACGCACCTGTCACCAGTACTGGCGTCAAACAGCCTATTTAAACAGGGCCTCTGCACTGACTAATTGCTGTTTTGTCTACAGCATTCTGTGTATGTTCCTCATTCTTGTGTATGACCTCTGATCTTGACTGGCTTGCTTCTGACTATCCTTGTCTGCTACCTTCCCTGATCTCAGTTTATTCCCAGATTCTGTCTCTGCCTTCTGCTCTTACCTGTACTGTGCACTGTTGCCAACATTGGCCTGTGACCCGACTATTCTCCTGTTTGCCGTCCATGCCTGATCTGCCTGCCAGTTACTGACCCAGCTTGTCTGACCCTGTCCAGCTCTTCCAGCCTGCTACACATCCATCAGTACAGCACATCAGCTTCTGGGTTTTGCTTCCTGGTGCACATCTACCACCCGTCTGCTTCCAGCACTCTCTGCAGTTACATCTGCTTGCTGTCAGCTGTTCTGTCTTATGGCATCTTCCAGCAAAGTTCGGCTACCACTTCGCAGACTACTGGACTAATAATAGCCACTCTTACCTTGCTGTGCTGTCAGGGTTA
The DNA here is from genome assembly GCF_965119305.1 of Pelophylax lessonae. Taxonomy (NCBI): domain Eukaryota; kingdom Metazoa; phylum Chordata; class Amphibia; order Anura; family Ranidae; genus Pelophylax; species Pelophylax lessonae. The sequence continues at coordinate 191,355,546 of NC_138777.1, read as the reverse complement.
CTGTTCCACTATCAGTGACCCCTGAGCCAGAGCTGTACGAGAGGTCTTCCTCCACATGTCAGGCTCTCAAGCCAGGTAGGTCACTGTCTCTATCCCTGAGCGGTAAAGTGTCCTTGGAAATATTCCATTTCATTCTCAACCTAGCAGTTCTTCTGCAAATACCACTGCTACTCAATTACACCTTGCAAGTTCAATAGTGGAGATACCCTTGCAAATAATCCCTCTCTATTCTAGTTTGGCTCTCCCAGGGCCACTCCATGATATAATCTCTAGAGTTAAGCTACAGCTGAAATTTTAATCTCATACTAGCAGTATTGGCATTCACCTTATTAGGCTAGCGCCTAATTGTAGCTCAATCATGGCACTAAAATTACTTATAAATAGTTGTCAGGAGTAGAGAGTAGCTACCTAAATTGCATGCAGTAGCATCTTGGAGCATCGCTCATGATTGAAGAACTGTTCGATCATGGGAGACCAATCGCTACTACTACTGCTTGTGAAGTTTACTTCACATGAAGCCATTTTCCCCCTCTGTTTAGCTATCAATCGCTACTCCTAACAATTATATATTAGCAATTGTAGCAGCAAGAATAAAAATGTAATGTGTAGCTCCAGCCTAATTGGATGACTAACTGCAAATCATTAAAATCTCTCAGTAGCAAGAGCTTAAAATTGCTTGTGTGACTTTTCCCTTATGGGACTTTCACTTCAAGCAGAAGAAAGGAACTACCTGATGGGCTTGTTCAGAAAGGCTGTGCGGAGCAATGATATAGTAACCCATAGCACTAAAAAACCGAATCGTTTGACTGACGTTTAAACCAGCAAACTGAAATATGGTTGGCTGCTATTTAAACATATCTATACATTTGTGCACTAAAATTATAATTTTGGATCCATTAATATTTAAAAATATATAGTTTTAACCACCACAAATATTGCTACAGGTGCAGCTTGGTGGCTGAGTTAGCCCCTGACTTTGTCTATAGCTTGAAATTTACAGTAGTAAGGTCTCCCTACCATAGTTCCCAAATCTATTCCACCTGAGATTCTGGCTAATTGTGGCAAGATCTCCTGATGCATTCTCTATATCATACAATAAATATCCAAACCAGACAGAGGGACTTCACTATAATGGCCTTAACAAACACCAAAACTCAAGAGCAGGGATCTCACCAATAGAGTCTCTGAGAGATAAAGGAAATGGTAGGCTGGTTCAAATGTCTATTTTGGATACACTGACCCTTTAAAATTAAGGTAATTCCCTTATGCAGTAAATTTAATTAAAAAACAACAAATCAAAGCACATTTTCAGTCGTTATTTAGATGTGAAGGTTACCTCAGTCCATGCAGATATCACCCACTGCAGTTTGTCATTTTTCTGGCAGCGGGCGAGCATGCAGCTCTCAGTGGACTCTGGCTTGGAGCTGGCTGGACACAGGTCTGCTGGAAGGATTTTATACTTCTCCGAGTTGACACTTCTGCAATAAACCTCTCGTTTCTTAATTCCCTTACCGCAGGATCGGGAGCACTAGACCAGACAAGGAATGCAAGCTGTCAAAGCTCATGTAGAATGCTTATATCAACATGACATGTATAGTGCTCACTTACATGTATACATATACCAGAAGAGCTTGCGCTTAGTCCTTTGGGCTAGTAATGGGCGAAGGCTGCAATTTTTTTTGGATTAATATTTCTTCTCATTTTGCCTCTCAATCTACAAATTAGACATTTTGGCTGATACATCTGTACTGATTTAGTGACAGACATAAGATCTGGCTTGTTACAAGACCAAAGGGACCAGCAATTTTGTTGTCATGTGTATAATATGAATTTAATGGGGTCTATTGTTCAACTGTAATAGGCTGCTGTAGAAATTGTAACTTACAGTATGCTAAGGGAGAACTTTACAGATACACATAAAAATATTTGTTTTTTTTTTAAGTGGAATTCCAGACAAAAAGTGTTCTTTGCTTGTTTAGAGAAGGGTTAGAAAAGTGGTAGTCAATGTTCTTGATACAGAGGCCTCAAGTGTAACCCTTGACATTACCAAAGCCCACACATAATATTCAGTGAATGCAATGCTAAAGAAAATTGCCAGGCTGATTATGGTGGCTCTGAGGAAGAGGCTTATGCCTCGAAACGCGTCCCGTCATCCTAATGAGACTATGGACATCTGTATGGACTACTTCTGATACTCAAGTGCATGAGTTTGATGTGATTGATTTTCACCTACGTTTGTGAGTAGCCATTTTTTGTTTCAATTAATAAAGCCTATATTGAGGATAATGTGCTAGGTCGGTGCGCCCTTTTCTTGTCTTTTTGATTATATGCTACAAGAGATGGTCTGAGACTGTGAACATGCTATTGGAGTTGTTAGAGACTGGATACATGGTTTAGATTTAGAAGACAGTTGTAGACCGGAAACACATTACATAATAATGTTAGAGATCAATGCTATTAAAGCCCCTTTGCAAGCCTATGATGCCTTTTTGTGCTTTCTACAGCCCACTTACAAAATGCCTAGTGTTACCATAAGATCCATCATAAAAAATCAGAGTATAAGAAAATTAAAAAAGATAAGGGAATGGACAGTACAACAAGTAAGATCATGTAATAGGCCACTTTTAAACACATACCGATCGGGTCCGCCTGTCAGTTTTTCAGCCTACAACCTACTTTTTTCTCTATGGAGTGGCGGATGTCAGCAGACATGTGTCCACTGACACCTGCCGACATCCAATCTGATCCGGTCTAAAAACAGACAGATGGGACAGTGGATTAGATGACAGTTGGATGAAAACAGACAGGCAGTCCGTTTCCATCTGACCGCCCATAGAGAACACCGGGCTGTGTCTGTGTCCGCTCTGCATAGTGGAGCGGACACGGACCTGTCATCCACCTACTCAGTGGGGATCACTGGAGAGATCCCCTGCTGAGCAGGCGGATCTGCTGCCAGCGTCCGCCCCATGTGAAAGGGGCCATAAAAATAAACCAAACCATGCAACTACTTAAACCCAATCCAATTAATATTTCTATCACTGGTCTGAGTAGGCACGTAGGTAAGGAAAACAGACTACTGTCTGCAGGGGCTCAAGGGGCTGCACTATCAGTGCCAAAAGGCCGCAGGTTGGGCACTAGGTTGTAATTCTGTCTCAGTAGGTCTGTATTTGTATTTTACTGAGACAGAAGTAACCCACTCTTCAATATGTATATCCACTACCCCAGTTAACATGGAATGTATGATTTTAAATGTCCAAAAGTGATTTACAGGTCACAAACAGCAAAAAGACATGTTGCCATTTTCAGGGCAGTCCTCTCTAAAATATCCAGTTGTATATACATATATAATATACAGTACATATTTAAAGTGGAATTCACTCCCTCAGTCAACATTGACTATTTTAATCCTTCTGTTGCTAACAATATTAAACATTTTTTTTACATTTCTTCAGTTACTTTCTGGTTTTCATGCCTAAGAAAATTATGTCATACATCCTAGGAGTCTTCAGGAGGCAAGGAGGAGTTTTCACTACTAAGCACATTCTCCAGTCTGCATGCCTAAACTAAGGGCAGATGGATTCCAGGAAGTAAATGCTACATTAATCTGCCCTCACTTAAGATGGCCACTGACAGAAATGCTCTGGGTGGTTTTCAAAGTGATTTCTTAGCTAAATAAAGCATGGAGACATGGATGGGTGAGTGAGATTGCTTTGGATGATTAAAATGAATGAATTTGTGTTTTTGATATGTGGTGCTCAGATGCAGTGTAGTTCTGCTTTAATAAAACTGTACTTTTTTTTTTATGGAGATCAGAAGTACATATGTTTCTTCTGCATGTTACTATTGCTCTACCACTGATGAAGCAGCTGTCCTCAAACACCTACTCAGCCATAGATAGGGGAAAGTATACCCCATGAGGGAGGTAGTGGGATACTAGCCCACACATTGCATCATAAAAGAGGGACGATGAGGGAACACCAAGCCTGAAAATGGATAGGTTATACTCCTTCATTTAAAGAAAGAAAAAAACAGCATTTAGAACAGTCTAGTAGTGTTATCGCCGCTCTTTTATGAATTTTTAGATTTACTTTATGTTGAACATTTATTCTAGATTTTGTTTGCAGAATGCTTCTTCCACTTCCCCAAAAATAATGTGTGAGCTTTTGACCCTGCCTTTGTATAAAAACTAAATCCAAAAGTCAAAAAGATTGACTTGTTTCATGGGCGTTGCATTCTTTATAGCTTTGTTGGGTATCTTGTTTGTTTTGAATACAAGATAATAATTACATTGTAAAAGAGTTCCGATATAGTGACAAAGCCAGCCTGCAATGCAGAAGGCCGATTAATACCTGGGACCAGGGCCCTGTGCTCCATTCTGCTGGGCAGTCCTGGACATGGCACTTCTGGAGTTGAATGGGAGTGCTTACTGGACAGTGTGAATGCCCCACCAGCTCTTCGCCTTGTGTTGTCCTCTGTACACACAGCACTGACCGAGTCTGTTCACCTCCACCGCAAGACACGCTGCATGCACTCCAATCACTGGCTATCCAGCTGTTGGCAGAAAACAATCTTTATAGCATATGACACCTTACATGATAGAAGGCCCTAATAATGAGCATATTCACACATTTACAGCCTTTATCAACAAGAGCAATGATCCTTAGCAATCAGATTTGAAGGACAAGTCCATTCAGGATACAAATCACCAATAAAGTTCAATTGATGTCACAGAAATAGATTTTCAGCCAGATAGACGTTGCACCAGCAGCCCCTATTTTCATCCACTTTCCCATTAAAGTGGGAGTAAACTCCCATATTTGATTTGTACCTATAGGTAAACCTATAGTAAGGCTTACCTATAGGTACAGTAAGTATCTTCTAAATGTGCTGTTCCTTCAGAGTCCTGTAAACGGCGGGTCCCACGCGGATGCGCGGGAGTGTTGTTATCGCTCTCCAGCCACTCACACAGCCTGAGTCCGCAAACTGGGAAGGAAGAATTGGTGAAGATGAAAGCGCCTTCAGCTGTGACAGCACCCCGCTGGAGGGCTTTGTTTTAAAGTAAAGCCTCGTACACACGCAACGATTGTTGGCCAACCGATCGGCCGTCTTTTGTCCAGTGTTGTTGTGTTGGTTGAATTGTGCTCTAGACTGCACATGAATTTTATCGGCCAACAAAAACCAACTTCAGAAGTGATGTCATGTGATGGTTAGCTTTCCGTGTGTTTTTTCTTCTCTGAGCATGCCCAGTCTTGCTCATCACATTTTTGTCTGCCGAAATCTGTACTGACTGACGAACAATCGGCCGTTCTGTTGACGGCCAACAAAAATTTTATAGCATGCACACCAGATTTTGTTCGGCCGAAAAGTCGCAGTCGGTTGTCGGAAGCATCATACTAACAAGCCGACAATCGGCCGATCGGGCGTTGGCCGAAAATTCACGGCCAACAATCGTTGCATGTGTACGAGGCTTAAGTTTCACATAATGTGGTAATATGCAATGCATACTTCCACATTATAGCATTGCCTTGCAGGATTTAAAAAAAAAAAAAGCAGTTGTACAGGGTGTCTAAATATGACCATGCAGTCTAATAGACACCAGTAGGCTTTCAGTAGTTCCCACAGATATTGCTAGAGAAGCCTTCTCCTTTTTTCTGCAGTACAATACATTGTAAGGATGCTTGCGCTGAGGGGTGTGGCTGTTACTCAGCTCTGCCAGCACAGACCACTGTAGACTAAGGCAGGAACGACTGGAGAAAATAATTTTGTAAAGCATTTCTATGCAATAAAACAGTCATTAAATCACAACATGTTGGGGTACAGGACTATAAAGAAAAAGAGGATTAGAGACTTAAATTGAGCTTCCAATTACAGAATATGACTTGTGTACATGTAATGTGTCTCAATCTGACAATGAGCTGTAGTAGTAACTATTGAAAAGGTCTTGACCACATCTGAAAGCAAAATGTAAGGAGGAAGAATAAAGAGATACGTGGATTTATAATCTGTCTAATTGCTACTAGGCTGTTGGGATGCCACAGGTGAAGGATAATATTGTCTGAGGCTTCATTTCCTACTACAGGCCCAACAATTTATGGAACTTTTCATTTTTTATTTCTCTTTTCATCACTTCATGGTAGGGCTGATATGTAAATCCACAAAGAAAGATTGTCTGAGAGTCACAGGCACCACATCCCTTACAATGACTTCAAAACATGTATAGAGCATGAGGACAGGATTTTAAAGGTGCCAACACATGTTTTTACAAAAATTCCTAAATTTTATCATAAACATTTAAAAGAAGAGAAATTTCATATAAAACCATCATAGAACATCCATGCGGTGCACAAAGCAAGGTCCATAAAAACATGGATGAGTGAGTTTGGGGTGGAGGAACTTGACTGACCTCAACCCGATAGAACACCTTTGGGATTATTCAGAGCACAGACTGTGAGCCAGGCCTTCTCCTTCACATCAAAGCCTGACCTCACTAATGCGCTTCTGGAAGAATGGTCAAACATTCCCATAGACACACTCCTAAACCTTGAGGAGAGCCTTCCCAGAAGAGTTGAAGCTGTTATAGCTGCAAAGGGTGGGCCAACTCAATATTGAACCCTACGAGCTAAGACTGGGATGCCATCAAAGTTCATGTGCGTGTAAAGGCAGGCGTCCCAATACTTTTGGTACTATAGTGTATTTCTTAATTGGTAAACTAAAAGTTTTATTTTCCAGGTGGGTGCCTCCTCAGTAGAACAAAGCTAACCACCATTGTCCTGTATAATACCAGTCGAAATTTTGAAAGGAAAGCTTTTCTGAAACTGGGACAAGCTAAAACCTGGGCAGTACTTGAACAGTCAGTAGACTGGGGTGGAGAGAGGACACCACAATGGGGGTTATTTACCAAAACTGGAGAGTGCAAACTGGTGCAGCTCTACATAGAAACCAATCAGCTTCCAGGTTTTATTGCCAAAACTTATTTGAACAAGCTTAAGTTAGAAGCTGATTGGCTACTATGCACAGCTGCACCAGATTCTGAATGTACCAGTTTGAGTAGCTCTCCCCATGTATTCCTTACAGGGAATGTGGAATAATTTACCTGGCTGTGCTGTGTTACAAGGCTGTCCAAATCTCATGGCTGGATGGACAGAAATTCAAATTCTGTGGCAGGTAAAATTGGTCCTTTATGTATTTTATCTGTGTATTTAGCTATTTGCTTGGAGTTCAGCCTTAAATAAGAATGGGCTGCAAGACTAAATGTTAACACTAACAGTGATAAAGTATAAGGCAGTTTAGGTTAATGAGATTCTTTATGAAAGTGTTACTAAACCCAGGATCCTGCATTCACTGTAGCTGGTCTCCCACAGAACATGGAAATGCAATAGTTTTAGTAAATAGAAACTGCTAAATACATTTTCTCATCAGTAGTATATAGCAGTCTTGTGACTTCTATCAGTGTCTGACCGAGCACTGGTTAAAGCTTGTAGGAGGAGTTTTCATTCTCCTGACTGTCCTATGAGGCTGCATGACCCCTGACTTTGTCTGGACAGTGCTGATTGGCCATGTGCTGATCACATGCACCCTCCCAAAAAAAAGAAGAAAAACTCCTCTATAGCAATACACACCAAACTGAGCATGTGTAGAGTGCCTCGAAGGCTCTGTTCTATCAGCAGATGGATTCAGGACAGTAAAAGAGGAGAGAAGACAGGATCAAACAGCCTTTTTAAACAATGCAGAGGATTAACCCCTTAGGTTCCACAGTGAGTATAACAAGCATACTTTACTGCATATACACACTGGTTTTACTGTTGTGGGTTTAGTAACACTTTAACCACTTGCTGACCGTATACTGTATATATACGGTGGCAAGGTGGCTCTCCTGTACAGAATCAGGTACCTGTATGTGATTCTGCACTTCCGGGTCTGGAGTGTTATGCACGCTGCCAGTGACCTGCTTCTGCTGTGATTAGACAAAGCGGGAGCCAATCAGCAGGTTAAGCGGACCCGATGTAAACAAGGCAGATCGCCGTTCTGTGAGACGGGCAGGTAGTGATCCTGTGTTTCTGCTAAGCAGGAACACAGATCTCTGCCTTCCCACAGTACAAGCACATCCCCCACAGTTAGTAATCACTCCCTAGGAATAAATTTAACCCTCTGATCTTTCCTGATGTTAACCCCTTTCCTGTCAGTGTCATTAGTACAGGTGCATATTTTTAGCACTGATCACTGTATTAGTGTCACTAGTCTCCAAAAACGTGTCCACCGCAATGTCGCAGTCCCACTATAAGTTGCTGATCGCCACCATTACTAGTAAAAAAAAAAAAAAAATTAAATAATTAAAAAAAATTAAATAAATAAAAATGGATTTTCATTTAACGGTCTATATCTGCAGATCTGCTCACTGTGGTTGTCACAAAAGGTGACCTTTGCTTATGAACTTTTACATGATACCTTCAGTTTTACTTGCCAAATAATGTGACAGATTTACTTTAAACCTCATATGTAGTCATTTGGGACCAAACATTAAATCTGGTCATTCAAGTCATTGCCTTCATTGGTAGACTGAGGATATGATTCAGTGTGAGAAGTGAAACATTTGGAGATACTTACTAGGCTGGACAAGGTTGGGTATTGCATGGTTTTTGCTCAGGGGAAGGCTTGTTCAATGAACTACACAAGCTGGAGTTTACTTGAATCTGAAGGTCTTGAAGGCATACAAACTTCACAGTCATAAAACCTAATGGAGAAATCAAAAGACTGTTCAAAAGGTCTAATAAAAAATAAAAATATACAATACACATTCATTAGTAAACATAACACAGGCCTGTTATGACATCTTGAATAGCTAAGGAATGTTTAAAGCCCAACAGCAGCCAAGCTTTTTATTTAATTCTAAACAGAATTGGAAAGAGTTAAAATCTCTGCCCGACTTTCACTGCCACATGTGTCCCTATTGGGTAAATTATCCCTCACTTCCTGTCAGGACCAGAAATGATAGCAAATCCTTCCATGTATTTGAGGAAAGCTTAAAGCAAAGCTTCACCCAAAAGGGGAAGCTCCACTTATCTACCCCCCCCCCTCCTCCGGTGCCACATTTGGCACCTTTCGAGGGGGGGGGGGGAACGGTTACCTGGCCATTCACTAACCGCAGCACGCTTTGCCCATGCGCAGTAGGTAACCTGTGAAGCCGCAAGGCTTCACTACCATTTTCCCTTACAGGCAATGGTGGCGGCAGCATCGGAGGGCCGATGAAAACATCGACTGCGGTGCCGACATCGCTGGATTCCAGGACAGGTAAGTGCCCTAATATTAAAAGTATGCAGCTAGAGTATTTGTAAAGCAGTTGTAAAGTCAGAAGGTTTTTTATCCTAATGCATTCTATGCATTAAGATAAAAAGCCTTCTGTGTGTAGCAGACCCAGCACTCCTCAATACTTACCTGAGCCCCCTCCCTATCCAGCAATGTCCACAAGTCCCTCGGACATCAAGGATTGGCACCATTGGTTCCCCCTGCTGTCAATCAAAGTCAGTTAGCCATTTAGGAGAGGGGAATGGCTGCTCTGTGTCTGGATGAACACACAGAGCTGCAGCTCGGCTCGGGTGCCACTATAGCAAGCTGCTTGCTGTGGGGGCACATGACAGGAGGGAGGGGCCAGGAGCAGCAACCAGGGACCCGATAAGAGGAGGATGCGGGCCACTCTGTGCAAAACCAACTGCAGGGAGCTGGTAAGTATAACATGTTTGTTATTTAAAAAAAATAAACAAACAACTAAACTTTACAATCACTTTAATTTTTTTATGGGGGGGCTGGACCTCCTCTTTAACATTTCTGAAAATGGTTTTATTGCTGTCCTTGCCCTACTAGCCCGGTTAAAACCTAACATTGTATGACTCTCACAAAGGGCAGTGGGTAAGAGATATCTCCCCAAACAGAGATACAAACCTGGCAGAAATTATATTCTCCTCTTAGTCCAAAATTTAAAAAAACTGGATGGAGTTTGACTTTACCATTAGTTCCTTTATAATCAAGGGTGTAACTAAAGCCAGGGTCGGGAGGACCGAGACACAGAGAGAGGAGTATGGTCCAAGAAGCACGCTTGAGCGTGTTTGTACTTAAATGTAAGTTGTCATTTTTATGATCTTGACAACTTCCATTTTTCTCTCGGCCTTTTGGCTAAGATCAAGTGTAGTATCTGTTCTTATCAGTTGGTATGGACCTCAGCTAGTACCGGTATGACCAAAACCCGGAGCGCCCAGAGTATTGGGGTATGGGGAGTAGGTCATCCGGGAAAGCATGTGGGGACCGCCGCCTTCTGATTTGAATGGGTTAAGCTGTCCTAACCAGTTTGAAGGGAGCAAGAAAGCCGATCTGACTGGGTGGCCGGTGGAATGCTCCTGGATGTAATGGGCTGAGGAACAGGATGGCGAGGGGGGGGCTTTCTCTTCTGGGTTTTGATCTGGCCTTGCAAAAGGCCTGTCCCCGGTGGAAGGTAAGCTCTCTCTAAGCTGTCCAGGTTCTGATGTCTGCTGGTGGGGATAGGCTACACTCGGTCTGGCCGGGGGCTGAGATTGAAAAAGCCTGTGGTGTAAGTGCCCCTGGGGGGGCAGCTCGCCTTGAGTTTTTCGGCACCTTGGTCACTGCACCATGAACCCCTTTTTTGCACCTGCCTCTTGGGACAGGCCTTTTGGCTTAGACCAGAGGAATTTTTTAGGAAGGCCTGCCTTGGTTCTACTATTGGTCTTCCTGAACTATTCCTGGCAGTACAATAATTACAATGGGTGTATTAGTCGGAATTCATATTCAATGATGGGAGGTCACCATGTTATTGTGAGTATAATCAAATCTGCTAAGGTCTATATATACAGTTAAAGCTAAAAACAAGTCAGAAATCAGACATTAAAAATTTGGTTTAACTCACCACTGCCACAAGTGACAGAGCAATCTGTATAGACAGGAACCCAGGAATAGCTTGTCTTCTTCACAGGGTTCTCTTCATTAAGAGAATATGGTAACGTATACTCCCATGCAAATCCTCCATTCTTTCCTTGATAAAGGACCTGGATAAAGACATATCTAAGTATTACAGGTAGTCTATCATAATAATTTTATTATAATTAAGATTTTAACCTAAATAGTTTAACCTTTTCCAGTTAGGAAAACCACACACCTGCCCCCATCTTATTTTAGAGATACACCATTTTGACTAAGGATACCCAATAGCTATTGGTCACTCTCTCAGAAGCTGCTAGCCTAAACAAGGTTATGAAGACAGGCGATCATGTTCTGTGAAGGATAGGAGGGATGGGGGGTGGGTAGGTCTAGGCATGTCTGTCTAAGAAAGACCGACAACCCTTTCAGGAAGTGAAAGACAGCTTAGCAAATTCAGATAAAGGGAGATAGCATTGTCAGTGAAGAACAGGAAGAAGCTGATTGTCTAGTTTAGATAAGACTTTCTAAGCTACACAAGCAGCTAGCCAGGAAATGAAGAATATCAAAGATAAAGATATTTAACATACTATTAATAGAAAAATTTTCATTTTTGACTGGAGTTACCCTCTTTTGCTAAAATCATCCAAAATGGTAGCCACTTACATCATCACTAACTGACCCCTCAGGCTCTTGTGGAGGAACAGGGACACAGGGAGTACCTTCATGTGCTCTGCAAGTTTAAATATTCAGTGCACCTAAGGAAACTCCCTTCTGCCCTTCTTCCCTCTTGTTTGGCCTGTCCATCTGTTAACCTATTTATTTAGCTCAGTATGAGGTTTTAAAAAGAAAGAGAAAGTCTAAAAGAAAACAGCGCATTCTCAAGTGCTTTCTAAATGTGTAGTCAAGGGCGACATACGAAAGAAGAGCAGCTCTCGACCATCTGGACTGTCAGAGCTGGATTACCAGTGCTCAGGCTGGAAGAGCATCACACCCAACACGTGCTAGACTAAGGCTTTCTAGCTGAAATGGGTAAGCCTGCCCTTCCATTGGATTTTATCCCGTAGCCAATAAAGTATCTACAGTTTTGGATGGTACACAGTAACAGAATTATTTCTTTTTTATAGAGTCAAGGGTGCATCTTGTAAATAATGTGTATTTGTTAAAAAAAAAAAAAAGTATTTTATATAAAAGTTGAACAAAACTATTCAAAAACGTAAAAACTCTTCAAAAGCAGTTTGGTCTAAAATCAAAATATTGCTCATACACTTGTACTGGAGGACCAGCATGAGCCTTGATACAATGCATCAAAAATATGTCAAAGCTAAATGAATTAGCCACATTAAATTGTAACCTTATTTAAAAATGTTGATTTTTAGAATTTTATGTAAAAATGCGTTTACACTTAGCGAACACATGCAGCCGAAGAAAACAGTTTTATCTTCCCAAAGAAAAATCTCCAACTTGTCACAATCATGCCTTATTCATGTCATCAGTTTTTGGCAGCATCTATATTTGTGAGCAACTATTTTCAAGGATGAAGCACATGAAGGGCAAAATTAGAACCAAAATATCTGATGAGCCCCCTAAGAATTCATTGAGAATTGCTACTACATCAATCAAACCAGATATTGATGCATTATCAAAAACAGTGTAAAATATTGCACTACTTTTATGTTGCCCTCTATTATTTTTATAATAAAAAATATTACAAAAAAATGTATTAGACAGGTAAATCATCTATATATCCGTGATTATTAACTTGTGATCTGCTCGACTTTTTCTGCTCATCAGCTATCCTTATTGTTAATGTGGGGCCGAAGAGAATTCCTCTTCTTCCAATGTGGCCAAGGAAGGTCAAAAGGTTGGACACCCCTACTATACAGAAAATCTATGTAAAAATGTATATGTACGTACGGGACAAAGCCTCGGTTTTTGTATACATTTTTCCATAGCTCTTTGTAACGCTTTGACATATTTGTTATGCATTTTATTAGGTTTGTGGTAACCCTTTAGCACAGGTGTATGAAAAAGTGGAACAAAACAAATATAAAAATAAGATATAATTAACTATCATAAATATCATCTAAAGCTGTGGACAGTTACTCTGTATTGCTCTTGTTTAGGAAGTAACAGAAATCCCACTGGAGCCCGCTGAAGCAGCCTAAGGCTTCGAACCAGGCCAAAAGTGTATGCTTACATCTTTTTATGATTGGGAAAATGAAATAAAACCTGTTTAATTAACCCAAGTGGGATTGCAGGAATGTAAAAATGTGTCTGATGGACAGTAAAAAGCTTTCGTATGCAATGTTGCAGGGAAAAAAAAAAAAAAAAGATCTTTTAATTCGATGTTTATGTCAAGGTCACTAACGCAGTGTTAAAGGAATTACATTTCCCGATTTTATCTTCTAAACATGAACATTGTTTCTTTTTCATGTTACTATATGACAAATAGGAAAGTATTTAGGTAGGCACACCCCCAGGCTTAGCATACATTATTTACAATCTTTTGGCATAACAAAGAAAACATTTGATTTTTGGAAACTGACTGTAGATTGAAAGTTGTGTCCTAGCCTAAAGTATAGATGGATCATCTCCTGAGGATGAGGTGGAATAACTCGAGAAACACACAAGGCCAATTGCCTTAGGTCACAAAAAAGGAGGAAACATAGATCATGGGGCTCCATAGCAAAACTGTGATGGGGCCTCCGGGCAACTTCTCTCTGTGGCACTTGACAATGTCAGCTGTAACAATATTGTCAATGAAGCTAAAGTGAGATTAAAATAAGGACAGCTGATGGAGAGCAGTCAACATAGTCAGTACACTACTAGGGATCAGTGCAGGGGATAGAAGTTGTCATGGAAGAGCCGCAGTGCAGGCAATTTTCTTTGAACCCTAATTTTACTCTAGTTCACCAGTGGTTTTGATATGAGACCTACCTCAAGGTTTAAAGTGTAAGTTCAGCTTTTCAAAAAAAATGAAAAACAGACTGTATGGCTCTGAGGAAAGAAGTATAAACTTTGAAACGCGTAAGTCAGATAGAATCCAGGCGGTAACCTCCCATATTAAGGAGCATGTGCAGTGGATCAAGCAATATTAATCTTGATGCTTACTTTGATGGGCTTTGTTTATCACAGAGTTTATGAGTACCGGTATATTTATTTAGTTTTTTTCAAGAAACTATCTATTGTAATAATGCACTAGGCTCATGTGCCCTCTCTCTTTTTTGGTTCTTATAGCAAAATTTTTAATACTCTATGTCGTTTTCATTTGTAAAGTCCATTCACTCCAAAATATGTTGTAAAGAAAACAACATTTTGAACTACTTTTGAACGACATTCATCAAGCCGTCAAATTTACTTAAATTTTCATACAAATTTTCAGTCAAAAAGTTGTATAGCCAGCTTAAGGAAGACTGTTTTAGGTAAACATGGGTAATTTCACTCCTGGGTAAGGATTACATCAATAAGAAACCTGAATTCATAGCACCAGAAAATAGCGACTCAGGACAATATCCAGAAGCTATCAAGGAGGCAATGAACAAGAAGCAGCCACCTACAGGTAATAGGATACACATCATTCCACTCATAACTAATATGTTTAGTGTTGTATCACCCAAAAAAAAATACATTACTTCAGGTAACCACAAATAATAAGTCAGAATGTGTGCACACTGAAAATATTTTCCTTTAATGACTCATATTCTGCTAAAGCCCCATAGATAACATTTCAGATAATGTAAATGTCTCTACCTACAATGGGCTTTAGTTGTGTCATATTTGATTCTGGGTGACCATTCTAGACCTTTAATTAGAACTACCATTTCCACAAGAAGAAATGAGACTGGATTGGAGCTAGGTTCAACCCATCTTTTAAAGATTTTAAACTAAACCTACAATTAAAAGACCTTAAGGAAGAAAAGGTGCCACTAGGTGCAGTAAGACTATGTTTATAGTGTAAGTAGAATACAATGGCACTCACAAGGATATAGTAGTGAACCAGGCTCTTCAATCCAAACAGTGATGCTGAGATAGGGCTCTCCTGTCTTGGCTCCTCTCCAGACCTTCCTACCAACCAGCAGCCAAAAGGGGAGCAGAATCACCAGCAAGATGGCCGCTGCACTTTTGGGAACCAGTGTGGAAAGCTTAGATTCTGCCCATGATCCCAAATCGCACACTTTTGGGTGCCATTATTCCCTGAAGGCATTCCAAAAGCAGTGCCATTCTGCTGCGATCTTCGCACAACTCGAGTTTTAAAAACATGCCATACTTGTTGCCTAAAAAGGGGGATGAGCTTCTTTGCTTTTTTTTTTAGGCGACAAACGCTCATAGGACAGCCTATGAAATGAATGGGCTGCCCGTGCCCTATGTGTGATACGCGCAATCGCGTGCAAGTCGCCAAACAGAATCGCAAGCGGGAACGCTTGTTCCCTCTATGCCAAAGTGTAATTTCCTAAATCATATATGAAATGCAAATAACTTTTGACTTGACAATCTAAGCAATCTGTAGTTTGCTACAACTAAACACATATTCTAGAAGAATGGTGAAGTTTGCTATCAGAAACCACTGCAACAATTCTATTTTTAAGGCTGAAATGGAATATTTCCAGCAGCAATTTTAACATTTCCTAAATAATAAATGAAGCTATTTTCTAACAACTCCACATTAAAAGTCTGGATGCAGAGCCAGTAATTTAAACCCTTCAAGTTGGGAGGACCTCCGGGGCTACAGCCTACTTATCTGGCTTGGATCCAGGACCTACTCAGCCAAGTGGAAATAAGTTTTAGATTTAAAGTTGGTGAAGGAGCTCATAAAGAACGCCCAGGCTCAGAATAGAGTTTTTAGGTCTACCGCTGACAAACGCGCCACCTGACTTTAAAGACACAGCCTGACCACAGGGCAAAGACTCATAAAATTTACAGTTAGTTCATTTCAAAACCACAGACTCCAAGCCTAGGATTTGCCATAGTCACTAAAATTAACCATAACTTTTGGTTATTTAAGCAGTGGCAAACCTAATTCTCTCTATTGTATAAACTATTGTCACTGAGGCCTCTAAAATAAATGCTGCACTGTAGAGGAGGGCAAAAAGTAGCAGCAAACTGAAATATATACATTCTATTTTTTGAAAGAAATGAAAATGATGTTAAATATTTAAAGGGATAAGCCCGATCTAAATACTTATTTTAATATCTGGCAATTTTTAAATAACCCCTTCCTGCCTAAGGGTAAAACAAATGTTATTGTCTAAGCACAATTTTGCAACTTTTACATGTGTTAGCAAAACTGTAAATATCATCACATTTACTTTCTGAATTTAGGTGGATTATACCTGGCTTTCTTTCAGGAAAAAATTGGCTTCCTTTTGGTAAATGGTAACAGATTTTTCCTGATTCTTTTTTTTTAATATATATATATATATATATATATATATATATATATATATGTATGTATGTGTGTGTGTGTGTGTGTGTGTGTGTGTGTGTGTATATATATATATATATACACACACACACACACACACACACACACACACACACACACATATATATATTTATTTTTTTAAATCTAGCTGTACATTTCTTACTATTACTGTTTGTAACCAAAGTAGGCCTCAAATTTTGCTGTGTATTTCTTGCTTTTACCATAATTTACCACCAAAAAACAAACTAAAATAGATTCTCCTGCTCCTGACAATCACAGCGATACCACATATATGTATGTTAGTTGTTTGTACCCGTAGTAGGCCCCAGAAACTATAGTGTGCGTTTTGCATTTTTTTTTATCCTGCCTAAAACACACTGACACTGATACTACTACTAAAAAAACAAAATCTACTCAAAATATGCTGACCTTGATCCTAACACATACCCTGACAAACCTTGATCTTGTTATTTTTATTTTATTTTTTTTATTTATGTTTTATTCTTTATCATTTTAAATATGTATATATATATATATATATATATATATATATTTTTTTTTTTTTTTTTTTTTATACACACGTCTGTGTATATCTTCCTTTCCTGCAGGAAGAGAAAGATATAATGTATCTTTCTCCTCATTGAGAAGAGTAAGTAAACACAGGGGTGGGCTCACAGGGACTGATCACAGTGATAGCCAATCAGAGGCTATCACAGCAATCAGGTGACCCAGAACTGGGAGTCCCGGGTCCTGATTGTTAGTACGAGACTCGGGGCTCCTGTTGAGAGCAAGTTCTCTGTGCTGGGAGCGCGCTTTGCGGTGTGCTCCCAGCACAAAGAGAGATAGACATATATGCGGGCCCACGGAAGAAGGTCCACTTCCGCGAGGCTGCATATATGCGTACGGTAGGCAGGAAGGGGTTTAAAAAGTCTTATATGTAATTGTATAGTTACATAGGGGCCGACATATTTGATTATTTTTTATATACAGTTTCTGCTTCCTGCTTTGCAGTGCTACATGGTAGTTATGCTTGGCTGTTCTCGATTTCACAATTAAAACCGATGAGTCAACTGTAGGACTTCTTGCGGCTTCACAGCCAGCTTCTCACTGTGCATACACGAGCAGTGTTGAGCTTTGTGAATGGTTCTGCAACCTTCTAGGACCTGTGACATGTTCCAGAAAGCTATGGGCAAAGAAAGGGGGCCGAACGCCTAGCTGATACAAGTGGGTGGTACCTATTCAAACTAGGTACCTATCAAAATGGGTAGTCACTCCCCCCCCCCAAAAAAAGGGTCCAAAAGTGGGAGAGGCAGGGGGAGGGGGCCAAAAAGAAGACCTTCCTATTTTGGGTGACATTCCGCTTTAAGTACCTATGTATGGTATTTAGCACAGGGCTACTGGCATTGCTGCTCAATTCCTTAGCATTTTGTTTAATCACACAGGCTCTTCTGTGGCCACTAAGAGTTTTGAGCAAAGGAGGGGATTAAACACATCAGAGTTCTATTGAAAGCTTGCATACATCAGTGAGAAGCTGTTAACAACACAACTCATTCATTACACATTTCCCTTAGTGGGACTCGGTCAGTCCAGATTATAATTAAGTGTTTATAGAAGGTCAGATCCTTCTGGCTTGTTGTACTTGGAGCTTTGATCAAAATCAAACCACACATCGTCCTAACCAGCTTGACTAAGGATATCTTGTACTTGATGCAGTGACTCACATTTTCAACATGTACAGCTCGCCTTTCAAGGATCTCAAAACCAAATGTGTTCTTAACCTCAAATTAATAGCATGGCTAACTGTATTTTTAGCCATGAACATGCCGATTATGACCCTTAGAGAATGGCTCATCTCAGACAAGCATGGACTTCGGAAAGTCCCCCATTGGTTGGAGAGTCTTGCTGCATTATGTATATATTACACCCTTTTATACAGGCATCACCCTTACCCTTCAACCAGGTTATGCGATTGTTACAAGTGCAAATGGAGCAGTTAAATTTCCACTGAAAAATGATACATGTTAACAGTTTTACCTGCCAAATTTAAAATTTTGTTCAGCAGCTCTTGGTATTAACACACATCTGACACATTTTTTAGATAGAAAGTGATACCACTATTTAGAGCCAGGGCCAGATTTCCATAGGCACTGTATGCATGTGCCTACAGGTGCCCTTCCTAGAGCCACCGGGATTGTGTGTAAAACTGACAGGCAGACTCCTGCCTGTCTGGCGGCTCTGTTGCTACCCGATTGCTTCCACCCACCCCCGGTACCAGTGCCTCACCATGTATTCTGGGCTATGCTTGCCCATATGCGGGCCTGGGACCAACATTGCGGGTGCCGCTGGGTGGAGGGAGAACAGCGGACACGCGTCTGCTCTCATCCCCTTCTTGCTGTGACCCAGAAAGGCACTTTTTGGCGTCACTTACAGGTCACCCCGTCACATTCCCCGGCTGGCATAGCCAGGAAAGGGATGTATTGCAATGCGATGTGCATTGCAATACATTCAGTGGAGGCCAGAGAAGACATGCAGGATCTAAAAAAGAGAACCTGTCACCTGAAAATCATCACATAAAGGGACTTTTTGTCCCCTATGTGATGAAATAAAAATTAAACAAAAAAAAAAAAAACACACAAAATTTGTTTGAGGCCCCCCATCCCCACATATTAGCACATACACATGTGTTGGGGCACCTACATGTGAAAACGTTGATTGCAATACAAGTTACATATCTCTGCGCGAGTGAGTGAGAGCAAATATTCTAGCACAAGACCTCCACTGTAACACTAACTTGATGACCTATAGGGGGCTTTTCTGCTCCAATTCATCCCAAAGGTGTTATATTGGATTGAGATCCAGACTCTGTGAAGGCCAGTCAAGTTCCTCCACCCCAAACTCGCTCATCCATGTCTTTAAGGACCTTGATTTGTGCACTGGTGCGCAATCATGTTGGAATAGGAAGGGGCAAACCCCAAACTGTCCCCACAAAGTTGGGAGCATGAAATTGTCCAAAATGTCTTGGTATGCTGATGCCTTGAGAGTTACCCTCACTGGAACTAAGGGGCCAAGCCCAACCCCTGAAAAAACAGCCCCACACCATAATTCTAACTTTGTTGACTGGCCTTCATAGAGTCCTAACCTCAACCCGACAGAATGCCTTTGGGATGAATTAGCGCAGAGACTCTTCATCCAACATCAGTGCCTTACCTCAAAATTGCACTTCTGGAAGAATGGTAAACATTCCCATAGACACACTCTTAAACCTTGTGGACAGCCTTCCCAGAAGAGTTGAAGTTGATATAGCTGCAAAATGTGGGCCAACTCAACATTGAACTCTACGGACTAAGACTGGGATGCCAATAAAGGACATGTGCGTGTAAAAGGCAGATGTCCCAATACTTTTGAAAATATAGTGCATTTTACCAAGAAAGTGGGTAGTTTATTGCGTTTGTTTTCCCTAAAATTCACTTTAGTGTTTTTTGTTTTTTTTAAGGAAATTTTGAGTTTCCTAGATGACCTTTGCAGTAATTTATCAAGAAAAAAAATGATGGTCTTACTGTCTTTTTTTGGGGGGGGGGGGGAGGGGTTGCTTCAGAATTCTTTCCCTATAGGCTCCTCAGATGTAGATTGGACCCTGTTTAGAGCTTGCAGCATTTCAAATTTTGGTGCACTTCCATGCATGCATCCTACTTGGAGTATGCATAAAAATCAGCAGATTTAGGAGTTCCTCCCTATCCTATCCCCTCCTGCAAGCTTCCGGCTCCCTGCATCTTGGGTCACCTGAAACTTGTTATGATACCAGCACTCTATAGTGCAACAAAGCCTGCTTAGCTTGGGGCCTATTTAGATGTGTGCATCATGGCAACACACATTGAAAATACACATTATAATATGCACTATTGCAATGCACTTCAAAACATCTGTTTAGTGTAGAATGTTGCTGTGGCATTTAATGTGAATGACACCCCAACGCGTTCTATGATAGCGACCAGCGCTCATACCATGCATTGTAGTGTATTGGTTTGTAAAAAAAACGAAGGTCATGTGCATTGTTGGGTCTGTTGCTGTGCATCATTAAGAATGGCTGCTTTAACATGATATTAACATGCGTGTATTATTGCACCACAATAGACTGCTTGGGTTTGAATGAGCTACAATTGTTTGGCTCTTCACACTTGAGTGTCATCATGCAATTTCTGGTGCAGGAAATGATGTGAAGGTAATACACTATATTTCAGGTGACTGAACTTGCAGTTTAAAACACAAAAATACATTTAATAAGTTATGATTTGTTCCGTCAAGGTTGTTGTATGACTTTTGTACCTGTAAAGGCATTTCAGGGTTCCACCATAATTTCAAGCAAGTGCAGGATCTAGAGGTGGCTACTCCCCATGATAATGTCTTCTATGATGAAACGCACAGGGCAGGGATCGCGTAACCTCATCACGCATGCTTTACTAGAAGTGGGGATGAATTAATACCGATTGGATATATATACTAGGGGTATTGCTGAATTATATCTCATGTAATGTGAGTGCGCACGTTTACTTTTTTAATGAACTTGGGCTTTTAACTGTACTACCCTATGAAAGTTGTTTTCTCTTTTATGTCACATACTGTATGGAATGGGTGTCCAACCTTTTGGCTTCTCTGGGCCACATTGAGTGTAGAGAAATTTTATTGGGCCGCATATAAAATATATACTATAGTTAAGGTATATAAGTAATAAAATGCCGCCGCACCCCCCGCACTAATTTAACACTACTAGAGGATGATCAAATGAAATGGAATCAGTATACAGAGGATTACTTCTTCTGAGAGATATTAAAGGAACACTCTAACCACCATGACCACTTCAGTGATTTGAAGTGGTCATGGTGGTAGGGGTCAGAAACACTGCACATGCTCACATTGCCCCCCCCCCCTCCCCGCAAACTCCGAGGAAGCCTCTGCCTACCTTTAGTTGGAAGCCGCTGTGGCCATGCCCCCGACCCCCTTCCTCCCCAGCAAAAAAAAAATTGTCAGGGGGCAGTGGGCCGCATTGCCTGGGGTTCTGGGCCGCATGTGGCCCCCGGGCCACAGGTTGGACATGCCTGCTGTATGGTATATGGGTATACGAGTGAAACCAGTGGATGACTGAGGTTGTGCTGAGGTCATCATTTTGGAGTATGAGGATTTACCCTATATGCACTGTTTTAACTATCTATGACATAGTGGTCTAATCTTGTGGGTAAGGATCCTGTGTGAACACCGACTTACTGGGTGTTTTGTTCTGTTTCTGCACTGTCACTGTGGAGTGGATAGGTCATATGGGATTTGATCTATTGTAGTTATGTAGTTATTGGACACTTTTAGATTTGGGACACCATTATATAGATAAAATATTTGGATACTATTATGTATTTGTGGAGTGACACGTTGTTATGATATTTATTGCTTTTTATTGCATGACATAACCTCACTTTGTTTTAGTATAGCGTTGCACATTATTTATCTTTATTGGCTTAAAATTTTGGTATCACAAATTTTTGGTGCCAGCAGCTTACAGGCGAATTACTCGAGCACAGTAGTTTCTCTTTACTTTTTTTAAAAGACCCCTCTTTCTTCCCCTTTTCCCCTTCCTCGTGTTTTGATGATGTCTCCAGAAGGGTAATACCAGGGGATGCAGTGATTGAAAAGAGAGATGCAGATGTACGAAGTGAGCAGAACACCACATGAGCTGGTTGTAGGTGCTTGAGCAATGTCCACCACAATGGAAGGCTATGGGAATCATAAATGTAATGCTGCAGAGTATGGGCACACTGCAACATTTCCAGTTCAACTCCAAGAGCAAAGCACAGGTTCAGTTTAAAGCCCCATACACACGCGTCGAAAATTGGCAGGGAATTTTCGTCCGACGACCGATCTGATGATTTTCGGCTTGTTAGTATGATACTTCCGACAACCAACTCCGACTTTTCGGTCGAAAAAAATCTGGTGTGCAGACTATAAAATTTTTGCCGATTTTCGTGCAGTCAGTACAGATTTCGACAGGGAAAAATCTGATGAGCAAGTCTGGGCATGCTCAGTGAAGAAAGAACACAAAGAAAGCAAACCAACACATGACATCACTTCTGAAGTAGAATTTTGTTG
This sequence comes from Pelophylax lessonae, assembly GCF_965119305.1. Lineage (NCBI taxonomy): Eukaryota > Metazoa > Chordata > Amphibia > Anura > Ranidae > Pelophylax > Pelophylax lessonae. The sequence goes on along the minus strand of NC_138777.1, from coordinate 191,333,069 downwards.
GGCGAGAAAATTTGTGTGCAGTCTAGACACATTCTAACCAACAAAACACAACTCTTGACAAAAGACAGACGATCGGTCGGCCGATAATCGTTGCGTGTGTACGGGGCTTAAGGCTTGAGATGCAAACAGGAACACAAGTCACCTACTCGGGCTGCAGTTCTTTATCTAGGTATTGCTGTAGTGCACCAATCCACCCAATTTTGCACATCTTTTCCTCACCTGTTAATTAATCAGGAGAGGTACTCCAAAACATGGCTACTATAGGTTCCTTTCCTTCTCACAAGCCTCAAATTTATATTGAAAATTTCTACCTGATGGGTGATGCATTCTAAATAGAATGTGGAAGCGCAGATTTAGGAAATAGTCCTACGGCACAAGTAAAGAGTTCTATGAAATCTTATTACAGTGGATTCCATTGAAATCATATGAAAGTAAACTTGATGAAATTGTAACTTTACCACAGTCGCTGAATTTAGAGCAGCCTTTCTCAACCTTTTCAAAACACAGGATCCCTTGCAATACCCTTCCAGTCTCAGGAAACTCCTGCTAAAAAGTGACTATATATATATATATATATATATATATATATATATATATATATATACACATCTCATGATACATTAGAGTGATGAACAGTGGGAAGAATGCTCCTTACACTTGTGGTCATTGGGAAGAATTACCCAGATGGCTAAAAAGATCAGTGGTGACAATAGGGACGTATCTGAGAGGCAGAAATAGCTCATTGCCCAAGGAACCCCTAGCAAACTCTGGAGGAACCCTAGTTGAGAAACCCTGTTTTAAAGAATAGCATTAACAGGTCCCTGTTTGGTTTCCCTTGTCTTCTAAATGTTGCTGCTCTAATTCTAAATAATAACTGTTATCTGATATACCTGGTGAGATCTAAAGAAACTAATAGCATGTTTCAGATGTTATTTAAAATGAAAATTGATATTAAATAAAAAATCTTACTTCCAAAACCAGTGTTTCATTTGTCGGTCCAGGTGCATAAAGGCTCTCAGTCTGCTGAAAAGGTCTTTGATAATTGAAAACAGTCCCAGCAAATGAGAACTTCCCAGGCCAGTCGATGGTCCAGTCTCCAGTTAAATAATACTTCTTGTTTAGGTTTCTTACAGCGAGGTAGCTGGTTGAGACTTCGATCTCCTGAAAATGGATACTTCTGGCACCTGCCGGTATGGTCACCACTGTGTAATAATCTGAACAGTAATGAGGACTGATGAGTATATGCTTAGTTTATTTCTTGAACGCATGTACTAAATAAAGTGGATAGACGCCAAAAGTATATGCTTCGTATCTGGACAGGTCAGTGGTAAACAGTACACGTAGACTTTCTACGCATTAAACCAGTTGTTTGATAAGATCATTTTGATAACCTACGTATATTAACCAATATTGTATCCAAGTGCTGTCATCAGCACACAGAAGGTACCTTTGGCCCTTCACCCTTCTACATAGCAAGTGTGGATTAGCCAAATAATCCCAAACAATTCTAGAGATACACATACAATGTACATGCTTCATCTCTGAAAAGACCAGTGGTAGGCAGTACACATAGGTTGGCTTTAAACATATTCAACCAATCATTTGATATGAAGATCATTTTCATAATCCAACTGAATCTATCTATTTTTTAAACAAAATTAAATAATTTAGATGACTTCCAAAATTTTTTTAATGTAGGAAGCCATCAACTGATTCTCAAGAGTTTCCTTTCAGATCGTGCCTACTTTTTCCTTCACTTTGAAATTGACTAGATTGATGCAGGCCAAAATACCATTTCTGTTGCCCTAAAAAAAAAATCATGTGTGTATCTCTAGTATTATCTGGGATTACTGAGCTGTTTCCCACCAGCTGTGTAAGGAATACTGTACATGGACACCAATAAATACTGCATCATGAAACTTTCTTTTTTTGTTATTGAAGATTCGTTTCTTGGATGGGATGTGCTGAGCTTTTGAGCATTTCTATGACTACTAAAGAGAGCGTCTTCTTAAACACTATACACATTTGAGTACATTATATGATCATTGAGAGGCAGTCTTCTGGAGTGGGAGTAATTTGAAGTTCTGTGGAAGGGAACAACGGCTTTCTCCTCATGGCTTATACCCTGTAACATGCGTTTTTTGCTGTTCTATACGTTAGACAGCAACTACAGTGCAAATTTCTACTTAAGGTGGAGGCATCGGTGCTTGCCTGCACCTGTGACAGATGTTGGCGTCAAATGGGCTATTAAAACTCGGCCAGTGCTCAGGATCAGTGCTGCTTTGTCTTGAGCCTCCTGGGTAACCTGTGACCCTGTGAATCTGTATCTTGCTTCCAGTTGCTGACCCAACTTGTCTTATCCACTCTCTGAACTCCATCTGCATTATCCTTGGCTTGTCCCCTGACCTCTGCTTTTGTCTGCTCCGTTGGCTCCTGCTTTACTGAACAGTTCCAGACCTGGCTTGTTTCCTGACCACGCTCCTGCCTGTGTCCTGTACCCGATTCATCCTGTCTGTGTATGACCCAGTCTTCCTGACTCTGCTACTCTGCCTGCTGTGACAAGTACCAGCTGCCTGTCTGCTCACCTGCTTGCTGGAGCTGTCTGACAACTTCTCCTGCCCAGCGTGTACATTTGCCCTGCTGCAAGCAAGTCATACAGGCACTCATGCCACTCTGTACTCCTGCGCCTCCTGTCTACACTATCAGGGGCCCCTGAGTCAGAGGTGTAAGAGAGGCCTTCCTCATCATATCAGGCTCAGCTACCAAGTATGTGATAAGCTGTGTACAAAGGTGAAGGGCCGAAGCTACCCAGAGGTGTATTTTGTTTTTTTGCTGCCCTAGGCAAGACTAAAATTGGGCAGCCCCCCCCCCCCTTCCCTCTCCTATGTAAATTTGCCCCACTCCTTATTTTTTAACGGATGTGACTCCCTCCAAAATTAAAGGACTACAAGTCCCAGCATGAACCCCTGAGATCTCAGAGAGAGTGAGAGGGGGAGAGAGAGGGGATGAGAGAGAGAGAGAAAGAGGTTGAGAGAGGGGGGATGAGAGAGAGAGGGGGAGAGAGAAAGAGAGGGGGTGAGAGAGAGAACGGGGGTGAGAGAGGTGGGGTTGAGGGAGAAAGAGGGGGTGAGAGAGAGAGAAAGAAAGAGAGAGAGAGGGAGGTAAGAGAGAGAGAAGAGAGTGTAAGAGAGAGAGAGAGGGGGGGTGAGAGAGAGAGAAAGAGAGGGGGTGAGAGAAGAAGAGAGGGGTGAGAGAAAGAGTGAGGGGGGGGAGTGAGTGAGAGAGAGAGGAGGGGGGTGAGAGAGAGAGAGGGGGGGTAAGTGTGTGTGAGAGAGAGAGAGGAGGTGAGAGAGAGAGGGGGGGGTCTAGCAACCAGTGGCCAATAGAGTCTCAGATGGAGGGAGGGTGGCTTTTTTGCTGCCCCCCTGCAAAGTGCCACCCTTGGCCTGGTCCTTGTTGGCCTACGCCAAAATACAGCACTGAAGCTACCTCATGTGTGCTTCTGTGAGCATTGGGCAGAGACTGTTCTGGATCTATTTTCAGCATTTTTACCTTTCTGGATTTTGGCAAATCCTTCCCTGGCCTGTTTGAAAATTCAACAAGAATGGACTAAGGATCTACTCTCTGCAACAAACTACACAATTCAAATGTTATAAGGGGTCCAAAAGGAACTCAGTAGGTTAAGTGAACCTACAAAGCAAATTACGGGTTTGGATTGGTCAGCATGTGTCTTTACAACTTGACTCAGCTTCGTAAGCTGAAGGTCTCCTTTATTATTCCATAGAGTCAGTAAAAGTTATTCTGTGCCAATGCCAGCCCCTGTTATTGACATTTATGCCTTGTTGAAATGAAGGCCATGCTCAATTTGTTTTAAAATAACCTTTAAAGAGAGAAATATGTCGGAATCCATTTTCTTTACAGCTTAAAGTGAATGTATAGCCCAAACTTTTTTTTTTGGATAAGTTTAAGGGAGACTAAGACCATTGTCAAGTTTTCTTTTTTTGCTCAGTCCTTGGTGGTAAGATTCACCCTGTTTTTTTGTCCTGACGATCTCTGAAATTACTTGGGAATGCAAAATTGTAGAGTTGTCACCAGACGAGGTGAGGGAAAATCTTGCAGTGGAGACACCTGTTTCTGTGACAACAGACAAGTGGAATTTCCCTCATATTTAATAGAGATTTTCTCTTACTTCCTGTTGCATCTTCAGGACAGGAAATGAAGAGGAATCTCCCCATGAAAACAAAGACAGCAAAAAATAAACTAGTAGGGGTTTGAACCCTTCCCTAATTTATTTTTTTTCTTTAAATGTTTCAGCTATACATAAACTTTACCTCCACACAAACCGCTACAAACACAACTGAATTGCATAGATGTAAACTCCTATTTTTTGAAGGATTTGTAATTCCATTTAGTCACTTATGTGATTCAAAAAGTTTTGGGAGGCACATGATTAGACAGCACGGTTAAATAAAGTAAATAAATATAGTGGAGTCGCCTTCCTGTCCATAGCCTTCTTATTGGAGCAAAAAAATACCTATTCGTTGTCAACTCTGCAAACTCTGCTATTTAGCTATAGCCTTTTAGCGTGTTGCCTGTGATCACATGTGTACGCAGCAAACCTCAATTTGCCCCTAGTGCTGCTTCCCTCTTTTCCAGACTGAGTACTGCTATGGCCAGAAACAGAAATTAGAGAGATATACTATATCTCACAAAAGTGAGTACACCCCTCACATTTTTGTAAATATTTTATATCTTTTCATGTGACAACACTGAAGAAATGGCACTTTGCTACAATGTAAAGTAGTGAGTGTACAGCTTATATAACAGTGTAAATTTGCTGTCCCCCTCAAAATAACTCAACACACAGCCATTAATGTCTAAACCAATGGCAACAAAAGTGAGTACACCCCTAAGTGAAAATGTCCAAATTGGGCCCAAAGTATCAATATTTTGTGTGGCCACCATTTTCTTAAAGTACTGCCATAAACCTCTTGGGCATGGAGTTCCCCAGAGCTTCAGAGGTTTCCACTGGGGTCCTATTCCACTCCTCCATGATGACATCACGGAGCTGGTGGATGTTAGAGACCTTGCGCTCCTCTACCTTCTGTTTGAGGATGCCCCACAGATGCTCATTAGGGTTTAGGTCTGGAGACATGCTTGGCCAGTCCATTACCTTTACACTCAGCAAGGCAGTGGTCATCTTGGAGGTGTGTTTGGGGTCGTTATCATGTTTGAATATTGCCCTGCGGTCCAGTCTCCGAAGGGAGGGGATCATGTTCTGCTTCAGTATGTCAATGTACATGTTGGCATTCATGGTTCCCACATTGAACTGTAGCTCCCCAGTGCTGGCAGCACTCATGCAGCCCCAGCCCATGACACTCCCACCTCCATACTTGACTGTAGGCAAGACACACTTGTCTTTGTACTCCACACCTGTTTTCCGCCACACACACTTGACACCATCTGAACCAAATAAGTTTATCTTGGTCTCATCAGACTACAGGACATGGTTCCAGTAATCCAGGTCATTAGTCTGCTTGTCTTCAGCAAACTGTTTGTGGGCTTTCTTGTGCATCATCTTTAGAAGAGGCTTTCTTCTGGGATGACAGCCATGCAGACCAATTTGATGCAGTGTGCAGCGTATGGTCTGAGTACTGACAGGCTGACCCCTTCAATCTCTGCAGAAATGCTGGCAGCACTCAGACATCTATTTCCCAAAGACAACCTCTGGTTATGATGCTAAGCACATACACTCAACTTCTTTGGCGATGCCTGTTTTGAGTGGAACCTGTCCTGTTATACGTCTTGGCCACCGTGGTCTTGGCCATCGTGCTAGAGCTCAGTTTCAGGGTCTTGGCAATCTTCTTCGAGCCTAGGCCATCTTTATGTAGAGCAAAAATTATTTTTTTCAGATCCTCAGAGAGTTCTTTGCCATGAGGTGCCATGTTGAACTTCCAGTGAGCAGTATGAGAGAGTGAGAGCGATAACACCAAATTTAACACACCTACTCCCCATTCACACCTGAGACCTCACACCTGAGACCTTGTAACACTAACGAGTCACATGACACCGGGGAGGGAAAATGGCTAATTGGGATCAATTTGGACCTTTTCACTTAGGGGTGCACTCACTTTTGTTGCCAGCATTTTAGACATTAATGGCTGTGTGTTGAGTTATTTTGAGGGGACAGTAAATTTACACTGTTATACAAGCTGTACACTCACTACTTTACATTGTAGCAAAGTGTCATTTCTTCAGTCTTGTCACATGAAAAGATATAATAAAATATTTACAAAACTGTGAGGGGTGTACTCCTTTTTGTGAGATACTGAAAGTACTTACCCACATTTTATATAATAGTACACTATTAAAAGTAATACACCTTAGCAAAAAATGGCATTATTCTACATATGCCTAGAGTTTGAATTTAAGTTTTCTATGTGGCATTGGGTCTACAATAAATGGATTTTCCACAGGAACGGCTGTGTCTTTGCTGAAATTACAATGAGTCTATGTTGTGTAGATAGCTTAGATGTAAATGATGCATAGCGGAGAACAATTAGGTACATTTTCTAACACCGGTGTAATGGCAACGTTCCCCCAAAGCATTGATTCTACTTGCTGTCTGCAAGCTGTTAAACTATTTCTGCACAGAAGGATCATTTGATATGCTAGACTGATTTATAATGTTCTGCCATATGTCAAAATGGATCTAAAATGCCCCTGAAAACAACAGAAAATCTTTGGTGAGTTAAGGGAAACATTACACAGAACAAATCCATGTTCCACTTCACTGACATCTCCTTACCGTTGGTTTTGTGATGGCTCAGATACTGTCCACGATAAAACTTGCATGTTGAATTATCACCTTTACAAACCCCGCAGGCATCCAGAGCTGCTTTTGATCCAAGAACATAATCGCAGCCTACGAGCTGGCACCGGAATTACAGAAATGAAACATGCATTAGAAGAGTGTGACTGTCGGAAGGTATCACATCACAGGATGCTGACTCTGAGCCAAGCTGAAATTAAAATCCTCTTTCTCGCTTGTATGGTACATTCAAGAAGATGATATTTTACACCCGGGAGATAATAGAATTTTGAATGCAACCAATTAATTAAGGAGTCAGTTAAGAGCCGTTCTAAGGTTAGCATGACTTAGCAGTAATTGTTTTCTGATGGATTACAATGGTTTTATGTTTTCCTGCCAGATAAACTTCACTGTGAACTTTGGTGGAAGTTATGACAAGGCTGAGGAACTTCTACACACAGTTGGCTTATTTGATAAGGCAGTGCAAAGAGCAATCATGATGGGCAAAATGAGATATCTCATATGATTTTATTTTACTTAGTCTGGGAAAGATGAATTCCAGTTAGACATTTACATTTTTTTCTTTGCATTATTGAGTGGTCAGTTCACCAGAAGCAGATCCGTTAGTTATGGGTGGCTTCTAGTAAACTAAGCGACTCACTGGCTTTCTGTATCTTGCAAGGACTTAGTGCTGGAGTTTTCAATTATGTCCTCCTATGCCATCAAAGATCACTCTATTAGGACCTCTCCTGGAATATGCAGTTCAGTTTTGGACATCAGTTCACAAAAAGGATATTGGGAAACTAGAGAAAGTGCAGAGAAGGGCAACCAAACTGATAAGAGGCATAGGCTAATCTTCCCTCATAGCTAAACTTATCTAACTGATTTCATTATCTCTTGAGAAGAGGAGATTGTGGGGGGGGGGGGGGGTGTGATGAACATGTATAAATACATAAGTGGTCTATATAGTGAACTTGGTGAAGAGCTATTCACTTTACGATTAACACAGAGGACAAGGGGCCACACTTTACTTATTTGGAGGTTAAATCTCTTTTCCTCCAGATGTAAAGGCTTCTACACCGTTAGAGCTGTGAAAATGTGGAATAGACTCCCTCAAGAGCTGGCTCTGTCCAGCTCAGTAGATTAATGTTTTTTTAAAAAGGCCTGGATCCTTTCCTAAATACACCTAAGATAACTGTATACCAGTATAAGTAAAGTTGATAAAGGGAATATCCAATTGCCTCTTGGGGGATCTGGAAGGAATTCCCCCCCCCCCCCACTGGACCAAATTGGTTCATGCTTTACTGGGGGGTTTTTTTTTTGCCTTCCTCTGGATCAGCTGTGGATATAGGATAGTGTATATGCAGGCTTTCTATTTGTGTGTGCTTTTTTCTTTTTGTAGGGGGTAGGGGTGGGTTGGTTTTGAACTGGATGCACTTCTGCCTTTCTTCAACTAGATTTACTATGTATCTTCAGTGGGGTAGGTCTGACTAACATTGTACTCAGTGTTGTCTGCATGAAGAGCAAAGCAACAGGATTCCTAAAGTACTACTCCATCCCCCATATCAGCTCATACTTTCCTTCTCTGTCCTGCCAGACCATTTATCCAGGGAAGGGAGTAGAAGACCTGTGTAGGAAACAAGTCACTACTAAGGACATAAGGCCTTCTCTCTGCCCCCAAAAGAGGCAGAAGTTGTCATATAATAGGAAGTCATATGTTTCACCATACGGAGAGGCATTGAACCTGGCACTTTGTTTCCCTTGTAGGACAGAGTGGTGGAACATTGAAGTAAGTATTAATATAAGCCTCTCCGAAGATCTGCATTAAATATATGAAGAACTCTATTGTTATGGCCACGCTTAAACAGGTTGCATTCACTTCTTCCTAAAAATAATAACCCAAGGCTAATGAGAATAAAGTTCCCTAACATAAAAGTCAATGAGAACACACAAGATAATTACAGGATTTCAGCAATCAATCTCTCTACCACAATTATAGTTACCTTGCTCAGAACAGCACAAAAAGAAAAAAAAATTAAAGAAACATTCACTACTCTTCCCTTATTCCCTCATGCTGCAAAGTTTAATTTAAACTTAATAAAAAGTTAAAGCTGGTGACAGGGTCTCTTTATTGGGTCTCTTTATTAAGGGGTTATGAAAGGTATGTATTTTAATGAAGTTAACAGATGCTAAGATAGAATATATTGCAATACAATACACTTGTTTGATAAATAAACCTTAAGGATATGTTCACACCTATGAGTTAAGGTAAAGGTATACCCTATGCATTGCACTGCACCTCCATTGCATTTAAATAGTACAGTAAACCCCCCTCCATTGCGGGGGTTACGTTCCGGACCCAGCCGCGAAAGTGAAATTCCGCGAAATAGAAAAACCCTATTAAAATGCATTGTAGGCATGATTTTGTTACTGTCACTGTACGTGTAGAAGCATTTTAAGGTCTTTAAACACTTTTAAAACAATAGAAACTAATTTAAACACATAAAAGATACTTAGAGACAGAGCAAGAGCTATGAAAAACACAAAAATCTTTCATTTTTAATGATTTATATAGTAAAATAACATTACAAAAAAAAACGCGAATTACCGGGACCGCAAAAACTGAACCGCGATGTAGCGGGGGATTACTGTATTCCAACATACATTTATTTCAACGCACACCAACGCACGGACATAAACAATCTGTTTTGTACTGCACTGCACTGGAAAAATGTCCAAGAGCATGCTAACTTGCACTGCAGTGAATGGATAGTGAATGGATAGTCTACTCAAAAGGAATAGACTGCCTTAATGCAACTCAAATTAATGGACCACAGCAATGTGATTTCATCCTAAGAATTCATTCAACTTAAGATTGATATTTCAGTTTTGGGTAGATGCTATAGAGTTAAACCACCTAATATCTTATTTTTTCTCTTCAAGATTCTATTGGTGGATCTTGAATTTAAAAAAGTGGGCAGAACACCCAAAACTCCCAGGCAGACAGAAACAGACTCCGGAATTATGGCAGGAAGGTCTTGCCATTGAAGACATAAAAGAAGCTAGGGCCTACTGGGCTCTGCTTATAACTAAAATATTACTGCTACGTGGAGAGGACTCTTAATATCAATTAATGTCATATTCTTTACAGCAGTTATTACCTCACAGCTGCCATCAATACAAACATCGTATCCATTAGCAGAACATGGTGTTCCATCTTTCACTTTGTTGGACAATGCAAAGAAAAAATCAAAATCCTCAGCCGTGCAGTATAACTTGCAGATATTCTCCTCTGGAACACAAATATGTCATTACATAGTAAACAGCTAATCCCAGTATTAATATAACAAGAAGTATGTAATGACAATAATATATAAAAAAATAGAAACAAAATAAAACTAAACTAAAAATCCAGTGGGCAGAGGAGAAATAGGGAAGGTCAATCACTCCATTAAAAAAAGAGGCAGCAATAATAGCTTCAAAATTAGGTTTGAGTTGGTTAGCTTCGGAACTAGATTGGTGGAGCACAGGACAGCTGTGTGGCTGCCAAACAACTTTACTGTGTGAGCTTCAATTTACAATCTATATAGAAATCCAGGATTGATCCAGGATTAACCAATTGTTCAGACTACTCATGCACTACAATTTCAAGCCCTGATGAAGAGGGATAAGCATATACTGTAATCCCCAAAATGTGTCAACTTGTAACTTAAAGAGGAAGTAAACCCTCCTCTGCAAGTTGTACCTATAGGTAAGCCTATGATAAGGCTTACCTATTGGTACTGTAAATATCTCCTAAACATGTACCGTTTAGGAGATATTTACCTTACATGCAGCCAGTGACGTCACTGGCGCATGCGCTCTGAAGGAACGGCCGCTGGTGCCGTTCCTTCAGAGCCCCGTGCCGTGACCGTCAGCTCCTGCGCGGGAGTGACGTCACCGCGGCTCCAGCCAATCAGATGTCGCCCGTCATAGAGGTAAGCGGGCGGCACGGCGGGGGCTCGTTCTGAGGTAAGTATTTCATAATGAGCTAGTATGCGTTGCATACTAGCTCATTATGTGTTTCTCTTTCAGGTTGAAAAAATAAAAAAATAATTTATTGAGTTTACAACCTCTTTAATAGACCCTTTTAGTGTGACAAAATAAAAATAATATCTGGACCAATCCCAAGGCTTGGGGCTTTCATTCTTACTCCCCTTACATGCAATAAAAACTTGACAGAGGGTCTATCCATCCCTATTTTATCAAAAAGTTGATTTTTATTCTCATCCTAAAATCCATATCTTGGAGTGCAGTGAGGGATAGAGAAAGTCTGAAACCTTTAAATTATACTGCCAGCTACAAGAGAATTAGAAGCTGACAAACAAAACAACTGTAGGCAAGACAAGAAAAAAAGAAGAAAAAAAAACACTAATGCACTAACCAGTTTTGATAGATGTTACTAAATAATCAAAAAGAAGCAGCCAACAATGCAATTTGTCCCAACACGTGTTAAATAAAAGAAAATAAAAATGTGGAGCTACCTTAGATTATATGGGGATCTATTAAGGTAGCGCCACATTTTTATCTTCTTTTAAGCCCAGGATAACCCTTCCCACTACAAGTATTAATATATTTTGTACCAAAGCAATACCAGGAGTATGAGACCTCTGTACCTCAATGTTCCAGATAATTTGGGTCATCAAAACTTGCATGATTGTGGTAAAAGCCTCAGCCAAGTGCAGGGAGGGCCCCGCCACACTCAATGGTGCCAAAGAGGAGTTTGAGGATGAAAGTGACTCTGAATCAATTGACCTCTAGAAGGTTTTACCCCCGTCATGACCAGAACATCTTTTGCTATTCAGCACTATGCTACCTAAACTGGCAATTACTCTGTCATACAACACTGTACTCAATTGAAATTAAAAAATTTTCACACTAATAGAGCTTTCTTTTGATGATATTTAATCACTACTGGGTTTTATGGTATCTATCTATCTATCTATCTATCTATCTATCTATCTATCTATCTATCTATCTATCTATCTATCTATCTATCTATCTATCTATCTATCTATCTATCTATCTATCTATGTATATATATAAATACATATACATATATATATATATATATATATATAAAACAAAAAAAGTCTGAACGTTTTTTTTTAAATATTATATTCTCTACTTTCTGTTATAAAACATATCCAATAAAATCAAATTTACACCAAAATGTCTCAAGTGCTGGCAGTAAAAGAGACTGCTCCTGCTAATACCGTGTTTTTGGGAACACTATACCATTGGGGACACTAGTATAGTTCAGACCGTGCATAGGATATGGACCCGGACAAACACAATACTAGTAATAGTGCTAGTAATAGTGGTGATCAGCGACTTTTAATGTGATTGTAATAGTGTGGCGGGCAATCAGGGATGCTAACTGACACTAGTGGGGAGGAACACTAACTGGCTCTACTTGAGAAACCCTTGATAACGTCCTATTGGACGAAACGCATCAGTGAGGAGACACTAGTGCTGATGTTAGGACACTGTCTGATACAAGGTCGGTAGTGGCACCCATTGTTATATAGTTTTATGATTTTATTTTGTCTTTGAACATACAAATCCAATAAATACTACACTATGCAGACTTCATCTGGCTCCCGGTGAGCTTTATTTTTTATTTTTTTTAAAGGTTGGTGAGCTTTATTTACCACATCCACATCTGGATGGTGCAAGTTGCTGAACAGCCTTCCCCACAACAGGCAGATCTACACTGAGTGTGTTTCCTGCTGTAACGGCAGCCAGCTTTTCCGGTGAGTGTTCATTTCACAGGGGTGTGATGGATGATTCTGGAGCACTGTACCACCATTCTTTTGTACACATCTTTGCACTGAACTTTGTGCTTTCACCACTAAGGCCACTAATTGACTCTAACTGAAGCTATCTGACGTTGCTAGTGACACAGTACAGTGATCAGTGATAAAACTGTACACTGACACTGTACTAATGGCACTGGCTGGGTGACAGGGGTGATCAGGTGTGCCCAACAGGTGTATGTGTGCTGAACTTACTCACCGGCTGGCTGACTTTTCTTCCTGATAGGCCACAGACATTAGTAGCTTCACAGCCAAAATCATTGGCAGCAAGCCTGCTGACGAACTCATGCTGCGTCCAACCACAAGATGGAAAGCAGGAGGCGCATGCCTATAAACTAGGAAGTGCACCTCTATTTATAGGGTATGTCGTGGTGCCTGGGGAGCCAACGACCAGCAGCAAAATTATTACGTGCCTGTCTGCAAGTTGTTAAGTCAGAGGAAAACAAGATTCAAGGCTGTGGGTATTAGCACCAAAAGAAGGTACATTGCAAGCAGTCCAAGGACTAGTAGAATGTGAGCTGATGTTACCCATTTCAGCAGGACTGTCATTTCCCCATGCTTAAAAGACATGTTGCAGCTGTAGAGTGGTTAGGCAGTGTACAGGCTCGCGATAAGAGGCAAGGCCCCAAGTACTTGCAAGGCCCCGAGCAGCTGAGGGTTGGATGGCCAGAGGACTTAAGTGACTGTAGGTGGGCAGCAGGAACAGATCAAAAGATCGAAGCTCTATGTAGCTCTTATATTACAAAAGCAGAAGATGGAAGATGCTTCCTCAACACTTTTTTGGCAGGAAAGAGTGCAGAGAGCAACCTAAGTAATTGAAGTAGCTCCCGATGCGTGACCTGACCAGCCTACATACTATGTGAGTCCTCAGAGACAGGGCAAGTGCTGAGGTAATTCCAGTGGCTCTGGACCTGAAAAGAATAGAGTCTTGATAGCACCCTATGAAGAACACAGTGACAGAACTCACTTTCAGGCTGTCCCGGCACATCCAGCCCATTGGGGTCCAGATTCAGCACTCCAAAATCCAGGTTGAAAATGACCACACTGTGAAGCTGCAAATGAAGAGTATAAGCTCCAGCAGCATATAGACAAGAGGCATGATTGAAGAAAAAAATTGGAGCAGAAAAACGTAGTCCTAACACAGGAAAGCTGTAGAAAACACATCCACTAACAAAAAATGGAAGAATGCTAATAATGGGATGGGCTACCCAGGACTGGCCTACATTTTCTTTTTTTTTGCTCCTATAGCCGGCAGTAAAAACAAAAGGTTTAGGACTCCCTGTATCCCTCAATATATGATAAAGAAAAGGTGTAATCTTCACAGTATACTTTAATGTACAGTAGGAGTTAGCAGAGTATGATAGTAATGGGCCATACACACTATAAGATTTTCTGAAGACTTTTTACTTTAAACTTACCAAAACCATATAATATGAGGTCAAACCTAAACACTTTCAATTTGTATGCAATCTGGCAGGCCCTTGCACTACATAGAAAAGGTAAATCTGAAGGAAATCTAACCACAAAAGTTGGATAGTGTGTATCCAGCTTAAGTTTGATGTGCACAAACATGTGTCAACTGACAGTCTATTCATTTGCAAGAAGATTTTAGTTCAAACGCATAATGATTTAAGTGAAGTTGACAACCTAGAATGCTGTTGTGCAAGCATTCCAGAATAAACTGGAGACAGCTGCGTATAGACAACATGGCTTCCGGTAATAATGCCAGCATATCCATCTTAACACAATGGCTAGCTGAGTAGCATATAATGCATTCTCCAACAAGCCATATCATGATGAATACTCTTTTTAAAAGTTGATAATATCACTTACAACATCAAATTTGTCATATTACTGGACAAAGGCAGAACAGCACCTGAAATAATGAAAGTGAGTTATATTCTATCTCTGGATATCGCCTAGCTAGAATAGCAGAGGTTTTAAGGTCATTGTATCCCATCTCCCTCTCACCTTCCACTGTAGTGTAGGGTTTCCATTTGTAATACCATCCTCTGAATGGTTTGCTGTTGTACTCTGCGCATTGCTGGGCACGGAAGTCCGGAGTGTTGGAAGGACAAGTCTGGGCATTGCAAATCTGATAAATACGGCTGGATCCCTGGCAATACTTCCCTCCATACTGAGGTCTAAACAACAAGAACCACAGAAAATGGGTATTAACACCTTGGCAATGCTATACAAGTTTTATTAAAGGGTCAGTAAACCCAAAGTGCAAGTTTTTGCCTTGCAAAATGGCTTAAATTCATAAATTTGTAGTAAACAAAGCAACCTATTGAAGCGACTTGTTAACAAAATGGCTTGAAATAAGAGTTAAAAGTAGTGTTTGTCTTCCTACAGACTACTTTGGGAGTGTTCCTTTAATCTTTGATTTTCCTTCTACTGCCATCACAGAGGGAAAGGGTGGAAAGATACATTGTTTTTTAGCCCTGCCGATTTCCATTGAAGGAAACAGGGGGCTCTTCTATGTGCCAAGACATCAGATGACTCCTCAAAGTCAAAAGTTAGGTCAATAATATAGTAATATCATAATAACATTTAAGTCACATCTGTCTTCAGGCCCATGTCCCATTCTTTAACCTATTGAGCCTTTGGCCAGCACTACTGCCTCTGTATGCCAGTCCACTCCTTTACTATTAGCTGGTGTGTTCCGTACTAAGCTGGTGTACCAAAGCAAACAGACAGCTACTGTACATTTTTAGTGTTCTGTCAGCACTCAGCGTCTTCACCCAACAGCAGGCTCCCACAGCAGAGAGACCAAGTTAAAGAGCCCTGAGCTTCAATCAGCTCCTCAATTAGGCTCCCGCTGCAGAGAGAGCAAGAGAAAGAACCCTGAGCCTCAATCAGCTCATATATACTATATATACTAAAGTCTGTGCACAGCTGAAGCTAACAAGTAGGCCTAGCTACCAGGTAAGCTGTTGTTATAATATACTGGACTCTTTTATTAACACAAACATAATAATAACATTCCTCACTAAAGGAACAAATTTGGGCCTTACACCGGGTTGTTGCAGAACCGCTCTTGATACATCACTCCACCACCACAGGTTCTGGAACATTCTGACCAGTCCGTCCAATCAGACCACCCTCCATTAACGGATCTTGGTCCATGGTCTCCAAACCTGACGCACTGCCCTCTTCGACACCACTATTTAAACACAAGGACAGGTTCTAAATTTAGTATGCTCTTTTTTATCAGAATTACCAGCAGTTTGTGTAGGTATTTGTAAGATGACTGCACAAACCCCAATTAGTGCATTCAATGTGCCCAATCTGTGCACTGCTTTGGTCCTATAGTAGTTCCATAGGCTGGAGAAAAATTGCTATTGACTGTTGGAGGCTGTTGTGTTTACAAAGACTTGCCAGCTTGTTGGAAATTATGAGCGAACAGGCACTGATAGCCATTTTGTTTTCTGGTTTGTTTTTTCTTGTTTTTTGCAAAAAAATGAATAAAGCTATCACTAAGTCAAGAATATATTGGTGGATTCTACCAATGCAACACAACAATGCCCCTGTTTTCTTGGCAAGGCATTAATTTTTCTATAGTCAGTCTTAGGCTTGATGGACTACTGACTAGAATAAAAACTGTCTATATTTTTTTAAAGGAAACCTCTACAGAGAAACAGATCTGCAGTTAATTTGCTAACTGGATCACAAGAATGAATTACAGAACAGTCCCACTCTTTTCATTACTCTTCTTCATTGGTACCATATTCATGAATATACACTACCAAAATGATTGGGACGCCTGCCTTTACACGCACATGAACTTTAATGGCATCCCAGTCTTAGTCCGTAGGGTTTGAGTTGGCTCATCCTTTGCAGCTATAATAGCTTTAACTCTTCTGGGAAGGTTTAGGAGTGTGTCTATGGGAATGTTTGTGCAAGGTGTACCAAATAAAGTGGCCGGTGAGTGTATAAATGTATTAGTTTATATTTATTTTGTTTCAGTATATGGTTATTGAATTTAACAAAGCAAGAACAACAGATGTAAAACCCGTTCAAATAATAAATTCAAAATCAATACAGAAAATCTGGACAGTCAATAAGTGATTACATAATGATATGATAAAATATGAAAGCAGGAATTATCTTAAAAAAAATAAAAATCTGTCTAGTGCATTTATGTAATAACAAAAACACACAATCTGTACGACTGGCCTGGTTTATCATATACTGTATAATCGCCAGAATAAAGAAGAATTGGTACTGTAATCTTTTCGCTTATCTTTAATTGTGTATTAATCAAAACAAATCTGTAGATACGTTTTGAATAAATGCATTATAACTGGGAGAATCTCTGAATAGGAACTAGTCTATCCAAAGTTTATGAAACGGAAATAATGTGTCTGAAGACAAGGCTCTACTTTCTTCCATGGCACATAAAGAATCAATCAAATACAGCCATTTTTTTTTACTGAGAGGATTGAATTCGGTTTCCAAGGTAAAGGCATAAATGTTTTGGCTGAATTGAGAAGATTAATGAATTTGTAGCGATATAGTGGTATATCAGAAATATGTACTAAACAATGTTCTGATAAGATCTATACTTGTCTTAGAGATTAGGGGAATCAATTCTTTTACACAAAAACACGCTCCAACATGGTACAATCACCAGGCAAGTCCATCAAATATAGTATTATATAGTAAGGAGCCACGTTCTTGCTTTAGGATAAATCTGATACCAGTGGATACGATTTTTTTAATACCACTTTAGGTAATTTTACTGATTTATAGGTAATCTGGCCCTCTTGTTCCCATGTCCCTTTTTTTTTCCTGTGCAAAATTTTTAAAGGTTACAGACAAAAATTGCAGGATTAATTCAGGTTGACATCACTGAAGGGGTAGTTGTGAAATGCATGGTCTGCCACTGTAAAAATAGACTAAGTTTATGAGATTGAATGCGTAATAGTTCCTTGAACCAAGATATTTTTAAACTCACTTCGACTCCTTATGATTATTCATAAATTGATTGTAGCTGTATTAATCAATCACCTCATATAGGTATATTGCCTCCTTGTATACTTTCTTCAAGTTCTGTCTTAGTTTTAAAATGGTTTATATTAATATAATCCAAGGCAAATATAGGATTATCTTTCGGTTTGAAAGGGGAATTATATAGTATTAATGGCACTGATTTATAATTATTTTATAATTTATTATCATAATGACAACAATCTAAGTGTTGGTGGAGCACTGGAAATAGTTTAATGGGTTACTTTCAAGGTAGACAAGAACAGTTATCAAATTAATAGGGGAAGGCAGCTCTTTAGATTGTGCTATGCTAAGATGGGTCCACAGAATGCAGTCAGTAAGCAATGCGAAGAGGCGAGAGTGCCCCAAATTTTGATTTGAATCAGGTCTGTATTATTATCAGCAGAAGTCACAGAAAAGGTATGGCCATTGCAGTGCACTTACTGGTCTCCCCTCATCAGGTTTTAAGATAGTAGAGGATCTTAATAATATTGGTATAATTGACTCCCATTGGCTGGCTAGGCATTGGGGACATTACATTAAGGGCTTATTCCATTTGCCAGTTATATACATATATATGTATATATATATACACACACACACACATACATACATACATACACACACACACATACGCTATATTGTCAAAAGTATTGGGACGCTTGCCTTTACACGCACATGAACTTTAATGACATTACAGTCTTAGTTCGTAGGGTTCAATATTGAGTTGGCCCACCCTTTGCAGCTATAACAGCTTCAACTCTTCTGGGAAGGCTGTCCACAAGGTTTAGGAGTGTGTCTATGGGAATGTTTGACCATTCTTCCAGAAGCGCAATTGTGAGGTCAGGCACTGATCGAGATGAGATGGCCTGGCTCGCAGTCTCCGCTCCAATTAATTCCAAAGGTGTTCTGTCGGGCTAAGATCAGGACTCTGTGCAGGTCAGTCAAGTTCCTCCACTCCAAACTGGCTCATCCATGTCTTTATGGACCTTGCTTTCTGCACTTGATCAGTGCCTGACCTCACAATTGCGCTTCTGGAAAAATGGTTAAACATTCCCATAAGCACATTCCTAAACCTTATGGACAGCCTTCCCAGAAGAGTTGAAGCTGTTATAGCTGAATTAGAGTGGAGACTACGAGCCAGGTCTTCTCTTTTAACATTAGTGCCTGACCTCACAAATGCACTTCTGGAAGAAAGGTCGAACATTCTCATAGACCCACTTATAAACCTTGTGGACAGCCTTCCCAGAAGAGTGTAAGCTGTTATAGCTGCAAAGGGTGGGCCAACTCAATATTGAACCCTACGGACTAAGACTGGGCAGGCGTCCCAATACTGACAATATAGTGTGTGTGTGTTACATATATATATATATATATATATATATATATATATATATATATATATATACACATACATACACACACACACATATAATATATTAATATAGATATATAGATATATGTGTGTATGACATACATAAATACATGAAAACAAATATCTATATAATCTCACCATATTTAAACCACAGACAGTACCCTCTGCTGCTGGCATGAATTTCGTCTCACATCTGTGGCCGGATCTTTGACACCAGAGTGATTTACATATGTCCTGCAAAGAACACAGAGCAAACTAAATCCCGCAAAATGGTCACATTAAACAGACACAAATGAAAATCTTTCCAAAAATATATTTTTTTAATTGTCTGATTGGTACTTGTGCAGTAGTAGACTGAATCACAATCTAGTAAAGTGCACTAAACAAAACTTTGTTTAAGGTGAACAAAGCAACGCCCCCCTCCCCAGCAACACATGCCCACCTTTCCTTCATCTCCCCACCACCACCTACTCTGACAGCCCTGTTGACTGGCCCAGAGCTGTCACATTGGGGTGTCTTTTTCACAGTAACAATTAGAAATAGGGTTGAGCGGACACCTAGATGTCCGTGTTCGACGGGTTCGGCCGAACTTTAAAAAAAAGTCCGGGTCCGTGTCCCGGACTTTTACCGAACTTTTCCCGGACACCGAACCCCATTGAAGTCAATGGGGACCCGAACTTTAAGGCACTAAAATGGCTCTAAAACACCAAAGGAAAGGGCTAGAGTGCTGCAAATGGCAGCAAAACGTAATTAAGAGCATGGCAAGTGCTCTGCAAACAAATGTGGATAGGGAAATAACTTAAAACAACAAAAAAAAACAGAAAAATAAAACAATGTTCTTCTTCATCTCTGAAGGACGAGGCCCATATGGAGTAGGAGGGAGGTTGAGGTGGTGGTGGATGTGGCGGTGACATAGGCGTGCGCACAGGGTGTGCTGGGTGTGCCTGGGCACACCCTAATCACCTAGGGCACATAGCATTGCCAGTGAGGAGATGGGAAAGATCTCCCTGGGACCTGCTCTGCTCTATTTCTCCTTGCCTACAGGTACATGGCCCCGATACATTACTCTCCCTGCTGGCAAACACATGCATGTGTATTTCAACTTTGGGGTGCACACCTTAATGCAATAGGCTGCGCACACCTATGGGCGGTGTAGGTGGAAGCGGCGGTGGAGGAGGACCAGGGCCGGATTAACAGCATCATGGGCTTGGTGCTGAGGATTTTGAAGGGCCTTAGGGCCGTGCCTTGCCATGCACCCAGAGGAGGAAGGGTGCAGCCATGCATGCCTAATTCAACATGGGATGCTGTCTCTGAAGCCCATAAACACATCCATGCATCGCCAACTGTCCCTCCTTGTCCGGCCTTCACGCTGTGTGGGGAGGTTCTGAGGGTGCTGCCTGGGGAAGCGAGCATAGAAGCCAGACTTCTGTGTTTACAAGTGACAGAAGAGCGGTAACAGTGAATATGGCCAACCCGGGGCCTATATAAAAGGTAGGGGCCTGGAGCTGCAGCTCCAATAGACCCTACATTAATCTGGCCCTGAGGAGGAGGACGAGGTAGCCAACACTGCTTCTTTTCACAAATTTTAAATGAGGGTACACCCCAAAAGAGTGAGAAAGAGCAAAAATGGAACAATGGGTGGGTAAGGTCGGTATCCATTGCTATTCTGCATAAGGTACGGAAAAGTCCCGTGGGATCCATGCCTGGTTCATTTTAATGAACGTGAGCTTGTCCACATTGTCTCTGGACAGGCGGCTGCGCTTGTCTGTTATAACGCCCCCAGCCGTGCTAAATACCCGTTCAGATAATACACTGGCTGCAGGGCACGCCAGCACCTCCAAGGCGTAAAGGGCAAGCTCAGGCCATGTGCCCAATTTGGAGACCCAGAAGTTGAAGGGGGCAGACCCGTCATTCACTACATGTAGGCGTGTGCACACATACTGCTCCACCATGTTGGTAAAATGCTGCCTCCTGCTAAGACGTTCCATCTGAGCTGCTGGTGCTGCTGTTTGTTGTGGCGTGCTGACAAAGCTTTTCCACATTTCGGCCATGCTAACCCTGCCTTCTGAGGTGCTGGCGGTGCCCTGGTTGCGTTGGCGACCTCCTCCTCCTCCTCCTCTGCCTTGTGCTTCCACTGTGGCCCCGCTGTCAGATGGGAATGCCAGCAGCATGGCGTCTACCAGCGTGCGCTTGTACTCGCGCATCTTGCGATCGCGCTCCAGTGAGTGAATTAAGGACGGTACGTTGTCCTTGTAACGGGGATCCAGCAGCGTGGCCACCCAGTAATCAGCACAAGTTAGAATGTGGGCAACTCGGCGGTCGTTGTGGAGACACTGCAGCATGTAATCGCTCATGTGTGCCAGGCTGCCCAGAGGCAACGAAAGGCTGTCCTCTGTGGGAGGTGTATGGTCCGTGTCCTCTGTATCCCCCCAGCCACGCACCAGTGATGGCCATGAGCTGGCCTGGGTGCCACCCTGCTGTGAACATGGTTCCATCTCCTCCTCCAGCTCCTCCTCCTCCTCATCCTCCTCATCCTCCAGAACTGTGCCCCTGCTGGACAATTGCGTCCCTGGCGTTTGCGTGTGCAGGAACCCACCCTCGGAGCCCCTTGCGAATGACTGCCCTGAAAGCCTTGGAAATGTTACCTCTTCATCCTCCTCCTCCTCCTCATCCTGTGCCACATCCTCTTCCATCATCGCCCGAATTGTTTTTTCAAGGAGGCATAGAAGTGGGATAGTTAAGCTGAGAACGGCGTCATTGCCACTGGCCATGTTGGTGGAGTACTCAAAACAGCGCAACAAGGCACACAGGTCTCGCATGGAGGCCCAGTTATTGGTGGTGAAGTGGTGCTGTTCCGCAGAGCGACTCACGCGTGCGTGCTGCAGCTGAAACTCCACTATGGCCTGCTGCTGCTCGCACAGTCTTTCCAGCATGTGCAAGGTGGAGTTCCACCTTGTGGGCACGTCACATATGAGGCGGTGAGCGGGAAGGCCGAAGTTACGCTGCAGCGCTGCCAGGCGAGCAGCAGCAGGGTGAGAACGCCGAAAGTGCGCACAAACGGCCCGCACTTTCTGCAGCAGCTCTGACATATCGGGGTAGTTTTTAAGGAACCTCTGCACCACCAAATTCAGCACATGCGCCAGGCAAGGGATGTGCGTCAAACCGGCTAGGCCCAGAGCTGCTATGAGATTTCGCCCGTTATCGCACACCACCAGGCCGGGCTTGAGGCTCGCTGGCAGCAACCACTCATTTGTCTGCTGTTCCATGCTCCTCCACAACTCCTGCGCGGTGTGTGGTTTGTCCCCCAAACAGGCAAGTTGTAAAACTGCCTGCTGTCGTTTACCCCTGGCCGTGCTGAAGTTGGTGGTGAAGGTGTTACGCTGTCCGGATGAGGAGGCGGTAGAGGATGAGGAAGCGGAGTAGGAGGAGTTAGGAACAGGAGGCAAACTGAAGCGCCCTGCAATCCTCGGTGGTGGAAGGACATGCGCCAAATTGCTATCCGCCTCAGGCCCATCCGCCACTGCATTTACCCAGTGTGCCGTTAGGGAGATATAACGCCCCTGACCGTGCTTACTGGTCCACGTATCCGTAGTTAGGTGGACCTTGGCACAGATGGCGTTGCGCAGTGCACACCTGATTTTTTCCCCCACTTGGTTGTGCAGGGAAGGGATGGCTTGCCTGGAAAAGTAGTGGCGGCTGGGCACGACGTACTGTGGGACAGCCACCGACATAAGGTTTTTAAAACTGTGCGTCTCCACCAGACGGAATGACAGCATTTCAAAGGCCAATAATTTTGAAATGCTGGCATTCAGGGCCAGGGATCGCGGGTGGGTAGGGGGGTACTTCCTCTTCCTCTCAAGTGTTTGGGAGATGGAAAGCTGAACGCTTCCACGGGACATTGTGGAGATGGTTGTTGGTGACCCAGGTGGTGGTGTTGCTGACAGATCGTCTGTTTGCGGGGTGGCAGGTGCCGGTATCACTACAGATGTGGCTGGAGCGGCCGAGACTGCAGCAGAAGAGGAAGCAGGATGAGCCAGAGACGTTTCTTGGTTTTGAAGGTGTGTACTCCACTGCAGCTCGTGCTTTGCACTTAGATGCCTGATCATGCAGGTTGTGCTCAGGTTGAGAAGGTTCATGCCTCGCTTCAAGCTCTGATTGCACAGGGTGCAAACCACTCGTGTCCTGTCATCAGCACATTTTCTAAAGAACTTCCACGCTAGAGAACTCCTTTGAGCTGACTTTGGTGCGCTCGTTCCCTTGCTGCGTTGGGCAGTAGCGGGCGTAGTGTCTAGGGCACGGCCGCTCCGCTTCTGCACCCTGCTCCCTCTTCTGCTGTGCTGGTGGCTCTGTGCGACCACCGCCTCTTCCTCCAAACTACTCAGTTCACCTGCATGACGTTCATTCCATGTGGGGTCGAGGACCTCATCGTCCTCCACATCATCTTCCACCCAGTCTTCACCCCTGCCCTCCTTGTCGGTCTCCACAATGCTGAACGCCGCAGCAGTTGGCACCTGCGTTTCGTCATCATCGGAGACGTGCTGCGATGATCCTTGCATGTACTCATCTTGAGGAATAAGTGGTTGGGCATCGCTGCACTCAATCTCTTCCACTTCTGGGGCAGGGCTAGGTGGATGGCCCTGGGAAACCCTGCTGACAGAGTCCTCAAAAAGAATAAGAGACTGCTGTATGGCTTGGGGCTCAGACTGCTGGCCTGATTTGCAAGGGGGTGAGGTGAAAGACGGTTGGACATTGGCTGCAGGTGCCAACTCTGACCTTTCTGCAGTAGACTGGGTGGGAGACAATGTGAAGGAACTGGAGGCACTGTCAGCAGCAAACCAATCTACTATCGCCTCAACTTGTTCTGGCCTCATCACTTCTAGGGGCGTTTGATGCCCTACCAAATACTGATGCAGGTTCTGTCGCCTACTCACACTTGAGGAAGGTGTTTCACTTGTGCGTGTAGCTGGCACAGATCGACCATGTCCTCTCCTTGCAACAGGAGCTCTACCAGCAGCACCACGACCCAGGCCACGGCCCTTATTTGACGGTCTCCTCATATTTCTGTAATTTAAGATCTTGCCCTAGAAAGGTTTTTATTGAATAGCGGAATAGAAAATATGATCCAAAAAAAGTGTATGTATATCACACGTACACAACCACACTAGGCCCCAATTACTATTGTTTGTACCCCTAAAAGGCTAGATGAGGAGTAGGGGGAGTATGGAACAGGCAGCACCCTCAAACCTTCAGAAGTATGAGATGAACCCCAACAACTTGGAAAGGTGGATCTCTCTCACACGTACCGACACAGACTATCCCGCAATTCAATTGATCCTCAAAGGTTTTTATTGAATAGCGGAATAGGAAATATGATCAAAAAAAGTGTATGTATCTCGCACGTACACAACCACACTAGGCCCCAATTACTATTGTTTGTACCCCTAAAAGGCTAGATGAGGAGTAGGGGGGGTATGGAACAGGCAGCACCCTCAAACCTTCAGAAGTATGAGATGAACCCCAACAACTTGGAAAGGTGGATCTCTCTCACACGTACCGACACAGACTATCCCGCAATTCAATTGATCCTCAAAGGTTTTTATTGAATAGCGGAATAGGAAATATGATCAAAAAAAGTGTATGTATCTCGCACGTACACAACCACACTAGGCCCCAATTACTATTGTTTGTACCCCTAAAAGGCTAGATGAGGAGTAGGGGGGGTATGGAACAGGCAGCACCCTCAAACCTTCAGAAGTATGAGATGAACCCCAACAACTTGGAAAGGTGGATCTCTCTCACACGTACCAACACAGACTATCCCCCAATTTAACTGATCCCCAAAGGTTTTTGATTAAATAGCGGAATAGAAAATATGATCCCAAAAAAGTGTATGTATATCACACGTACACAACCACACTAGGCCCCAATTACTATTGTTTGTACCCCTAAAAGGCTAGATGAGGAGTAGGGGGGGTATGGAACAGGCAGCACCCTCAAACCTTCAGAAGTATGAGATGAACCCCAACAACTTGGAAAGGTGGATCTCTCTCACACGTACCGACACAGACTATCCCGCAATTCAATTGATCCTCAAAGGTTTTTATTGAATAGCGGAATAGGAAATATGATCAAAAAAAGTGTATGTATCTCGCACGTACACAACCACACTAGGCCCCAATTACTATTGTTTGTACCCCTAAAAGGCTAGATGAGGAGTAGGGGGAGTATGGAACAGGCAGCACCCTCAAACCTTCAGAAGTATGAGATGAACCCCAACAACTTGGAAAGGTGGATCTCTCTCACACGTACCAACACAGACTATCCCCCAATTTAACTGATCCCCAAAGGTTTTTGATTAAATAGCGGAATAGAAAATATGATCCCAAAAAAGTGTATGTATATCACACGTACACAACCACACTAGGCCCCAATTACTATTGTTTGTACCCCTAAAAGGCTAGGAGTAGGGGGAGTATGGAACAGGCAGCACCCTCAAACCTTCAGAAGTATGAGATGAACCCCAACAACTTGGAAAGGTGGATCTCTCTCACACGTACCAACACAGACTATCCCCCAATTTAACTGATCCCCAGAGGTTTTTGATTAAATAGCGGAATAGAAAATATGATCCCAAAAAAGTGTATGTATATCACACGTACACAACCACACTAGGCCCCAATTACTATTGTTTGTACCCCTAAAAGGCTAGGAGTAGGGGGAGTATGGAACAGGCAGCACCCTCAAACCTTCAGAAGTATGAGATGAACCCCAACAACTTGGAAAGGTGGATCTCTCTCACACGTACCAACACAGACTATCCCCCAATTTAACTGATCCCCAGAGGTTTTTGATTAAATAGCGGAATAGAAAATATGATCCCAAAAAAGTGTATGTATATCACACGTACACAACCACACTAGGCCCCAATTACTATTGTTTGTACCCCTAAAAGGCTAGGAGTAGGGGGAGTATGGAACAGGCAGCACCCTCAAACCTTCAGAAGTATGAGATGAACCCCAACAACTTGGAAAGGTGGATCTCTCTCACACGTACCAACACAGACTATCCCCCAATTTAACTGATCCCCAGAGGTTTTTGATTAAATAGCGGAATAGAAAATATGATCCCAAAAAAGTGTATGTATATCACACGTACACAACCACACTAGGCCCCAATTACTATTGTTTGTACCCCTAAAAGGCTAGGAGTAGGGGGAGTATGGAACAGGCAGCACCCTCAAACCTTCAGAAGTATGAGATGAACCCCAACAACTTGGAAAGGTGGATCTCTCTCACACGTACCAACACAGACTATCCCCCAATTTAACTGATCCCCAGAGGTTTTTGATTAAATAGCCGAATAGAAAATATGATCCCAAAAAAGTGTATGTATATCACACGTACACAACCACACTAGGCCCCAATTACTATTGTTTGTACCCCTAAAAGGCTAGGAGTAGGGGGAGTATGGAACAGGCAGCACCCTCAAACCTTCAGAAGTATGAGATGAACCCCAACAACTTGGAAAGGTGGATCTCTCTCACACGTACCAACACAGACTATCCCCCAATTTAACTGATCCCCAGAGGTTTTTGATTAAATAGCGGAATAGAAAATATGATCCCAAAAAAGTGTATGTATATCACACGTACACAACCACACTAGGCCCCAATTACTATTGTTTGTACCCCTAAAAGGCTAGGAGTAGGGGGAGTATGGAACAGGCAGCACCCTCAAACCTTCAGAAGTATGAGATGAACCCCAACAACTTGGAAAGGTGGATCTCTCTCACACGTACCAACACAGACTATCCCCCAATTTAACTGATCCCCAGAGGTTTTTGATTAAATAGCGGAATAGAAAATATGATCCCAAAAAAGTGTATGTATATCACACGTACACAACCACACTAGGCCCCAATTACTATTGTTTGTACCCCTAAAAGGCTAGGAGTAGGGGGAGTATGGAACAGGCAGCACCCTCAAACCTTCAGAAGTATGAGATGAACCCCAACAACTTGGAAAGGTGGATCTCTCTCACACGTACCAACACAGACTATCCCCCAATTTAACTGATCCCCAAAGGTTTTTGATTAAATAGCGGAATAGAAAATATGATCCCAAAAAAGTGTATGTATATCACACGTACACAACCACACTAGGCCCCAATTACTATTGTTTGTACCCCTAAAAGGCTAGGAGTAGGGGGAGTATGGAACAGGCAGCACCCTCAAACCTTCAGAAGTATGAGATGAACCCCAACAACTTGGAAAGGTGGATCTCTCTCACACGTACCAACACAGACTATCCCCCAATTTAACTGATCCCCAAAGGTTTTTGATTAAATAGCGGAATAGAAAATATGATCCCAAAAAAGTGTATGTATATCACACGTACACAACCACACTAGGCCCCAATTACTATTGTTTGTACCCCTAAAAGGCTAGGAGTAGGGGGGAGTATGGAACAGGCAGCACCCTCAAACCTTCAGAAGTATGAGATGAACCCCAACAACTTGGAAAGGTGGATCTCTCTCACACGTACCAACACAGACTATCCCCCAATTTAACTGATCCCCAGAGGTTTTTGATTAAATAGCGGAATAGAAAATATGATCCCAAAAAAGTGTATGTATATCACACGTACACAACCACACTAGGCCCCAATTACTATTGTTTGTACCCCTAAAAGGCTAGGAGTAGGGGGAGTATGGAACAGGCAGCACCCTCAAACCTTCAGAAGTATGAGATGAACCCCAACAACTTGGAAAGGTGGATCTCTCTCACACGTACCAACACAGACTATCCCCCAATTTAACTGATCCCCAAAGGTTTTTGATTAAATAGCGGAATAGAAAATATGATCCCAAAAAAGTGTATGTATATCACACGTACACAACCACACTAGGCCCCAATTACTATTGTTTGTACCCCTAAAAGGCTAGGAGTAGGGGGGAGTATGGAACAGGCAGCACCCTCAAACCTTCAGAAGTATGAGATGAACCCCAACAACTTGGAAAGGTGGATCTCTCTCACACGTACCAACACAGACTATCCCCCAATTTAACTGATCCCCAGAGGTTTTTGATTAAATAGCGGAATAGAAAATATGATCCCAAAAAAGTGTATGTATATCACACGTACACAACCACACTAGGCCCCAATTACTATTGTTTGTACCCCTAAAAGGCTAGATGAGGAGTAGGGGGGGTATGGAACAGGCAGCACCCTCAAACCTTCAGAAGTATGAGATGAACCCCAACAACTTGGAAAGGTGGATCTCTCTCACACGTACCGACACAGACTATCCCGCAATTCAATTGATCCTCAAAGGTTTTTATTGAATAGCGGAATAGGAAATATGATCAAAAAAAGTGTATGTATCTCGCACGTACACAACCACACTAGGCCCCAATTACTATTGTTTGTACCCCTAAAAGGCTAGATGAGGAGTAGGGGGAGTATGGAACAGGCAGCACCCTCAAACCTTCAGAAGTATGAGATGAACCCCAACAACTTGGAAAGGTGGATTACTTCACACGTACCAACACAGACTATCCCCCAATTTAACTGATCCCCAAAGGTTTTTGATTAAATAGCGGAATAGAAAATATGATCCCAAAAAAGTGTATGTATATCACACGTACACAACCACACTAGGCCCCAATTACTATTGTTTGTACCCCTAAAAGGCTAGGAGTAGGGGGAGTATGGAACAGGCAGCACCCTCAAACCTTCAGAAGTATGAGATGAACCCCAACAACTTGGAAAGGTGGATCTCTCTCACACGTACCAACACAGACTATCCCCCAATTTAACTGATCCCCAGAGGTTTTTGATTAAATAGCGGAATAGAAAATATGATCCCAAAAAAGTGTATGTATATCACACGTACACAACCACACTAGGCCCCAATTACTATTGTTTGTACCCCTAAAAGGCTAGGAGTAGGGGGAGTATGGAACAGGCAGCACCCTCAAACCTTCAGAAGTATGAGATGAACCCCAACAACTTGGAAAGGTGGATCTCTCTCACACGTACCAACACAGACTATCCCCCAATTTAACTGATCCCCAGAGGTTTTTGATTAAATAGCGGAATAGAAAATATGATCCCAAAAAAGTGTATGTATATCACACGTACACAACCACACTAGGCCCCAATTACTATTGTTTGTACCCCTAAAAGGCTAGGAGTAGGGGGAGTATGGAACAGGCAGCACCCTCAAACCTTCAGAAGTATGAGATGAACCCCAACAACTTGGAAAGGTGGATCTCTCTCACACGTACCAACACAGACTATCCCCCAATTTAACTGATCCCCAGAGGTTTTTGATTAAATAGCGGAATAGAAAATATGATCCCAAAAAAGTGTATGTATATCACACGTACACAACCACACTAGGCCCCAATTACTATTGTTTGTACCCCTAAAAGGCTAGGAGTAGGGGGAGTATGGAACAGGCAGCACCCTCAAACCTTCAGAAGTATGAGATGAACCCCAACAACTTGGAAAGGTGGATCTCTCTCACACGTACCAACACAGACTATCCCCCAATTTAACTGATCCCCAGAGGTTTTTGATTAAATAGCGGAATAGAAAATATGATCCCAAAAAAGTGTATGTATATCACACGTACACAACCACACTAGGCCCCAATTACTATTGTTTGTACCCCTAAAAGGCTAGGAGTAGGGGGAGTATGGAACAGGCAGCACCCTCAAACCTTCAGAAGTATGAGATGAACCCCAACAACTTGGAAAGGTGGATCTCTCTCACACGTACCAACACAGACTATCCCCCAATTTAACTGATCCCCAGAGGTTTTTGATTAAATAGCGGAATAGAAAATATGATCCCAAAAAAGTGTATGTATATCACACGTACACAACCACACTAGGCCCCAATTACTATTGTTTGTACCCCTAAAAGGCTAGGAGTAGGGGGAGTATGGAACAGGCAGCACCCTCAAACCTTCAGAAGTATGAGATGAACCCCAACAACTTGGAAAGGTGGATCTCTCTCACACGTACCAACACAGACTATCCCCCAATTTAACTGATCCCCAGAGGTTTTTGATTAAATAGCGGAATAGAAAATATGATCCCAAAAAAGTGTATGTATATCACACGTACACAACCACACTAGGCCCCAATTACTATTGTTTGTACCCCTAAAAGGCTAGGAGTAGGGGGAGTATGGAACAGGCAGCACCCTCAAACCTTCAGAAGTATGAGATGAACCCCAACAACTTGGAAAGGTGGATCTCTCTCACACGTACCAACACAGACTATCCCCCAATTTAACTGATCCCCAGAGGTTTTTGATTAAATAGCGGAATAGAAAATATGATCCCAAAAAAGTGTATGTATATCACACGTACACAACCACACTAGGCCCCAATTACTATTGTTTGTACCCCTAAAAGGCTAGGAGTAGGGGGAGTATGGAACAGGCAGCACCCTCAAACCTTCAGAAGTATGAGATGAACCCCAACAACTTGGAAAGGTGGATCTCTCTCACACGTACCAACACAGACTATCCCCCAATTTAACTGATCCCCAAAGGTTTTTGATTAAATAGCGGAATAGAAAATATGATCCCAAAAAAGTGTATGTATATCACACGTACACAACCACACTAGGCCCCAATTACTATTGTTTGTACCCCTAAAAGGCTAGGAGTAGGGGGAGTATGGAACAGGCAGCACCCTCAAACCTTCAGAAGTATGAGATGAACCCCAACAACTTGGAAAGGTGGATCTCTCTCACACGTACCAACACAGACTATCCCCCAATTTAACTGATCCCCAAAGGTTTTTGATTAAATAGCGGAATAGAAAATATGATCCCAAAAAAGTGTATGTATATCACACGTACACAACCACACTAGGCCCCAATTACTATTGTTTGTACCCCTAAAAGGCTAGGAGTAGGGGGGAGTATGGAACAGGCAGCACCCTCAAACCTTCAGAAGTATGAGATGAACCCCAACAACTTGGAAAGGTGGATCTCTCTCACACGTACCAACACAGACTATCCCCCAATTTAACTGATCCCCAGAGGTTTTTGATTAAATAGCGGAATAGAAAATATGATCCCAAAAAAGTGTATGTATATCACACGTACACAACCACACTAGGCCCCAATTACTATTGTTTGTACCCCTAAAAGGCTAGGAGTAGGGGGAGTATGGAACAGGCAGCACCCTCAAACCTTCAGAAGTATGAGATGAACCCCAACAACTTGGAAAGGTGGATCTCTCTCACACGTACCAACACAGACTATCCCCCAATTTAACTGATCCCCAAAGGTTTTTGATTAAATAGCGGAATAGAAAATATGATCCCAAAAAAGTGTATGTATATCACACGTACACAACCACACTAGGCCCCAATTACTATTGTTTGTACCC
This sequence comes from Pelophylax lessonae, assembly GCF_965119305.1. NCBI lineage: Eukaryota > Metazoa > Chordata > Amphibia > Anura > Ranidae > Pelophylax > Pelophylax lessonae. Next base: position 191,301,622 of record NC_138777.1, on the reverse strand, counting down.
CTAAAAGGCTAGGAGTAGGGGGGAGTATGGAACAGGCAGCACCCTCAAACCTTCAGAAGTATGAGATGAACCCCAACAACTTGGAAAGGTGGATCTCTCTCACACGTACCAACACAGACTATCCCCCAATTTAACTGATCCCCAGAGGTTTTTGATTAAATAGCGGAATAGAAAATATGATCCCAAAAAAGTGTATGTATATCACACGTACACAACCACACTAGGCCCCAATTACTATTGTTTGTACCCCTAAAAGGCTAGGAGTAGGGGGAGTATGGAACAGGCAGCACCCTCAAACCTTCAGAAGTATGAGATGAACCCCAACAACTTGGAAAGGTGGATCTCTCTCACACGTACCAACACAGACTATCCCCCAATTTAACTGATCCCCAAAGGTTTTTGATTAAATAGCGGAATAGAAAATATGATCCCAAAAAAGTGTATGTATATCACACGTACACAACCACACTAGGCCCCAATTACTATTGTTTGTACCCCTAAAAGGCTAGGAGTAGGGGGAGTATGGAACAGGCAGCACCCTCAAACCTTCAGAAGTATGAGATGAACCCCAACAACTTGGAAAGGTGGATCTCTCTCACACGTACCAACACAGACTATCCCCCAATTTAACTGATCCCCAAAGGTTTTTGATTAAATAGCGGAATAGAAAATATGATCCCAAAAAAGTGTATGTATATCACACGTACACAACCACACTAGGCCCCAATTACTATTGTTTGTACCCCTAAAAGGCTAGATGAGGAGTAGGGGGAGTATGGAACAGGCAGCACCCTCAAACCTTCAGTATGAGATTGTGTTCACTGTACCCCACAAAGATTGAGTTCACTGCACCCCACAATGATTGTGTTCACTGCACCCCACAAAGATTGTGTTCACTGCACCTCACAAAGATTGTGTTCACTGTACCCCCCAAAGATTGTGTTCACTGCACCCCACAAAGATTCTGTTCACTGTACCCCACAAAGATTGTGTTCACTGCACCCCAAAAAGATTGTGTTCACTGCACCCCAAAAAGGATGTTGTTCACTGCACCCCAAAAAGGATGTTGTTCACTCCACCCCAAAAAGATTGTGTTCACTGCACCCCACAAAGATTGTGTTCACTGCACCCCAAAAAGATTGTGTTCACTGCACCCCAAAAATGATTTTGTTCACTGCACCCCAAAAAGGATTTTGTTCACTGCACCCCAAAAAGGATGTTGTTCACTCCACCCCAAAAAGATTGTGTTCACTGCACCCCAAAAAGATTGTGTTCACTGCACCCCACAAAGGATTTTGTTCACTGCACCCCAAAAAGATTGTGTTCACTGCACCCCAAAAAGGATGTTGTTCACTGCACCCCAAAAAGGATTTTGTTCACTGCACCCCAAAAAGATTGTGTTCACTGCACCCCACAAAGGATTTTGTTCACTGCACCCCACAAAGATTGTGTTCACTGCACACCAAAAAGGATTGTGTTCACTGCACCCCAAAAAGATTTTGTTCACTGCACCCCAAAAAGATTGTGTTCACTGCAGCCCAAAAAGATTGTGTTCACTGCAGCCCAAAAAGATTGTGTTCACTGCAGCCCAAAAAGATTGTGTTCACTGCAGCCCAAAAAGATTGTGTTCACTGCAGCCCAAAAAGATTGTGTTCACTGCAGCTCACACACAGAAAAATGGATGTGGATCACTGACACCTGCCTATCTCCAATCCCACACCACACAGCAATATCGATTGTAGTTTGTAGAACACAGTTTCCCTAAAATTCAGCAGACTCTGTCCCTAACAGGATTGAGAAGAGATCGTAGATCAGGATTGAGTGCAGATTCACCCCACCCCCCACACAGCAATATCGATTGTAGTTTGTAGAACACAGTTTCCCTAAAATTCAGCAGACTCTGTCCCTAACAGGATTGAGAAGAGATCGTAGATCAGGATTGAGTGCAGATTCACCCCACCCCCCACACAGCAATATCGATTGTAGTTTGTAGAAGACACTGACCCTATATAATTCAGCAGACTCTATCCCTAAAATGCCTACAACTCGCCCTGCCTAAACACTCCGACCTGTCCCTCAATTCTATCCGGACACAAATGGTTTTTTCCTGCCTATCTTTCCCTAATCAGCAGCCAGCACGTTGATGTGTGCTCTGTCCCTGAATCTAAGCAGCATAATGACGCCGCTGCGGCTGCCTCGAACTTATAAAGACTTGGTCACATGCTTCAGACGGCCAATCACAGCTACTGAGACATTTGCAGGCATGGCTGGGATGGCTTAAGGCACACCAGTTAAACGATTGTTGATTGGCTGTTGAAAGCCCGCCATGAAAAGAGCGCCAAAGCATGCAAAACCCGGAAATAAAACGACCGAACACGGATTTTTACCCGAACATACAGTAAAGTGTCCGTGTCCGTGTTCGGGTACAAAAAATCCAATTATTCGGTACGAACACGAATAATACAGTCCGTGTTCGCTCAACACTAATTAGAAAGCATCACTTTTAAAATTAAAAAGAGAAGCGTCTTGTAATATATTTTTATTTTACAATATTAAATCAGTTTTGACCCCACTGGGGTGATCTTTCTTCACTTCCTATCCAGTCTGGAGTTTAGGAAAAGTTCCCCAATATGGATCCAGACATAAATACAAACCTGGCAGAGGTTCTAACTTTCTTCTGCTCTAGCCAGTACAAAGTAAATGTTTTTCTCTGGAATCAGCCTTTATATTTATCTATACTGATGCCTATTGGTTTGTTTGAAGACCCTACATTCATTAAAAAAGTTTATGTCATTTTAATAAGTCTCCTGCATATTACAGTCCACAGAACACAGAACATACCTTCACGAAGCTGCACTGCTTTGCCTTTGGTCCAAACTGCCATTTACACTGAGTGTCTGCATCATAGATCTGTCCAGGCAGCTTCTCGGGATACTGAAAGTGGCCTAATTGTTTTGGCTCGTCAACGAGACAGGAGGATTGAGCTGTGCTGTGATAGAACTCAGTGTGAATCATTCTTATATACAACTGGCTTACATACAGCAAAGGCATGCTTTATCAGTACACTTTATAGAAGAGAGGTGTAAATGAGAGCAATAATACAATGGATGTCGGTCAATTTGAATAAACTAATAGTTTATAGCTATTTGATAATTTTTTATAAAACCTTTATTATACAAACATTTAATACAAGATGCAGTTATGACACTGAATCATCATGATGGGCCTGACTTTTTTGAGCCTGTAGAAAATTGCTGATCTGATTAGAGCTCACCTTCTTTTGGATGAAAATAGTGGAAAAGTAAATATACCAATATTGTATTTTACCTAATAAAAAGAAATTAATAAAATAATAAAAAAAAACACCTATATATATATTTTTTAATTATATTATATATATATATATATATATATATATGAAAAAAAGGTGCATATAAATACGCACAAGCGGCGCTATACCTCAGACTGACAATCAGAGTGAGTCACATAGACCTATCTGGCATAGGTAAATTAAATGAATGATCAATAATAAATGCATCTAAAATACATTAAAATCTATAAAATGTATAGATTAAAAGGTCAGAGTCCGTGAAAACAGAAAGTCCGTCACCACCAATATTCTATGAAGGTAAATTATGCAGTATTCCTCATATGGTGCTGTCCGGTGTGCAACCTCCACCTCACCACTCGTGAGACACCCGAGTAAACACGCTTACCAGATGGCTTATTGCTTAGAGCCCATAGGACTACTCTGCTCCAGACTCTCCCGATGTTCCGATCCCTGAGGGGGCCAATCGTGACTGTGATGTCCTCAAAAGATGCGGTGCATAGGAGGGAGTAAAGACACACATAGGGCAATACTGTATGGATAAAAAAATGCACTTTTATTGGACACTCCCCCCCTCACCCATTACACTCACATCAAATGCAAAGAAAAACAGCACATAGTATTGGGTATGGCGCTACGGTCTCTGCGGACCGCTTACTGGACTCCCGCTTGCTCATCAGCGTCCCGGAAGTTGCCGATCGGTAAGCAGTCCGCAGAGACCGTAGCGCCATACCCAATACTATGTGCTGTTTTTCTTTGCATTTGATGTGAGTGTAATGGGTGAGGGGGGGAGTGTCCAATAAAGGTGCATTTTTTTATCCATACGGTATTGCCCTATGTGTGTCTTTACTCCCTCCTATGCACCGCATCTCTTGAGGACATCACAGTCACGATTGGCCCCCTCAGGGATCAGAACATCGGGAGAGTCCGGAGCAGAGTAGTCCTATGGGCTCTAACCAATAAGCCATCTGGTAAGCGTGTTTACTCGGGTGTCTCACGAGTGGTGTGGTGGAGGTTGCACACCGGACAGCACCATATGAGGAATACTGCATAATTTACCTTCATAGAATATTGGTGGTGACGGACTTTCTGTTTTCACGGACTCTGACCTTTTAATCTATACATTTTATAGATTTTAATGTATTTTAGATGCATTTATTATTGGTCATTCATTTAATTTACCTATGCCAGATAGGTCTATGTGACTCACTCTGATTGTCAGTCTGAGGTATAGCGCCGCTTGTGCGTATTTATATGCACCTTTTTTTCATATGTTTTGTTTATTTAGGCGGCTGCTGTGTGTGCATAAGCACTGATTTTGTTAAGTACAGAGCGCTGGGTGATTGAGCTTCGAGATTTCTTGGTGCTTAGTCCTTTTTTTCATATATATATGTGTGTATACACACACACGTATATATAAACACACAAGCACGCACAGACCATGCAATATAAACTGCATAAACACAACTTTAAAAGAGAAACTAAAATACTCAATATTTAAAGTTATTGCAAATGCTTTTTACATTTTTTTTTTTAATAGCAAGCATGTTATATATACCTGTTTTGTGAAATTGCAAAATGGAAATAGAATTGCACAGAGTGGCCACGCACCTTCTCTTCTAGGCTCCTCCTCTTCTCAGAGTGCCCTTATAGCCAAGCTGCTTGCTATGGGGGCACTCGTGCAGGTGCGCTCCCGATGCGTCCATAGACACACACAGTGCAGCTTGGCCACCCTCTCTCTCTGCCCATAGGGTTTGAGTGATAGCAAAGCCTGTGAGAGCAGGTAGAGAGGAGAGAGCTGCAACAGAAGGGCACAGCACTGGATCTTATGGTAAGTATAAGGGGGGAGGGATGGGGGTCAAGGGGCTATACTAGCACTTGGACATTTTTTACCTTAATGCAGAGAATGCATTAAGGTAAATATTTTTATGCTTTATGACCACTTTAATTAATATTTATTTTATATTTTGAGACATTTACAATACTTTATTTAATGAATGATGAATATCAGACCAGGTAAATGAAATGCATGTATAGGTTGTCGGTCACTAAAAAAAGGAAAATCGGCGACACTATGAATTTTTCCAATACCTAGAAGAACACTTGCACTGGAATGGTTAAAATCAAATTTTTCTATGCAGCACAGAAAATATTTCTTTCATTTTTCTATCAGGTGCTGAGGTCTTGAAAGATATAAGAAGTGTGATCGACTTTCTTGGATCTACACAAAATTACAATATCAGTTTTATGGTGGCTTGGCCCTGTGAATGCAGCAAGAGATGCAATAAGTTACTTGGAACATGACAATAAAAGAACCCATAGGGCAGTAGGGGTCAGGGAGAATGTTTCAGGTTCATGACTGCAGTCTGTTACAAATGCACATAGTCCAGTTGTACGCAGTGTTTCAACACGCTCAGAAATGTGTAACCAAGTCACTAACAGGAACCAGAAACAGAGACAAAGGTGTTGGTTCACAGCAACACCTGGAGACTGAAACAAAAAGGTCAGTTTTGGAAATGCTACAGCTTTACAAAACACGAGGAACATCTGGTTCTTTCTACTACGAAGGGTAACGTAACGCTGGCTTGGGAGCTTGTTAGACAGAAGCGACACTTATAAAAACCAATAAACCTGCCAGTAAAAGTACTGAAAAGGATTCTTGGAAGCATTATTATCATGCAGGAAGGGAAAGCAGCAGAATAATTACATTCCAGAATTGTACTGTCTACGGGACATTTCTAATGGCAGATGTCCACCTTGGCTCTCACCTGAGAAATTCTTTCAGATATTGTCTACTGCAGGCTGACCAGGAAAACACCCCATTGTTTCCAGATAAGGTGGGAGACATGATGTTCCCTTCAGTCTTCCTGCAAGGATTCCCTTCTCCATCGTGGACCATTCCAAAGCTGTCACAAGAGTATACATTTCATTGTTTTCAGTATGATACAGTAAGAGAAATCAAAGCCAAATGATTAGCTTGACCCAAATAATTCCGTCTTAGGTATGGAGCGAAGTGGATAATGAATAATTAGCTAATGTTTTCCAACAATATTAGCAATATGATCTCTTAAACAAAGTTCCAATAATAAAACAAGGGGAGAGGATAATTTTCACCACCAGATATTTCACCTTTCTCAATAAAGTGGGAGTTAACTCTAATGCATGAATTGTACCTATAGGTAAGCTTAAAATAAGCTTATCTATAGGTACTGTAAATATCTCCTAAACGTGCACCATTTAGGAGATATTTACTATAAATGCAGCCAGTGACGTCAGTCAGGTGACCGTTCCTTCAGAGTCCTGTGCGGTAAACGGTGGCTCCCCTGTGCATGTGCAGGAGTGATGTCATCGCAGCTCTGGCCACTCAGACAGCCGGAGTCTGCAAACCCGGAAGGAAGACCAGATGAAGATGGAAGCCATGTCAGCTCGCCGCTGGAGGGCTTTGTTCTAAGGTAAGTTTCAGATAATGTGCTAGTATGCGATGCATACTAAATAAATTGCTGGAGGTTTTCTACCGCTTTAATGAAGGGAACAGGCTCTTTATGCAGTGCGTGGGTCCCATAAGAAGATATACCAAGGAAAAATGGTGGATGCTGCACTCTCATCTAGAGAAGCAGATCCTTCACCATCCACATCCATTGGTCTCTCTGACTGACCCACCACTCTCAGGCCAACTTAAAATATTTTATGATATTAATGTTTTCCAGAACTTAAAGTGATACTAAACACACACTGTTTAATGTCCATTAACCCTTCTTTTTCTGTATGTGGATGATGGCACTGTAATTATTTTAATTAAAAAAACATCTAAGTATCTTTTTCCTAATCTATATACAGTTGTCACATGACCAAGCTTATAGGTGGAGGAGGAGCTTATAGTCCTCTGCTGTTAATCGCAGTTTAAAAAAAAAAACAGCCTTTGGAATACAGAATAAAAATAAATTATCATCAATAAACTGTTTCAAATTTATATTGCCACTGTCTATACGCCCACATGTGTGACTCTATCGTGGGTTTAGTGGCACTTTAAAAGATAAACATTTTTTTATCTTGGAGGAAACATCTAGAAATGAATATCTTACTTTAGCAGTACCTTGAAATGTTTAACGTTCTTTTGAATTCCTCATTAAAATAGTTCAGTGCACTTTCTGGCATGTAACTTTGCTTAAGCATCCCTTTTCTGTAGCCTACATCTGAAGTGTGAGATAATCTAAGGCACTCGTGTCTCTGACTGTCTTACAAGGTTTGGAGTTAAATTTGTTGCTGTCACTATGCTGTCACTATGGTGTTGCTCACACTTTCTCACGTTGGAGGGAAAACTGTACCTAAGGACTTACAGTGCAAGAATCCCCTTGATTCTGCTTCATTCATTTTATGGATTTGTGCTTTCCCCAACTCTCCTTCTGTTTTTCATCATTGATCCACTCATCATCAGACCATCAGTCATCAGGGGAGTAGCTCTGATGTGAGGAGGCACAGCGCTGCCAAGATTGCTGCCTCCATAGACACAGTGCAGAACCAAGCATGGTAAGTAAGTACTGTATTTTCTGGCGTATAAGACTACTTTTGAACCTCAAAAAAATCCTCCAAAAATGGGGAGTCGTCTTATACGCCGAGTATAATATCTCCAAGATACCCCAAGTATAAGTATTACCGGTAGATGTAATCTCTCAAGACGCTGGCTGTGTGGGAATCCTGTACCGGAATACCGGATGTACCGTAGCTTCGGCTACATACAGTATACCGCGCTGAGCCAATCACGGAGAGCAATGTATTATATTATTTAATGCAAAGGCTGCTTGGATTGGCAGAGTCAGAGAGGCGGGCTGATGTTACTCTGCCAATCCGAGCAGGCTTTGCATTCAATAATATAATACATCGCTCTCCGTGATTGGCTCAGCGCGGTATACTGTATGTAGCCGAAGCTACGGTACATCCGGTATTCCGGTACAGGATTCCCACACAGCCAGCGTCTTGAGAGATTACATCTATGTATTATATTATTGAATGCAAAGCCTGCTCGGATTGGCAGAGTAACATCAGCCCGCCTCTCTGACTCTGCCAATCCAAGCAGCCTTTGCATTAAATAATAGAATACATCGCTCTCCGTGATTGGCTCAGCGTGGTATATTGTATATAGTCGAAGCTTCGGTACATACGGTATACCGGTACAGGATTCCCGCACAGCCAGCGTCTTGAGATTACATCTACCGGTAATACTTATACTTAGGGTACCTTGGAGATATTATGAGAGATTACATGTATTACAGTACTTGGGGTACCTTGGAGATCTATGAGAAATCTGATGTTTTTCAATGGTGTTGCCTTGCTTCAGAAGGGAGGTAGTCTTATACGGTGAGTATAGCCCAAAACCTATGTTTTAACTTGAAAATTAGGGGGTCGTCTTATACGCCCAGTCGTCTTATACGCCGGAAAATACGGTAATAGGATAAAAATCAGCTGTAGGGAGCCTATAGGTAAAACTAATCAATCCTTTATCCCCTGCTTGCCTTGTTTGCCACAACTTTTATAGTACATCTAAAAGGAATGCCAAATTTGTCAAATTCACTATGGATTGAAGCTGAAGTACTGATTCATCCAAAGGCCTTCAATATCACTTGAAAATTCTCTTCGAGTATCAATGTGATAGAGTAGCAAAGATCTGCAACCCAATCATGACTATATCATGCCAAGGTATCACCTTGGTTCAATGTAATATGAAATAAATAAATATATGCAGTATACAGGACAAAGTTCATATCTCTAAAGTTCATAAGTTTGGGGAATGGTGATGGGAACCACACCACTGCAATCTTGTCACTGGAGTTTCCACGACATACAGGAACCCACTTTCTGATTTTACTAGATGGCATCTTCCCAAGCTTTTTCATCTCCACCCTAAACTGTTAATAGTATTACACTTTATTGATTTCAGTGATTATTTTTACTTACTTGTGACCCGATTCATGAGCGATAGTAAAAGCCAACCCCAGACCAGTGTCTTCATTTATGGTGCAACTGCGGTGTTTGCTGCACATGCCATTTATTGGTGCAAAACCTACAGATAAAATGACAATTCCAGTAAACAATGCAACATTCTCCAGTTCTATGTTATTTCTTGGATCTATCAATGGAAATATCAAACTGTTTACTGATTTCAACTGCTCCTTCTTCTAAAACCATATCCTGCTTTTTAAAAAGACCACATTCTTCTTCAAGTGCATTGTTTTATGGTGTTTTTACTTATATTGTAAAGTATTTACCTAAGGTGTCACAAGGTTCATTCTTCCATGAGCAAATGTCCAATCCTGTTAGAAGAATGGCATGATCATGTCTTTTACCATTCTTACCCACAAGGGATGACTGCCACTGGCAGAAATTATTCAAGGATTGATCAGCATGATGAGTGATCTTAAGTCCAGACTGGAAGAAAAGAAAAATGAGAATAATAATTGTGTATGTAATTATCAAAATGAGTAAAAAAGAGAGAGTTTTCAAATATGGCCAAGTTTTTGGATACATGACAGTCACACCTATACCATGGCCAAAAATATATGAATACTCTTTACATTATTGAGTTTAGGGGGTTTCCAGTCAATGGTGCGGTTACTGCACCATCATACAAAGATGTTTTGGACAATTGTGCGCAGTTCTCCGATAGTGTTGAGGGAAGTTAAGGACCCAGAGTTTTTTTATGATCCTGGTAATTAGGAAAGAGTGATTAATTCAATAGCAAGTTTGGAACCCAACAATTTAACCCAGGAATAAAACAAGCCACAATTTTTAAACGGTTTTTAAATACCCTCTTGAACAGTTTATATTAGATATAATCGTTTTAGGGTCTACTTGCATTCTGTTCCAGCACAGGTACCCTAAGGCTGCATGAGCACAGGCGTAATAAAATACTCCCATATACACTGGATCTTTCTGCATTGAACTGGCAGAGGCATAAAAAGTGCATTAGAAGTTAGGGTTAAAGAAACAACCTAAAAGTTATACAGTATTAAAGTTATCATTTTATTCGGATGGGCTTTATCTGTCAATGGCTATTATTATATCTTGGATACTCCAACAGTGAGCTCTTCCTGCCATAGTTCTCACTCTATTGCTATCCAACTGGGATTTTTGGGTGTTCCCACCCAATTTTGTGTGTTCAAGCCCCTCCTGTTGTATTTTCCAGAAGTAAAAAAAATGCCCTTACTTTTGTTAAAGCAGTATTCACTTGTAATTAAACTGCAACGGTCAAGCTGCAACTGAATGACTCTAAGTAGAGATTCAATACAGTATTACCTGGACTGTAGAATAATTGAATAAAGTTTGACTAAATGCTCCTGTATGATAGTCTAAACCAGAGTTTCTGAATTAGGGTTCTTCCAGAGGTTGCTAGGGGTTCCTTGAGCAATGAGAGATTTCGGCTTTTTAGGTTCCCACTGACATTATAGATCTTTTTAGCTATCTGTAATGTGGTAATTCTTCCCAATGATCCCACTGACCATCACACTAATGTATCATGAGTTGTAGATGTAGTAAGTTTTAGCAGGGGTTCCCTGAGATCAAAATTATATTTCACCAACACCAAATTCCGTTACTATGTGATGCACAAGCTTCATAAAAGTAGACAAACATTTTCCTGGGTGAGCCAAAGCCTCCTTCATTTGTATCTCCTTTATAGAAACATTAAAGCCCATCCCTTTTCTGCTGACTTCCATAGCAGTGCTGGGAGATTAGGTTTGGGAGAATTAGTGCCGGTTCACACTAGGTCGCTCCGACTTCAGGGGCGACCTGTGAAGTCGCGTGCACCGCGACTTAGACGCGACTTGCACGGACTTCATATAATGAATGTCTATGCAAGTCGCTCCGAGGTCGCCCCGAAGTAGTACAGGACCCTTTTTCTAAGTCGGAGCGACTTGTGTCGCTCCTATTAGAACGGGTCCTGTAGCACTGCATGGACCACGACGGACCGCGACTTGTCAGGCTGACAAGTCGACTAACAAGTTGCGGTACTGTGAATGGACGCTTAGAACCAAATGTAATCTGTGATATTGACATGTAACTCACCCAAAAATAATCTTCTAGCACCATTATGGTGGCCAGCAAAAAATGGGTGAGGCTTGAAAGCTTCTATAAAGGAGACACAAATGAAGGTGAATTTGGCTTACAGTAAATTTGTGTTGTTCCGGTTACATCACATAAAATTCCAATAAAATACATTTACTTCTTTGGTTGTAATATGACAAATTGTGGAAAATGTCAAGGAGTATGAATACTTTTTTTTTTTAGGCACTGTAAGAGTAAGTAGAATGATTGTTACTTACTGGGTCATCTTCCAAAAGCAAAAGACTCACAACAACGATGTTTATGTCACTTCCAATTGTTCCATCCTTAAAGAGACTGGAAACCTGCAGAGAGATATAAAGTATTTACATCTGTTCAACTGTATTGTACCCACAGTAGGGTCTGCCCCTTCTCCTATGTGTGCTGGTATTTATTTACTAAAATAAATGTTTTCCCTGAACCGCTGTTTACTTTGAAAAGCCAGTCATTTGCGGAGGATGTAAAAATATAGAAATTTCTTTGTACATGATTGGATAACTGAAGTGAAAACATTTTCATGTAGCTTAGTAAAAAAAATAAACTAATTTAATAAATTAGTGTGTACGATGGGAACCGACACCCATTTGTCAAAAGTGATAACGCAAAAATGTTTCAGTGTAACATCTGTTTAAAAAATATTTCCTTCCTCCCAGTATAATTTTACCTAAAAAAATGGTAAATCTGCAGAACAGACTGCAATGGTCCGTTTGTAAGCAGGTAGTGGTAGGAAAAGGTCCCCTAAAGGGTTGCTCCTCTTTCTAGTGGAGAGTTTTTTCAGTATCCCTATATAGCAGTGATGACGAACCTTGGCACCCCAGATGTTTTGGAACTACATTTCCCATGATGCTCAACTACACTGCAGAGTGCATGAGCATCATGGGAAATGTAGTTCCAAAACATCTGGGGTGCCAAGGTTCACCATTACTGCTATATAGGGTAGAGCTTGGGCCCCGGACTCATTTCAGCCAGAGGGGGAAGGCCTGCTAAAGATGTTCAAGCTCTCCCCACTTTTTTTTTTCCTTCTCCTTTTTCCCCTTTAGATTTATATAAACGCTTCTTCAATTTTAGTCAGGACTCGGATATGCCCTAGCAGGCATACCCTTTTTGGTTTACGAAATATAACCTATTGGTTATTGCTTTTTTCATGTCTTTCTCTTAATCTGCTTATATTAGATGTACACTATTTCTATTTCATAACCTGTTATGTTTATTATCTGTAAAACTCTAATTGGTAAACCTCTTGAGATTCGCACCTGATGAGTAATATTATACAATGTGGAGTTATCTCCTCCCCGCCTATATGATATTTTCTTATGCACTGGTTCTTCTACTTTTTATATAATCTAATAAAAATATATTGCTTAAAAAAAAAAAAAAAAAAGAAGAAGAAGGAGGCTATGTATTCTTTGTTTCCCCCCTTTGGAAGATCTGGGCAGCTGTAGGAGTATGCAACCAAAGGATGGCGAGTAAATAGGATAACATCTGGATGAAGCCACAAGAGATCCCATGCTTAAACATCTTTAATTCAAGCCATTATATGGGAAACGCTAATGCCAGTATTTCCACTGTAATTCGTTGAACTGTTCCAGTAAAGTATGACTGTATGAAGAAAAGCCTCTATTTGAAAATCTAATGGAGGGAAGTGTTTATTACAGCCAATCCCCAGGACGTGGACTGAGAGGTGTGCTTACTGGTGCAAGCCTGGCATCTGGGTCCTGGAGGCTGACGAGTGGACCAGGTGTCTGAGTCTTCCCAGGGAACAGTGGGTTAACTACATAAGGGCTAGAGGATGGAAGGTCTAGGCTTCAGGCCACCATTTGTGCTTTAACTGTATTGGTTTGGGTTGAACAACCTAACACCCTGCAACCTTCACATAGAGGTTGACACCCAGCTACATGTGAAGGTCACACGAAGCTTATCTGGGTAGCCTGCCCTACACATTTGCCAAGTATACTGTAAGTGAAGGCATAGAGGGTTATATTACTCAGATTCCTGAAATGAGATGTCTACTACAGGATTCAGCTAAAAACTCAGAATTTTAGGAGTCAACTTAGCCTGAGTTCCGCTCACATAATCAGTCAGGTTTAAGAGACGTAAAACAAAAACTATAAATTTAACCTATTGTTTATTGGTTATTTGAAGTGATTGCTTTAGTAAATCAGTGCCATGGACCAAGCAGAGTATAAAATTCTATACTGTATACGAAATTGCCAAACAATCCAAATTTAAAATATTAAAATTTCCTTTTCCTTTTCAACCAACTTTAATTTCTAAAAACTTTTAAATGTTTTCTCCTTTTAACCATGTAACCATGAAACTGTGGGCATGTTCTCTAAGATGTTCTTGTACAGAACATCACCGGAACTGTAACTGAGTGATTGGCTCACTACATTTCCCATCAGGTTTTCTCCTATTATAGTGAAAGGACTGATCACGTGGTCATATCAGGTAGACCCTCACACATAGCACTCAGGAAGGAGGAAGTGACTGGAATGCATGAGTCAATACTGACAGAGCAGAGATAGATATGAGTACACAATAAAGTCTGCTAAAACTCTGGAAATGTATATAACTGGAGAAGATTGGGTTCTTTTCTCAACAAAAGTAGAGCTTGACTGCAACTTGTAAAAAAAAACTGTGGTGAGAGACATATACAGACTGTTATTAGGGATCTCCCCTGAAAATACTTATTGCCTGGTTATGTTTACAGAACTGGAACCAGCGTGCAGCAAATGAGTCAGCAGTGAAGTCAGAACTCTTGATCTTCATATATGTCCATGTCAGACTAAAGCCCCGTACACACGAGTAGAAATTTGGCCGGGAAATTTCGTCCGACGACCGATCTGCTGATTTTCGGCTTGTTAGTATGATGCTTCCGACAACCCACTCCGACTTTTCGGGCAAAAAAAATCCTGGTGTGCAGGCTATATCATTTTTATCGACCGTCAAAACACGTCCGATTTTCGTCTCATTAGTACAGATTTCGATGGGAAAAAAATCTTATGAGCAAGACTAGGCATGCTCAGAGATGAAAGAACACAAAGAAAGCAATCCAACACATGACATCACTTCTGAAGTAGAATTCCGTCGTGCGGGAAAATTCGTGTGCAGTCTAGAGCACATTCCAACCAACAGACACCACTCTGGACAAAAGACGGACGACCGGTCGGCAGAAATTCGTTGCGTGTGTACGAGGCTTTAGGATGTGTGGATCAGCAAAAGTGCCTAGAAATAAAACACCTTCAGAAACAGAGGCTCCATTCACACCCGAGCGTATCGATTTATTGGCGTTTTTCAGGCATTTTTTAAAGCTTTTTACAAACCTTTTTAAAGCGTTTAGAAGTGTATTACAAGTATTTCACAGCTTTAGGCATTTTTGTTTAGCCAAGAAAGCACTAGGCAGAGGATAGGGAGAGGAAATTAGGGGTGGAGAGCTGCTATTTGAGCATTTTACAAGCGTTTTTCTGCTTAAGTCAGGTATTTCTATTGAAGTCTATGGGGCCCAAAACACTTGTAATCTGCCAAAAAGAAGCTCATGTACTTTTTTGGAGCTTTAGGCATTTTGCTTCAGGCGACAGAACACTCAGATGTGAACAGGGGCCATTGATTGAAATGTATGGGATTTTGCTTGATTTGGGCGTTTGGAAGCTTCAGAGCTGAGCGTTTTTCAAGCTGAAAAACGCTCAGGTGTGAACAGGGCCAGAGTGGCAATAGCAGCCTGTGACATTCCCTCAGCACAGGTTTTATTTAACCTGTTGGAATGACTGCATATTTCTAAGTTCAAGATATACCAGATTGTAGCTTGGCATAAAAGCCCAATTTACCAATAAGTCTACAAATTATAGGATAAACAAATAGTACTTTACCATGTTCATCACAGTAAGTATGTATGTGGTGACACTTTCTTTGCCATGTTTTTCCACCATTTTCTTATCAGCCACCACAAGGGTCTCAACAACCAAACTGTTAGACTGCTGGAATTTTGTAGCAGAACGCTTCAACCTTGATGGGTGGGAATTTTCATCGGATCTTACACGGGTGTCTTTTAAAGTAAAGCCGGATGAATCTAGAAATAAGGATCCAACATTTACTTCAATACAATTTACTTTTTAGAAATACATTTAACTATTTAGGAAAAAAAAAAGAAGAACGAAGGGTTCATATACAGCACAGTTGGGTCCAAGTTGTGGCTATATCTTCTACACAAGGAATCCCAATGATATCCCTAAAGGTTTCTGCATTGTGGACTTAGGGGAGGGCACTTCTTAACCACTTAAGCCCCGGAAGATTTTACCCCCTTCCTGACCAGGGCCTATTTTGCGATTCGGCACTGCGTGACTTTAGCGGACAATTACGCGGTCGTGCGACGCTGTACCTAAATGAATTAGACGTCCTTTTTTCCCACAAACAGAGCTTTCTTTTGGTGGTATTTGATCACCTGTGCGATTTTTTGATCATGCGCTATAAACAAAAAAAGAGCGTCAATTTTGCAAAAATAACAATATTTTTCACATTTTTTTAAATGAAATTCCCCCCCAAAAAAATGTAAAAATCAAAATGTTTTAACATTTTCGGCCAATTTGTTTTATGCTACATATGTTTGGTAAAAAAAAAAAAAAAATCGCAAAAAGCGTATTTTGATTGGTTTGCGCAAAAGTTATCGCGTTTACTAACAAAGGGAAAGATTTTTGTTGTTTTTTTTTAATGCGTAATGGCGGTGATCTGCAAATTTTTTTGCGGTACTGCGACATTGCGGCGGACAGATCGGACCCTTGACTGACATTTTTGACACTTTTGGGGTTACCAGTGACATTTATACAGTAATCAGTGCTATACATATGCACTGTTACTGTAAAATGACACTGGCAGTGAAGGGGTAAACTTTTTTTGAGAGGGAGGGGTTATGTGTGTTCCTAGGGGCGTGATTCTAACTGTGATTGGCTGTGGCTTGAGATGTAGGAACAGAGATCAACGGTCCTACATAGTAGAACAGTATGATCACTATTCCTACACAGGGGAGAATGACAGGCGGCTTGTTTACATTAGCCGCCTGCCTTTCTCCCTCCGCACTGGACGATCGCGAGTGATCTCCGCCGGTCACACGCGCGGGGGGGGCCGTGACCGCGCGGGAGCAGGAGCGCGTCTCCGGGGGCGCGCGCTCGCTCCCTAGACCCTCACAGGCTAGCGACGTAGTACTACGTCGCTTTGCCTGTGAGGGGCTGACCGCCGCAGTAAATAGTCGTGCGGCAGTCAGCAAGCGGTTAAAGCGTAAACCTGGCCAAACTTTTTTTTTTTTTTTTTAATAGAGTGGGGGTTTTATTTGTCCACTGTATCCCCTTTGGGAGATTTTTCCTCTCTTCCTGTTGTATAGGAACCCTTTCAAGTTGAGACGCAAACTGCAGCAAAACTTTTTTTTTTCAGTATTATTGCAAGAAATTGTTAATACTTTCCACATCCTCCTCCCTGGTACAAACCAATTCCCTTATTTCTTGTTCTGCTTTTACAGTGACAGGAACTGAGAAAAAATCTCTCCAATGTGGACATGAACAGTAATAAAAACCAGCCTAATGTATATCCTGTTCACAAGTCTATGCAAAACCAAAATATACTAAATTGACTTAGGTAAGGTGGTAAAGAGGGTCACCCAAAACTGCAGTCATTGGGGGTCAGTCAATAAAGTAATTTATGATGTATTGGGCATTACAAGGAACATCTCTCCCTAGAGATACCAACCTTGCCATACCATATAACCACACAGTGAACCCACAGGGGAATGACAGGAGGGATAAAAAGTGGGACTTTCTTAGTACCAATCAAAGATAACAAGTATACTGAAACTAAAATAAACCCTACATTTATTACAAAAGTAAAAAACAAAACAATATGTATAACTATATGGTGACCATCAATTTTTTGATTAACATGTTTCACAGTCAGTTCGCTTCCTCAGGATCTACGCTACCTTTTAGGTCTATTATAATGTTGGTCCACTATGTCAAAAAGTACCAAGCAAAATCCACAAACCACCAAAATCTGAAATCTTAGAGAATCATCTCATATTCATAACCCACATGAGAGAGAGAGATGAGGTCACATCCCCATAAATGTGTGTGTAGAAGATATTCAATATATTGATAATGTTAAATCCCCTATATAGGTAATATCCAAAGCCTGAAATCTCCCAGCCACCATCTCAAAAAGTGTTTCAATTCTCCCAGGAGGAAAATAAAGCAGGAAAAAGAAATAACCACTGCCAACCCCCTTGAGGAAAAGATGATGTTCTAACCTTCCTATCCCAATTGATACACAACTTAATTTAAACAGACCGCATGACATCTAGTGTTTGGCAAAACTAACATTTTACTGACTTAACTTTTCCCAAAGACTTTGGGAAAAAGTGGGAGATTTTATTGAGTTTTCCCCAATTTGGTGAAATGCATTGGGGTCAAGCAAGTTAATGTGGTTTTGGTGGTTTCAAAGTGCAATGGGCATGAGATTGCTCTTGAGGTTAATAGAAGCTCCTTTTAAATATACCTGGACCTGTTTTTATACTCCAAAAAAGGAACCTTTGTTAGCCTCATTGTATTGGCTTTCTTTTTTTCCACAGAAAAAAAACACAAACAGAAAAATAAAAGATTAAAACAGTAGTTTACAAGTATCTATTAAATGTACAAAAAAGAGAAAAACACAAATACCAAAACCTAATCACAATATTCTACGCAACCTAAAAATGTGAAATATTCTGTTTTTCAGCTCAATGAGTAAAATCAAGAGATTTACCTCTGGTAATTTAGTGGCAAATTAGTTTTACCAAAATTACTCATCTCATCCCTAGGGACCTCCACTGTTTTAATGACAGTTAAAGGGTGACGCCACTTTTGTGGGAAAAAAAAATATGACAAATAAAAAAAATAATATAGCATATACAATTGCAACACAAGCCATGTTTTCACCTGTTCCCTCCCAGCCTTCACTGCGGCGCGATCTGTCATCAGCTGTGTCCATCGGAAAGAGCCGATGACTGATCAGTATACCGTCTCGCTGCCAGTACCATGTGACCGCTATCACAGCAGATCACATCATTTAAACAATGGGTTGCTTCCTTTCATGTCATCCATTGTATACAATTGTGTTAGCTGTGATTGGTCACAGTAATCACATGGTATAAACAGGGCTAATCACAGCCTATTTGTACCATGTGATTAGCTGTAGCCAATCACAGCTAATCACAACAAAACAAACTGAATGAATCAATTTCATTTGGTTAAATGCTTGCTTCATTGCTATTCGCAACCATAATGTATAAAAAAAAATATATATAATACTGATGGCTTCCCCAGAGTAGTGCAATGTTACTATGGTAACATTATATTGCTCTGGTCACATCCGATAAAAAAAATAAATAAAAAATACTGTCACCAGTTAGTGTCCCTGATCACCGCTACACCAGTTATCTGATGGCACTGTGCTGCACTGGTGACAGTATGTTAAAAAAACTCGCCATGCCTTTTACTAAATACCTTGGACTCTCTGCGTTATCAAAAGAGGTCTTCTTGGGGATATTTGTACTGTCCTGACATTTTCGGGCCTCAAGAAATTACATAGGCCATTAATACATTGGCATTGATCAACTTTAAGATATATACACCATAGTTTATGGACTCTCTAACTTTCCTACAGACTAAATAATATACACTGATTTAGGTTATTCTTTGACCAAAAAAAAAAAGTAGCAGAATATAGCAGAATACATTTTGGCCTACACTTATGAAAAATTATTTATTTCCAAAATTTTATAACAGAAAAACGCAAAAAAATGCAGGTTTTTTATTTTTCAAAAAATAAAAAACCCAGTGTTGATTACATACCACCAAAAGAAAGCTCAAGTTGTGTGAACAAAATGATAAAATTCTAGTTAGAGTACATTGTTGCATGACAACGCAATTGTCATTCAAATTGTGACAGCGCTGAAAGCTAAAAATTGGCCTGGGCAGAAAGGGTGAAAAAGTACTCGGTATAGAAGTGGATAATTTAATGTTATTAAAAATGATCTTTACATTTCAATTTGCACCTTCTGTAATGTTCTGCAAAATTCAACACAATCTGGCAAACTGGAGGCATTCTGTACATGGTTGGTGTACGGAATGCCCCCAAAATGTAAATTCCTGCTTGTGTGATTGGCTCACTGACTTTTCCACAGGCATGCACTAAGATACAAATATTAGGCAATAGGAATGTTTGATCATGTTTACAGATACTGGGTAAATTAATACATTATTTTACATATTCTGTTGAGTCAGGTTTTTTTTGTTCATGTTTCTTAGAAAACAATTGAAGATTTACTGTAGTAATGTTGCCCTTACAGCTCACAAACTAGGATAAAACTTGGCTTAACAGCTCTGGGTGTTGTACAAGAATAACTGAGGTCCCTATAGTGCAGACACCGTACTATACAGCCCTCTCACTCCTATTCGCCTGAAATAGACCACAGATGATTCCACCTTTCACTCACGTTTCCTCGGTTTTCCACAGAAATGCTGTTTTTGCGAACTTCGAGGTGCCTGGTGAGAGGAGCTTGAATGAGAGGTTTCCCTGTCCAGAGTAATTGTACTCTCTGCTGACCGCTTATATAGTACATGAGGGTGATGTCCATCTGGAGCCGTGACGTTGTGCTTTTCTGCAAGGTGCTCGGGCAATGGCGATATGAAATATTCACTTGTGAGCGTCCTTAAGAAACCTGACTGAAAAGAAGATATTTAGTTAGCTCAGTTCATTAAAAGGTTCTTACATAGTAAATTCCCCAGTTCCTTCCCAGCTGTATGCAATCGGCTTTATGGCAATTTCCAAAATGTTCTATTAGTTTAAAACTGTTTTTGTTTTTACTTTTTTTTAAAAATGTACAGTGGGGAAAAAATAATTTGATCCCCTGCAAATTTTTTAAGTTTACCCACTTACAAAGAAATGACAGGTCTATCGTTTTGTTAACAGGTGTATTTTAAAATGATAGAAACAGAATATCAACCAAAAATCCAGAAAAAACACATAAAACAAATGCTATAAATTAAGATGCAGTTCAGTGAAAATAGGTATTTGATCACCAGGCAAAACATGACTTAGTACTTGGTGGAGAAACCCTTGTTGGCAAGCAAAGAGGTAAGACGTAGTAAGACGTAGTTGGTGACCAGGTTTGCACACATCTCAGGAGGGATTTTGGATCACTCTTCGTTACAGATCTTCTCTAAATCCTTAAGGTTCCTTGGCTGTCTCTTGGCAACTAGAATTTTCAGTTCCCTCCATAATTTTGATAGGATTAAGGTCTGAAGACTGACTAAGCCACTCCATGACCTTAATCTTCTTCTTCTGGAGACACTCCTTTGTTGCCTTGGCGGTATGTCTTGGGTCATTGTCATGCTGGAAGACCCATCCACAACCCATCTTCAGTATAATGGCTGAGGGAAGAAGCTTCTCATGCAAGATTTTACAATACATGGCCCTGTCCATTGGCCCCTCAATGTGGCAAAGTCGACCTGTACCTTTAGCAGACACAAAATTAACAACCCCAAAGCATCATGTTTCTACCTCCGTGCTTGACTATAGGAATGGTGTTCTGAGGGTCATAGTCAGCATTTTTCTTTCTCCAAACATGGCGAGTCGAGTTAATGCCAAAGAGTTCAATTTTGGTCTCATCTGACCACATCACTTTCTACCAATCCTTCTCTGAATTATTTAGATGTTCATTTTTATGAATGTACACGTGCCTTCTTGAGGAGAGGGGCTCGCCGTGTTTGGAGGCAGAAAAAAAATGACTATGGCCCCAAGAACCCCATCCCCACAGTCAAGCATGTAGGTGGAAACATTATGCTTTGGGGCTGTTTCTATGCTAAAGGTACAGACCGACTTTGTTGCATTGAGGAGCCAATAGATGGGGCCATGTATTGTAAAATATTGGATAAGAACCTTCTTTCCTCTACCAACCCTCACGATTTACTGTAGTTACAGTTGTTTGTTATACTATGTTACCAATCTTTGACTGCACTTCTTCTCATTGTTCTGTATGTCACATGTTGTTACTCATTTACATTATTCAATAAAATACTTGAAACAGAAAAACCCCAAAAAAAAAAAAATCTAAAACACACTGACCATGTCCTGTACCCTGAACTTGACCTTGATCAAACCCTAATTTATGTTATATTTTTGTACATGTAGATTCAGTTTAGCTCTTTAATTTTGCCCTCTGGGGTCCTTGGGGATTCAGGAGGGGGGGGGGGGGAGATAATGGGTAGACCCAGCAAAAGAGGAAACCTTTGGATTTAGTAAGTCAATAATAGTTTAGCCACCCTTTATTGATACTGCCCTGTTGCTAGAAATTACCTGCAAGGAGTTTGCTAAGGGGGGCCTGCGCTTTTTTGTGTGCCAGTGGCGCATATCAAAATGTGTTTGCTTCTTATTGTTATTATCCTTGTTTAACCCACACCCTCCTTCATGGGGCTTTGTTTTTTATAATAAAACTAATTTCAAATGTTAGAAAAAAAACCTTCTTCCCTCTGCCAGAACACTGACGATGGCTCGTGGATGGGTCTTTCAGCATGACAATGACCCAAAACATTTTGCCAAGGCAACAAAGGAGTGGCTCAAGAAGAAGCACATTAGGGCACAGAGTGGCCTAGCCAGAAAAATATGGCGGGAGCTTATTCTTCGAGTTGCCAAGTGACAGTCAAGAAACCTTATGAATTTAGAGTAGATCTGTAAAAAAGAGTGAACCAAAATCCCTCCTGAGATGTGTTCAAACCTGGTCACTATCTACAAGAAACCTCTTACCTCTGTGCTTGCCAACAAGAGTTTCTCCACCAAGTTCTAAGTCATGTTTTGCTTGGGGATCAAATACTTATTTTAATCACTACAACTCAATTTATAGCATTTATACCATGTGTTTTTCTGGATTTTTGGTTGATATTCCATCTCTATCATTTAAAATACACCTATGATAAAAATTATAGACCCTTCATTTCTTTGGGGCAAACTTACAATATCTGCAGGGGATCAAATCATTATTTGCCCCACTGTATATGTATTCCTTTTTCATTAATGTGCTCCTGCTTAAAAAAAAAAAAAAAAGTCTGCAGGTATGAAGTAGAGATGTGCAGGAGGATGGAAAAATGTGTTTAGTTTTGAAGTTAATAATTTTGCTTCATCTTATTCGTTATATTAGAATGACCCATTTTCAGAATTTGTTTTGTATATTTGGATTGGTTTCATATATTTTTTTTCTAATTAATTCAAAACTGTATTTGAAAATGCATTCAAATTGGAAAAAGCTTTTAAATTAAAAATGGAAACATACTGCAATAAATACAGTAAGATATAAACGGGAAATAAAATGATGATTCATACTTAGGCTGCTTTATGGAATAGAAAGTATAAAATAGAAAATATTAAATAGAATAGAAACTACTGAATAGAACAGAAAATATTAAATTGAATTGAATATGAAATATTAAATAGAAAAGAACAGAATGGAATAGTATAATATTAAATTGAACAGAATAGAAAATAGAATCAAATCAAAAATACTGAATAGAGTAGAACAGAAAATACTAATTAGAATAAAAAATATACTGTACAATAAAATAGAAAATATTCTATTCTATGATTTTCTATTATATTCTTTTATATTCTATTCTGTTTTACTCTATTCTATTATTGCCTATTGTATTGTATTGTATTATATTCTATTCTGTTCTAAATTGCCATTCTGACAAGGGGGAAGGCATGGATGCTGTGTCTCTGCAAAGCAGGGACTAGAATCTGTGTCATTCCCTAGTAAAAGCACCTCCCACAGTTTAGAAAAAACACTGGCTAGGCACACATTTACCCCTTCAATCGCCCCTGATGTTAACCCTTTCCAAGCCAGTGTCATTATTACAGTGACAGAGCATATTTTTAGCACTGATCAGTTTTTTGTCAGTGTCACTGGTTCCCAAAAAGTGTCAATTCGTGTCAAAATGTCCACCGCAATATTGCAGTGCTGCTCTAAGTCGCTGATCACCGCCATTAGTAGTAAAATAAATAAATAGATCTATCCCATAGTTTGTAGATGCAGTAACTTTTGCACAAACCAATCAATATACGCTTATTGGGATTTTTTTTTTTACCAAAAACCATGTAGCAGAATCAGTGCTTTTTGCAGGGGGAACGCGAGGGGAAACGCAATTTCGGCAGCACAGAATGTATTTTTTGGCAAGGAGAGCTGAGGCGTACTAGAGGATCTATTGATGCTGCCTGATGGGGGATCTTTTGTCGCTGGTGGGGATCAATTTATTTAGTGGGGATCCATTGTTGCTGGTGGGGGTATCTTATGTGGCGGGGGGGGGGGGTCAGTAATTGCTGGGAGGAATCTACTGTTGAGGGAAACATCTGCTGCTGCTGGCTCCATTGAGGGTCCATTGAGGCTGGATGTTGAGAGATCTGTTGTTGCTGCTGGGGGTCTATGGTTGTGTTGGGAGTCTGTTGTTGCTAGGGTGGGGTCTTTGACATTCCATACAAATTATTAAGGTCCCTTTCACACTTGTGCAACTTGTCCTGCGACTTGAGACTGCAAGGCGTTCATATCTGTGCAGCTTCAAGTCGCAGCAACTTCAAAGCAGTCCCTGCCCTACTTTGGTCTGACTTTGATGCGACTTGAGGTCCATAGACCTCAAGAATACACAGGTATTGCTTCAAGTCACGTCAAAGTCGCATCAAAGTCACGTCAAAGTCACGCAACTTTCAGGTCATACAAGGGTGAAAGGGGCCTTGTAGCACAAAATGATACTTGGTTCTGTATTCTCTAAAAGGGGCGGTAGAGGGAATTGGGGGGAGGATGGAACCAAGGGACAGTGCTTAGGAGGTAGGTGGCAGAGACGAAGAGTGGCTCAGAAGGGAGGAGTTCCTACACCTATTCTCTGAGAAAAAAAGCCCTGAGTTACAGAGTACATATTCGCCTAAATTGATGACGAAATTAGATTTTTTACATTTCTTTATTGAATAGGTTTTATAGCAGAAAGTCATTTTAATTTTTTTTTTTTTTTAAATTGTCGGTCTTTTTTGTTTACAGCACAAGAAATAAAAAACTGAGGCGATCAAATACCACAAAAAAAAAGCTCTATTTGTGGGGGAAAAAAATACACCAATTTATTTTGCTTACAGTGTCGCATGGCCGCTGCACAATTGTCAGTTAAAGTAACGCAGTGTCATATCGCAAAAAATGGCCTGGTCATGAAGGGGGGTAAATCATCCAAAGCTGAAGTGGTTCAGCCCCGCCCCCTCTTTCCTGATTGGCTAACTGACTTTGATTGACAGCCGCGACTGTGCTCAGCTAATCAGGAGGGAGAGTCCCGAACAGCCCAGGGACTCGTGGACATTGCTGAGAGATGGGGCTCAGGTAAGTATAAGGGAGTGCTGGGGAGACTGTTACACACACAGAAGGCTTTTTATCTTAATGCATAGAATGCAATAGGATAACAAAAACCTTCTGACTTTACAACTCCTTTAACTTGTAGTCCATAGAGTGGGCAGTGGGTGTGGCAGTGAGTGACACAATGGGTTTTACTAAGGACAAATAGACTCTACAAGTGCAGTTGTGCCAAAGCTTACTAAATGAGGTAATGATTCCCTGTGCAAAGAGTACCCAATCACATAAAAGGTAAGAAAGAAAGAAAGAAAGAAAGAAAGAAAGAAAGAAAGAAAGAAAGAAAATAGCATTTTTGCTTGCACATGATTGGATGATGGAATTCAGCAGAGCTGCTCATTTAGGCCCCTTTCACACGGCTGCACCGCCCGACGGAGTCCGTTCTGCTTAGCAGGGGATCAATCTGCCGATCCCCGCTGAGCAGGCGGATGACAGCTCCATCCCCGCTCTGTGTGCAGAGACGGAGCTGTCAAATCCCCGCTGTCCTCTATGGGGAGATCAGATGAGAACTGACCGCCTGTCGGTTCTCATCAGATCCCATCCAATTCGATCCTCCAGACGGAAAGAAAATAGGGTTTCCATGTGTCCAGATTTCACGGACAGGATCGGATAGCAGCGGGTGTCAGCAGACATGTCTCCACTGACATCTGCTGCCCCATAGGGATGCATGGAGCATCCGATCAGGTCCGCCTGAAAGACTGACAGGCGGATCGGATCGCCCGTGTGAAAGGGGCCTTACTAAACTCTGGAGCAACTGCTCTTGCAGAGTGCAACTTTGCAAAGTTCACAGTCAACTTTCCTTTAGTAAATCAACCCCAGTGCCTCCGGAAAGTTTCATCTCACCGTTTTTGTTGGTAAACATAGGTGAATCAAACATTTACGTGCATTACTTTACAAATCTTTTGGCATGTAAAACATTTCCTATGAATTCAGCAGCTTATCTGGAGCTGCCCTATAAAGCGGAGTTCCGGGCACAGAATCATTTTTTTTTTTTCAATCTCCCCCTAAACAATCACCCTTACACATCGATACATCCGCTAATCCTGGTTAGAATGGTGAAATAATGAGTTTGCAAGAATAAAATCTTACTTTATATAATTTCTGATGTGCGGCGCCATCTTTGTTGTGGATTGCCGAGTCCGTTGTGGGGAAATGTCTTCCCTTCTTCCTGATTCCAGTGGGCGTAGGCCTGTGATCAAGAAATGAGAACAGTGGTCGGCCGCCCATGTGACTGCAAAGTGCATCATGGGAGGGCCGAGGAAGAGCTCCCAGGACGCATTGCGGCAGGAAGTGACGAGGAGAGCCGAGGCACAGGAGGGAGGAAGTCCTTTGAAAGGTGAGTATACAAACCTCTGTAAACAGGTAAGTGAAAAAAAAAAAACTATGGGAATATCCAATTCTGACTCAGCGGAGAGTAAGGAATACAATGCAGTAATTATTAGAAATTGAATTTTGTGCCCGGAACTCCGCTTTAAGGCATACAACTATATGGCATTAAATCATAGTGTAATACTACACCCCATGTCATCTTCTGGAGCTTTAGAACTATTTGCTCAGGGATGAATGGTTGTCAGCGCTTTGCCATTCCACGTGAAACTTCACTGCTGTCTTTTAAACATTCAGCAAGTAATTTATTACAAACATGTTAACCATATAAGGATGTTTCCATTGTAACCTGTTTTGCTTTCCAGTGTTATTTTATTGAACTCACTAAGCAGCTACTGAATTTATCTCCAGGAAATCCGTGTTGATACAAGCAAATAACAATAATTGTGTGTAGAATGTATAGCCTGTGCTGTACCGTACCAATGTTTGCGGTATCCATAGGTGTGCACAGCCTATTGCATTGCAGGGATCCTCAAACTACGGCCCTATAGCTGTTGCGGAACTACACATCCCATGAGGCATTGTAAAACTCTGATATTCACAGGGAATTGTAGTTCTTGAACAACTGGAGGGCCATAGTTTGAAGACCCCTGCATTAGAGTGTGCACCCCAAAGTTTAAACCCATATGCATGTGTGTGCATGTGTATACTGTATATACTTACAGGGTCACTAGAGCAGAAATTGGTGTCAGCAGGGCAGTTTTTATTTTTATTTTTTCTTAACCATTTGCCGATCGCCCCACGCAGATATACTGCGGCAGGGCGGCTCGGCTGTGCATAATCAAGTAAATGTACGTGATGACTTGTCTTCAACCCGCACTCAGGAATCCTTTAGGCATGACTGTGGCAAAAGCAGTGCAGCCTTTTTACGGGGCATCAGAGCGGCCCAGGGGGCAATTGCCCCCCCTGCCCCTGGCCCAGCCCTCCCCTAAATGAGGGTGAAAATCCACAGCACTGACACAGACAGCAATAAACCCTACTGGAGATCCTAATCTTACCACAGTCTATCTAAAGCTAAAAGAAAAAGATTGGACCTTATATACACTTTGAATTGGCAGCTCAGTAGCACAATAGGCTCACTTAACTTAGCTCTGTCGACTGGCTATAATGACCATCATTTTCAGCAATGGGAGTTCACAACAGTTGCACGGCTGAAAGTAACAGTCGTTATGGCAAATTATATAATAATTGGATGTAACAGTGGTGATTACATTCCTGACGTCTGACCTTGTGGACTCAGGGGCATGCATGTATGCAGGCCATACATTTAATGATTCAATCATTCAGAGGTTTCAATGTAAGGATCGTAGCAGACTTTTCAAAATGTGTTTTAATCTGCTCCAAAAACTGACCTAGAGAATAAAATTCCAACTTTTTTTTTTTTTTTTAAGGATTGCAATTATTAGATTGGGAAATAAAAAAAAAAAAAAAAAAAAAACAAGCCCACAAACTTGGAAACATAATTATAAATCATTTAGAAGGTTTGCATATTTTATTATCTGTCAAAAAAGAACTTTACCATAAATTTTAAATGTTTTCCAATTATGTGCAACTCTACTTCTGCTTCAATATCTTTTCCTAACCTACTTACTTGTGTTGGCTCCACCAAGTTTTCATTGTGCAGCATTCAAAGTACAATATAGCCCCTCATAAAAGATCTTCACAGTTGAGTCCATCTACTCTCATGCATCTACATTCAGTCCTATGGGGGGGGTTCGTACTCCTTTTGTTCTGGCAGAGTACAAACTATCTATAAGAATGAATGAATATTGCACTGCGCATGCCCATGAATAGCAAAAATTATTTTGAAGACAAAAGTTCAAAAAGAATAGGCTACACAGCCCAGACTTAGTGGAGTAGGTACAGGTAAAATAGTGTGGGACGTAGGGAAAATAATTATTTGATCCCCTACAGATTTTGTAAGTTTGCCCACTTACAAAGAAATGAAGGGTCTATCATTTTTTTTCGTAGGTGTATTCTAAACTATAGAGACAGAATACCCCAAAAAAAAAATCCAGAAAAAACATATGATACAAATGTTATAAATTGAGTTTCAGTTCAGTGACTAAAATAAGTATTTGATCCCCAAGCAAAACATGACTTGGTGGAGAAACACTCATTGACAAGCACAGAGGTAAGACGTTTCTTGTAGGTAGTGACCGGGTTTGCACACATCTCATGAGGGATTTTGGTCCATCTTCTCTAAACCATTAAAGATTTATTTGCTGTCGCTTGGCAACTTAAAGTTTCAGCTACTTTCATAAATTTTCTATAGAATTAAGGTCAGGAGACTGACTAGGCCACACCATGACCTTAATGTGCTTCTTCTTGAGCCACTCCTTTGTTGCCTTGACGGTATGTTTTGGGTCATGGTCATGCTGAAAGACCCATCCATGAACCATCTTCAGTGTTCTGGCTGAGGGAAGAAGGTTCTCATACAAGAATTTAAAATATATGGCCCCATCTATTGGCCCCTCAATGCGGCAAAGTCAATCTGTACCTGTAGCAGAGGAAAAGCCCCAAAGCATAATGTTTGCACCTCTGTGCTTGACTATAGGGATGGGGTTCTTAGGGTCTTAATCAGCAATTTTATTCCTCCAAACATGGCGAGTCCCCCACCTCAAGAAGGCACATGTACAGTCATGCCTATAGACATCTAAATGATTCAGAGAAGGATTGGGAGAAAGTGCTGTGGTCAGATGAGACCAAAACTGAGCTTCTTAGCATTAACTCGACACGCCGTGTTTGGAGGAAGAAAAATGCTGACAATGACCCTAAGAACCACATCCCTACAGTCAAACACGGAGGTGGAAACAAGATGCTTTGGGGCTGTTACTCTGCTGAAGGTACAGGCCAAATTTGCTGCATTGAGGGGCCAATGGAATGGGCCATGTATTGTAAAATCCTGGATGAGAACATTCTTCCCTCAGCCAGAACACTGAAGATAAGTCATGGATGGGTCTTCCAGCATGACAATGACCAAAAACATACTGCCAAGGCAACAAAGGAGTAGCTCAAGAAGAAGCACATTAAGGTCATGAAGTGGCCTAGCCAGTCTCCAGAACTTAATCCTATAGAAAATTTATAAGGGGGGGCTGAAACTTTGAGCTGTCAAGCGACAGCCAAGAAACCTTAAGGATTTAGAGGAGATATGTAGAGAAGAGTGGACCAAAATATCTCCTAAGAGGTGTGCAAACCTGGTCACCAACTACAAGAAACATCTTACCTCTGTGCTTGCCAACACAGGTTTCTCCACCAAGTACTAAGTCATGTTTTGCCTGGAGATCAAATACTTATTTTACTCAATGAACTGCAACTTAATTTATAGCATTTGTTTTATGTTTTTTTTCCTGGATTTTTGGTTGATATTCTGTCTCTCTCATATAAAATACACCTATGATAAAAATTAGAGACCCTTAATTTCTTTGCAAGTGGACTAACTTACAAAATCTGCAGGGGATCAAATAATTATTTCCCCCACTGTAAATATAAGGATTGTTGGGGGATGAAGGGACTCAGTGTAGCTCCACTAAAAGTGGATGGCACCCTCAAAGGTAAATGCTGGGAATCATTAAAAAAAAAAAAAAAAAACTGGTATTGTGGGACAATGCTCCAATGCCCAGCAATTGGAGAGCCTTAAGCACCGTACACACGCACAGATTGTTGGCCAACCGATCGGCCGTCTTTTGTCCAGTGTTATTTGTTGGTTGAAATGTGCTCTAGACTTGCACTGGACTTTTGTTGGCCAACAAAAACCAACTTCAGAAGTGATGTCATGTGATGGTTGACTTTCCGTGTGTTTTTTCTTCTCTGAGCATGCCCAGTCTTGCTCATCAGATTTTTGTCTGCCGAAATCTGTACTGACTGACGGAAAATCGGCCGTTTATAGCCTGCACACCAGATTTTATTCGGCCGAAAAGTCGGAGTCGGTTGTCGAAAGCATCATACTAACAAGCCGAAAATCGTCCGATCGGACGTTGGCCGAAAATTCCTGGCCAATAATCGATACGTGTGTACGGGGCATAAGAAAGAAATGAACATGAATCACATCACCAACAACCCCCACACATTCCTAGTTTGTAAAATACGACTACATTAACCACTTTACCACTAGAGCATTTTGCTGTCTTACGTCTGGGCCACTTTTTGCGATTCGGCGCTGTGCGACTTTAACTGACAATTGCGCGGTCATGCGACGCCGTACCCAAACGAAATTTACGTCCTTTTTTTCCCACAAACAGAGCTTTCTTTTGGTGGTATTTGATCACCTGTGCGATTTTTACTTTTTGCGCTATAAACAAAAAAAGAGCGTTTATTTTGAAAAAATAACAATATTTTTAACATTTTTTTATATGAAATTCCCCCCAAAAAAGATGTAAAAACCAATTTCTTTTAAATTTTTGGCCAATTTGTTTTCTGCTACCCATGTTTGGTAAAAAAATCGCAATAAGCGTATTTTGATTGGTTTGCGCAAAAGTTATTGCGTTTACTAACAAAGGGAAAGATTTCTGTCATTTTTGGTGTTTTTTTTTTTAACGAGTAATGGCGGCGATCTGCGTTTTTTTTTTTTGCGGGACTGCGACATTGCGGCGGACAGATCGGACCCTTGACTGACATTTTTGACACTTTTGGGGGTGCCAGTGACATTACTGCAGTAATCAGTGCTATAAATATGCACTGTTACTTTAAAAATGACACTGGCAGGGAAGGGGTTAATTTTATTGGAGAGGGAGGGGTTAATGTATGCCTGGTGCTTACTGACGTGTGGGGGGGGGAGGTGACTGTGTGAGACAGGGACAGATCGGATGTTCAGCTATGCTGAACACTGCAATCGGTCACTCCTTGTCACTGAGGAGATCCGCCCGCTCGGTTTACACAGGCGGGCGGATCTCCAAACTAGATTCCCAGACGATCGGGGAAGAGCAGCGGCGATCGCCGCCGCTCCTCCCCTGGCCCGACTCCCGCTGTGAATGAAAAAAACGGTAGCGCGCCGCCGCTTACAGGGGGAGGAGTCCAGCGACTTAGTACTACGTCGCTGGACGATAACGAACCGCTTTGCCGCAGTACGGTCAACGTGACCGGTCGGCAAGTGGTTCATTTATAGCATTTGTTTTATGGTTTTTTTGGATTTTTGGTTGATATTCTGTTTGTCTTTCTCATATAAAATACACCTAAAAATTAGAGACCCTTCATTTCTTTATAAGAGGGCAAACTTACAAAATCTGCAGGGGATCAAGTAATTATTTCCCCCCACTGTAAATATGAGGATTGTTGGGGGATGAAGGGACTCAGTGTAGCTCCACTAAAAGTGGATGGCACCCTCAAAGGTAAAAGCTGGGAATTATTTAAAAAAAAACAGAAAAAACTGGTATTGTGGGACAATGCTCCAATGCCCAGCAATCGGAGGGCCTAATAAAAAAATTAACATGAATCACATCACCAACAACCCCCACACATTCCTAGTTTGTAAAATACGACTAAATTTAAAAGGAACTTGGGACAATTCCGGTTGCAGCACACTCTGATGCTTTCACATAACTTTATCATCATACCTGAATATTTTACCTTGGTTCTAAATTCCAGCCCTGTACAACAACCAAATATTATAAGTATTTTTTTATTTATATGCTCTGGTTTAGCAGCTGCAGTCACACCCTTTGACTCCATATGACCCCTCTAAGAGAAATGTTGTGCATACAACCGTATTTCACTTTACTGACCTATTACTTAAAAAAAAAAACATTGACTGAACAGATCTTTTATTGTTGTGTCCAAAGGTCATGTGATACATGCAAGATTTGTCTCATGTAAAATTAGATAAACTGCACCATGCATACTAATCTATACGCAGTGTGAATGAATCTGACACCACCTGGTCTCTCAAGTCCTTTGAACAAGTTGAGACAACGGTCTACACGCTCATCCTCAAGATTACTCTTTCACTTGCATTCACTAAAAAACGTCCTTATGCTGATGTTTAAGCCATGAAAATCCTTCATTGTTTTAGTTCTGACCAGAGTTACAGATCAGGTTGGCGCAACAGAAGTCATTTTGTGTTAACGGTCTACGGTGCAATACAGTACTTTTTTAAAGTTAACTGCTACGTTTTTACTTTAAGGCCTTATTTACAGTAGATTGTACGTTATTTTATTTATTTATTTCAGGTACTTATATAGAGCTGTCAATTTACGCAGCACTTTTACATATACATTGCACATTCACATCAGTCCCTGCCCTCAAGGAGCTTACAATCTAAGGTCCCTAACTCACATACATACACAGTAGGGCCAATTTTTTATACAGGATCCAATTAACCTACCAGCATATCTTTGGAGAGTGGGAGGAAACTGGAGTGCCCATCCACGCAGGCACAGGGAGAACATGCAAATTCCAGGCAGGTAGTGTCGTGGTTGGGATTCGAACCAGCGACCCACTTACTGCTAGGTGAATGTGCTAACCACTACACCACTGTGCCGCCCAGCTGCTTCTAGGGGCGCATGGCGTTATTTGTTTTTTTTTTGTCCCTGCCTCTAAACGTTCTTGCATGAGAGCCTATGTGTCCATGCACACTTAGGCTTTTAGAGGAGGCAGGAAAAAACAAAACAAAACAACGCCAGTGCGTCCAGGAGCAGCGGCATTTTTGCAGAAAAAACGTTGGACGCTTCCGAACTCGTGTAAGCGCGTGCTAACGCTGGAAATGTATAGCACCTGAGCATTACTTCATTTTAATAGCCAGGACAAATTGTTATTCTGGTCAATTAAATTAATGAATGCCCAAATGCTTGAGGCGGCTAAATGCCCCTAAATGCATTACACGCTTTTACAAACATCAAGTGGTGTTTCCTGCAAAAATTCTCCTGACATCTTGGAGAGATAGAAAAACTGTCCAGTGTGCATGAGGCCTTATTCTACACAATTAGAACCACCCTGGAGCTGGAGTTGTGTGGACGAAAAATGCCTTGCTGATGTCAGAGGTCAGAGGAGAATGGGCAGACTGGTTCCAGATGATAGAAAGGCAACAGTAAGTCAAATAACCACTCGTTACAACCAAGGTATGCAGAATACCATCTCTGAATGCACAACACATCGAACCTTGAAGCAGGTGGGCTACAGCAACAGAAGACCACACCAGGTGCCCCTCCTGTCAGATAAGAACAGGAAACTGAGGCTACAATTCGCACAGGCTCACCAGAATTGGACAATAGAAGATTGGAAAAACGTTGCCTAATCTGATGAGTCCCGATTTCAGCTGCGACATTCAGATGGTAGGATCAGAATTTGGTGTAAACAACATGAAAGCATGGATCTATCCTGCCTTATATCAACGATTCAGGCTGGTGGTGCTTGTGTAACTCCTCCCAAATCCACCCTCCTAGCACAAATCCTCTACCAATCCCCCCTCCTAACACAGCTCCCCCCCAAATCTCCCCTCCTAGAACAATTCATACCCCCAACCCCTCCCCCAGCACAATTCCCCTCCCCATTTTCCTTGCAGTGCCCCCTCCACCTCTCATGGTACCACCCCTTGTCCTGGGACTGCTCCCCTCTGTGCTCTGGGGCTCATTGCACTTACCCCTACATCAATTTAAGACACAATTAAATCAGGAGAATAGTGACCGGACTATAAGGATGTTGGCGAGAAGAACTTAGAACTTCTAGGTATAGAGAAGCATGTGACTCAATGCTCTTCCTCTCATGTGATGGGTACAGTACAGTCAAGAGGACTAGACGGCAATCTCCAGCCCTGGTTAACCACTTAAGCCCCGGAGGATTTTGCTGCTAAAAGACCAGGGGGTATTTTGCGATTCGGCACTGCGTGACTTTAACGGACAATTGCGCGGTCGTGCGACGCTGTACCTAAACAAATTTGACGTCCTTTTTTTCCCACAAACAGAGCTTTCTTTTGGTGGTATTTGATCACCTGTGCGATTTTTTGATCACGCGCTATTAATAAAAAAAAAAGCGTTGATTTTGCAAAAATAACAATATTTTTCACATTTTTTTATATGAAATTCCCCCCAAAAAAAAAGTAAAAATCAAAATTTTTTAACATTTTCAGCCAATTTGTTTTATGCTACATATGTTTGGTAAAAAAAATTGCAAAAAGCGTATTTTGATTGTTTTAAAAGTTATCGCGTTGTTGTTTTTTTTTTAACGCGTAATGGCGGCGATCTGCGATTTTTTTTGCGGTACTGCGACATTGGGGCGGACAGATCGGACCCTTGACTGACATTTTTGACACTTTTGGGGTTACCAGTGACATTTCTACAGTAATCAATGCTATATATATGCACTGTTACTGTTAAATTACACTGGCAGTGAAGGGGTTAACTTTATTTGAGAGGGAGGGGCTGTGTGTGTCCCTAGGGGCGTGATTCTAACTGTGATTGGCTGTGGCTTGAGCTGTAGGAACACTGATCAACGGTCCTACATAGTAGAACCGTATGATCAGTGTTTCTACACAGGGGAGAATGACAGGCAGCTTGTTTACACAAGCTGCCTGCCTTTCTTCCTCTCCCCCGACGATCGCAGAGTGAGCGACGGACATCGGGTCCGCCGGTCACACGCGCAGGGGGGTCCGTGACCGCGCGGGAGCAGGAGCGCGCCGCCGGCGGCGCGTGCTCGCTCCCGAGCCTTACAGGCTAGTGACGTATATATACGGCAAGCGGTTGCTCTCACTAGAGCAGGGGTCTCCAAACTATATGAACAATGGGCCAGTTTACTGTTCTTCAGACCTTGAGGACAGACTGTGGCCAGTGTCAGTAGAAAATATCCTGGCATCAATGGGAGTAAAGAATGCCCCATCATTCTATTAGTATTAGTGGAAGAAATAGTGCCCCATTGTTGGTTTAAGGGCAAAAGGAATAGTGCCCCAAGGGCCTGATGAAGGTAAGCAAAAGGCCGCACCCAACCCCCAGGCCACAGTTTGGAGACCATGGCACTAGAGCATCTTAGAGCTTATTCAGGGCTTTCTTGCCTTGCTCCTGGTGTTTAAATAGAGCAGCAGGGTGGCAAAGTATATTGTGCTTTAAATACTGTGGATAGAGGAATCTCCTGTGCTCCCTTTTGTATATTGACAGCCACTGCCACTTAGAAAACCCAAACAATGACTGCGTCTGTTTGGTTGCAGCCATGGCTTGTCCGAGAGTTTTCTGCCCAGCTTCTTCGGTTTTTGAATTTAAGTTTGTAGTGATGAGTGGTGCCATCACTGCAACCCACAGCCCGAATTCAGTCAGAATTGTCCAAATGTTGAGCCATCATGTCAAACTCACAATAAAACAGTGTAATGGGTTAAACTATGCCCTCTGTGGGCTACATTATGTCTACTGAGGGCTTCATCTACACAGTTCCAAAAATGTTTATGGCAGTTTTGACCTTAGCAATATAATGAAAATGGAAATGTATATATAATCCCAGAGAAGTCAGCCATTGAACACTTCCTGAAGTTATTTAGCTGCTAAATTATGCAAGGTATTGGAACTTGGCAATTGGAGGGCAACTGGGAGTGCCATTTTTTTTCTACCAGTAGCAAGAAGGCCGAATGTGGACCAGTTTCACATGCCTAGTCTATAGGCCTGTACACACGAAAAAAAAATCAGAAGTAAAAATTCGTACAACAATCAGCCAATTATCTGATCATTGATTAGCCAATTATCTGATCATTAGTATATTGCTTTCGACAGCCAATGACAAAACCTCGGGTGCAGGCTATAAAATTTTTATCGTAAGTGAACACAACGTCCAATTTTCATTTGTCAAACTGGAGAAATGTTTGTAAGATTGACTTTCTCAGCCAATGGAGACACAGCAAAAAATGTACTTTACGTGTGCTCATGCCTTATCTCCTACAGGGTGCTTTTCTATTCTAAATCTTGGTACTATAGGAAGTCTGTCTTTTCATTCTCAGGAACCTTGAAAGTATTTCGTTGTGGCACAGGGAACTAAGTAGAATGCACCTTTGTCCTCACAAGCAATAAAAGCAGCAGGCTAATACTAAATGTATTGGCCTGATTAGAATTTACGTGCTGTGAGGGGTTTATTTAATGCCTATACAGTAATCCTGCCTAACATAGCATATCCTTTATGTTACTTTGATAATTATCCTAATCAAATAAGCAGTTAAGGAATGTTTGCTTTTATCTGATTAAGAAGAGGAGCAAGAAGTTAATGTCCAGCTTAGTTAACAATTGAAAAGCATTCATGCAAGACAATGGAGAAAATTACCCCGTAACAGTTTAAGACAATGCATAGTGGTTTTGCCCATATTTTATCTATTTATTTCTTATGGTCAGGACTCATGACTAAGAATTATAATTCAAAATGAAATATGCTTTGGACTTACTTTTACATGACTTAAAATGTTACTAAACCCAGGAGCCTGCATTCACTATATCTGGTCTCTGACAGTACACAGAACATGGAAATGCAATTATTTTAGTAAATATAAACTGCTAAATACCGTTTCTCATCAGCAGTATATAGGAGTATTGTGACTTCTATCAGTGTCTGGGTAAAACTTGTAGGAGGAGTTTTTAATCTATTCTGATTTTCCTATGAGGCTGCAGGACCCCTGACCCTCTGTCTGGGCAGTGCTGATTGGTCCTGTGCTGACCACATGCACCCTCTCCAAAGCAAAACAAAAAAAAAATCTCTCTAGCAATACACACCAAACTGAGCATGTGCCCCTGTTCTGCCAAAAACTCCAACTCGCAAAATCTCCAACCACGTCACTGCTGGTGACTGTACAGCAGCAATAATTGCAGATTTAGATGATTTGCTACACTCCAGTACACAATGAGTTGAGAGTTTTTTACAGAACACCGTAAGTAGGAAAAAAGTTGAGGCCGCCTTGGAGACGGCCATGTTTTTGGTTAGTAGCGGGCGGACTAACAATGTTCACTCATTTCATTGTGTACTGGAGTGTACAGGCTGCCGGTGTTCTGTGAAGACTGCAACTCTCGAAACCTTCAAATAATTGCTGCTGTACAGTCACAGGAAGTGACATGGTTGGAGATTTTGGTGAGTTTGAGTTTTCGGCAGAACACTCCCAATTCTCTGTGCTATCAGAAGATGGCTTGGGGACTGTGAAAGAAAGGGAGGATCAGAGAAGACAGGATCAAACTGCCTTTTTACTCAATGCGGAGGATTAACCACTTTGGTTCCACAGTAAGTATAACAATCATGCTTTACTGCATATCCAGACTGATTTTACTGTTGTGGGTTTAATAACACTTTAAGACTCTTCTGGCTAATTTGATAAAAAAAAAAGGCCTGTTGCTGCCAGAAAACGCTGTTTGCATGCTGCATTTACACAGGAGTCACTGAAGCAAATAACTGGACCTGGCCATGAAAGAGACAGCGAGTCCTGGTGATTTTGCCATACAATACATGTGGTGGGGCAAATCTAGCTAAAGCATGCACAGACATCCCAACCTGCAAAAAACGAATTTCAGGGAGGTGGCACTCCGCGCCCTGCCCCCCTCCCCCCACCAATTTAACACAACTAGAGGATGATCAAATGAAATGGAATCAGTATACAGAGGTTTACTTCTTCTGAGAGATATTAAAGGAACACTCCAACCACCATGACCACTTCAGTGATTTGAAGTGGTCATGGTAGTAGGAGTCAGAAACACCGCACATGCTGGGATATTTACAGTTATGTGCTGGGGGCTAGTTGCATCCCTAGCACATGTGATTTACTGCTGGCGGGTACTGCTAGTGGGTACTACTGGCAGGTACTGCTGGTGGTTACTGCTCGCTGGTATTGCTGTATATCCTGCTGGCTGGTACTGCTGGTGGTTACTGCTGACTTGTACTGCTGGCTGGTACTGCTGGTGGTTACTGCTGACTGGTACTGCTGGTGGTTACTGCTGGCTGGTACTGCTGGTGGTTACTGCTGACTGGTACTGCTGGTGGTTACCCATATGGAAGAAAAATATATTTCCAATATATTTAAAATTAGAAATATATTGAATATGGCCAAAATTGTAGCATTTGAAATATATTCCCAATATATTTGTGAAAGAAATTTTAGAAATATATTGAATATGGCCAAAATTGTAGCATTTCAAATATATTTCCAATATATTTGGGAAAAATATATATATTTTTTTTTAAATATATTTTTCTTCCATGTGGGTACTGCTGGCTGGTACTGCTGGCTGGTACTGCTGCTGTTTACTGCTGGCTGGTACTTCTGGTGGTTACTGCTGGCTGGTACTGCTGGTGGGTACTGCTGGCTGGTACTGCTGTTGGGAAATGCTGAATCCTCTGAGAGACATCAATGGAGTATGAGGAACGGCACTGGAGGAAGCATGCAGAACCGATGCTTCCCGTATTGCTCCTCTCACAGGTGGAGTGCATTTGATATCACTCCGCCTGTGACAGGACGGAGCCGGAACTATACAGGAAGCATTGGCTCCGTTTTGACAGCTGACAACAGCCGGGAGCGGAGATATCGCACGGCCCTTGCGGGTGTCAGCGAGACTCCCGCACCTGGCGGGAGACTTGGGATGTCTGCATGCATGAGAGCCCAGGCCCCTGTCTGCATCACTCCAATCCGTCATTGACAGCCACCACCAGCTGTACAATCTCTCATACTTTGATGGCACCATAAACAAATGGTGATGGTATAAGGCTTTGTTCACACCGGCATTAGAAGCAGAAGTTTGAGGTGCATTTTTAACATTCCTCAAGCTCCTACTAGAGCAGTTTGCAATTGATAATATGGACAGCACATATTGCTGTTCACATTATCAAAACATTAAGCATTTGCGTTGCTGCACCTCAAAAATTTGGCTTCATGTGGAGTTTAGAAGAAGTTGAAGCAACTCAACTCCTTCCACTTAAGTCTATGATAATGCACCATGATGCGCAGGTACGCATTTGCAGCATGCTTGTGACGGCCTTGCAGCACGTTAGACCTTGTTCACAACAGCCAAAAAAAATAGGCATCTGGGGTGAGTTTTTAGCGTACCATCTAACGTGTGTCAAAATCATGTCAAACACACATAGGGCATTTAGGTAGCGTTTTTAACCACTTTACCCCCGCTCACTGTGCCTCTACTGCGGCACAGTGGCTCGTTCCCGTCCAACGACGTAGACCTACGTCGCTGGACTCCTCCCCTTGTGGGCAGCGCGCGTGCCGCCGGAGGCTCGCTCCCGCTGTTTTCAGTCACAGCAGGAGTCGGGCCAGGGAAGTAGAGCGGTGATCACCGCCACTCTTCCTCGATCGTCGGGGAATCGAGTCTGGAGATCCGCCCGCTTGTGTAAACAAAGCGGGCGGAGCTCCTAAGTGACAGACAGTGACAGATTGCAGGGTTCAGCATAGCTGAACCTGCGATCTGTCCCTGTGTCACTCAGTCACCTCCCCCCACACACGTCAGTAAGCACCAGGCATACATTAACCCCTCCCTCTCCAATAAAATTAACCCTTTCCCTGCCAGTGTCATTTTTACAGTAACAGTGCATATGTATAGCACTGATTACTGCAGTAATGTCATTGGTACTCCCAAAAGTGTCAAAAATGTCAGTCAAGGGTCCGATCTGTCCACCACAATGTCGCAGTCCCGCAAAAAAAAATCGCAGATCGCCGCCATTACTCGTTAAAAAAAAAACACCAAAAATGACAGAAATCTTTCCCTTAGTTAGTAAACACAATAACTTTTGCCCAAACCAATCAAAATACGCTTATTGTGATTTTTTTTGTACCAAACATAGGTAGCAGAAAACAAATTGGCCAAAAATTTAAAAAAATTTAGATTTTTACATTTTTTTGGGGGGGAATTTCATATAAAAAAATGTGAAAAATATTGTTATTTTTTCAAAATTTACGCTCTTTTTTTGTTTATAGCGCAAAAAGTAAAAATCGCACAGGTGATCAAATACCACCAAAAGAAAGCTCTGTTTGTGGGAAAAAAAGGACGTAAATGTCGTTTGGGTACGGCGTCGCATGACCGCGCAATTGGCAGTTAAAGTTGCACAGTGCCGAATCGCAAAAAGTGGCCCAGACGTAAGACAGCAAAATCCTCCGGTAGTAAAGTGGGTAACGTGTGTTGAATGCGCGTCAAACTCAACAAACAACTTGCAATTACACTATAGGCGCATTTGTTATGCTAGTATTATTATTACATCAGTATTTTGAGCGTGTTAACAGGGCCTAATGGAGTAACATAATCAATAAAGGCGCGTGTACAGAATCGCCTAAGATGAGAAGAGGAGCAAAGGCCTTGAATCCTGGATCTAATTTAAAGAAGTATGGACAAAGCATTTTTTGCCATATTTTTCCTATGGATCACAGGAGTGCAGTTCGTTCTCCACTCCTGTGACCCATTTTTCAGCAAAAGCCCGCTGTTGACTGATGTCACTCAGCCAGTCCATTCTTGGGAAATGGTCGCGATCCACCCAGATGCCTGGATCAGCACCTGGCTCAGCCTCTCCGTGATCCGCTGAGAGGCTGAGCCAGCCCCCTGTGCTCCCTCCACAGCCAGTGAGCGCTGGAGGGGACAGCATAGAGCCGCTGACTGACAGTCATGGCTCTTTGCTCAGAGCGGAGGGGAGAATGAGCGATCAGCAGGGTTTGATCGCTCAGTTCTCACTGCAGAGCCGGTGGCGGACAGATGCAGCATTAGATCGATGCTGCATTCACCTAGGTGAGTATAAATGTTTTTTTTTTTTTTTAAATCGTGAACTTCTCTTTTAATTTAAAGAGGATATAGGTAGCATGAAGAGGGTCATATAGAATTCAATTTTAATCATTGACATTTTTTACTTGTTGTAGAATACTGGGAACATCACTGAGTTTAACCAGTTTTTATTAACCACTTCTGGACCACCCCACACATATATACTGCGGCAGGGCAGCCCTACTGCGCAAAATCATGTACCTGTACGTGATTTCGTTCAATGGGTTCGGGGCTGCCAGCGACCCGCTCCTGCTGTGATTTGACACAACAGGAGCCAATCAGCGGGTCTGGCGAACCCAATGTTCACCGACACCCCGAGATCATTCGAGAGAGAGGCAGAATGGCAGACCGCCGGTTCTGTGAGAGGGAAAGATGGAGATCATGTGTTTCTGCTAAGCAGGACTACGGATCTCTGTCTTCCTCCAGTCAAAGCACATCCCCCACACAGTTAGGAAGCACTCTCAAGGAACACATTTTTTTTCTTCTGCAAGACAAGAGACTGGAACACATTTAACCCTTTGATCGCCCCCTGAAGTTAACCCCTTCCCTGCCAGTGTCATTAGTATAGTGACAGTGCATATTTTTAGCACTCATCACTGTATTAGTGTCACTGGTCCCCAACAAAGGGTCAAAAGTGTAAGTTAGTGTCCAATTTGTCCACCGCAATGTTGCATTCCCACTAAAAATCGCTGATCACTGGCATTACTAGTAAAACATAAATAAATAAAAAAAAATTCCATTAAAATATCCCATAGTTTGTAGATGTCATAACTTTTGCGCAAACCAATTAATATACGCTTATTGGGAATTTTTATTACAGAAAATATGTAACAGAATACATTTTGGAAACATATAGAAATTTGATTTCTTACATTTTTTTTTTAATTGGGTATGTTTTATAGCATAAAGTAAAAAATAGTTTTTTGTTTTTTTTAATTGTCAGTCTTTTTTTTGTTTTTTTAGCGCAAAAAATAAAAACCACAGAGGTGATCAAATATCACCAAAAGAAAGCTCTATTTGTGGGAAAAACACATCAATTTTATTTGGGTACAGCATCACACTACCACACAATTGTCAGTTAAAGTAACGCAGTGCCATATCGCAAACAATGGCCTGGTCATAAAGGGGGGTAAACCTTCTGGGGCTAAAGTGGTTAAAGAGGAAGTAATGTCTTGAAAAAAAATATATATTTTTGTTTACCTAAAAAAGTAAATGCATAATGTGCTAGTATGCAACGCATACTAGCACATTAAGTGACATCTGCAAACGAAGCCCGCGTCGTCCCCGCTGGAGGCCGCATCCATCTTCGCCCGTCTTCTGCAGACTCCAGCTGTGCTACTGGTTGGAGCTGGGTGACGTCGCTCCCTCGCATGTGGGCGGGAGGTGCCGGTCACGGCTCAGGGCCCTGAAGAAACGGCACGGGCGGCCGTTCTTTCAAAGCGCATGTGCCGATGACGTCATCGGCTGCATGCAATGTAAATATCTCATTAACGGTGCAAGTTTAGGAGATATTTGCAGTACCTATAGGTAAGACTTGACATCGCCTTACCTATAGGTACAACCAGTACTCGGGGGTTTACAACCACTTTAATCGATATAACTGAATCTTGCAGTCAAACATGAAATTTGCCGTGAATCTTCTGACCTCGGCCTCTCTTGTGATTTGAAACTATGACCTTTGGAGTTCGTGGTTGTCCAAATAAAGTAAGTCGATCGTACAACACTGGTAGCCCTATTAGCTTTGATATGCTTAAACACACCTTGCTATCGGCGACCAAGATCTTAAGAGATAAATGATGCATTAGGCTTGAAGATTCAATCTGTGCAAAGCCATTACTGTGAAACTTTGCATTTACAAGAATGATGTAACTTGTGATTTCATTGTCCCCTGTCAGCTTTGTACTCAATGTACAGAGGGGGCAAACTAAAGACAAGAAGAGACAAGTGTCAGACACGGTCGGAAGTGCTGTGTAAATGAAAGGAGCCAAAGAGGAAAAACATTTGATGAAGCCATCCGTTAGTTAATCTGTAATAAAGCTGCCACTGATACAATCTTTGCTTCTGTGCTACACATCATTTTTATGAAAC
Organism: Pelophylax lessonae; assembly: GCF_965119305.1. Classification (NCBI taxonomy): domain Eukaryota; kingdom Metazoa; phylum Chordata; class Amphibia; order Anura; family Ranidae; genus Pelophylax; species Pelophylax lessonae. The sequence continues at coordinate 191,258,589 of NC_138777.1, read as the reverse complement.
AAACAAAACCCTTTCCATTAGGCTTAAAGCTGAACTGCAGGCAAATGGTTAAATACACCCTTTAGATATGTATATGGAAGCTATTAAAGTGGTTGTAATCCCTTACATATACCCAGTGAAGTGACTGGCCTCAGGTGATACACAGAGATTAAACAAATCTCTATAAAATCTCAATATCTATATAAATCTCATATCCCTATATAAAGTTGTACCTGTTTATCTGTAGCCCTCTCTCCTCTACAGCCTTTTAACCACTTCTGGAGCGGAAGGATTTGCCCCCCTTAATGACCAGGCCATATTTTGCGATTCGGCACTGCGTTACTTTAATGGACAATTGTGTGGTCGTGCGACACTGTACCAAAATAAAATTGATGTCCTTTTTTTTCCACAATTAGAGCTTTCTTTTGAGGTGCTTAGGCTGGCCATCCATTATACAATTTTCTGACTCAATTTCCTTTAGATTTACCTTCAACTATGTAGTGCAAGTGCCTGTCTGATTGCATACAAATTAAGTGTTTAGGTTTACCTTATATTATATGGTTTTTGTAAAAATAAAGAAAAATTGTACAAGATAAATTACCAGGATCAGCTTTCATTTATTTGTATTTATTTTTGTATCCCAAAAGGAAAAATACTTTTCTGTAGCAGCTTATAATGTATTAGCTGGAGTTTGGCTTAAATTTGTTAGTGTATCTAAATCTGCTAGTGCATCAAACACTTACATCCCCCCAGATTGGCAAGGCTGCTGTCCAAAAGTGCCCCCTGTGCACCTTCATCCAGAGTAAGGACACTCTAATACATGGGTGTCCAACCTTTTGGCTTCTCTGGGCCACATTGAGTGTAGAGAAATTTTCTCTGGCCGCATATAAAATATATACTATAGTTAAGGTATATAAATAATAAAACGCCACGCGCCCTTCCCACGCCGCTGCGCCCCCCGCACTAATTTAACACAACTAGAGGGTGATCAAATAGAATGGAATCCATATACAGAGGTTTTTCTTCTTCTGAGAGAGATTAAAGGAACACTCTAACCACCATGACCACTTCAGTGATTTGAAGTGGTCAAGGTGGTAGGACTCAGAAACACCGCACATGCTGGGATATTTACAGTTATGCGCTGGGGGGATAGTTGCACCCCTAGCACACAGAAAATGTCATGACTTTATTCATACCTGTATGAACAAGGACATTACATATTATGACACAACACAACTAAAAAACAGTGATCATAAGCTCAGAATCACCAGTGTCCATAAATGCAGCCTGTTCAGTGCATGGGGATTAGAGAGAGGAGAGCTGCCGGATTACACAGTGTGCTGTCTATTATAGGAGCCATCACATGACAGTGGCCTCCGGGTAATCGGGAGATCCCCGCTCTGTGTAATCTGGTGGCACTCACCCCCCCCTCTCCTCCAAAACAGCCCAATGGGTCCAGCGGGACCCATGGTAGGGTTGACCCTGGGGGCCCCGCTGTCCCAGCTTGTGGTGCACCTGCTCAGGATCAGCCCTGCAAAGCGGGACAAAACTAGGGACATCTGGTCACCCTAGGCTAGTGGCCAGCAGGTCCCACAGGCCATGGTCAGCTTCCAGAAGAAACAGGGCATGGCCAGAGTCCAGCAGGACCCACAAGTCAGTGGCAAGCAGGACCCAAAAGTCCACAGACAGCTCCCAGCTTGACCCACAGCCAGTGGGTCCTGCTGGGAGCTGGCCACAGACCTGTGGGTCCTGCTGGTCACTGACCTGTGGGTCCTTCTGGTCGCTGGCCATGACCTGTGGGTCCTGCTGGTCACTGACCTGTGGGTCCAGCTGACCGCTAGCCATTGTCTGTGGGTCCAGCTGGCCACTGACCTTTGGGTCCTGCAGGCCACTGACCCGTGGGTCTTGCTGGTCACTGACCGGTGGGTCCTGCTGGCCGCTAGCCATTGTCTGTGGGTCCAGCTGGCCACTGACCTTTGGGTCCTGCAGGCCACTGACCTGTGGGTCTTGCTGGTCATCGACCTGTGGGTCCTGCTGGCTGCTGGCCATGGCCTGTGGGTCCTGCTAGCCACTGACCTGTGGGTCTTGGTGGTCACTAATCGGATGGTCCGCTAGCCACTGGCCTGTAAGTTCTGCTGGGAGCTGGCCATGGACTGTGGGTCACAGGCCAGTGGCCAGCAGGACCCATGGGCCATGGCCTACTGTGGGTTCTGCTAGCTGGCCTGTGACCCACAGTCCATTCAAACAAAAAAATAGCAACAATTTTGAAAGAAAGTACAATATTTTTCACATTCTGCTATATAACATTACCAAAAAAAAAAAATGTAAAAATCAAAATTTTTTAACACTTTAGGCCAATTTGTTTTCTGCTACATATTTTTGGTAAAGAAAATCGCAATAAGCGTATTTTGATTGGTTTACGCAAAAGTTATTGCATCTACTATCTATGGGAAAGATTTATGTAATTTTTATTATTTTACTAGTAGATTTTTTGCGGGACTGCGACATTGCGGTGGACAGATCCGACCCCTAACTGACATTTTTAACACTTTTGGGGGGACCAGTGACATTACTATAGTAATCAGTGCTAAAAAGATGCACTGTTACTGTAATAATGCCATTGGCAGGGAAGGGGTTAACCCTGTGGGTAATCAAGGGGTTAAATGTAAGCCTAGGGGAGTGATTCTAACTGTGGGGGGTTGTGGCTTCTGAAATGACCATAGAGACATGTGATCTGAAATGACCATAGAGACATGTGATCTGAAATGACCATAGAGACATGTGATCCTATATAGAAGGATCACATGGGCTCTGTGATCATTCCAGGGAGAAGAACGGTCAGCTGTGTTTTCAACAGCCAACTGTCCTTCTCTCTCAGCGGGAAGTGATCTCGGGTGTCAGGCGGCAATTGGAGCCGCCTGACCCGTGCATTGGCTTCCCCGCTGCCAAGGTCTACGTCGGTTTGCGCAGGAGAGCCACCCTGCCGAAGTAAAAAGGAGGCAGGTGGTTGGGTAGTGGTTAAAAGCAAAACGGTAAGTTATTGGTTCAATAGACTTTAACGGAGAAGCTGTAGAAAAGCATGTAATGAGTTCTTGCAGCGATTTTTCTGCAATTTGCGGTTTTTAAGCCACCCAACAAAAATTGGATGAAAAATGCAAAAATCAAAACCGTGCGAAAAATGCGTAAAAAAAAAACGTGTATACAAAAATGCAAAAAGCACTGCAGAAACGGATCAAAAGCAAACTGTATAGGTGTGAATCAAGGCGTAGAATGTATAATTCCTGACCATGTCATGGCTCTAAGTGAAGATATTGTCAGGATACTCCTCTGGCTATAAAGGCATTGAGGCCCCCAAAAAATTCCTTTTTTTTTTTAGTCCATGGTTTTAGTACAAAAAAAGCTGACAGTGAGGATTAGAAGATAACAGTTTTAATCTCCTCTTGGGAAATGGATTGTCACTTAATTGTTGGCCTTCTCAGTAAGTGGTTGCTAATTTATGGCTCCGGGCCGTATCTCTTGCCATTTAAAGGGTATCATCTTTTGTCATTGCCAGTGACTGATGTCATTTGTCAAAAATCAGTGTGTTTAAACTGGTGTTATTTTACACTTCTTTTTGTTGCCAGGAGCACTTGATAGGAATCTCTGATTGTGACAGTTAACCCCCTATATTGCTCTGCGTTTAGAACAATGTCTGCATTTAAAGGTGTATTCCACTGTATGCTGGAGCTGTGACACCTGCTAGATAAATGGGAATGGAGTCTGGTTGGGAAAACCGTAGACTACAAGAAGAACAATGCTTGCAAACTAATGTATTCTGCCATTTCTACTTTTGAAAATGCTAGTCACCTGGCTCTCTGAATTCAGTGTGGTTTTGAGTCACTGAACCAGACACTCAGTCCAAAATACAGAAAACATAAACTCACCGGCCACCTTATTAGGTACACCTGCTCAAATGCTTGGAACCACAAATTGCCAATCAGCCAATTACACGGCAGCAACTCAATGCATTTAGGCTTCTAGATGTGGTAAAGACGACTTGCTGAAGTTAAAATTGAGCATCAGAATGGGGAAGAAAGAGAATTTAAAGTGTTACTAAACCCAGGACCCTGAAATCACTATATCTGGTCTCCAACAGTACACAGAACGTGGAAATGCAATTATTTTAGTAAATATAAATGGATAAATACCTTTTCTCATCAGCAGTATATAGCAGTCTTGTGACTTGTATCAGTTTCTAGTAAAGCTTGTAGGAGGAGTTTTCATTCTCCCCTGACCCTCTGTCTAGACAGTGCTGATTGGCCTTTGCTGATCACATGCACTCTCCCAAGAAAAAAAAAAAACTCTCTAGCAATACACACCAAACTGAGCATGTGCAGCCCACCCCCTGTCTCTGTAAATATCAGGTTATTTTTTGGAGACAGTGAAAGAAGAGGAGGGTAAGAGACAGGATCAAACAGCCTTTATACAGGATTCAAAGCATTAACTCCTTAGGTTTCACAATGAGTATAACAAGCATGCTTTACTGCATATACAAAAGGATTTTACTGTTGTGGGTTTAGTAACACTTTAAGCAACTTTGAACTTGGCATGGTTGTTGGTGCCAGACGGGCTGTTCTGAATATTTTTGAAAACTGCTGATCTACTGGGATTTTCACACACAACTCTCTCTAGGGTTTACAGAGAATAGTCTGAAAAAGAGAAAATATCCAGTGAGCAGCAGTTGTGTGGCGTAAAAAATGCCTTGTTGATGTTAAAGGTCAGAGGAGAATGAGCAGACTGGTTCCAGATGATAGAAAGACAACAGTAATTGAAATAACCACTCGTTACAACTAGGGATCAACCGATTATTGGCAAAGCCGATATATCGAGGGCCGATCTGCCCTTTCCCCGATATATTGGAATCGGCCACCAAGGTTACCGATATTGCCGATATTTCTGGAAAGTGCTGTAACGGAGTGATACCTGCAGCTAGAGGCATCACCCCGGTACCGGCGTCCATAGCTGGCTTGTAATGGCAACCGACTTGTAATGACAACCGATGCGGCTGAGAAGCCGCTCGGCTGTCATTACAAGAAGTGGGATGTCCCCCCCTCCCGCGGCTCCCCCGGGGTCTCCCGTCCCACCGGGAGACCTGGGAATCCTACCTGCACAGCCGCCGAAGAGAATACCCAATCAAAGCCGCATTCGACTCTGATCGGGTCTCCGTGTAAAAACCCAGAAGTGAGGTCATGACATCACTTCCGGGTACTCGGCGCCAAATTAAAAAAAATTACAGCATTCAAAACAGCCAAACAGACCCGCTCCCTATGTAAACAAGGCAGATCACCGTTCTGTGAGAAGGGAAGGTAGTGATCCTGTGTTTCTGCTAAGCCCCTGATGACGTCAGATGCTACCGACGAAACGCGTAGGGTCACAGGATAACGTGATACGCCACTTCCGCCAGTTGGAACGCAATCGGCGTCCCTGCTTCACGATTCGAGCTCCAATCGTCTTACAAGCACTGTAAGTCTTTTTAATCATTACTTGTTAAATAAACACTATATACTTCACCATGGAAGCCTCTTGTTCTTTCTCCCTATAACATTGTGGAAGCCTTGATGGAGATTCATCTGACAATTGCTTGAGGAGCCCCTCACTCAAATTAGGTGATATCAATGCTTATCTCCGGTAAGTAGGCATTTTGGCCACTGGTGGTGGACACAAAGCTTATCACAGCACACTTTTTGAAGAAGTCCGGAAGAATTGTCTAGGACCACTTCTGCATATATAAATCAGGTTGGTGATTAAGGACTCTTTTTCTTGAGAATAAGATCTGTTCCAAATTATTTTCATTCACAGCACTTCATTTATTTATTCATTTATTTAACATATTGTCAACGTTAATGCTTCGCTTTTTTAAGGCACAATCTATTTGCACAATGCACTTTATTTCACTTATGAATTTGTACATTATAGTCACAGCATAATTCATCAGCCCATGTTAGGGACTATTTATTGCCACTTATGCAGGAATTGCACTTTATTGTTTGATTTATGTATACTATTAATTACCTATTTTGATACTATTAAGAGCTAAGAAGGAGGGCAACTGAAGTTTAACAGCACCTGCCATGAACTATGAACTCACCTGGCAGCAAGCAGCATTTGCCCATCAACACAAGCCCAATGCCCATTGACAAAGACTCCTAAGGCAACAGATCTTTGAAGATAATGCTCAAGTAGAAACTGATCCCGAAACACTGGTGATGTGATCCCGACCAACCTCCATTTCTGCTAAAAAAAGTAGGTGGGGGGGGGGTCAATTTCGCTCCCTAGAGTCTCACAGGCTAGCGACGTAGACCTACGCCGCTTTGCCTGTGAGGGGCTGACTGCCGACGTAAATCGTCATTAGGCAGTCGGCAAGTGGTTAAAGAGGTTGTAAACTCAAACTTTTTTTTTTTTTAACCTGAAAGACAAACACATAATGAGCTAGTATGCATCGCATACTAGCTCATTATGAAATACTTATCTTAGAACGAGCCCCCGCCGTGCCGCCTGCTTACCTCTATGACGGGCGACATGTTCAGTCACCCGTCTTCCGGGATCGCGGCATCCGGCCATCTGATTGGCCAGAGCCGCGGTGATGTCACTCCCGCGCACGTGCGCGGGAGCCGACGGTAACGGCACGAAGTTCTGAAGGAACGGCACCAGCGGCCGTTCCTTCAGAGCGCATGCGCCAGTGATGTCACTGGCTGCATGTAAGGTAAATATTTCCTAAATGGTGCGTGTTTAGGAAATATTTACAGTACCTATAGGTAAGCCTTATCATAGGCTTACCTATAGGTAAAAGTTGCAGAGGAGGGTTTACTTCCTCTTTAAGTATATTCCAGCCAAATGTATCACAATCATCTTCATGCTCAATTAAGACGCTGACGTTACAGAAGCAAAAGTTTTTATAGCTTAGGAAATTATCCATTATGTTAAAACAAACCAGGCAGAAATTCTGATTTTTCTGATTTCAGAGATTGGCAATTAACTTTATCTCCAGCAGACAGAGCTGTAAAAAGTTATGGGCTTTGGTCTCGCAGGCACTTGATTGATTTCATAGTATCAATGTGCATCGAACCATTGTGTAGACCTAAACAGAACAAAACTGTTTTCATGTGTTGTATCAAGGTAGAAATCAGCAGGAAACAAACAGATTCATACTACTACTGTACTGATGATTTTCTATGCAGTCAATGTAATGTTTTATTCATGGAGGAAAAGTTGTGAGAACTTCCTATGCAGATGGTGTTTAGAAGGCCTGAGGGCTTGCATACCCAGGAGATTTAGAAGTTAAAACTTATCTAAATCCAAAAACAAAAATTGAATGTAACTTTTTTTAATTGCCCACCCTTTAAGCTGCCCATAGTGCAGTGGTTCTCAACTCCCGTCCTCAGGACCCACTAACAGGCCAGATCCTATGTATTTCCTTGGGGAGATGCAGACTAGAATACTGAAACCATTGAGCAGCGAATTATATCACCTGTGATGTATTTCAGTTATCTTGCAAACCTGGCCTGTTAGTGGGTCCTGAGGACAGGAGTTGAGAACCACTACCATAGAGGGTGGATTCTACGATTTACATGCTGTTACTTAGTGCCCTCTTTTTACAATTTTGTCCAGTAGACATTAGATGAAAGCCTAGATTGAATGATGATGCAATGTATATGGTGCCATGCACATTTGCCCCAGATGAGTATTCTTATGGCACTTTTCCACTGCAAGTACCGGCTCGGCTCTACTCGGCCCTGCTTGGCCCGGTTTGCTTTTCCACTGCTAGTACCGCATGGTACGGTGTTGGAACGGTTCGGTACGGTACGGTATGGTTTGCTTTTCCACTAAAGTAGTACTAAAGTTAAGTGGGTGGGATAACAACGGGGTGGGTGGGATTCTCTGACCAATCAGTGGCTAGTAGTGACTGCATGCAAAGGATTGTGGGATATGGTAACGGGTATGGTACCTCTTGGAACCACAATCGAGGTGGTACTGTTTTTGAGAGCCGTACCGTTCGGTTCCATGCAGTGGAAAAACGCCGCTGTACCGTACCGTACCGAACCGTTCCTACACCGTACCATGCGGTACCAGCATTAGAAAAGCACAAAAGCGAGCCGAACCGTTTGGTTCCATGCAGTGGAAAAGCGCCATTAAAGAACGCAATGGTTGGAAATTTTGCCCAATCTTCATTGTGGGAGAATTGCCTGCACATGGTTCCCACTCTTTCCTCCTTTGGCCCTTTCACATGGGCTTTCTGATCCGGTCCGCTGGTCAGTTTTTTGAGGCGGACCTGATCGGATGCTCCATGCAGCCCTATGGAGCAGCGGATGTCAGCGGTGACATCTCCGCTGACACCCGCTGCTATCCGATCCGATGTGGTCCGTGAAATCCGGACAGATGGAAACCCTATTTTCCATCCGTCTGCAGGATCGGATTGGATGAAAACGGACAGGTGGTACTTTTCATCCGATCTCCTATAGAGGAGAGCGGGATCTGACAGCTCTGTTCCTGCAAAGTAAGCGGAGATGGACCTGTCATCCGCCTGCTTAGCGGGGATCGGCGGATCAATCCCCGCTGAGCAAAATGGAGTCCGCTGGGCGGAAAGCCTGTGTGAAAGGACCCTTTGTCCTAAACTGGAGCATTTACCAGCGGTCCCCGGGCTATGAACACGACAGGGCCTGTAGGTTTGTTCTTAAGTCGAGTTTGTTTGTAAGTCGAAACAGTGCATTTTTAAGTGTAACTACAGGGATGTAAGTAGTTTTCTAGCAAAAAAAAATACTGATTTTAATTGGTAAACAGTGGTTAAGTTAACTACAGCCATGATTATGCATGCTTATAGGTTTTTGGTTTGCTTTTGGAATGCATTTACCATGCATTTACGCTGCATTGCCTTTGCCTTGTTAGGACGAAGAAAAAAGGCAGTTCAAACGGACGAGGACAGAAAAACAATGTAAAGTATAGCAACAGAAACAATAAGTAAATACAGCTTGATACAATGCAGTTCTAAATTCAATCTCAAATTACCAGTGCTGCTGGGGGTGGGAGAGCACTATTGATTGGAGCAGTGTGTTGGACAGTTGGATCCATGACACTGCATTGTGTAAGGCCCCTCTCACACGGGTTTTCCACCCGATGGACTCCGTTTTGCTCAGCGGGGATCTATCCACCAATTCCCACTGAGCAGGCAGATGACAGCTCCATCTCCGATCACTGTGCTGAGACACACCTGTCAGATCCCCTCTCTCCTCTATGGGGAATTGGATGAAAACGGACCACCTGTCCATTTTCATCCAATCCGATCCTCCAGATGGACGTAAAATAGGGTTTCCATCCGTCTGGATTTTACGGACAGGATCGGATAGCAGCGGGTGTCAGCAGACATGTCACCGCCGCTCCATAAGGGTGCGTAGAGAATCCTATCAGGTCCACCTGAAAAACTGACAGGCGGACCTGATCGGAAAGCCCATGTGACAGGCGGACCTGATCGGAAAGCCCATGTGACAGGCGGACCTGATCGGAAAGCCCATGTGACAGGCGGACCTGATCGGAAAGCCCATGTGACAGGCGGACCTGATCGGAAAGCCCATGTGACAGGCGGACCTGATCGGAAAGCCCATGTGACAGGCGGACCTGATCGGAAAGCCCATGTGACCGGCGGACCTGATCGGAAAGCCCATGTGAAAGAACCCTAAGAGAGCCATGGTCCGACTTTCCTATATGCTGGCAACACAAGGAATTTTTACTCTTGCTGCAGCACCTCTTGGTGCAAAAAAGTAAAATAATCTCATATTTATATCTGTCTGCCTGCATTTTTTTTTTTTATATATACAAGGAAGCTCAACTTAAAGTGGTTGTAAAGCCACCTTTAGGACTTTTACCTATAGGTAAGCCTTTAATAAGAATTACCTTTAGGTACTGTAAATATCTCCTAAACTTGCACCGTTTAGGAGATATTTACATTGAATGCAGCCGGTGACATCATCGGCGCATGCGCTCTGAAGAAATGGCCGCCCGTGCCGTTTCTTCAGAGCCCTGTGCCCTGACCGGCGGCTCCCATGCACCGGAGTGACGTCATGCGGCTCCGGCCAGTAATACAGCCGGAGTCCACAGACCCAGAAGGACGACGGGCAAAAATGGATGCAGCCACTAGCGGGGACAAGGCGGGCTTCGTTTGCAGGTAAGTGTCACATAATGTGCTAGTATGGCAGGGAAGCAAAAAAAGAAAAAAAAAGGTAGGGTTTACTTCCTCTTTTACAATTTTTTAAATTGTCCAGCTTTTAAAAAAAAAAAATGCAGCTCTTCATGCTATATTTAGCTTGTCTCCAGCTCTGTCCACCACAGAAAGTCCTCTCTGCCGACAGCTGCCATTCTGCTCTTGGTTGAATAACAGCCAGCACCTTTTAAACCATTCCATGTGCTTTAAATAACAGCAGTTTTGCGTTAAACTTATTTTATACACTATTTAACGCAACTATACTGCAAATCAAAAACACTATTTAATGATTTTTTAATATTCAAACAAACCCATCCATCCATGTCTCCATGCTTTATTTTGCTGATAAATCACTTTGAAAAACAGCCCCTAGCATTTCTGCCCATGGCCATCTTGATGTAGCACTTATTTCCTGGAATCCATCTGCCCTTAGCTCAGGCATCCATGCAGGTGGGTGTGCATAGCTGAAAAACTAAAAGATGTACCTCACAACCCTTACCCTCTCCCCCGCCCCTCCATCCCCACTCCTCTTATCTCTTCTTTTCTAAATTTCTCTTCTTTTTCCTTCTTTCTTCCTTCCTCAAGGCTTTAAGCCTTAGGTGTAGACCTCGGCCTACACCCTACCCATGTTCATTTACCGAATATTACTCCTTATATGTGGGTTTCCGTATATAGTTAATGTGAACTGGTTTATTTTGATTTCTGGTGAAACCGATGTATATCATACCGTTTTCATACTTTGCATTTAACATGTTATTTCATTGTTGCTAATGTTTGCCTGATTATTCTCAATAAAGCTTTTTATTGAAAAAAAAAAAAAAGGAAAACTACCTCTTCCCTCGAACTGGGAACCAGGAAGTAACTGAAGAAATGTAAAAAAGAAAGTTAAAATAATATTTTTTCCTATCCATTTACTAATGCTAGCAGCATAAGGAATAAAACTAGTAAATGTTGATTGAGAGAGTGAATTTCTGCTTTAAATAAATGGAGCTGAGTAGCCATTTTTACATCCTTCTTTGATGGCCAAATGCCTTTGGTTTTAGCAGTCCAATAAATGAGGCAATCACATCAAAAACCTATACCGTGCAAAATGGAGACATTAAAAAGTGATGGGAATGTCCTTTCATTGGTCAGATGAAAGTACCGTTGTCTGATCGGAGATCAGTAAGTATTTGGTAAAATTAGCAGAGAGGAAAAGATTCAATGATTTACAGCTTGTGAATTGGGCTATGGAGGAAAAGAGAAAAAGTAACATTTCAGTGGGACTAAAGACACAAAGCTTTTCTTTGATGGCACGAATCGTAAATCTGTGCTGTTCACAAGACCTTTTATATCTCGCGGCTCGTAAAATGGCCGTAGAGAATCTGTTAGCGCTTTTCCCATATTCTCAACACTTATGACACCAGCTTGTCACTTGTCATATGACCCATAAAGTGCTAATACAGGTGCAATTGGTACTACCCTGCAGCCACCAACACACACAATCGATAGAACACTCAGAAAATAACTTTATATGCAGTTTTATGGTAATTCTGACAGTTGACCCTTGGAAAGTCAGACCGATTCTCATGTGTTCATATGCATCATATTATCAAAAGTATTGAGATGATTTTTAATGGCATCTCAGTCTTAGTCTGTAGGGTTCAATATTGAGTTGGCCCACCCTTTGCAGCTATGACAGCTTCAACTCTTCTAAGAAGGCTGTCCAAAAGGTTTAGGAGTGTCTATGGGAATGTTTGACCGTTCTTCCAGAAACGCATTTTTGAGGTCAGACAATAATGTTGGATGAGAAGGCCTGGCTCGGAGTCTCCACTCAAATTCATCCCAAAGGTGTTCTTTCGGGTTGAGGTCAGGACTCTGTGCTGACCTGTCAATTTCCTCCTCCCCAAACTCGCTCATCCATGTCTTTATGGACCTTGCTTTGTACACTGGTGCGCAGTCATGTTGGAACAGGAAGGGGCAAACAGTTTGCTGAAGACAAGCAGATTAAGGACATTGAATACTGGAATCATGTCCTGTGGTCTGATGAGACCAAGATAAACCTATTTGGTTCAGATGGTGTCAAGCATGTGTAGCGGCAGCCAGGTCAGGAGTACAGAGACAAGTGTGTCTTGCCTACAGTAATGCATGGTGGTGGGAGTGTCATGGTCTGGGGTTGCATGAGTGCTGCTGACATTGGGGAGCTACAGTTCATTGAGGGAACCATGAATGCCAACATGTACTGTGGTATACTAAAGCAGAGCACAATCCCCTCCCTTTGGAGACTGGGCCGCAGGGCAGTATTGCAACATAACGACCCCAAACACACCTCCAAGAAGACCACTGCCTTGCTAAACAAGCTGAGGGTAAAGGTGATGGACTGGCCAAGCATGTCTCCAGATCTCCAGACCTATACCCTATTGAGCATCTATGGGGCATCCTCAATTGGAAGTTGGAGGAGCGCAAGGTCTCTAACATCCACCAGCTCCGTGATGTTGTCATGGAGGAGTGGAAGAGGACTCCAGTGGCAACCTGTGAAGCTCTGGTGAACTCCATGCCCAAGAGGGTTAAGGCAGTGCAAGAAAATAATGGTGGCTGCACAAAATATTGACACTTTGGGCCCAATTTGGACATTGTCACTTAAGGGTGTGCTCACTTTTGTTGCCAGCGGTTTAGACATTAATGGCTGTGTGTTGAGTTATTTTGAGGGGACAGCAAATTTACACTGTTATACAAGCTGTACACTCACCACTTTACATTGTAGCAAAGTGTAATTTCTTCAGTGTTGTCACATGAAAAGATATAATAAAATATTTACAAAAATGTGAGGGGTGTACTCACTTTTGGGAGATACTGTATGTATACATAATGCTGTTTTACTTAGAGTGATTTTAAAGAGTAAGTCATTTCTTATGAGAATTTAGTTCTGCTTTAGGTTGGGTTTCCTCACATCCAATTTGCAGGACAGAAGACTGTGTCCGGCTCTCAATGGAGCAGGTTCACTCAGCTCCGGGGTGGCCGCGGTCAGCACTGGAAAAGGGTCCTGTACATCTTTGGCTTCGTTTCAGGTTCAAATTCGGGCAAAAATTCAGGCCTGATTCGCTCCTGAAATGGAGAACAGCGACGCAATGGACCCCTGCTGCTGTCAAAATATGGCAGGTGGTCAGCAGGTTTTGGCGAATCGCCGCACCTGTACAGTGGTCCGTGGTAGCACTCCACGGGGCGTGCGCCCTCCCCAATTTGCAACAGGGGAAGCTGATGCATGGGGCACCAGCAATCGTTCTCTGTTGAGAAAGAACAGCGGTCTGCTATAGTAAACACAGCAGACCGTTGTTCTCTCTGGAATCATCACAGGGATACTGTGTTTCTCCTATTTAGAAACACAGGTCCCTGTGTTGATTATCAGAGCCCATCCCCCTCACAGTTAGAAATCACCCCCTAGGCTCTCATTTAACCCTTTGATCACCCCTGGTGTTAACCCCTTCCCTGCCAGTGTCATTACTACAGTAACAGTCCATATTTTTAGCACTGATTAATGTAGTAATGTCCCTGGTCCCCCCCAAAAGTGTCAAAAATATCAGTTGCGGTGCGATCTGTACGCCGCAGATCGCCGCCATTACTAGTAAAAATAAATAAATAAAAATTACGTAAATCTTTCCCCTAGTTTGCAGACACGATAACTTTTGTGCAAACCAATCAATATACGCCTATTTTTTACCAAAAATATGTAGCAGAATACAAATTTACCTAAAATGAGGAAAAAATTGGATTTTTAATTTCTTTTTTTATTGGGAATTTTATGAAGCAGAATGTAAAAAATATTGTTTTTTTTTTTTTCAGAATTGTCGCTCTTTTTTTTTGTTTATAGCGCAAAAAATGAAAATCACACAGGTAATCAAATACCACCAAAAGAAATCTCTATTTGTGGGGAAAAAAGGACATTTATTTTATTAGGGTACAGCGTCACATGACTGTGCAATTGTCCATTAAAATAATGCAGTGCCGAATCGCAAAAAAACGGCCTGGTCATTAAAGCGGAGTTCCACTCGAAAGTGGAACTTCCGCTTATCTGTCTCCTCCCCCACATTTGGCACCTTTCAGGGGGGGAGGGGGGACCGAGTACCTGTTTTTGAAAGGTTCCCTGTCCCCCACTTCCGTTGGACCTCGCCGCGGCGAGGTACGTCAGAGGTTCGGCCCCCTACTCCTCCCTCTGCTTCCTGCCCAATTACTGAGCGCAGCGCAGTAGGGACCCGGCTGTGAAGCCGCAAGGCTTCCCGGCCGGGTTCCTTCACCAGCTATGGCGGTGGCAGCACCCAACAGCCAACGGAAACATCGGCTGCGGTGCCAACATCGCTGGACTCCAGGACAGGTATGTGTGCTGCAGTATATGTAGCTGCTGACTTTTAATTTTTGGAGGGGGGGTGGAACTCTGCTTTAAGGGGGGGAAATGTTCCATTCCAGAAGTGGTTAAGTTAGATCCATGTGTGAGTATGTGCTTGTGTGTGGTTCCTCTGTCAGTCTAAAAGATCACTCAACCTAGCAACTCCTTCTAAATGAGTTCTTTCACCGCACAAGCCTCAATACAAGTATTGGCAGGCAACGGAGAACTGAACGACTGAATCATTTGGGTCATCCAAAAATTAGATCAAAGAGACCCTTGCAGTCTATTGAAATGCAATTTCTTCCAAGTCCCCATTGTGTAGACTGGAGTCTTAAAAGAGCGGGGTCGTCGCTGTTTTATTGTTGTGAAGCTACTGCTAATGAAAGCCACAATAGAAAGATAAGAGCTGCCAACTGTAGAGAAAGAATCACCACTTCCACTTTAATTGCACTGAACAAAAGCGAGCTGGAAAGAGGTGCATCCAAGTGACAAAAGTAATTGGTGTAAAAAGGATATGGAGGTTATTCAGCCTAGGAGATATTGTTCGGCCTGACAGTGTGATGGGTAAACTTGGCCTCTGATGGTATAGGCTGATGTACTGATCATTTACCAAATGCTAAACAGACGATTTTAACCCTTGCTTCCCTTCTCCCCGTCTGGAGGTAAGCCACGGGCCCAGGGTTTGGATAGTGGAAAAAAAGTAACTCACTACAAGGTGACAATACCGGACGCTTTTAATTACTTTTTTTCATCAGCCTCCAAATTAGCAAAGACAATCAGATACAGCAGATTATTAAGTAATTAGCAGGTCTGCACTGGGCACCCTGGGGAGAGGATTAGGGGGATTACGTGATAAATAGACTGAGACACATCAGATTAAAATACATACTCAAGATACCCAGAGGAAGGGTGAATGTGCCCTCGTGATCCAAACATCGATTAGTATTGTGACACATGAGGTCACAAACACGTCTGGAGCAGGAGTTATTTTAAGGAGTCTGCCTTGTTTATATGTTTTCCTTGGCCCCTGTTAATCATGTTATTTTTTTTGCCCCCCCCAAAGATCCAAAGTTCAATAGTAAGGCCAAATGTCCAAAGTGGCCATACAAGTCTGCAATGCCTGCACTAAACCCACAACAGTAAAATCAGTCTGTATATGCAGTAAAGCATGTTTGTTATACTCACTGTGGAACCTAAGGGGTTAATCCTCTACATAGTATAAAAAAGGCTATGTGACCCTGTCTTCTCTGATCCCCTTTTTCCACTGTCCCCAATCCAGGGGCAGACTGGCCACTTTCAGCCCAGGGGTAAGTACAAACCAGAGGCCCATGGTGCAGGGACTCGGCCCTGATCTCCCTCTTCCTGTCCTCCTCCTGACCCCCATTCCAGGTTGAAGCTCCGCTCATGGTACTCTCTACTCACCGGCTGAACCCCGGTTCCTGGCATGGCCAGCGGGGGTCAGTTGGGGTAAGCTGGGACAGCTTGGTTGGGGCTGGCCGAGGGAGGAGAGTTTCCAGTAGTGCATAGAACCGGCCTCTGTTCAGACACAGTTTACAACATCCATGCTGGGGAGGGAGGCCTGCGCTCTGTCCTTGTCTTTATCCCGCACTCTGTAGGTCAGCGGCGGAGACTTTTTCCTTCTCTTCACCAGGAATTCTTTAGGCATGTCTGTAGCAGAAGCAGTTCAGCCTTTTTATGGGGCATCAGAGCGGCCCAGGGGGCAATTGCCCCCCTGCCCCCTGGCCCAGTCCTCCCCTGCCCCAATCCATCTCCTGATAGAACAGAGCCCTGGGGATACTATGCACATGCTCAGTTTGGTGTGTTTTGCTAGAAAGTTTTTCATTTTTTTCTTTTTTTTTTTTTTGGGAGAGTGCATGCAATTGGCACAGGTCCAATCAGCACTGTCCAGACAGAGGCTCAGGGGTCATGCAGCCTCATAGGACAGCCAGTGCAGTATGAAAACTACCCCTACAAGCTTTTACCAGGCACTGATAGAAGACACAAGACTGCTATATAATGCTGATAAAAAAAGGTATTAAGCCATTTATATTTACTA
The DNA here is from genome assembly GCF_965119305.1 of Pelophylax lessonae. Taxonomy (NCBI): domain Eukaryota; kingdom Metazoa; phylum Chordata; class Amphibia; order Anura; family Ranidae; genus Pelophylax; species Pelophylax lessonae. The sequence continues at coordinate 191,241,963 of NC_138777.1, read as the reverse complement.
AAATAATTGCGTTTCCATGTTCTGTGTACTGTGGGAGACCAGATATAGTGAATGTAGTCTCCTGGGTTTAGTAACACTTTAACCATGCTAACACAAAAAAAAGAATTGTTGATGTGCCAGAATTTTATTGTGCTCCCACCATCCTCTTTGACATGACTACAAGGTGTGTCTTCAGCTTTCCATGTCTCAGCACATGGTGTCAGCCCTGCCAACTTCATTTCTGATAGATTATAAAGAACCCTGCCATCTCTCCTTACATTCCTCCTCCCTCCTCATCTGCCTAACCTCGGATTTACCTTCTTCTCCCTCCTCATCACGCCCCTCCTATCCTCGTACACAGGCAGAGAGCCCAGAAAAAATTCAGTTCACAAGATTTCTGGCAAGACCAGTGGATTTGTTTCACTTATTAAACAGATATTACAAAACTAATTTGATTATTATTTTAGCGGACCAAAAGTAAGCAAATAAGAGATGTTTTTCATTAGGATTTAGCTCAGGATTGTCCAATCTGTAACACACGGGCTGCATTTTGCCCAAGAGGGCTATGAAAGTGGACCAATACAAAAATGTAAACTTACTTAAAAAAAATATATATACAGGGCTTTTTTTCTCATAAAAAAGGTGCAGGAACTCCCCTTTCAAGTCACCCCTTGTCTCCGCCCCTACCCACCTCTGAGCACCATCCTTTGATTCCTCCCTCTATCCACCTCCCAGTTCCACCAAGTATAATTTTGTATAATTTTATGGAATTTGTTATTGATAAGCCATAAAATATATCCACTGCATCCAACAACAATACACCCCCCTTTTAACAATAGTTTCCCCCAGCAACAAAGGACCCCCCCCCACAACAAAGTACCCCCCAAGCAACAATGGATCCATCAGAGCATTAATAGACCCCTCCAGCAACAATAGATATCCTAGCAGCCAGCTTCAATAGACCCTCCAGCAGCCAACAGTAGACCCCTCCCTCAATAATAGATCCCTCCCAGCAACAAATTAATCCCAGCAACAATAGATTCTCCGGCACACCTCAACACCCCTTGCCATTTCATGCATTCAGTGCTAGAGGTGCCGGAACTGCGTTCCCCCGCGTTCCCGCTGAATAAAAGCCCTGTATATATATATATATATATATATATATATTTTTTTTTTTTTAATGTGTTTACACTTAGCAAACACATGCGGATGAAGAAAAATCTTTTACTGGACTTATCTTCCCAAAGAAAAATATCCCACTCTTCCAAATCACAATGTATTCATGTAGTCATCAGTTTTCGGCAGCACCTATATTTGTGAGCAACTATTTGCAAGGATGAAGCACACGAAGGGCAAAATTAGAACCAAAATATCTGATGAGCACCTTGAGAATTCATTGAGAATTGCTACTACATCCATCCAACCAGATATTGATGTGTAAGTTTATCAAAAACAGTGTCAAATATTGCACTAGTTTTATATTGATAATAGAAAATATTACAACAAAAGAAAAGAACTTTTAGCCCCGGTTCACACTAGGGCGACCTGTGAGGCGACCTGGTCGCCTCACAGGTCGCCGCAGGTCGCCTCCCATAGGAAAGCTACGGACCCGTTCTAATAGGAGCGACACAAGTTGCTCCGACCTAGAAAAAGGGTCCGGAGCTTCTTTGGGGCGACCAGGAGGCGACCGCCATAGACTTCAATGTTATGAAGTCTGTGGCGGCCGGTCCGAGGTCGCGGCGCGCTGCTCGCACCGCGATCTCGGAGGTCGCCCCTGAAAGTAGCGTCGCGCCAGTGTGAACCGGCGCTTATTACTCAGATGGGTATGTTATCTATATCAGCGATCGTTGTAATCTGCCTGACTTTTTCTGCTCATCAGCTATCCTTATTGTTAGTGTATTTTATGTGTGGCCCAAGACTCCCACCCCTGGCTTAGATACTCTTTATATGCAAGATACACTATATTGTCAAAAGTATTGGGACACCTGCCTTTACATGCACATGAAACTTAATGGCATCCCAGTCTCAGTCCATAGGTTTCAATATTGAGTTGGCCCACCCTTTGCAGCTATAACAGCTTCAACTCTTCTGGGAAGGCTGTCCACAATTTTTAAGAGTGTGTCTATGGGAATGTTTGACCATTCTTCCAGAAGCGCATTTGTGAGGTCAAGCACTTATGTTGGTCGAGAAGGCCTGGCTCGCAGTCTCCACTCTAATTCATCCCAAAGGTATTCTGTCGGGTTGAGGTCAGGACTCTGTGCAGGCCAGAAAAGTTCTTCCACCCAAAACTCGTTCTTCTGTCTTTATGGACCTTGCTTTGTGCACTGGTGCACAGTTAAGTTGGAACAGGAATGGGCCATCCCCAAATTGTTCCCATAAAGTTGGGAGCATGAAATTGTCCAAAATGTCTTGGTATACTGAACCTAAACTAAGGGGCCAAGCCCAACCTCTGAAAAGCAAACCCACACCATAATCCCCCTCCCAAAAACAATCTGGACCAGTACACAAAGCAAGGTCCATAAAGACATGGATGGGAGAGTTTGGTGGTGGAGGAACTTGACTGGCCTGCACAATCCTAAACCTTGTGTACAGGCTTCCCAGAAGAGTTGAAGCTGTTATAGCTGCAAAAGATGGGCCAACTCAATATTGAACCCTACGGAGTAAGACTGGGATGCCAATATAGTTCATGTGCATGTAAAGGCAGGCGTCCCAATACTTTTGACAATATAGTGTATATTTGGATGTATATATATTTACAATTAAATCTGTTAATCCTGGTTTGTTCACGGAAGCGCATGGCCAGGTCTATTCAGGCTTAGTCTCTATACCTAAGCTCTTTCCAGGTGAAACGCACCAGTAGGCGTGGCTACAGGCAGAGACTGTCAGTGCACATGCCAAGAATAAGCTTTTTAGAGCATTGACATCATTAGTGTGCAGCTTTTTCTTGTACAGATCTCCTGGTCTGTTAGTAGTTGGCCCAGGATCGATCTTTGTGTGTATGGTCAAGTGGTCAAAAATGGCCAGGCAAGAAAAAATCAAGAGCATACGGAAAACATGGACTGTAAAAGCTTTACTTCCATGCTACATTTTAACTTTGCAAGTATTGTAAGAACAGCACTGGCTCTTGGCAACTTGGCCAACACACTCTTTAGTTCTGTTGACTGAAGGCTCAGGTGGGTCTGCTGAAGTACTATGGTGCTCATAGCAGCAATATTGTCCCCTAATTATGACAAAGCTGGATCTTAAAGTGGAGTTCCACCTAAAACAAAATAAAATACATAAAAATACCCCCGGGACAGTCAGGGCTAGTGCATTCCACAATGGATAGCCTCTGAACTGTCCCAGGTTGCACTTACCTTTTAGAAGAAATACTTACCTTGAAAATGTATTCTCCAGCACTGCCATCTCAGGTGTGGGCAGCTGAAGCCAGCGCGATCCTCTTCTGCGTCCTCTTCCGTCCTCTTCGGTCCCACGATGCACTGCACCGGCCCCGCCGTCACTTCCGGTTCCGCAGCGTCATCCCTGCACAGCTTCTGGGCATGCCCAGAAGCTGTTTAGCAGGGAATGACGCGCCTGCACCAGAACTGACGTCGGGGCCGGTGCAGGTGCATTGATTCCTGGGAGCGATGACGTTCAGCTCCCAGGAATCATTGCAAGCCAGGAAGTGACGACTCAGAGGGAGGAAGAGGAAGTAAGGTGAATATATTTTCTTCTAAAACAAGGTAAGTAAAAAAAAATAAAAAAATTGCGATTATCCATTTGTTTTTCAGGTGACCCGGAGCAAGAAGATGGACCGAAGGTAAATTTTAGGGTGGAACTCCACTTTAATCTTATTGTACTATCTAAAAAAGCAGCATATTTTTGTCTGGATTTTAGTTGGACTAAATTAATCACACCAACTTTGGGTGTAAAATACTGATATCAGTTCACCTGTTACTTTTAAATCCATAAAACATGGGTTACTATTTACAATAGCTTGAATTGCTACAGGGCCCTCTGCTTGTGGGAATAGGGGTCTGGATGTATCTATGGGACTGCTGTGACTAACTAGAGGTGCCCGTTCTCAAGTTGAGGCAAAGCAAGTAATTTGGAAACTGATGTCTTGGGACCCATATTACCTGGCCTAGTGTATACTTCTTGGGTTGTGAAGGTGACAGGATTTTTATGATGGAACAAAACCTCCATATCTCTTGAGAAAGCAGATGCAAGGTCTATGAAACTTGTTGAGAAAATGCACCCCACCACTATTTATGTATCCTTATCATCTCATGTTAATATGTCTAAATACTTGCAAGGCATAGGACAATATTCAGTTCCAAATTATTGTAAAAGGTATCATTTTTTCCTTGTTTTGGGGGATTTGAGCAAAAATAGAGGTCCACTCTATTGTGAATAATTATCCATGTTTTATGGCTTTTAAATTAACAGATTAGTACATATCTATATAACAGTTCAAATTACTGTGATTGACTTGGTACCAACAAAAGATGTTGCTTTTGTAGATAAAATACTTCATACACTACATTTTGAGTACCTTCAAAATGAATTAGCTATACAACCCACAAGTCTTATATACAGTATCTTCTAGATTGTAAGCTCTAACTAGCAGAGTCCTCTGATTCCTCCTGTATTGTTTTGTATTGTAACTGTATTGTCTTCCCTCACGGTGTAAAGCACTGCGCAAACTTATGGCGCTATATTAATCCTGTATAATAATAATAATATAATAATTTGGGAACCTTATTGTAAAGTCTCTCCTATCTCAACTGTCCTGTAGTCTAAGCTGATGATCGGAGGTTCATTGCACTTAGGCCGGCCATACACGTTACAAATCTTGGCCGATTTAGCAGGAACCGTCAAAGATTTGAACCTTTAATGGGTAGGCTGAATGTACCAAGTTGATCGATCGATCAACTTGGGTACAACCAGCCTGCCATATTCTTGCAATTATTGCTAGCGGCTGCTATAGTCGCTAGCGATAATATCTGCCTTCTCCCGGCATGGATGGCTTTCCCCACCGGTAGAAGACAACTGCTGATTCCCTTGTCAACACTGCCTGCAAATTTGCAGCATGAATGACCTGCCCTACATATGAACAGCTCTGCACTCTCTCCAGGTGCAGTCACCCCAACAAAGCTGCATTAGTGGGACAAGTATTCTCTTACGAATGGTGATGTTCAATCACAACTGTAGGCAAGTGCAGTCTACTTTCTCCACTGTAGGTGGCACACAACCACGGCGGCATTGCAAGGGGAGAGGAAGTCAAGAGGAACATGTTCTTCTATGGTTTCCAGGGTCACTGGAGAAGCTACCTGAGTGGATGCTGCTTCCCCTATGTGACTATGTGACTCTAGCAGCCATCTTAGGTAAGGTAGAGCCTATTTAAGGCCCTGTCTCCCAGGCTTTGCACATTTTACGTTTGGGCAGTGTACGGACAGGTTACACATTTGACAGGGACATTGATTAGCAGCAGGGAGAGGTTCCAGACGAGTAGGGAAAGGATAGGGGCATGGCATTCTTCTGGAGGCCTCCCCATTTGGACTCAGACTGGCCAGGCCACATTCTGTCCCTCAAGACATCTGAGACCTGCTCTGCTACATGTTACTGTTATAAACCACAGGCTCCAGGTTGGGGGTGACCAGAAGTTTCCACCTGATGCCCGGCTGCCGTCCGTATGCTCCACACATCCCACGTGCGCACCCTTCCCGTTATGTATCCCAGACTCTGCTTGCCCATCTGCAGGCCCAGGACCAGAACAGCAGGTGCCGCTGGGTAGAGGGGGAGGGAGGCTCTCCTCCCCTTCTAGTTGTCTTTTATGAGTCCCCGTTGACAGTTTCCTCAGCCATCAAGGCTGGGAAAGAATGTAATGCAGTGCGATGTGCATTGCATTCCATTCAGAGAAGCACAGGGGAGACATGCAGGTTCTTTTACCCTGCATGTCTCATTAAAAAGAACTTGTCACCCCAAAAAATAAATTATCAAATTTTTTAGTTAACTAAAAAAAAAAAATGTTTTTAATTGTAAAAAAATGAAAGTTACACCCGGCACATAACCCCCCCCTCCAAAAAAAAAAATTGAGGCCCCTATGCCCACATATACGCACGTAGAAATGTAACTGCGCCCGGCGGGTGCCTACTCCTAAAAATGTTGATTGTTTGTGATACATATTACATGTTACACACCGGAATGAGAACAATAATTCTAGCACCATACCTCCTTTGTAACGCTAAATTGATGGCTTAAAAGGGGCTTTTAAATCATTTCCTATGGAAATTACAGGGTACTGACATGTTTAAAGTGTTTGTAAACCCCAAAAATGAAGTCTGACCTAGTAGTGTTTACTTATCTCTCTCCAAAGTTCTGGGTGCCGTTTGTCTCTAGTGCTCCTTTCCTCTGTAAATCGGCATGAGTCACTTCTGAAAATTTGTGTCGGGGAGGGAGCTTAGAGGTAGATTAGCAGAAACCTGGTCTATTCAGATTACAGCTCTGCATGTTCCTTTGTTCCTCTGCCTACGTGGAGGGAGGGGGTGTGCCTTTCCTCCAATCAGCTCACACCACCCAGACTCTCCACCCACTGCTAAAAGAGGAAGAAGGATTTCTAACATGATCTGTACTTTTCAAAGAGTGTAGAAAAGGACTGCAGAGTAAAACTTATGTAGGGAGATTTGTTTCATATCTGTGTATCATCTGAGGCTATTCACATTACTGGGCATATGTGAGTTCTTACAACCAATTTAAGGTTTGACATGTTGGGTATCGATTTACTCTGCGCATCTTTGGCTTTTATATTTTGCCCAAAAAATTGGGTAATTTATTATGTTTTTGTGCCCCCTAAAAATTACTTTTAATGTGTTTTTTTTTTTTACTGAAATTTTGCGGTAATATTGTGTGGCATAAAAAATTAAAACTACCACTACTGTATTTTCTAGGGTGTCTGCTTTCAGAAAAAATACAATATTTGGGAGTTTTATGTAATCTTTAGGCCTAAAATCATTTTTTCTGTGTGCAAAAAAATGCAAAAACTAGTCTGGCTGTGAAAGAGTTAAAGGGTAAGTTCATCTTCGGGAACATGTATTAGTTAAAAAAAAAAAAACTGCCTCCTAACTTTTTAAGCTGACTCCTAAATTCAAAGAAAATTTGTCAAGCCCTGGACTAAACAATGGCTGTATCTGATTGGATGCAGTTACTGTTCAGCTGACAATTTTCCACTTGACTTCTTCAACAAAAGTCAACTTTTGTTGAGCCAGGTGGTGCTAACAGAAATGTAGTCGGTTCAGCATGAATCACCCAAAATTCGAGCTATGTGTGACAGGTTCAATGCATATCTACTGCACAATGTATGTCGAATAACCTCTGCATAGTCCCATAAAAATCACGGCACATTTTTCCAGACAAGCCTGTCCAGCTCATTGGAGGTCTTCCACTGCAAATATTTTGTGTCCATACAAGGCAGATTGCTGCATGACTGCATCAAAATAGTTTGTAACTTACGAAAATGTGTGCCCACGTGAAAGTAACTTTGTTTTAACATTTCAGTACCCCTTGCTGCTGTTTAATGACAATAGTCTGCTCTCAACAAAAGAATGTAACATCACACATATGCTTTCAGGATGTGCAGTGACAATTTGAATGCCTATACATGTGCTTCAAAGCAACAGGATCAGCTGAATTGGTTTAAAATCAAAGCATTTCAAGTGATATTTGCCATAGAAGCTCCAGTCTGGAGGGAATTAGCCTGGATTTGAAGATACAAAAGAATCAATCACCCTTTGTAAATGTGCTATAGGTGGGCTCCTCATCGTCTCCATTCTTCCCATCTGCATTCCATTGTCTTATTCTCGCCACCTGTAACTGGATACGATTACCAGTCCTTTATGCCACTCTCCCATGTTAAGCAGGTCATAGAAATATTGTACGTATTTACAGATGAACTCCAGACAAACAAGATAATACACTTTTAAACTACATACATGGGAAGTCTATGGCCTGTATGGTTATCCAAACACCTACCCCTACTAAACAGCACAGACTGGTTCTGTGCATCCTGGGACACCCCTAGGTATAGTCTGGTCTAAGACCAATCATAAGAAAAGCAAGAGAAGGACGCACCGACCTAGCGCATTACCAAAATACATTTTATTCAAAGGTAAAAACGTAAATGGTTGTACTCACATACAAACAGTGTACATAGGCATATCATAGCAAAAGCAGATGGGAGCATTCGCCCTTGCATCCAACATGAAGAACTGGTAGTGTGAGAAGACCCGACGGCATACGAACTGTCTGAGACTTTGAGTTTTCATTGACTGAGATTGACAGCAGTAACCTACTGCTGTGTGAGCCAATGAGGAGAGAGAGACCTCAGACAGCCGCTGCTCTCATGCACATCACTGGATCGAGATGGGGCTCAGGTGAGAATAAGGGGGGTGGGGGGCTGCATCAATTGTTTTTTTACCTTAATGCATAGAATGCATGACTAGTCTGCAGTCAAGTCAAGTCTGTCAAGTCTGCAGTCTACCAACTACCAAGACTGCAGACTTGACATAGTACCAAGCATTCAGAGTGCCAGTTCCAGCGTATTTATCATGCTGACTTTAGTTTACTGAAGATGCCAGTTTTCGGTTACCATTCGACTTTTTCTTCAGCCATTGTACAGTGCTGTATTATAATGCCTGTAATAGCTTAAATTTGATCAGCGGCTGGCAGACACTTTTCATTTTTTTTGACCATCTGAGTTTTTGTAGGAGAGACTGTGAAGAAACTACGGAGGGGGTGTTTAGGAATTCTCTTGCAGTATCACAAGCAGGAGTTCTCAAACTAAAAGGTTACCAAAAACAATAAGTGTTCTGGTGCACTATAGCAATACCTGATGGAAAAATGGAGGCACTGGGTAGACACTCTGCATTCCCTATATGCATCTTAAGTTTTCTTGTTCAATTTTGCTTGACATGTACCTCTAAATGCAAGGATATGCGGGGAAAAAAAAGCAATGCATGGTCAAAAGAATCTTAAAATGAACCCTTTCTAACAAATGGTCACGTAGTTGAAGTTAGTCCCCCTTGACAGAAGAAAAGCTACAGGTGTTTAAAATGACTTACCATGCCCACACATGTCGATATAGCAACGGAAGAGTTCTCATAATCCCTGATAAATCCCTGATAGAAACATGGCTCTATGCTGTGTTCCACATCTGTTAGGTATCCATCTTTACCAAGAACTTGTACGGCAAACTCCCTAGACAGCAGAGAGGACGGCTGCAACTCCAAGTGTAGTTCCTGTCCAAATGCTGAAATTCTGTAATGCAGGGAAGAAGCCTTTGAACCTCGCGTAGATCTCTTCTTCCTACTGCTGTGCAAAATATGGTGTGAGATGTAAGATCCGCTGGAGTCCACTTCCACAGGGGTGACAAACACATAATCTGATGAAAAAAAAGACTTTTGTTATCCTCGTTGGTATATTTATCATTTATCTCATGTATATCACACAATCGATTATACATATGATGTAGTGCCAACCTGAACAGAAGCCAGTCAACCCATTATGTTGTTTTCAGTGCCCAGAACTTATAAAGGGGCTTCCAGTGCTTGAAATAAGTAAATAAAAAATTAGCTCCCTAGCTATAACCTTAACTGAACCTTTAGACCTATCCTTAATCCTAACCCTAACCTCAACTAAGCCCTGAAATTTAAGATAGCACATAAATTGTATTCTTGGAATGTAGCACTTATCCTAACCTTAGCACCTAAAGCAGGAGTTTTCCTTAAGTTGAAGGCAAGTCAAAACCTAAGTTTAACTCTACTCCCAACCCCATTCAAAGCCTATACTTACCGATTCTGAAGTCACTCCAGTCCAATCACATGACTGAGGTCCAGGGCCGGCTTCAGTGAAGAGAAGGGTCAGCCAACAACCCGATGTCCCATAGTAAACCTATTCGTGATGTCATCGCCCAGGCTCTGTAGCCGTTGTTGGCGATCTCTCCTCTTCACCAAAGCCGGATGCTGGAGAAATCATATGAACGGGCCGGAATGACTTCAGAAAAGGTTTGTATAGACATCTTTCCTTTTACAGGGCAAATAGAATAGGTTTATGATGGCGGTGGGAGTAGAATTAAGCTTATTCAGGTTTTGGTATCCATAGACAGCGAAGTGGTCACTGGTTGGGTTTTAAGGGCCAGAAAAAGAATAACATTTACATTCACTATACAGCCCTCACACTTGTCCCAATCAATGGATCCCGGTTGAAAGAAAGCCTCTTTTGACTGTTTTTGTCCCATGTTTACCATTTCAATTTGTATCATCTTCTCTGCACAACTGCCATCTTGTTCCACTTCATAATAGCAAGTGCTTATTCTCACTTTTTAGTAGTAGTAAAAGTAGTAGTATAGCAGTATTAGAAGTAGTAGTAGTAGATTTGACCAGAATAAAAAATTTGTTTAACTTGCACAAGATGATTGTATTTCATTTTTGTAATGAGCGGTCATTTCTTTTGCATGAAAAAAGTGACATTTTTCTTTTTTTTAAGATTGTTTACTTTAAACTTTGTGTATGTCAAATATGTATGAAGTATTCAAATTTCAGTTAAAAAAAAAAAAAGTACATATATTCATTGCACGAAAAGTTGTGTTTACGTGAATATTTCTGGGGTGGGGTCCATAGATTTCATCAGATACTTAATGGGGTTCATGACTCAAAAAAGATTGGAAACCACTGACTTAACCATTTGCCGTCTGCTCACTAGAGCTCTACTGCGGCAAAGTGGCTCTTGTAGGTCTGACGACGTAGACCTACGTCGCCAGACACTCCCCTTTCTCGGCAGCGCGCGCGCGTGCCGACAGAGGCTCGCTCCCGCTGTATTCAGTCACAGCGGGAGTCGGGCCAGGGGAGGAGCAGCGGCGATCACCGCTGCTCTTCCCCGATCGACGGGGAATCGAGTCTGGAGATCCGCCGCTTGTGTAAACAAAGCGGGCGGATCTCCTAAGTGACAGACAGTGACAGATTGCAGGGTTCAGCATAGCTGAATATCCGATCTGTCCCTGTGTCACTCAGTCACCTCCCCCCACACACGTTAGTAAGCACCAGGCATACATTAACCCCTCCCTCTCCAATAAAATTAACCCCTTTCCTGCCAGTGTCATTTTTACAGTAACAGTGCATATTTATAGCACTGATTACTGTAGTAATGTCACTGGACCCCCAAAAGTGTCAAAAATGTCAGTCAAGGGTCCGATCTGTCCACCGCAATGTCGCAGTCCCGCAAAAAAAATCGCCATTACTCGTTAAAAAAAAAACACCAAAAACGACAGAAACCTTTCCCTTAGTTAGTAAACGCAATAACTTTTGTGCAAACCAATCAAAATACGCTTTTTGCGATTTTTTTTACCAAAAATATGTAGCAGAAAACAAATTGGCCTAAAATGATAAAAAATTTTGATTTTTACATTTTTTTTGGGGGGGGGGGGGGGGGAATTTCATATAAAAAAATGTGAAAAATATTGTTATTTTTTCAAAATTGTCGCACTTTTCTTGTTTATAGCGCAAAAAGTAAAAATCGCACAGGTGATCAAAACCGCCAAAAGAAAGCTCTATTTGTGGGGAAAAAAAGGACGTAAATTTTGTTTGGGTACAGCGTTGCATGACCGCGCAATTGTCAGTTAAAGTCGCACAGTGCCGAATCGCAAAAAGTGGCCCAGACGTAAGACATCAAAATCCTCCGGTGGTAAAGTGGTTAAAGGATAACTAAACCCAAGATAATACAATTTTTACATTGGTGCTTAATAGTCAATAGATATGGTGGCTGCATTTATTTTCAAATTTTTAGGCTTGGATCATTTTCAGCAAGGACAGAAAGTAGGCATTCAACTTGCCAGAAATACAATCTTCTTTCATTAATCTCACTTTCTGAGAGCTGGACTGTAAGCCTAAACTCATTGTTTCATGTAAAGTCCCAATTCCCCTTGTTTTTATTCAATTGTTATTAGGAGATTAGTGGTTGTATACTATACCTCAAAAAAGCAGATCTGTCGTATGGAGTTCTATAGACCAGTGGTCCTCAACTCCGGTCCTCAGGGCCCACTAACAGGCCAGATTTTAAGTATTACCTTGGGGAGATGCAGACTAGAGTACTGCAATCACTGAGCAGCAAATGATATCACCTGGGATGTATTTAAGTTATCTTGCAAATCTGGCCTGTTAGTGGGCCCTATAGGCCAGGGTTGAGGACCACTGCTATAGACCAATCAATGATTTACTATTACTACAAGTATTACTATCAGCAAATCCTAAGATATAAAAATAACTGGAGTTTGTTCCCTATAAAGTTGGGTCTAGACCTTTTAAGTGGAATAAGCTCCAGTTATTTTTCATCATAGAATTTGCTGATGACAATACTTGTAGTAAATCATTGATCAGTCCATAGAAACCTATAAGACAAGGCTGCCTGTCTGAGGTAAGAATAATATTAACATAAGCATGCGCAGGGGGTGTGCCGAGTGTGCCTGGGCACCCCCAATCACCCTGTGTATGCAACCACCCGACTAATAAGCCAAGATATATTAAATGTTTTTTGGGGGGTTATATATGTATTATAGCAGAACTGCAATGGACCCCCATTCATTCGATCGACAATCAGACATGCACTATTTTTACTGACGCAGGGCACCACAACAGACCTAAAATCAGACATGCATCATTTTTTCAACGCAGTGCACCAAAACACCTAATAATGCATTACCGTGCATTGCGGTGAAAAGCAGATACATGCCCTGTTCACACTGGCATTCAAAGCAAGCCCTTTAACGCTCCCAAACACCTAATAAAGCAATCTGCAATTGATAATATTGACAGCGCACAGAGCTGTTCACATTATCAAAAACATGGAGAATTTGTGTCGTGTCGCTGAGCTTCAAAAATGAAGCTACATGTTGAGTTTGGAAGGAGTTAAAGCATCTCCTTCCATTGTAGTCTATGGTAATGCACTGGCATGCATTTGACGAGCATTTGCAGTGCGTTTGTGGCACGTTTGCAACACATTAGGTCTTGTTCACAACCTTAAAAAAGAAAAAAAAAAAAAGGTGTCTAGGGTGCGGTTTTAATGCGTCTTTAACCACTTGCTGACCGCGCTATAACAAAATGACAGCTACAGTGGGGTCGGCCAGTTTTGGGAGGGTGCCAGTTCTAGGCGGTTCGCTCTGTAATCGCTGTGTCCCCCGACACAACTGATCACAGATCAGAGTAAAGAGCCAATCAGTGGCTCTTTTTTTTTTTTTTCCCATAAACTGTTTATTGCATATAATCAAAAAGAGTACATACAATAAATCAGGTACATATTCTTCATATGCTTAACAAAGGTCTCTGATGTACATAACAGCAAGAGGCAAAAAAGATCATATTTATCTTGCAGCATATGTCAAAAGCATGAAGTGTACGGCACTCCCATTTTGGATAGTATGCCAGATCTAATCTGTACCGTGTGTACAGTGGCTCTTTACCACGTGATCTGCTTTGTCCAATCACAGCTGATCATGATGAAAACACACTTGCACGTTATTTGCATTCCTTTCCTAATGCTGTCACAAGAGTGGGTAAACAGCTAAAAGGGGACATCTGCACTGATAACCAGGGCATTGATCATCAGTGTCCTGATAATCAGTGCAGCCCCAACAGTGCTCAATCAGTGCCCATCAGTGATGCCAATTAGTGCTGCAAATCAGTGCTAATCAGTGCCCATCAGTGCTGCCAATCAGTGCCTATCAGTGCTGTCAATCAGTGCCGCCTATCAGTTCCCATCAGCGACGCCTATCAGTGCCCAACAGTGACGCCTATCAGTGCCTGACAGTGATGTCTATTAGTGCCTTTCAGTGCTGCCAATTGTTACTTATTAGTGCTGCCTATTAGTGCCCATCAGTGTTGCATAGCAGTGCACCCTCATCAGTGCCTCTTCATCAGTGCCCACCAGTTCCACCTCATCAGTGCCGCCTATCAGTGCCCATTAATGCTGACTCATCAGTGGTGCTTCATCAGTGCCCATAAGTCAAGTCTATCAGTGCCCATCAGTGCAGCCTAATCAGCGCACATCAGTGAAGGAGAAAAATTACCCGTTTGCAAAATTTTATAACAGAAACTAAGAAAAATTGTATTAGAAAAAAACCCAGTGGTGATTAACAACTTTACCACCGGAGGATTTTGCTGTCTTACGTCTGGGCCACTTTTTGCGATTCGGCACTGTGCGACTTTAACTGAGAATTGCGCGGTCGTGCAACGCCGTACCCAAACAAAATGTACGTCCTTTTTTTCCAACAACAGAGCTTTCTTTTGGTGGTATTTGATCACCTGTGCGATTTTTACTTTTTGCGCTATAAACAAAAAAAGAGCGTACATTTTGAAAAGATAACAATATTTTTCAAATTTTTTTTATATGAAATTCCCCCCCCCCCCAAAAAAAAATGTAAAAATCTAATTTTTTTTACATTTTTGTCCAATTTGTTTTCTGCTACCTATGTTTGGTAAAAAAAATCCCAATAAGCTTATTTTGATTGGTTTGCGCAAAAGTTATTGCGTTTACTAACTAAGGGAAAGATTTTTGTCATTTTTGGTGTTTTTTTTTTTTAACGAGTAATGGCGGCGATCTGCAATTTTTTTGCGGGACTGCAACATTGCGGCGGACAGATCGGACCCCTGACTGACATTTTTGACACTTTTGGGGGTACCAGTGACATTACTGCAGTAATCAGTGCTATAAATATGCACTGTTACTGTAAAAATGACACTGGCAGGGAAGGGGTTAATTTTATTGGAGAGGGAGGGGTTAATGTATGCCTGGTGCTTACTGACGTGTGTGGGGGGAGGTGACTGAGTGACACAGGGACATATCGCATGTTCAGCTATGCTGAACCCGGCAATCTGACCCTGTCTGTCACTTAGGAGATCCGCCCACTTTGTTTACACAAGCAGGCGGACCTCCACACTCGATTCGCCGACGATCGGGGAAGAGCAGCGGCGATCGCCGCCACTCCTCCCCTGGCCCGACTCCCGCTGTGACTGAATACAGTGGGAGCAAAAGGGAGAAAGGGAAGTGTCTGGCGACATAGGTCTACGTCGTCAGACCTACAAGAGCCACTTTGCCGCAGTAGCAGCTCTAGTCTGAGCCAATCACAGAAGCAGGAAATGATGTTTCTGGGGTGTGGTCAGTATACATTCTGTGTACAGAACAGCTCCAGGTAACCATATTGCATTTTCTGAAAACGACAACAGCTGCAGATTGAAAAGGAAAGGTCATTTTTAACCTCCCTGGCGGTATGATTATGTCAGGAATTATATACCAAAAGCGGTACAATTGTTTTCATGGAAATTTGGCGTTATGTATTATAGACCTACAATTCTTAGTAATTACTGACTTAAACCATACCAAAACAAGACTCTAGTAGACATCCCAGATGTGATCAATTTGAAACACAAACGCATGAATTATAATCGAATCAATAATATTATTTTATTATTTAATATAAAATATATATAATAAAATTATATTATTGATTAGATTATAATTCATGCATTATATATTATATCTAGATATATGTGTGTGTGTGCATATATATATATAATATAAAATGTGTTTTGTGCAACGTTTTTTTTTTTTTTTTTTTTGAATTTCCCTCCCTAGTTCAGCTCCCATGCAGCATTGCTGCTGCAGGGAGCGGAACTAGGAAGTCACCATACCGACGGAGGGACGGAGGAGCGGCGGGACTCTCGGCTGGCGGTCACAGCAATGAGAGATCATCGCTGGATCGCCAGGATAAGGTAAGAGAACACCGCTGCGCTCTCTGCAATCCACCCCGAGCGTGACTCGGGGGTTACCGATCCTGATATGAAAAATCAACCCCGAGTCACGCTCGGGATTACCGCTAAGGGGGTTAATAACAATCAATTACAATATGATTTGTGTCACACTTGTATACGCTGTATTGTTTTTTATTTTGTATTGTTTTTGTATTGTTTTTTTACTTTATTTGCTATTTTTTTTCCCCACGAAAGTGGAGTTACAAGTGGAGGTAGCCATATTGCATTGCATTTTCAGAAAATGATAACAGCTGCAGATTGAAAAGGAAAGGTAATTTTTAATAACAATCAATTACAATATGATTTGTGTCATACTTGTTTACGCTGTATTGTTTTTGTTTTGTATTGTTTTTGTATTGTTTTTTTCTTTATTTGCTATTTTTTTTCCCCACGAAAGTGGAGTTACAAATGTAGGTAGCCATATTGCATTGCATTTTCAGAAAATGATAACAGCTGCAGATTGAAAAGGAAAGGTAATTTTTAATAACAATCAATTACAATATGATTTGTGTCATACTTGTTTACGCTGTATTGTTTTTGTTTTGTATTGTTTTTGTATTGTTTTTTTCTTTATTTGCTATTTTTTTTCCCCACGAAAGTGGAGTTACAAATGGAGGTAGCCATATTGCATTGCATTTTCAGAACATTACAACAGCTGCAGATTAAAAAGGAAAGGTAATTTTTAATAACATTCAATTACAATATGATTTGTGTCGCAATTATATACGCTATATTATTTTTTCTTTATTTGCAATTTTTTTCCCCCACGAAAGTGGAGTTACAAGTGGAGGTAGCCATATTGCATTGCATTTTCAGAAAATGATAACAGCTGCAGATTGAAAAGGAAAGGTAATTTTTAATAACATTCAATTACAATAAGATTTGTGTCACAATTGTATACGCTGTACTGTTTTTTCTTTATTTGCTATTTTTTTCCCCATGAAAGTGGAGTTACCCTTTAAAATTTACCAGGAACAAGACCTCATTCACAATGTTATCTCTCACTCACCAGCAATTAAATTGTATTACTGGTCACGGTTTAGCTTAACAGCTTTAAAACACTTCACACTGCAGGGCAGAGGTTGATGGCTTCAAAGACGCAGACAACAATATAAGGATCTGATATTTAATGTATCTTTTATCTCCTTACAGTTCCACGCACTTAGCAACATAATCATTTTAAAGTGGTTGTTCTGTATTGTTTCAATGGTATCTCTGAGATTCCCTTTTAAAAAAATCTCAAAAAAAAAAAAAAAGATTCTAGAGGATAATGCCATAAAATGGACTATATGGAATCCCTTGTACATCTGCAGCTGTATGGAACCATTATTAGTCTTCTGACTCCCATCTAAACAATTAAAGGGCTTTTTATGCTAATGTCTCTTTAAATGCACACTCTGCTTTCTGACAACTCAATCAAAACAATAGAGGTCAAGAAGGGATCCTGTCATTATGTTTTGGTATAAAAAGAGGATTAGTCAAACTAAACGGCGAGTGATTACAATAAAGTCCTTCAGACAAACATTTGTCATCACCAGGGGTTCAGCTGATTATCCAGTCAGTACAATAAGAGTCAGCAAATAAATGATTTAAGGCCGAGTTTAAAGGTTTTGCTCTGTTCATGCTCTGCCTATCAAACATATTAGGCCGTTACACAGTAATCCTGGGAAGCTCTTACAGGTTAAAGAATGCTGAGTCTGCATTTTTTTTTTCCGCGGCAGTCAACCACCCAACACAACATCTAATATCTACTCTATATTTTCTGAACAGTCTTATCTATTTTATATTCTAGACAAAAGTGTCCATGTCTATTTTTTCCATCTTAAAACTTAATTGCAGTCAGATATGAACAAAAAAACACAATTTTAGGGCTCATGCATACAGGCGTCGTATGTATATTATGGGCCCATGCACACAGATGCGAAGTAGGAAATTCTGTAAAAATGACACTTGTATGCCTGTAGATCAAGGGTCCTTCCCTCATTTCTTTGCAAAACTTTTTTTTATTGTTGTCATGGGGGAGGGAGTATAGGGCACCCACGCCAAGGTTCCCCAAAAGGCTGCTTTAGCTCTGGGTGACTGACCTCCCATTTGATAATGCCCAGATTGTACTAGAGATGACACCATTTGGCACAGCATGTCTGTTGGGGTGACATTCTGGGAACATTGACCAGCAATGTAAGGGGGAGCATTCTTCCCAGTAACAACCACTGTAAGGAGAGGATTTCTTCCAGGTGACCACCACTGTAAGGGGGAGCATTTTTTCAGGTGACCACCAATGTAAGGAGGATTATTCTTCCCAATGACCACCACTGTTACGGGAAGCATTCTTCCAGATGACCACCACTGTAAGGGGAGCATTCTTCCCGTTGCCAACCACTGTAAATGGGGGAATTCTTCCAGGTGACTACCACTGTAGGGGGGGCATACTTCCAGATGACCACCACTGTAAGGGGAGCATTCTTCCCGGTGCCAACCACTGTAAATGGGGGAATTCTTCCAGGTGACTACCACTGTAGGGGGGGGCATACTTCCAGATGACCACCACTGTAAGGGGAGCATTCTTCCCAGGGACAACCACTGTAAGGAAGAGCATTCTTCCCGGTGCCAACCACTGTAAATGGGGGAATTCTTCCAGGTGACTACCACTGTAGGGGGTGGGGGGGGGGCATTCTTCCCAGTGACAACCACTGTAAGGTGGATCATTATTCCCACTGACAACCACTGTAAGGGGGAGCATTCTTCCAGGTGACCACCACTGTAAGGGGGGGCATTCTTCCAGATGACCACCACTGTAAGGGAAGCATTCTTCCCGGTGACAACTACTGTAAATGGGAGAATTCTTCCAGGTGGCTACCACTGTGGGGGGAGCATTCTTCATGGTGACAGCGACTGTAAGGGAGAGCATTTTTTCCCAGTGACAACCACTGTAAGGGGGAGAATTCTTCCCAGTAACAACCACTGTAGGAGGAGCATGCTTCCAGGTGACCACCACTGTAAGGGGGAGCATTTTTCCAGGTGTCCACCACTGTAAGGGGGATTATTCTTCCCAGTGACCACCACTGTAAGGGGGAGCATTCTTCCAGATGACCACCACTGTAAGTGGAGCATTCTTCCCAGTGACAACCACTGTAAATGGGAGAATTCTTCCAGGTGACTACCACTGTAAGGGGGAGCATCCTTCCCAGTGACCACTACTGTAAGGGGGAGCATCCTTCCCAGTGACCACTACTGTAAGGGGGAGCATCCTTCCCAGTGACCACCATTGTAAGGGGGAGCATTCTTCCAGGTAACCACCACTGTAAAGGGGAGCATTCTTCCCTGGGACAACCACTGTAAGGGGCACTATTCTTTCAGGTGACCACCACTGTAAGGGGAGTATTATTCCCAGTGACAACCACTGTAAGGGGCACTATTCTTTCAGGTGACCACCACTGTAAGGGGAGTATTATTCCCAGTGACAACCACTGTAAGGGGGAGCATTCTTCCAGGTAACTACCACTGTAAGGGGGAGCATTCTTCCAGTTGACTACCCTTGTAAGGGGGAGCATTCTTCCAGGTGTCCACCACTGTAAGGAGGAGCCCTCTTCCCAGTGGCCACCAATGTTGGAGGCATATTCCCCACTGACTTACAATTAATGTGTTTAAGCAAGGATTCCTGAAGACTTGAAAATTACTGTAAGGTTTCCTGTAGAGAAAACAGACTATGAAAGACTGCCATAGACTGACTTAAATGACAGCTCTGAGTCTGCTGGGGCTGCTGACATCACATCCAAGATTGCAGTGCCTAGCATTAGTCTCATGGCTTTGGGATGTCTGCAGGGGTACGGTTTTTACAGGTGTCTAAAATACATGAAAAGCCAATATAATTTTTTGGGAAGGTGTTTGGTTGCAAGGAATAGTCCTCTCTTTGAGATTCCAGTGGGCTTGGAATGACACAATGAAATGTTTTTGGATGATATGTAGGGACAAGCCTGTATTTACTGTTTCCCCGACTGTGACATTCTCCTGCTTCTTCTATGACGAGTCATCTGCGAGCAATAAGAGCAGCAGATGTGACAGTACACATAACTTGGGACTCGGCACATGTGGCCAATATGTATGTAGCATCTTAGGACATGGATATGTGTCTAGTGATCATTTCTTCACACTAAATCAAGGCTCGGGTGAATTAATGAAGAGCAGAGCTCCCCAAACCGGCTCTGCAGGAAACAACATCTGCAGAGGAGAATTCCTTAGCAACCCCAATGTGTGCTGTGCATAGCATGCAGGAAACCTGTCATTAATTCATTATTTCACAAGGTGAGCAGGCCTTTACAGCCCCACCGTGAGGCCCAGTCATTAAACCTGACAGTAAATTATTCCTGACAGGGTAGAGAAGACTAAGCAAGCCAGGAAAGGGTTACAGGTGTAACATGTTCTCTCTAGACGGTGGAATCACCTAAGGCTACAATTTTGCTTTTATATTAATTAATTATTTACATTTAAAGGGAACCTGTTATGACAGAAGCATGCAAGTTGCTAAATCTAAGTATACGCCAGTAGAATTTAGTTAGAACCTTTGTATTAAAATTCTTAAAAATTATTTGTCAAAGCATTCCATCTTGCCATCATTAAAGAAGAATTCCAGGTATGGCATTTTTTTTTTTTTTTACATAGTTACATTGATCCAAGTTGGATCAATATTACTATGTACAGGGATACCATACATGTGGGATGCCTCCCGAACATATGTGTCATACACAAGGCCTGCGGGCCAAATCTGGTCCACCAGGATATTTCATGTGGCCCTTGCAACTCTCCTGCAGCTGTGGCATCCCCTTCATGCAGCCACAGAGAGGCTCGTCTCTGCCCCCTCCTTGTCTCAGCAGTCAGCAACAGAGAGGAGAACAGAATTCATCCTACAGATCCTGCGCCTCTCTGTGGAGCCGAGCCAACCCTTGTCTCTGCTCCCCCTGGTCTCAGAATTCAGCAGATACCAGCAGCTGACTCCAGCCCTCCTCTGGTCCTACTCAAGATCCTGCACTTTCTGCTTTGCAGCTCTGCCCCAGCTCCTTCCTGGCAGCAGCACAAGGTAAGGGGATGCACTGTGATGTAAGGCAGGGTGAGGGGCTCTTCATTTCTGATGGTGGGGGCTCTTGACATCTGATGTAAGGTGGGGTGGGTTGCTCTAGACATCTAGTCTTACAGATACAACCGGCCCTTTCAATAATTCTGAAAATTGAAATTGAGTTTGACACCCTTGCTCTAGAAACTAGAAATCACTGAAATAGATACCCCTACTTCAGTGATCTCCACTAATTTCTGGGTCCTGTTCTGGGTGACTGCCCTGCTGCATTGTGAACTTATGAGTTTGGCTGCTAGGCACAGGTGCCATTCAGAGATCGCTTTTGATTTTCTCAATGAATACAAAGCATTCTCTGACTGGACGAGGTGGAGAAGCAAGGCGGTGATGTCATGCTCTTCACCTCGACCAATCAGAGAATGCTTTGCATCTGATAAAAAAATGCAAAGCATTCTCTGCTTGTTGGGGGCTCACCTTATGTTTGACTGGTGATATTGGAAGTGGAAGTAAATCTTGCTATGGGACACGGACAGCAAAAAAACGAAATCTGACAGATACACCCCTACTGCAGTGATCTCGGCTTGCTTCTGGATCCCTTGCTGGCAAGTGGAGAGGTGGGGAGGTGACTATACAATCAGCACCTTGTCCAATCAGACAATGCTTTGCATTTATTCAGAAAATATAAAACATGCTCTGAATGGTGTCCGTGCTGAACAACCAACCTCCTGTGTTCAAAATGCTCCAGGCCAGTTGCTCTCCTATGGCTCTTGAAGCAAGTGGAGATCACAGCAGTAGCTGTGTCCACTACAATGATTTCCAGCTTCCGGGGACATCAGCAAAGCATGGTAAAGAGTTGGACAAAAATATGGAAACACTACATGATTTACAGGTGTGAAAGGGACGACATGTTTTGCGTTGAAAGCGTAAGTGAGACACCTAGCTAACAGGTGGCAAGCCTCACTTTCGCCCATCACTGCGTGCGCTGCTAGTAATATGGAGTCACGTCAGAGCGTACGAGTTTCAAAGAGGGCAAATTATCAGTGCTTAGCTAGTGTCTCTCTGACAGAAGTTACCAATTTATTTGCCATGTCGCGAGGTACAGCATTAAAGATTATGATGGCATACATAGTTTCCGGGAAAACATCTTCTGATAAGCATAGGCGCGGTCGACATGCTCAACTGACCAAAAGAGACAGAAGGACATTGCGCAGGGTTGTGACCTGGATGTTTGCATTAAGAATGGTATCAGATTCCATTATCCATCATTCAAGACTTATATTTGCCAGATCCCAGGAAAATTCAGGCTGTCTTGGATGCCAATGGTGGCTCAACACGATATTAGGTAACATTTTGTTCTTTTAGCATTCCTGTTTCCATTATTCTGTCCAATTCCTGTACATCCACCAGCATGTAAACAAGCAAATTGGTCTAATGTAGAAGAACGCCTGTATGATGGGGGGGGGGTTGCTTTGTTGATTTTGAGAAAACAGAACATGTAAGGCTGGCCATACATTTTGTCATTTTCTTTCCATCAACCACAGGTTGAAGGAAAGAAAATTTCTCGATCTACTGATCAACACAATCAGTCTTGATAGGGGAATCCCTTCTGCAGCGCTATTGTGTTCTGCCAGTGGGAAACCTTCCCTACCAGCATAGCTACCGGCTGTAGTCACATGCAAAAAATCCAACAGGCTGGTTGTACTGAAGTCTATCGATAGATCAAATTCAGTACAATCAGCCTGCCAAGAGATGGATCAAATCTCAGCCAGTCCCTGCTGAACCGGCCAAGATTCGATCCATCTAAAGGATAAGTCCACCCTAGCACTAAAATCCCTGCATCTTTAAATCTCCACGATCTAACACTAACCTATCTAGCCCTGCAAAGAAGAAATCAGTATACTTACCTTTTTTGCAGCCGACCTGACCCGATCCGACGCTGAGCTCCTTGTGGAGGCGGGTGCAGAGGACACAGCCAACAACAGAAGCCCCATAGTAGGTCTATTGATGACGTCACTGCCCATTCATTTCACAGCCATTGTAGGCCGTGTCCTCTGCAGAGCTTCCGCCACTGGAGACCGGGTGAGATCGGCTTCAAAAAAGGTAAGTATACTGATTTCTTCTTTACAGGGCTAGATAGGTTAGTGTTAGATCATGGAGATCTATAGATGCAGGGATTTTAGCTTTAGGGTGGACTTATCCTTTAAGTGTTTGAACCCTAATAAATTTATTGTTCCCAGATTTGGGCTTTAGAGGGAAGTGAGTGCAAGTATACAGTGGCTTAGTGGTTAACATTTCTACCTGGCCGTGCTAGGGTTGGTGGTTTGATTCCCAAACATGACTCTACCTGCATGGAGTTTGCATGTTCTCCTAGTGCTCCATGTTCCTCCAGGCATTCTGGTTTCCTTCCACACCCCAAAGACATGCTGGTAGATTATTTGGCTCCAGTCTACACTGGCCCTTGTATTGGTATGTATGAATGTGAGTTAGGGCCACTAAATTGTAAGCTCCTCGAGAGCAGGGACTGATGTGAATGCACAATAAATATCTAATGTGCTGTGTAAATTGTTGGTGCTATATAAATACCAGTAATTAAAGCGGAGTTCCACCCAAAAGTGGAACTTCCGCTTTAGGGAGTCCTGACCCCCCGACATGCCACATTTGGCATGTCATTTTTTTGGGGGGGGGGAGCGGGTACCTAGTTTTGACAGGTACCCGCTCCCACTTCCGCTCGGAGCGCCGCGGCGCCCTGAGCGGAAGTTCTCCTCTCCCCCTCCCTCCCTGCAATCTTCTGGGACACGTCAGAGGTCCCAGAAGATTGCCGGCCAATCACGGCGCGCAGCGCGACTCGCGCATGCGCAGTGGGTACCCGGCTGTGAAGCCGCAAACTGTAACAGCCGGGTGCCCACAGCAGTGATGCCGGCGCCGAGGGAGAGGATCGAGGCTTCCGGCGGCCGCATCGCTGGACCGTTGGACAGGTGAGTAAATGGCTGGAACTCCGCTTTAATAATAGAGTCTTCAGTGCTGATTGAGGTTCTAACCTTCCACTATGCTTCTAAAAAGTATTTTGCTTGTATGATATTTCCTCTCATGTCCTGTGCTGGTGACAATGTTGTCACAAGAATGGGAAGTTTCTCCAATTATGTCCAAAACAGCAATAAAAATCTGATAGAGGTCCGAACACTT
The DNA here is from genome assembly GCF_965119305.1 of Pelophylax lessonae. Taxonomy (NCBI): domain Eukaryota; kingdom Metazoa; phylum Chordata; class Amphibia; order Anura; family Ranidae; genus Pelophylax; species Pelophylax lessonae. Next base: position 191,217,903 of record NC_138777.1, on the reverse strand, counting down.
CCTCACTTTATCCAAAACTAGAAAAAAAATGTATAAACAGTAACTCACCCTAGCTCCACCGCACTGTGGGAAGATAAAGAGCTAAGTGTGGCTGCTCAGGCTGAACGTCCAAACCAAATGTTATGTGATTAAAGCCGACACACGAAAAGTTGCTATGAGGAAGGCGTAAAGCCGAAACGCGTCAGTATTTGTCATGTTGTCACCGCTATCCATGTTGGAATAAAGTATTTTACTTGGAAGAAGACTTTTCGTGTGCCGGCTTTATTCACATAACATTTAGAAAAAAAATTTTGGCTGGAGATTTAATTGCACTTTCCTTAATGAAGATTTCTAATCTAGTCCAAAAGTGGGGTATTGCTCCAAAATAAAGACTACTGAAATCACTAGATTTAACATTCCTAGCATTGGTAGAGCAGTTAAGATGCCATTCAGAAACTGATATCCACACAATTCTGTGTCTCTGCCCACCTCTACATTTAAAGGAGAAATATGGGGTTATTAAAAAAAACCATAACAAACCAAACTCACATACTCACTTTCATGCTGCAGCATTGGTGTGATGCTGCAGCTGTCTCTCGCTGGCTCTAAGCCAGAGAACTGAGTGATTACATGATCGCTGATCGCTCAAACCTTGGCCAACTCTGAGCAGAGAGTGGTGAATGTCAGTGCCCCTCTAGTACTCATTGGAGCGCCGGACAGGAGAGGGGGTGGGTGCAGCTGATTTTGGATCCCAACCGAGCCCTGAGAGCTGGAGCCAGCTGTCAATTTGGCAGCTGGGTGGATCCCGACAATATGGTCAATAACCTACCAGAGCCTGGATCAGCTCTGTGACGTCAGGCAACAGTGGGCTTTAGCCTGCTGTTGGCTGATTCTGGGCCACAGAAGTACAATTGTAAGTGCACTTCCGTGACCCACAAGAGAGGTATGACCAAAAAGTCTTTAGCCATACTTCTCTTTTAAAGATCTTGACAGACCATACAGTTTCTGTTGATCAAAGGGAGGAAGCTCCTTTTGCACCACGGGAGCAGAGTTTTTTTTTCTGGCTTAGCCTTGTTTTGTTACAGCAGGAAAGGGGACTGGGAATGCTGGACCCAGAGGTTGTCCTATTGGTGTTGCTATCTAATAGTATTATAATGATGTTGGTATGGTTTACCTGGGTACTTGGGTTGGCAGATTCCTTGGTTTGTAGTAAAAAACAGCAGGTGTAAGATTTAACGCCACACCACTGATTAAGTTTAGGTACAATTTTATTACAGTATAGGGTCACAGAGAAAATCAAACAGAAGAAGATATTGCTTTCCAGGGTTTTAAAGACATCCCTTTTCCTAGGGGTTGCAATAGGAACCAATGTATGTGGACTGAATTGGGGGTAAAGAGTAATGGGAACTGCTGATATAACCTTTGCCTGCTATCTGAATGCCTAAAAATGAACATGAACCCTTAATACAGGCCATAAACACTGAAACCTCTTACATGCCCTGATGAAGAGAGTTTCTTTGGTCCCCTGAAATGTGTTGGATTGCACTTTTTTATTTATTAACAGACACTATACTCTGATAATAATTGTGTCTGGACTAATAATTAGTGATGTGGCACTTTAATCTTACATTTGATGTTCAATTACAGTAAACGATTGTAAGCTTTAGCAAACAGGGCCCTCTGATTCCTACAGTATTAAATTGTATTGTAAGTAATTGTACTGTCTACCCTTATGTTGTACAGCGCAACGTAAACTGTTAAGGCTATATAAATCCTGTGTAATGATAATAATAAATGAGGAAGAGGATATAACACAGACAGTAAGCATACATAAAAGCTCACTGCTAAGTTAAACCTATTTGCTTATTCTATATAACAAAAACTATCAGCGCAAAAAAATATCAATAGTGAATGGTGCAATAAACAATTGATAAAAAGACCAGCTGCACACACTGAAAGTGTCTAAACCACACAATGTAAACTAAAGCCCCGTACACACGTACCGATGGTCGGCTTACAAATGTTCCTCTTTTCTCCCCGGGATGTCGGTGTCTGCTGAAAAGTGCAAAGACAGCACAAGGACAGCACAAGAATTTTGTCCGCCGACTGCAGAAGTGATGTCATGTAATGGTTAACTTTCCCTGTGTTTTCTATTTTCTGAGCATGCCCAGTCTTGCAAATCTGCGGTCTGTCGGCCGAATTGTGTACTGACAGGCGAACAATCGTCCGTTCTGGTGTCGGCATACAAATATTTTCATGTTTGCACGAAAGACTTTTGTCCGCGGATTGTGCGCAGACATCTGTCGGAGGCACCATACTAACACGCGTACAATCGGCAGATCCTTCGTCCACCGACGTTTGTATGCCGACGATCGGTACGTGTGTACGGGCCTTAAATAAACCAAAAAGTAGTGTTGCGCTAGTCATGTGCACACATAGTGTAATAAAACTCAAAATCAGTGTCCATACATGTTCCAATGTCCATTGTCTATTTGCTTATTCCCTCTAGCATTCTCTACAATTTTAAAAGTGCATCTCTAATTTACAAAGAGATTTATTATATATGCTTCTCAACTCCATCTAGTGGTCATAATGCAGAATTTTAATTACTGGCCATAATAAAGGAACATTCAGAACAGAAAATAGCCTACAGAACATTTGTTTTTGCCCAATTTGCACAATTGTGCTTATTTTATAAATAGACCTCCAAGTGTCAGCTTGCACATTCGCTCCATGCAAAGAGGCTTATGCATGAAAAGTGTGCAAAGAACAATTCTTGTTGCCCAACCAATCAGCTTCAAGCTGTCATTCCGAGTCTATGGTTTGAAGCAGTGACTCGAAAGAATTGCTACAGGTGACAAGATATTATCCTGTTAGCGCCCTTCTCATACATAAGCCCCCAAAACAGGATAAATGCAAAACATTAGGAATTTAGTCTGTACTTAGTAAAACTTGCCTGCCACAAATGCCAGAGGAACCCAACTTTTTCTGTGTTACTGGCATTTTGCTTTGCTTTGCTTTGCTTGCCACTGGGGTACACATAGGGCCTATTTACATTGTGTGGTGCATTAATGCATGTGGGTCAATGCCTGTTAAGTCATGCGTTAATGTGTGTTGCAAAAAGACAGCCTATTGAATTCAATGGGCTTTAAAAGCCCCGATCATCCCAGAAATGTAACATATTACAAAATGTTTGCAACAACAGACTGTGGTGCACTGCCATGCGTTGCAGCGTGTTTCAATGCACGTGCTTTTCCGTACTGCGCTGGGGTGCTATTCAAAATGAATGGCACAGTAAAGCATCAATGCACGCAATGTATGTTAACATTTGTTGGGGTAACGTGCGTGTTAGGGAGTGCATTCCCACAACAGATAAATGTTAATCGGTCTTAGCGTTTAGCAGATTTTTCCATAAACACAATTCTTATGCAAAAGTTAGTAACAATTTGCAGTTATTACCAACAACTAATTATAAATCATCTCGGAACTGATCTGACTACGGCAAGCTCACAGCTGATTGATATCTGCAATCTCGTACATTGCAAAGGATGAATACATGGATCATCTTTTTTACAAATTTTGTTAAGTCGGTCATATATGCGTCATCTTTTGTACAATTTTTTGTTAAACTAGCCATACATGGACCATCTTTTGTACAATTTTTCCTAGGCTGGCCATACATTATACAATTTTCGTGTACAATTTTCTTTTAGATTTAACGAAACCATATAATATAAAGGTCATACCTAAACACTTTGAATTTTGAAAGGAAAATTGTATAATATATGGCCAGCTTTAAGCCAGCCATACATGGATCATCTTTTGTACAATATTTGTTAAGCCGGCCATACATGGACCATTTTTGTACAATTTCTGTTAAGCCAGCCATATATGGATCATCTTTTGTACAATTTTTGTTAAGCCGGTCATACATGGACCATCTTTTGTACAATTTCTGTTAAGCTGGCCATATATGAACCACATTTTGTACAATTTCTGTTAAGCCGGCCATACATGGACCATCTTTTGTACAAATTTCTGTTAAGCTGGCCATATATGAACCACATTTTGTACAATTTCTGTTAAGCCGGCCATACACGGACCATCTTTTGTACAATTTCTGTTAAGCCGGCCATACATGGACCATCTTTTGTACAATTTCCGTTAAGCCTGCCATACATGGACCATCTTTTGTACAATTTCTGTTAAGCCGGCCATACATGGACCATTTTTTTTGTACATTTTTTGTTAATCTGGCCATACATGGACCATCTTTTGTACAATGTTTGTTAAGCCGGCCATACATGGACCATCTTTTGTACAATGTTTGTTAAGCCGGCCATACATGGACCATCTTTTGTACAATGTTTGTTAAGCCGGCCATACATGGACCATCTTTTGTACAATGTTTGTTAAGCCGGCCATACATTGACCATCTTTTGTACAATGTTTGTTAAGCCGGCCATACATGGACCATCTTTTGTACAATGTTTGTTAAGCCAGCCATACATGGACCATCTTTTGTACAATGTTTGTTAAGGCGGCCATACATGGACCATCTTTTGTACAATTTCTGTTAAGCCGGCCATACATGGATCATCTTTTGTACAATTTTTCTTAAGCCGGCCATACATGGACCATCTTTTGTACAATTTCTGTTAAGCCGGCCATGCATGGACCATCTTTTGTACAATTTTTGTTAAGCCGGCCATACATGGACCATCTTTTGTACAATTTTTGTTAAGCCGGCCATACATGGACCATCTTTTGTACAACTTATTAGGCTGCCCATACATGGACCATCTTTTTTTTGATCAGCCAGCAGGCTGATCGAAAAGAAAACAAGTGGATTCCCCCATCCACAAAAATTAGGTAGATGAAGAAATCCTCCTCGCTGCACTATTGTATTCTGACAGCAAACACTCCTCCACTGTCAGGATACAATGATCAGGGTTGCAGCCAATTGGCTGCAGGCAATGATCAAACAAAAATTTACCAACAGGGCTGATTCACACCAGGATGCACATGTTAAAATGCGCACGTTCCTGCACATTTCTGACATGTTCCTGTGCAGTTTGGTTTTGCAGCCTATTCATTTGAATGGGTGGCAAAGCGCACTGGAATGCGGAAAAAGTAGAGCAAGCAGTACTTTTGGAACACACTGGAACTGTGGTACCATTCGATTTGGGGTGCCCTTAACAATTCATTGTCACCCACCTGCAGATTGCAAAGGAAACATGTTCACCTGTGGGGCAGGGAACGCACATGGAACGCACCTTTCCTGCACCGCATTTTGGTATGAACCAGCCCACAGCCCCGTTCAAGAAGAGTCAATCATTATGACAATGATAGGTGGATCGAAATATGGCCAGGGTAATAGACTAAAACCCAGCCGGTCCCTGCCGAACTGGCCGAATTTTGATCCATCTATCTATCTATGGCCAGCTTTAGATCTGTCAACAAGTATGTAATACAAGCTCCTACCTAAATATATAGAGAGTAATAAGATAAATTAGCTAGGTCCTTATATTACGTAGTTTTGGTAATTGATTGTATAGAAATTGTAACGTGTATGATGGATCTTACAGAATAAGCTACAAACTCTATATACTAACAAAGTATAGCCTACAGCAAATGAATGAAAATGGATTGCACCCACCTTGATTGAACGCTCCCATGCCACTGCCACCAGTTAACGTGGCTGCAAATGACACACAACATAGGCAGTAGAGTTGAAGCGTCTGAAAGACAAGAAGAGATGAGGTCAGTGACGGATCGGTGTAGGACAAGTTGGCGGTGACCTGTACTAGCAAAGAGGACCTGCCTTATCTAAGCTTCCAATCCATAGGATTGTCAGGAATGGCATAGAGGTGCATTTGAGTATAGTGACAGGTAAGGTCCACATAATCAGGACAAAGTAATCCATCTTCTGCAAAGCATGCAAACCTGACTCCGCTCCAAGAGGCATGCAGAGCAATAGACAGGGTATCCTTTTCATGATGGGGCGGGTGGCATCTCTGCATGCAGTGGATGGAAGGTACCCGGTGCTGGCTGATGCTGGCAGGTAGTGGAAGTGGGACTCAGTGCTGGGGGCTCACACTGATCATCCCAGCAACATGCAGCAGCATTCTCCAACAATACAATGCACATTAAAGACAGCATTGGATTTCACTGACTGCCCCCTCCCATGTGCACGCCTCTCTGATATCACTCCTGTGCTCTCTGGGCTCAGCTGCTCCGGTAACTTTTCATCTCCCAGATCTTACAAGTTATTTAGAGAACCAAAAATAATTTGTGCTACGAAGGACGTTGCTGGAGAGCGATTGATGTCAGCGATCTTGTGTTATACTACGGGAACAGAGGATTTTCAGGAATATCATTAAAGTATAACTCAAGACAAAAATTATTTTATTTCTAATTTTGGTTAGATGAGCACAGGGGTCTCCAAATGTTTTATTACAAAGGTCACATCCTGCATTTCGTGTATTTTACAGATATTTGTGGGTCGAAAAAACTGATTTAATAATTATTAAACAAAATTTAAATGAATGAATAAATACAGTCCAAGAAATAACTTCACATCGAAAGCCCCCGATTACATCAGAAGTCCCCCCTTTCACATCATAGTTTCTCCTTCATATAAGAAACCCCCCATCATATCATAATTTCTCCTTTATATAAGAAGCCCCCCAATATCATAGTTTCTCCTTCATATAAGAAACCCCCCATCATATCATAGTTTCTCCTTCATATAAAAAGCCCCCCATCATATCATAATTTCTCCTTCATATAAAAAGCCCCCCCATCATATCATAGTTTCTCCTTCATATAAGAAGCCCCCCATCATAACATAGTTTCTCCTTCATATAAGAAGCCCCCATCATATCAGAGCCTCTCTTCACAGCAAAGCCCTCATGTCACATCCGAAGCCCCCGATTACATCAGAAATCCCCCCCCCCCCCTTACAAATCATAGTTTCTCCTTCATATAAGAAGCACCCCATCACATCACAGTTTCTCCTTCATATAAGAAGCCCCCCCCCATCACATCATAGTCTCTCCTTCATATAAGAAGCCCCCCCCCCCCCATCACATCATAGTCTCTCCTTCATATAAGAAGCCCCCCATCATATCATAGTTTCTCATTCATATAAGAAGCCCCCATCACATCATGGTTTCTCCTTCATATAAGAAGCCCCCCCATCATATCATAGTTTCTCCTTCATATAAGAAGCCCCCCATCATATCATAGTTTCTCCTTCATATAAGAAGCCCCCATCATATCAGAGCCTCTCTTCACAGCAGAGCCCTCATGTCACATCCGAAGCCCCCGATTACATCAGAAGTCCCCCCCCCCTTTCACATCATAGTTTCTCTTTCATATAAGAAGCCCCCCATAATATCATAGTTTCTCATTCATATAAAAAGCCCCCCATCACATCATAGTTGTTCCTTCATATAAGAAGCCCCCATCATATCAGAGCCTCTCTTCACAGCAGAGCCCTCATGTCACATCCGAAGCCCCCAATTAAATCAGAAGTCCCCCCCTTTCACATCATAGTTTCTCCTTCATATAAGAAGCCCCCCATCACACCATAGTTTCTCCTTCATATAAGAAGACCCCCATCACACCATAGTTTCTCCTTCATATAAGAAGCCCCCCATCATATCATAGTTTCTCCTTCATATAAGAAGCCCCCCATCATATCATAATTTCTCCTTCACCTCAGACAAGGACCAGTCCAGCCTCTTTGATTTTTAGGTTTTATTAGGAACTTGGATAGGAGAAGGGATGAGTGGGCAACTTCAACGGAACTAAACTATGCACAATAAGCAGGGACGATCTGATAAATGCTGATTAACGCTGATTAAACACTGAGTTGAGCTAGTCACGGCTAGGCTGCTTAATTTACTTTGCCTTTGACTGTGAAAGAGTCCTTTAGCTTCGGAAGGCACTCCTTTCCTGAGGTAACTGTCCTTAAAAGTAGACTGCACTGCTGAGCAACTTTAGGGTCCTTCCTGGCGCCCCCTTTACCCCCTAATCTTCAGGGCTTTACAACTTGACACCCCTTTTACAGTAATGCTCCGGGTTAGCTGGCTCTTGGATCCCCTTGACCTTTCTGTAGACGTCCCCTCTCTTAGGCAGACCCCTTGGCAGATACTTAGGTACTCACAATACTGTTTATCAGAAGAATCCTGCCCCACAGCTCCACTTGGTCAGCACACATTGGATCTTGGATCCTCTACAGCACAGCTCGTCCCCTGGTCCCTTGGCCGACTGTCTGAACCACCTTCCTCAGCAACAGGAGGAGAGACAGCCGTCACCCTCCTCCTGGGTCTTGGCTTCCTGCCCAAAGACCACCCTGTCACATGCTCCCCACCTATTTATGTGCAATCCCAGGATGCATTGCAAGAATGCCCTCCCACTGGAACTAACATAAAACAGAGTGTGCCACTGGCTAGGTTTCCTCCACTGTCCAATGAGCTCCCTCATTGGCTGCAGTGGGGACATTCCCTCAGACCCAGTGAATCACACTTGGAAACATGGGACAGGCTAACTGACAGATCAGACCCTCCTGATAAGCAGAACAGGGTCACATATATGTTTTACCTAGCACCTACCTAGGAGGGTGCTACATCAGTAAATGAGGAGAAGATCTGCTGACTTCCATCATTCAATTATGTGCGAGAAAAAATGGTGTTTTATTATTTTTGTGATTGGGTATTCTTTGCAGAGAGGAAGCTTCCCCTCATTTACTAAGCTCTACAGAAACTCCCCTTGCTGAGTGCAACTGCCCTAGTGGAGTGCATAGTCTATTTGCTTTTAGTATATCAACTCCACTGTGTCCTGGCTGCTCAGCAACATTGGTTAAATTAAGAAATGGTTAATAATGTTTAATATTTTTCATTCAATTTGCTGTCTCTATACCGCTAGGGAGATTTCCCTTTATTTCCCTCCTAGAGATACAACAGGAAATTAGAGGAAATATCTATAAGAGCTTGTTCACACCAAAAGCTGAACCACACTAGTAAACACATGATCACTGGAAGGGGTTAACACCAGGGGAGATCAAAGGGTTAAATGTGTGCCTAGGGGGTGCTTTCTAACTGCGTGGGGGTGGGCTCACTGGATGAACACAGAGACCTGTGTTCCTAAATAGGAGGAACACAGGATCCCTGTGTTCATCACTGACAGAACAGCGGTGTGCCATGTTTACATCGGCAAGCGGCTGTTCTGTCTCCCATGGGAATTGATCGCGGGTGCCCGGTGGGCATCACGGCCGCTGGGCCTGCTGATTGGCTCCCCCTCTAGCCAATTGCCGGGTGCATGCACCCACACTAACTGCTACACGAAGTGACGTTTTGTGTATGTCATTTCGCGTAACAGAGCCGACGTGCCATAGAACTACGGGGGCTGGTCGGCAAGTGGTTAAAGTTATAGCATCTACCAACTACAGTATACATACAGGAATTTATGTATATTTTTTTTATACTAGTAATGGCAGCGATCAGAGAATTATAGTGGGCCTGTGGTAGTGCGGTAGGCATACTGACACTAACTGACGCTGAGGGGGGAACCTGACTAGCTGCCACTGACATTTCCTGTGACACTCAGGGCCAGTTCACACCACAATAATGCACTCCAGATACCCTCCGGATGAGTTTTTGTTTACAGTTCACGCCACACACAGTTCCGGTGTGTTTTAGATACGTTTTGCTGTGTTCCAGTACAGTTCTATGCAGAAAAAATGCAGATCAACATTTTTATTTTTTTCTACACCGGAAACTGATACACATTGATCTTGTTTGTATCAATACTACATTTATTCAAAATGTGCAACATGTTCTAATCAACCACTTCTGGACCGCCCACCGAGTATTTACGTCGCTACTTTGACGTTAAATACCGGTGTTATGGAAGCAGAAAGCTGCTATAACCACGGTATATTTTTACACGGCCGGCAGTCCTCCTTAACATAAAAGTGGTCCCAGTAGTGGATTTGCCACGGGATCACTTTTTTGGGCGGCGGGAGAGGTGCCCCTCCTGCCGCTTCCCGCTCGTTTTAACTGCTTACCTGATGGGCAGGAAGTCGAGTGAGGGAAAGATGGCCCCCCACTCTACTCTATGCCTTTGGAGGACCAGAACGACGTCAAATGTCACTCCCGCCCAATGGCCTTAAAGGGGCACTTTTTTTTTTTTAATGACGTTTTTTTTATTTTATTGCTTTTAAGTGTAAATGTAAGATCTGAGGTCTTTTTGACCCCAAATCTCTCAATAAAGAGGTTCTGTCCTGCTTATTTCTATTACAAGGGATGTTTACATTCCTTGAAATAGGAATAAAAGTGATCAAAAACATTTTTTTAAAAGGGGCAGTATAAAAATAAAAAGTAAAGTAAGAAAAAAGTGCTCTGTCCCGCCGAGCTTGTGCACATACGCAGGTCGCAACCACATATGTAAACGGTGTTCATACCACACATGTGAAGTATCGCCGCGATCATTAGAACGAAAACAATAATTCTAGCACTAGACCTCCTCTTTAACTCTGAACTGGTAACCTGTAGACATTCTTAAATCGTCACCTATGGAGATTTTTAGGTAACAAAGTATCGCCATTCCATGAGCGTGTGCAATTTTAAAGCATATTATGTTAGGTATCTGTTTACTCAGCGTTACATTATCTTTCATATTATAGAAAAAAAATTTGGGCTAACTTTACTGTTTTCTTATTTTTTAATTCACAAAAGTGTATTTTCTGCACAAAAATTGCATTTGTAAGACTGCTGCGCAAATACGGTGTGACATAAAGTATTGCAATGATCTCCATTTTTTTTTCTAGGGTCTCTGCAAAAAAAAAAAAATATATATATATATATACACATATATTTATATATATATATATATATATATATATATATATATATATATATATAAATAATGTATATATATATATAAGGTTTGGGGGTTCTAACTAATTTTCTAGCAAAACAATATTAATTTTTACTTGTAAACAACAAGTGTCAGTTTCGATTCGGCACTACGTTATTTTAACGGAAAAATTGAGCATTTGTGCGACGCTGTACCCAAATAAAATTGATGTCCTTTTTTTCTCACAAATAGAGCTTTCTTTTGGTGGTATTTGATCATCTCTGCGGTTTTTAGATTTTGTGCTATAAACAAAAAAAGAGCGTCAATTTTCAAAAAAAACACCACATTTTTTACTTTCTGCTATAAAACATTCCCAATAAAAAAAATTTAAAAATTTAAATTTGATCAGTTTAGGCCAATTTGTATTCTGCTACATATTTTTGGTAAAAAAAATGCCAAAAATCGTATTTTAATTGGTTTGCACAAAAGTTATAGCGTTTACAAACTACGGGACAGATTTTTGGACTTTTTATTTATTTTGTTATTCGTAATGGCGGCGATCTGAGATTTTTAGCGGGACTACGACAGATCGGACCCCTAACTGACATTTTTGACACTTTTTGGGGACCAGTGACATTACTACAGTAATCAGTGCTAAATAATATACACTGTTACTATATAAATGACACTGGCAGGAGAAAGGGGTTATTACTGAGGATGATCACTGGGGTTAAAATGTATGCCTATGTGCTTACTGACTGTGTGTGTGTGTGTGGGGGGGGGGGTTCTGTGACAGGTACAGACAGATTGCAGTTTCAGCTTAGCACCCATGTGATCCGATTCCAGTGCGGGAAAAAAAAAGGTTCCTGCACCTTTTTCTGGCAAATCCAATGTGAGTTCCTCCATACAACTGTATGGCTGAATTTGCATTTGCACAGACATCGCATGTGATCTGAACAGCTATGCGGTGCGAATCACATGCAACATCTGGCATCGCATAAGTGTGAACTAAGGCTTTAAATCGACCTTGGCTTAACAAAAACAGCATTATTTCAAAATGATATACTAATCATACACACAGTCTTTGATTTTAACAAGAGGTTTATAGTTCGAATTCAAATAGAATTCGATGTAAAATTTGAGCCGATTTTCAATTTGAATTTCGGAAATTCTAAAGAATTTAGTTTAGCTTTTTGGAGAATTTGGTAAAATTCCTCTGTACTGTAATTCAGGGATTCAGATATATCCAAATCTCCGAAAGAAGAAAAATTTGTCCAAATATATATTGGGAACGAAACAAACCGCACGTGTCTAGTTAATAGCTCATTTATCTAGAGGAGAAAGGAATAAGAAGAAATACATACCTTACTCCTTGCTCCCATGTGCTCTCTTCTCTCTGTGCGAATGGTCCTTCAAGGCTCCTTCACTTCTCTACCCAGCCGGTTACAGCTCTCTGAAATCATCACATACAATGCAGGTCAACAGTCCTGCATTGTATGAAAGGCTGTCAAGGGCCCACTTACATTCTGTAACATTCTGATTTTATATTCATTTGGGCTAGAAATCGTGCTGTGCTGGACTGCTGGACTGGACCTGAGTAAAAAGAAAGGAGCACCCAGTGTCAGAAATAATGAGAAATGAATAATGATGAACTCATGGTGGAAGAGTACAAATAGTTATTAAATGGAACATAACAGAAAAAACAAACAGATCAAGCCAACGTGTTCAGGGGAATTGCTTCCCCCTTCTTCAGGGCTGCTGCTTTTGCCTCTGAATTACACAAGCTGGCTTATGGTATCACAAAAAATTCTGGTACTACCACGGAGTCCATCCATCTCCCAAAAAAAATCACATGCGATTTGAACAGTAATGCTGTGCTCCACCGCTCTCCTGTGTGTGTATGTGTAGAAAGGGAAAGGCGCCCTCTAGTGGACAGTTTATTAAAAATGTTAGAACTCAGTACATATCTGGGCAAATGCAAAATTCTAGGTGTCCCGGTCCTGCCAATAATAGCAAATCACGACCACTGGAAGTGCTCACAGGGCTAGAGGAGATGTAGAGGCGGTCTGCCCCCAAGCTGAGATCACTTCCGCCCTATACCCACGGGGTCCCCTAACTTCTCCTCCAGCCCTGTGAGCACCTCCAGCAGCAGTGATTTGCTATCATCGGCGGACCGGGACACCTATGTAGATTTTGCATTTGGCCAGATATGTACTGTGAGTTCTAACATTTTTAATAAACTGCCCGCTAGATGGTGCTTTTCCCTTTCTATACATACACACGAGCAGTGGGGGAAATCACATGCGATTTGGATAGGAATCACATCACATTCCTGTTCAAGTAGTATGCAATTCTTTGCAGTGTGATTTGCGTCAATTTCTTTTGTATTGGCGCAAATTGCACTGCAAAGTATCGGTACTCGGTATCAGCGAGTACTTGACCGAAAGTTTTGGTACTTGTATTCGCCGATAAAAAACGGTATCGGTGCATCCCTAGTAATTTCTAAATCCGCCACCGAACTAAAACAAGCATGCAGATTAGAAAGTCTAACTTAGAGGAACAAGTTCACTTTACTGACAGCACCATCAGCAGCTTATACTTACATTACCTTCACTCCCTGCCATTTCATTCAATTATTGAGAGTGAGAAGAAAAAGTCCTGGGTAATCTCCAAGTTACAACATTAAGTTTACACAGGGTTGAGGACTCTGTCTCTGCCCCCATATTAGTGCCTGAGCAACCAATCATCAAGCACCAGAGCAGTCACATGGAAGCAATAGGAGTGGATCACATGCTTTTCAATACACTAAAGCCTTTCTAAACCGCTTTACCCTGCAGCAACCTTAGAAATAATTTTGAGGTCTCAGGAAACCCATGTTAAAAATGATATCTACATTTCATGGTATTAAAGCACAATCAGTAAACTGGTAAAAGCTTTAAATAAATTATTAAATATGACACACCTAGAATATTTGATACTCAGAGCCAGTTTTTGCAGCACTGCCTTTGTTATTAATAATCATGAAAAATAATGAATAATATTGGCCAGAACAAAAATATACTTAAGTGTCCTTTTATGTTTGTGGAAAACTGCCCCATTACATTGGTAACCATTGTAGGTGGAAGATTGGTCTGTCATTGCTCAAGGAACCCCTGTTAACCTCTGGAGGAACCTTAGGATTCCATGGCTGAAAACTCCTTTACTAAAGGATCAGGTATTTCTCTTTATAGTCAACAGCCAAAAGAAGCAGCGAGTCAATGGTGCTCCAGATGAACAGAGACAAGGAGAAAAAGACAAGGAATAAAACAGAGATCCTTCTAAGAGTAGTTCCAGTTCACAATAGACCGTACGCATTCCCGTGCCATTCTAGCGCATTTCCCTGCATTGCGTTTTAACAGTTCATTCATTAAAATGGGGTACAAAACACTGCAGACTAAAGAGGGGATAGCCTATGTAAAGGTAAACCAATGAGGAGTGAGTTGCAGTGGTCTAGGCGAGAGATAACCAGGGAGTGACTTAGAAGCTTTGTGGTGTCATTGGCTAAGAAGGGGCGTATTTTGAAGATGTTGTGTGGCAAAATTTGGACAGCAATTGGATTTGGGGAGTTCGGAGTCCAGGGTTATACCTAGCACCCCGGCATGTGGGATGGACTAATAGTTGTGTCATCAACCTCTACCGAGAAGGCAGGGGAAGAGGCACATGGGGGGAGAAATATTATGAGCTCAATTTTGGACAGATGGAGTTTTAGGAAGCGGTGTGACATTTGGGCTGCCACCTTTTCTTTAAGCCAAACCCGAACATTTTAGCAGCCCACAACAATTTTTTTTTTATATACTATAGACTATACATATATTTTGTGATTAAATAACATTTCAAATTATACAAAGTTAATCACAAGGGTCCCCCTTATCATCAGAGTCCACAGAGATCCCCTTTTATATCTGAATCCACAGAGTTCCCCTTTTACATCCGAATCCGCAGAGCTCCCCATTTACATCTGAATCCGCAGAGTTCCCCTTTACATCTGAATCTGCAAAGTTCCCCCTTTACATATGAACTCGTAGAGTTCCCTTACAGTGTAAGGGGGGACTCTGCAGACACTAATGTAAGGGAGAACTCTGGGGACTCTGGCATAAGGGATGCTCTGGGAACCCTGATTTAACAGGGAACACCGACAACACTAATGTACGGAGAGTACATTATGTGATGTAAGGGGGAACTCTGCGGTCTCTGATGTAATGGAGAACTCTAATGTAAGGGGTGCTCTGAGAACCCTGATTTACCTTGGTGTATTCACTCAGAGGCAGGATAAAGAGGAAGGAGGGAGGAGACTTCAGTCACAGACAGGGATAGATTTTGAGCTCACCCATGCCTTATCAGTCAGCCCCTCATATCCATATGTATCTGCAGCTGCTGGGCTTCAAATTTCCCACCCCACTTTCCTTTTCGGAGGCACAGCACCGGGGATTGGAGTGTGGGCAGAGGGAAAGGGGAGCAAATTAAGTCCTCTCTCCTCTGACATCTGAATGTGTGTGTATGGGGGGGGGGGGGGGTGAATCCCAGACAGGTGGCAACCCAATGTGACATCTATATTGATATGCTTATAAGTAAATTAGTAATGTGTGAGGAGACTGATGGAGTGAGCTGAGGAGTAGAAAGATAGATTTGGGTGTCATTAGCATAGAAATGGTATTGGAAGCCATGGCAGTCCATGCAGTTTTATTTCCAACCTGTTTGGTGCCAAGTGTCTAAGATTTCCAGAGACTTTACCAGGTTTATAAGTTTTGCCCTTACTTATTGTGTGGAATTGAAGGTCCTGTTCTCCATATGTTAAAGTCAGTCAGACTTGATAAAGTTCGTAGTTTCATTTCTAGACCACAGCCCCAAGTGTCTATGATTTCTGGGCAGAGTCTTTACCAGGACTGTAAGCTTTGCCCTTACTCATTGTGGAAATGATGGCCCTGTTCTATTCAGATTCTTCATATGTTGATGTCAGTGTGTTAGACGGTGGGCCACCCAGCGGTTGGCCGCTAGAGACAAATCGCCAGCGAGCAGCTCTGGCAGAATGGCTAGGAGAATGCCTATCGGCAGTCTGTGTTTGTCCTGTTCCTGGATGCCCTCCTCCCCTGATGGATGCCTTGGGCTGTTGCCCCCTTGATCTCTTCGGCATCACACTGTGCCACAAAGTGTGGGCAGTCGCACTCAATGCTGGTCAGGGTTTTCTGGAAATTCTTGCACTGCGTTAGGTTGTAATCAGATCCAGTGAACAATATATATTATATGTATAATTGTATACAGAGGTTCAGTGCGCTTTGATTTTGAAACAGGTTCGGGGACTTCTTTTGCATGTTTCTCACATATAGGGCAGCCTATTAAAATGAATGAGCTGCCCTACACCTGATGTTTAGGAATAAGTGCACGCTCCACTACGCATGTGTTGTGTAAACAGAGCTTAAAGTGGAGTTCCACCCTATTTTTATACTTACCTCCATCTTCTCGCTCCGGGTCACCTGAAAAAGAAATGGATAATCGCATATTTTTTTTTTTTTTTTTACTTACCTCGTAGCGAAGAAAAAATACTTACCTTACTTCCTTCTTCCTCCTTCCTCGGCCGCGGCCCATCGTCACTTCCTGGCTCTGCAATGATTCCTGGGAGCTGAACGTCATAGCTCCCAGGAATCATTGCGCCTGCACCGGCCCCGACGTCAGTTCCGGGTCGCGCGCGTCATCCCCTTCTAAACAGCTTCTGGGCATGCCCAGAAGCTGTAGAGGGATGACGCGCGCGACCCGGAAGTGACGTCGGGGCAGGCGCAGAGCATCGTGGGACCAAAGAAGGCGGAAGAAGACGCCGAAGGGGATCTCGCTGGCTTCAAGCTGCCCACATCTGAGATGGCAGCGCTGGACAAGACGTTTGCAAGGTAAGTATTTGTCCTAACAGGTAAGTGCAACCCGGGACAGATCAGAGGCTAGCCATTGTGGAATGCACTAGCCCTGACTGTCCCGGGGGTATTAAAAAAAAAAAATCCAGGGTGGAACTCCGCTTTAAGGCCTCTTTCACATGATCGGGCCGATCGGGTCCGCCTGTCTGTTTTTCAGGTGGACCCGATCGGGCCACCCATTCTCCTCTATGGGGAGGCGGACATGTGTCCGCTGACACCTGCCTGGCAACCAATTCTACAAGACCCGCTGAAAACAGACGGATGGCGATACATTCGCCATCTGTCCAGTGGGTCGGATCGGATAACATCAGATAAAAATGGAAAGGTTGTCTGTTTTCACCCGATCTTCCCATACAGGGGAGCAGGACTTGGCGGGGATCAGCTGAGTGAACCCTGCTGAGTGGAGTCCATTAAAAGTATCCACCTCGTGTGAAAGAGGCCTAAAGGCCCATACACACAATAAGAAAATCTGGAGGGAAATTTCGTCCGACGACCGATCTACCGATTTTCGGATTGTTAGTATGGTGCTTTCGACAGCCGACTCCGACTTTTTGGCCGAAAAAATCCTGATGTGCAGGCTATACAATTTTTATTGTCCGTCAACACAACGCCCAATTTTCGTCTCATTAGTACAGTTTTCGACGGAAAAAAATCTTATGAGCAAGACTAGGCATGCTCAGAGACGAAAGAACACATACAAAACAATCCAACACATGACATCACTTCTGAAGTAGAATTCTATCGTACGGGAAAATTCATATGAAAATAACCTCTTCACTTTCCACATCAGACTAGAATGCCACAAAAAATGGACGACAGATCGTTAGATAATCTGATCGTGTGTACGGGGCTTTAGGGTCCACATACATTTTAAAAGCTGCACTGCGATACTCGATTTTACCAGAAGATGGCACCAGTGAAAACATATTTCAGATCTCTGACCCCTGGCAAAACCCTGGAGCTCTGGGTATTAGTACTGTACTAGAGATCCCAACCATATTCAAGATTTTCACTTTACTTGGATATTCCTATAACCAGTAAGTAACATAGAATGTTCTTCATACATCCTAGAATTTTTTTTTCTCCCAGTGTACCCACTCCCACAGAAATGTTACATTGTAGTTAGCTGCATATGACAGGTGCAGATACTGTAATTGCAATATAAACTATTTTTATACTCAGGAGTTGTTGAAAGCAAACCTGACTTTCGGGGAATTTGTTACTTTGCCCTGGGCAAATTATAGGTTCACTTTAAGATATTTGGTAAAAGATTATGTAGCAGGTTTTCCAGGCCTGTGGCCTGATGTGGGTCTGCCATTGTTACCGGTTACCTTTCCAGCCCATGTGAGCTGCGGCCCTGGGTGTGAGAACTGAGACATGGACAACTCCGGCATCTTTGTTTTGTTGTTTTATTGTAGATAAAGGGGATGGGAGAAGGGAATGAGTGGGATACTCCTTTAGGCTTCAACTATATACACTTGGGACTTTGTTCTTGAAAAATGCCTGTTGGTGCTTCCTTGACGCCAGCCGGCGCCAACCAACGCTCACTAACTCTGAGAACACTCTGTAACTTAATTGAAGTGCTGAATCCTCGAATTATAGTCCAGAAGATCCAGGACTGTGAAATTGTAGAACCACTGACACTGTTATACTGCAACAAGTCACTGAATACTTCCCTCCCGCCTTGCTCTGGCTAAAGGGAGTATGTTGTAGAGTCCTGTAAAGCTGTAAATCCCAACTGGCACGCTCTGTACAATTCAGGGCCCATTAGCAGGCGCCCCCTTTAACCTTGAACTCTTCGGGTTTCACTGTCTATGCACCCCCCTCTGTAACTTCAGGGTCCTTAACTTAGGTACCCCCTTTCAGTTAGCTGGCACTGGATCCCAGAACCTCTTCCGGAATGATCCCCTTTAACTCTCGCAGACCCCCAGGGGCAATCCTCAGTACTCACGACCTGTGTAGGCTTTCCTGGGACTGGACCCCTCTCGCTCTCCGCAGGTTCTCGGCACACCGGATCCCCTCAGCTCAACTCAGCACTCTCTGGACTCTTAGGTGACACCCCGAGTTATCCGCTTTCCTCAGACAGGAGGAGAGACAGCTGCACTCTCCATCCTAGGACTCTGCTCCCGCCAAAGACACCGTGCTACGCACTTCCCCCCAAACTTATACCCACTCCCAGAATATTTTGCAGCATAATCTGCCTTCTGGGGTAGTTACAAGCTGGGATGTGTCCCCTGATTGGGCTTCCCACACTGTCCTATGAGAGGCCTCTCATAGGAGCCAGTGGGGATACTTCTCCCCTCAGCAGGCACATCTGGAAGTCCTGACACCCTAACTAAATAAATCACAGCCCTGCTGTTAGGGCAGACAGGGCCCACTATACATTTACCTAGCACCTACCTGTAGGGTGCTACAATTAGATAGCAATTAAATTACAGAGGAGGTAACTGAGAAATTAAACAAAGGCAGTCCATAGAATATTTGATTTTCTTTCCTTCAAATCGCTTGATCAAAACAGTCATTGTTGATGGGGAAATGCCTGTCGCTGAGCTATTGTACTTTGCCATCAGAGGGCCCGGGGAGCATTCCCAGCCAGAAGAATACAATGATTATGGCTAGCGGCTATAGCCACCGGTAGTGATCGTATGTAAAAAATCCGACAGGCTGGTTGTACCCAAGTTGATCGATGGATTGACTTGGATATAGTCAACCTGTCCATACATTGATCGAATCTCAACCAGTCCTTGCTGAACTGGATGAATTTTGTATGGCCAGCTCAACACGCAGTTTTGGTTTCTGTCTCTGGCAGGACTTCAGGAGGAAAGAAAAAAAAATGGTAAATCTGGAATCTACAAACCTCAGCTAGTATCGCTGACTAGAATATGTACAGTACTTTCTAATAGCCAGTACATGGGACTGACGAAGTTCTGGGTCATGGAGAATGTAGAGCTGTTGAAATGTTTATGAAATGAGGATGAGCTACCAAAAGTCTATCCCAGCCTTTCCTAACCGTTTTACCCCAGAGGAACTCTGAAAATAATTTTCAGGTCTTAGGTAACCTCTGCTAAAACTAATCATGGTCAGTGAATGTCCCTTACATTGTCGGTCAGTGGAAAGAACGTCCCTTAAATTGGTGGTTGAGGGTGGGAAGAACGTCCCTTACTTAGGTGGTCAGTGGAAAGAATGGCCCTCTATTTTTGTCGGTCAGTGAAAAGAACGTCCCTTAAATTGGTGATTGGGGGTGGGAAGAATGTCCCTTACATTAGTGGTCAGTGGAAAGAATGGCACTCTACTTTGTCAGTCAGTGGGAAGAATGTCTTATAAATTGGTGGTTGGGGTAGGAAGAATGTCCCTTACATTGATGGTCAGTGGGAAGAATGTCCCTTACATTGGTGGTCATTGGTAGGAGTGTCCCTTAAATAGGTGGTCATTGGGAAGAATGTCCCCTAAATAGGTGGTCAGTGGAATCAATGTCCCTTGCATTTGTGATTGACAGGAGGCATGTTCTTACATTGGTGGTCAGTGGAAATAAATGTAGACAGTGAGGGAACTAACCAATCCTGCCTTGCCAATTCACTCTAAAGTAACAGGAGTCACCTGGATTTCTAGCCCTCTCACCTGGATTCCATGCATGATGTACAAAGCCCCTTTAACTCTTCTCATTCACCAGAAACCTGGCCCAGCCCTCCTCCCTGCATAGTGTTTTGCTTTTTTGCAAGTCCCAATATTTTCATATGTATAGTAAGTTATTTGCTCTGCTGGCTACCATTTCTGGTTTGCAAATTTTATTTGATTTGATCAGATAATTCATATCAAATGATCAATTGAATGATCATATCAATTATTTTGGGGATCCATCATTACAGTTAAAGAAAAGGAGATAATTTAATACGACAATGCCCAAAAATGAATACCAACCAATCGCATCGCTTGTGGATTTTGACATTTTAAATGCACTCGATAGGATCCTCTAGTGCAATGGTCTCCAATATGTGGCCTGTGGGCCTTTGCTTGCCTTTATCCAGCCCTTGGCACACTATTCCGTTAACACACACAATGGGGTACTATTCCTCCCACTGACACCAACAATCGGCCATAATTTCTCCACCTGACACCAATGATGGGGCTCTATGATAGGACAAATTTGTGAATAACTATCCAAAGCTGAACAGCAGGTGGTGCTATTATTTGCTAGGAGGAAAGAAAAAAAGAGAGCCCTGTAGTTGGTTCCATCTTATCTCTGTTTTCTTATACCATTATGCAGGGTCGTCACTGGTTTTGAAATAGGATATTGAATGAGGGTCAGAAAATAACAGTATGCCTTTTCTGTCATTACTTATCTAATGGCGCACAAAGAATTGAACACAGTTGGATAGAAAATCTGACCAATCCAAACTAATGTTTAATTAGTTTGTCTGCAGTTTGTCAGCATGGAATCTGATTGGTTGATATGGTGGTTACAATAGTTTTAATGCTCCGTACAATGACTTTGCTTCCCCATGCAGCTCCCAAAGTCATCCATTGCTAGTTTAGGCTGTCTATTAGATTTAATTGATTAGCTTTACTTATAGTTGACGATTCTCTATATCTTACCTTCCATGCCAACCAAAAGTGAGACTGCTAGGCACATCTGCGCCAAGATATGGATCTATATTTAAAAAAGAAGTGACAGTTATTTTCAGCTATGCCCAATAAGATCTACTGAAAGATGTGCTTCGGAAATCACGTGACAGCAAATTCAGGTACGTTTTTATGGGTTTCTGAGAGTTTGTTTTTCAATGCGTATCTCCACTTTTGTTGAGAAAAAAACATTCCCCTCTGGGTGATCTCTGTACATTGCAAGGATCTTAACAAACTTTGTTGCAGATTCCTACCTTTTGTTATTCTGAAGAAATCCCTGTTCGTTCCACTGTGCCTCTGTGCTGAGTGAGTCTAATGGGAGTGGTTTCATAATTATCAATCAGCTGTGCACCTGCAGGACTCTGAGGAAAAGTGCAGGGTCTTTCACCCCTTTAGACATGATTTCCTATTGGGAGTATCTCGCAAAAAATGACATTTTTGTTGCAGGGGATGCCAGAAATCTGACTTGTATCTTAGGCAGACTTCTGGAAAAATTGGTGAGCCAATCACACAAGCAGGAAATTATGTTTCTGTGGGGTGTGGTCAGTACACATTCTATGTACATAACACCTCCAGGTATCCATATTGCATTGCACTTTACAGAAAATCACAGAGCTGCAGATTGGAAAGGAAAGTTAATTTTTAATAACATTCAATTACAATATGACTTATGTCACAATTGTATACGCTATATTATAAAAAAAAAATGTATTTGCTATTTCTTTCCTATGAAAGTGGAGTTATCCTTTAAGTGATTGAACAGGTTATCTAGATGTGGGGAATAGTAAACAGCCTACAAATTATTATTATTTATACAAAGCAAGGCAAGACAATAAGAAACTAAACAGCACATATAAATACAAAGAAACTGAGAACTTTATTAACAGACCATTAATTTTCAAATGCGTTTCCCATAGTTAAATATAGCAACATTGTCCTTAAGCCAGGAAAGGATTAATGCCCGCATGTAGTGTGTAAGACAAAGAATCAGCAGTCCGCCGAATGCTATTATTTCCACCACTCAACAAATCTGTGCCAGAAATTTCAGTAAACAAACTTTACTTGCAGATAAAGAGACCTTTCTCAACCTTTTATCCTGGAGGAACCTTCAAACCATTTCCAGGTCTCAGGAAGCCCAAAACTAAAATTTTCTCTAGAGCTTACAGGTACAATAAAATGATCAGCAGATATAATAATAAACAGAAGAACAAGAACCCTTGCACATGGGGCCATCCAGCTGCAGTCCATCCCTTCCAGTGTTGTAGTGCAGGTGGGACATCCAGGCTTGCTGCAGGCAGTCTGTTAAAGTCTATGGAAGGCTGCAGCTGGATGGGGCTGAATGCTTTGTTGAGAGGTACTGGCCAGTGCATTCAGGGGTGAAGGTACCACCCCGTACAGTGTTCAGTACCGTCCCTCCTGGGTGTACAAAATCCCCAGGAGGGAGGCACTGCTTCTAGATGGCCCCATGTGCAAGGAGTCTAAAGAACAGTGGCGGCCGGCCGATAGGGGGCGCCGCCCCCCCAAAGAAAAGAAGAAGAAAAAAAAAGATTAAATAAAAAAAAAAATTTTGCCCACAATTTTTGCCCACTAGGGGCGCCGGACCTAGTGCTGGGTATGGGGGGGGGGTGAGGTTTTTGACCCCACCTTCAGCTGGCAGAGGCGCCGATTGGCGCTCTTCTGGGGGTCATCGAGGCGCAGAGCAATGCGCCCGACACTCCCCACTTTACTGATGTCTGGTCTGTGATTGGTCCAGACTCCAGCCTGGACCAATCACAGGAGGACATGGACCTGATGACGTGACGCGTGGGGGCGGTTCACCGCCCCGGCGTCACGATCACCTTCCGTTCCCACCCGGCACAGAGAGAGGACACAGGACAGGAGAGCGAGAGCCACCGCCGCTAAAGAATATGGCAACACCTAGAATATTGGACAGGCTTATCAATTTTACCTCCCCTCGATCCTAACTTAAGATAAAATGGAAAACAGAAAGGAAGTACAAATGTGTAGTGTCACCTCACATTGTTGCTTTGTGAAGAAATGCTTCCATACATTGATCCTCAATGCAAGACCCCCTTATATTGATGGTCAGTGGAGATATACCCCCCTATATTAATGGTAAGTGTAGGGCCCCCTGATATTGGTGGTCAGTATATGTGCCCCTTTATATTGATGGTCATTGGAAAACTATCCCTTTATATTGTTGAAGAATGATGTGCGCAAACAAAAAATTAATCTCCAGCAGCAACCGAAACTTTAACCTTGATAAAGTAAACGTGTGATGTGCAAAAAATGGGTGCACTAGATGTGAACAATGTGTGTTGAACCAAAAGGGAAAACACAATGAACAAAATATCTAATATATAAATATACACAGATATTATAAATGGTGCACAATGTGAACAAAAACATGCTATAGAAATATGAGCAGTCCAAAATTTTAAAAAAATGCTGAAATCTTCTTGATGGTGAATGAAGGTGAAGAAGAGGACGTGCAAACACCAAATCCCTCTTGGCACCCACATGTAAAGAAAAGAGAGGTAATACCCTTACCAACTCAACATATTAAAACACTTGAGAAGATGACACCAGCCAGTGTAATAGATATAAAGTCTATATTTCTATAGCATGGTTTTGTTCACATTGTGCACCATTTATAATATCTGTGTATATTTATACATTTTGTTCATTGTGTTTTCCCTTTTGGTTCAACACACATTGTTCACATCTAGCGCACCCATTTTTTGCACATATCCCTTTATATTGGTGGTCTGTATAGTGCCTGCTTGTATTGGTGACCATTGAAAAAATACCCTCTTGACTTAGTGGTGGGGGTGGGGCCCCCTTGTTTTGGTGGTCAGTATAGTGACCCCTCATATTGGTGGTCATTAATTTTATAATAGGACACAAAGAATTGAGCAGAGTTGGAAGAAAAATCTTACCAATCCAGACTAATTTTTTATTAGCTTGATCTCGGCAGCATGGAATCTGATTGGTTTATATACTGTAGACCAAGTGATTACATACATTACCAGTAAATACATATTCGCCAGCACACCAAGGCTCTTGCATAAGCAGTCCAAAAATTTTATTCAACTTATGATCACATCAAAAAAATAGTGCAACGTTTCGGAGCCGCGCAGGACCCCTTCGTCAGGCATGTGATGCTCACATGCCTGACAAAGGGGTCCTGCGCGGCTCTGAAACGTTGCACTATTTTTTTTATGTGATCATAACTTGAATAAAATTTTTGGACTGCTTATGCAAGAGCCTTGGTGTGCTGGTGAATATGTATTTACTTGTAACTAATCCAGTTGCCAACTGGTGATCGCTTCAGCACCCAATATACACGAGCCTACAAACCAGGAAGGTGTGCGATAGGAATATGAACTATACATACATTACCAAGCTCCTTAGAATGCCTGTTTTCCTGTGCAACTCCCAAAGCTCAATCATTGCTAGTTTAGGGGACCCAACACTCACCACCAAGGCAAGAGGGTATTTCTTCAATGACCACCAATACAAGGGGGCACTGAACAGACCACCAATATAAAGGGGTAGTTTTACAATGAGCATCAATATAAAGGGGCACATATACTGACAACAAATATAAGGGGGCCCTACACTGACCATGAATGTAAGGGATATCTACACTGACCATCAATATAAGGGGCTCGACATTGACCACCATTAAAAAAATATCCTCTTACCAGGGTGGTCAGTGTAGAGTCCCTTTATATTGGTGGTCAGTGTAGTGTCCCTTTATATTGGTGGTCAGTGGAGAAATGTCCTCTTACATTGGTGGTCAGTGTAGTGTCCCTTTATATTGGTGGTCAGTGGAGAAATGTCCTCTTACATTGGTGGTCAGTGTAGGGCACCTTATGTTAGTGGTCATTAAAAAAAAAACCCTTACTTTAATGATCAGTGGAAAAGTGAATCCTTAGGCTCCGTTCACACTAGGGCAGTTTTTAAATGTGACTTGAGTCGCACAAAATCTCGTTACAATGGAAATGACATTGTTTTCAACGGTGCGGGTTCACATCAATGCAACACAGCACAGCACAATTTTGGAAAAGATTCATGTACTACTCACTAATGTGAGTCCAGTGCAATTTCTGCCCCACAGAATATGCAAACCACTTCAAAGTAGCATCAAAGTAGTATCCAAGTTGCACTTCATAATCGCACTGAAAGTCAGATCAAAATCAGATTGCAACAGTGTGAAGTTGAACCTAGCCCTACATTGGTGGTCAGTGGGAAGAAGAATTCCATTACAATAGGTGGTCAATAGGTAGAATGCCACTTCCGTGTCTATGGGAAAGTTCGACCATTCTTCCAGAAGCGCATTTATGAGGTCAGGCACTGATGTTTGACGAGAAAGCCTGGCTCGCAGTCCCCGCTCTAATTCATCCCAAAGGTGTTCTATCGGGTTGAGGTGCAGGCCAGTCAAGTTCCCCCACCCCAAACTCGCTCATTCGTGTCTTTATGGACCTTGCTTTCAAGGCTGCATTCACATTAAGTTTACTAAGGGTGTAACCTGAAGAAGAAAAAGTGGACACCCAAAAAACAACCACCAAAGAAATATATACTTACAAGGGCAACCAAATTCAATACAAAATATATTTATTGGACATATGATTGACAAAAGCATTGGCAAGGATGAGGAACCCCTCCTCACAGAAAAAAACATGGTCAGTTTTGAGGAGACCAGAGTGGGGTGGGAGAGAGGGAGGGAAGGACGGACGGAGGGGGAGGAGTGTCAGGGCAAGGTTGATGGGGTGTCCCCTTGGTGTTTTTTTCTGTGAGAAGGGGTTCCTCACCCTTGCCAGTGGTTTTTGTCAATCATATGTCCAATAAATATTTATTGAACTTAAATTGGTAGCCCTTGTAGGTGTATATTCCTTTGGTTGTTGTTTTTTGTATATATTATTTTGGAAACACCTCCTCTCACTATATAGGGTATGGGCACCTCTTTATAACATTCCCAGGAATCATAGGTTTGGGGTTGTTTTTCAGGAAGGAGTGGATATCACCAGTGGAGACTGCCAAAGCCGAGGTAAGAGACTGCTCTGGGCAATATCGTTGCACATAGCAGATAAGTATAACCTCTTTTTTTATTCTAAGAAAAAAATAAAATAACCTTTAGGCTGGGTTCACACTGATGCGAATTGTATGCAGGTTTCCCCGCATACAATTCGTATAACAGGAGACAATGACCTGCTCCCAATAGAGCCAGTTCACACAACTCCAGGGGCGGCCACGGAGCGCATTGCACAAGGGTCCTGTGCGTCTTTACCTCTGTTTTAGGTCCGAATTTAGGCAAAAATTTGGGCCTGATTCGTCCCTGAAATGGAGAAAAGGGATGCCCCAGACCCCTGCTGTGAGCCACACAGTGTGAACCCAGCCTTAGTATCAATTTTAGCTGCCCATACACTGATCAAAATTTGGCTGGCTCAGCTGGGACTGGCCGAACCCGATCAGTGTGTAGCCATCCTTGCTTGACAAAAGTCAATCATTAAATCAACTTCTGTCAAAGGAAAATGTAAAAATTTGCCTAGCCAGTGGCTGTAGCTAAAAAAATAACATCCTGATCTCGGCCAGAGCCTGCTGATTTGATCCATCTATGGGCAGACTGGTTGTTCTGAAGTCGATCCATCAATCAACTGCAGTACAACCAGTCTGTCGAGTTATTTTCTTTTGATCACTGCCAGGGGCTATAACCCCTAGCAGTGATCTTTGTGTTTTGCCAACAGGGAAAAACTCCCCACCAGAAGAACACAATAGCAGTGCAGAAGAAATTCCCCCCATCAAAACTGACTGTGTTGATGGGGGAATCAAACAATTTTCTTTCCTGCAACCCGTGCTTGCAGGAAAGCATACTGAAAAATGTATGGCCTGCTTTAGTCAGGACCAGCTTACTGATAGTGACAACAGTGAACCATGCCTGCACAAAGTCTATCAGCACGGCACAGCATTGTACACCCCACCAAGGGCAAGTCCAATAGGTTGTCAAAGCTGAAGCACAATTTGGAGACACTTGTCACCCCATAATAGCAAGTGCCTAAAAATTGACCTTTACAGCAGGATCACAAGGTATTATTATAAAGAAAACTGCAGATTTACAGTAAAAACAATTGGAATTATGTTAACCACTTGCCGACCACCGCCCGACTATATACGGCGGCGGTCAGCCCCTCCCAGGCAAAGTGACGTACCGGTACGTCACTAGCCTGGGAGCGAATAGGGGGCGAGCGCGCGCCGCCGGAGGCGCGCTCCCGCCCCCGCTCGTACCCGAAGAAGCCGGCGCGTGTGACGGGGGACCCGATGTCCGCCGGTCACTCGCGATCGTCAGGTAGAGAGGGAGAAAGGCAGGCGGCTAATGTAAACAAAGCCGCCTGTCATTCTCCCCTGTGTAAAAGCACTGATCACTCGGTCCTGCTATGTAGGACCATTGATCTGTGCTGTTACACACACAGCCACATCCAATGACAGTGAGAAACACTCCCCTAGGGACACACTTAACCCCTCCCTCTCCAATAAAGTTAACCCCTTCACTGCCAGTGTCATTTTTACAGTATCAGTGCATATGTATAGCACTGATTACTGTAGTAATGTCACTGGTACCCCCAAAAGTGTCAAAAATGTCAGTCAAGGGTCCGATCTGTCCGCCGCAATGTCGCAGTACCGCAAAAAAATCGCAGATCGCCGCCATTACTCGTTAAAAATAAAAAACAACAAAAATGACAAAAATCTTTCCCTTAGTAAACGCAATAACTTTTGCGCAAACCAATCAAAATATGCTTATTGTGATTTTTTTTTACCAAACATAGGTAGCAGAAAAGAAATTGGCCAAAAATGTAAAAAAATTTAGATTTTTAATTTTTTTTTTGGGGGGGGGGATTTCATATAAAAAAATTTGAAAAATATTGTTATTTTTGCAAAATTGTCGCTCTTTTTTTGTTTATAGCGCATGATCAAAAAATCGCACAGGTGATCAAATACCAACAAAAGAAAGCTCTGTTTGTGGGGAAAAAAAGGACGTCAAATTAATTTGGGTACAGCGTCGCATGACCGCGCAATTGTCCGTTAAAGTCACGAAGTGCCGAATCGCAAAATACCCCCTGGTCAGGAAGGGGGTAAAATCTTCCAGGGCTTAAGTGGTTAACAAGTTAAAGCATATATTTGAAATTGCCTTTAGTTCTACTTTAAGCCAATCACCTGCAAGCTGGAGGGTACGTAGCGCAGATCAGAGAGTCAGACTCCATGTATGACACTGGAGACAATACATTTATTCATTCCAGAGCAGCTGACTCACTATTGGATGACTGGCATGGTCCAAGAGCTGGCACAAGTAACTAAGACGTTGACTGGTTATGTTGGTGGTGAAGCCTCTTATTTATCCAAATCCGTTCTACCCACGTCTAGCCTGTGGTGAGAAGACAGCCGTTTATGTGTTCTCAAATTCTATGTATGCAAAATACATGCCCGCAGCAAAGGGAAATACACTTGTATGAATTTGCCAGGAGATAATTATATATTTATTTGCCTAACCGGGACCACTGGCTCTGTACACTGAACCTCTACCAACCAAGGCTAAGCACCTTGTGACGGATACAAAGGACTCTTCTTCTTCTTCCAGAAAGGACACATGTCCGTGTATATGTGTCACACCCTGGCCACGTCTACAGAGATTTTAGAATTCTTTGGTTTACTGATTTATGACACTGGAGGATTGTTATTTTTTTCTGGTTGATAAATATAAAAGGGAACCCATAAGGTTAGAAGCGTCTGCCAATGAGGGACCTCTGGTTCTCTGGCTGCTACGTTGCTTCAATGGGCTTTGGTTGTTTCAGATCCAGAACAAGTAAACAGATTAAGATTAGCTGAGCTATGACTTTACTGATCTGCATCACTGCTACAGGTCAGTAACTCAGAAACCAATTAAGCCAGACACAACCAGTCAGCTAGCATTTGCTGGAAAAGCAGCCTATTTTAATAGTGCGTGTGGGCTAGGTGAAGTGTTGGGCGGGGGGGGGGGGGGGGGGTCGATTTTGGCAGTAATAGTGTTTTGTAAAACAGTTTTTCAAGAACAGCAGGCCCAGTGGGGAGCATGTCTACTTACAACTGAGACAGTGGTGGACCCATCGGATGCAGAATGGAAGCATCTTCCATGAAGGAGCTAAATGTAGTCTGGACAGGCCACGCACAAAAAGGGAAGGCTTTCCTGAAAGGTAGCCATAGTCCCTGTACTGTCCCTACTCCTCTGGAACCTGTCCCTAGCTCTAGTACTGTCCCTGACAGACGGGGGTTCCTTTTCTACACTAACCACTCACAAGAAGCATGCCAAGCCCGGGAGCCAGAGTCTGCCTACCCAAGATGGCTGCCAGAGTCACATTAGGCATCAGCATCCAATCGAATTGCTGCCTCCCTGTGACCAAGGAAATCAAAGAGGAACCTAGTTCCTCATAACTTTCTCCCCTTACATGCATTGCCGCTGTGGTCAAGCAGCACCTGCGGTGGAGAATACAGACTGCACCTGCCTACATGGGGGTGTATGGCTCTCGTTGGACTGGAGTGGTAGAGTGTGATGCCCTCTAAAGAGTGATTCACATTCAGATCGCTTTTCAGAGGGCATTTGGCACCCGTTGAGGAGGTGTTATATCACCTCAGCACCTGATTTAACCCTAATGTGACGCATTACCATGCCGCAATTGCACATAGTTGTGGCACAGCCACATTGAACTCAATAGGCGAGTCTGACAAGTGATACCGCTCCATGAACACGCTGCAGTGCCATGATCTGCCGATGACCAATCAGAGTACTTGCCCACTGATCAAACATTGTATACAAGCCAGCAGGTGGATCAAGCCTGCCTTTCAATTACACAAAGCCACGGGTTTTCATTATGCACCATTACTACTATCTAGACGCTGGCATCCTAACAATCAATGAAGTCATCAGTTGATAAGGAGGATGTCTGTTGCCACCACAAACTCCTTGTTTGACCCTCCTGTGCCCCTCTCCCTCAGCAATGGGGTGACATTAGTTGACTGATGAAGAGAAATTGAAGGAGAAGAGAAACATTGGAATACTAGTCAGTATTAGTGTGCAAAAGTGTAATTGCTTTAGAAGAATATATCATCTCTAATGTTGGGTGTTCTACGTGTGGATGTTGCTGCATTAAGGAAGGACTGGAGCTGAAAGGAACAAATGAAGCGTATGGCTGGCATGACAGGGTGGAAGGGAAACCAGACAACATAGAGTTAACGTACAAAAGAGAGAGGTCGGAGTCTTACTTACGTGATTGGTGGAGTAGACGGGATGGGGAGGAGCATAGAAGTGAAGACTGTAGGAAGGGGTGGTACAGTAACAGTCGGTGTTGGGAGCCATTGAATGAATGTCCCCCCCTCCCTCCCTGAGATATGGTAAGTCGGTTGGAGGGGTAGGTATGGAGATGGCTGTTCGAACCCCTTGAATGGGGTAAAAATCTGTTGGTGGGATAAAAGTGGGGAACCATCATTGGTATAGTGTCCTCGGGTTGGGGGTGGTCCAACGAGAGGCACTAGATAGTGTTAGACCTGTAAGGTCTGTGGGGCAAGTGTTAATGTCCCCAAGTCGGTGTTGTTTGGCTGGGAACATCTAACTTTGGTTTATGTTACTGTTATTTTATTGTTATTTATTACTTATGTGTAAACGTAAACTTAAAACCCGCGCTAGAAATTATATTATATAAAATAGTGCTACCTGAAGCTGCTGCCCACTTAGGTAAAAAACCAAGATAGAATGAAATGTTATAAAACAGCACAAGCAGGAAGTGGTGTCTATGAAAACGCCCATTAAGGCGGGCGAAACGCGTCGATACACTTCCTGTTGACGGCATACCACACGGCGTCACTTCCTCCATCTCGTGGAACGCAAGCCGGCTAGCGATCCCGGAAGTGGACGCATACTACGTTCTCATGTGGTTTATTTAAACGCTGTCAATTTTATCTACATTTGTGAGTAGTTCTTTTTGCTTAAATATATTTAATAAAAGTCATTACAGGCTTCACTATGTCTGGCTCCTCCCCTTCTTTCTGAATGCTTAACCGAGAGGGACCATTAGCAAAGTTTGGACGCTCGTCTGGTGGGATACAGATCCATCCATCCCCAGGGCTGTTTTGGAGAGTTACTGCTTCTTGAGGCTTGATTACTCTTTAGCATCTGGTGAGTGGATCCCCAAAAGGGGCCGTTTGGAGCACTTTTATCACTGCATGGAGCACATCAAGCACTTTCTGTCCAGCACTTTATTTGAATATTTTAATGGACTCATAATTGTGGACTGCACTTTATTTTGCACCAATTCACTTTAGCACTAAACCATTTTGATTATTGCACTTTTATATATATTTTTTATATATATTAATTTTTACTGCCATACTTTTATCACCAAGTGCACTTTATATTGTTCATTATTGAAGGATTGTATTTACTCATTTTACACTTTCCTGTTAGCGCTGTTTTATAACATTTCATTTATTACTTATGTTGTTTAATAAAAGACCGGAAGACCATTTAAAGTGATTGTAAACCCACTTTGATGACTTTTACCTATAGGTAAGCGTAAGCCTATATTAAGGTGCTGTAAATATCTCCTAAACTTGCACCGTTTAGGAGATATTTACATTGCATGCAGCCGATGACATCATCTGCGCATGTCCTCTGAAGAACCGGCCGCCCAAGCCGTTTCTTCAGAGCCCTGTGCTGTGATCAGCGGCTCCCGCCGCAGGCTTCGATGCAAGTAAGTGTCACATAATGTGCTAGTATGTGATGCATACTAGCACAATATGCATTTACTTTGCGGGGGGGGGGGAGGAAAAAGAAAGGAGGAGTTTACTTCCTCTTTAGCTCCACCTTGTGTCTTGTGTCTTAATGGGGTAAAAGGGGGTGGAGCTTATAAGGGGTTATGTGGTAGTCATATGGATGTCTCTGAGCTACCCTAGTCATGTAAAGCTGTTAGAATCTTTTTTTAAATTTTAGAATGGGGTGCCTTGGGACAGTCCAGGAATTTAAATAGTGCCTTGACCGAAAAAAGGTTGAGAAACACTGCCCTAGACCATAATGCCTTTGGCAATGCGTAATGTAAATGGAAATCCAGCCCTGCACACTGTACATTGCATTGACGATACAAGGTAGTGTTCACAGAAGAAATGCTGAAGATTGAAAAATAAAGCAGAGATTAACAATTTTATTTTGCCAAGGGCAAAAAGCACTATAAGCTGGCATTCCTGACTTTAAAGATTTGATCAATCAATGCATTTCAGTAAGGATTATGTGTACCTTCTATCAGACCACAGTGACTCTGCAGTGATCAAAGTGTAAAGTGACTTCTGACAGCCTGAGCCGTGTTCTCACTGACCTCAGGGCAGGCTCAGAAGAAAACCACAATTACTGCCCAATATGTTCTGTTTTCCTGCTGGGTTGGATGCCGGGATGGCTTTACACGTAGCTAGCTCTAAGTACAAACTGTGTGTGAAGATTGCATCCACCTCCGTTCTTCAGGCTGTGCTATGGAAGGGTCCTAAAAGACAGGCTGTTGTGTTGACCAACGTTAGAGCCGATAGAGCAAAGAGCTGATAGCGATGTTCACTCTCGATATTCCATAGGTCTCTGTGTTCTTTAAACATCTAGAAAACTTTAATTTCTGTATTATTTTATATTTGCTTTGTCAGTATTTGGGATGCTTTCTGGTCACTTTGTACAGAGTGGATTACCAAATGACAGAAACACTACACGAGTTCAAATCCGAATCTGAATTCCAGGTATGGATATTAGTCCAGCTTCGGCCAATGTAATCGAGAGACTGTCCTGCTGCACACAGTAGGTTACCATTCATGCTGTTGCATTTTTTGTATGTAGCACCCTCCTAGATAGGTAGGTGCTAGGCAAATGCATCTATCGCTCCTTCTGCTTATCAGGGGAGCCTGATCTATTAGGTTGCCTGTTACATGTTTCCAGGTGTGATTAACTAGGTCTGAGGGAGTGTCCCCACTGTATCCAATAATACAAAAAGAGAGAATTGCCCAGCAGGACTTTATATGAGGTGGACCCAATAGTCATTACACTCAATGTCGAAATATATCTGGTTTATTGTGTAGAACCAATATACAAAGTAATACAGCATGAATGTTTGACATACACAAAACAGAACATAGTCATAAAAATATTAAAATGTCTCATAACAGTAACAATATGCACATCAATACATATATCTTGATAACTCGACGCGCGTTTCGTGGGTCGCATTGCCCACTCATCAGGAGTGTAAGTGCGCAGGCAGGTCTGGAAAGAAATTATTATTGTATTATAGACATGCAGGGTTAGTGGCTATTGGGAGTATGAATACTCAAAAAATAAAACCCATGTGGGGAGACAACATACTCACAAATATGGCCGCGTCATTGTGCTTACCACTTCCCGCCCGCCCTATAGGCGATTGACGGCGGGAATGTGGTTGCATTATCCTGACTGGACGTCATATGACGGTGGCAGGATAATGCGCTCTGCGCGCCCCCCCGGGTGATCGGTGATGTGGCGTGTCAGTCTGACTCCCCGCATCTCCGATCTCGGTAAAGAGCCTACTGACGTAGCTCTTTACCATGTGACCAGCCGTGTCCAATCACGGCTGGTCACATAGTACACAGGAAGAGCCGTTGATTGGCAGGCACGAGTAAAGGAGAGCCAATCTGCGGCTCTCCTGATGGGGGGGGGGGGTCGGCACTGGTAATCAGATCATTTATACCAGTGCAGACCCTCGGGGGGGTGCCACTAGATCCACCAGGGATGCCCACCAATGACCCCAGGGATGCCCACCCATGACCCCAGGGATGCCCACTATGGCCACCAGCGATGGCAATCAGGGCTCAGGGAGCCCCCCAGTGCCCTTCCCATCAGTGCTGCCTGCCAGTGCCCTCCCCATCAGTGCTGTCCACCAGTGTCCATCATTGCCATCTATCAGTGCCGCCCACCAGTGCCCATTATTGCCCACTAGTGCCGCCTATCAGTGCCCATCAGTGCCGTCTGTCAGTGCCAATCAGTGCCACCTATCAGTGCCCATCAGTGCCCACCAGTGCCACCTATCAGTGCCCATTAGTGCCCATCAGTGCCGCCTATCAGTGCCCATCAGTGCCACCTATCAGTGCCCACCAATGCTGCATATCAGTGCTACCTATCAGTGCCACATATCAGTGCCCATCAGTGCCACCTATCAGTGCCACCCCATCAGTGCCACCCCATCAGCGCCTCCTCATCAGTGCCTGTCAGTGCAGCCTCATCAGTGCTCATCAGTGCAGGAAAAAAACGTATTTATTTTCAAAATTGTATAGCATAAACAAAAAAAACTTTTTTTTTTTTTCAAACTTTTCGGTCTTTTTTTTGTTTAGCAAAAAAGAAAAAAACCTTGCGGTGATCAAATACCACCAAAAGAAAGCTCTATTTGTGGGGGGAAAATGACATAAATTATGTTTAGGTACAGCGTTGCATGACCGCTCAATTGTCATTTAAAATGCAACATCGCTAAAAGCTGAAAATTGGCCTGGGCAGGAAGGGGGTGAAAGTCCCCTGTATTGAAGTGGTTAAAACCAGTGCTTCCATACAGCGGCGGCCAAATAGTCCATCATGGGAGCTGAGGGGGCAGGATCCAGAGGCACTGCAATCGACTCAAGGAGAGTGACGAGAATGTGTTGTAAATGTATCAAACACCTGGCCAGTCTCTAAATGGAAAAGTATACATGTGGATAAGTAAGCAGTTACTTCCTGTAGGATAGCAGTCAACAAATGATAATGGTCATATATATTGGATGCATCAGAGACCCGAGTATAGACCAGGGAATGAAAAGAAATAACCAAAGGGTGAAGACAGGTGCCCAGGTAGATAAAAGTAGACCAAGTGAAAAGATTGGTAATAAAACTGAGTAAAACCAATAAAAATAAATCACCATGAAGTGCATGTGTGAAGTGATGCAATAAAGACATGAGAAGGAAAAGAGAAGCGGAGGAAAGAGAAGAAAAAGAAGTGGAAAGTGAATAGAAAATGCTGTGAAACAAAGTGGCTGTGTGATTACCATAAAGAAATGAATACTGTTGTTTGGTATTCACCCTGTGTTGAAAGATTGGACTGTCTGTGATCACCCATCCTCACCTTAAATGTCTTGCAAAGCATCATAGGTCCCGCCCCCAACGTCCCGTCTCAGGTGTTTTGATTACAGACAATTGCCTGCCATACAGCATGTGAAGCCATATGCACTTTTGAAAATGCTAAACTGTCGTGTTGTTGCTATGGGTAACCCAGGGGAATCCGTAACCAGCAGCTCCCATGGGAGTAGTGCTACATGTAATTCATGCAATGTGTTCTATGATTGGATGAATTAGAGATTGGGATGTCACAGCCCCACCTCTTCATCTTGTACAATCAGAGAGCACTTTGAATTCATGGAGAAAAATGCCAAACATTCTGTGATCTCTTTGCACAAGCACGTTTGCACTTTAATAATTGTGATTTTGCACTATCATTTCTATTGCATTGTATTTTGTGATATATTGTGATTTGTCATTTTGATTTTAAACGCCCCCTATGTGGTTACTTTGCAGCAGGGACGGTAATCATCACAGGACCTAGAAAAGGGGTCTTCAAACTATGGGCCTCCAGTTGTTCAGGAACTACAATTCTCATCATGCCTAATCATGTCTGTGAATGTCGGAGTTTTACAATGCCTCATGGGATGTGTAGTTCAGCAACAGCTGGAGGGCCGTAGTTTGAGGATCCCTAACCTTGAAGAAATCAGTGATTGCTGTAGTAGCGGTGCCTATTACATTGATTCTCCACTTCCCAACTGTCCCATAGGCATGGCATATGAATATGTGCATTGGTTCAAGAATAGAATACAGAATAATTTATTAATCCAGAAGGGAAATTGGGAAATTGTTGCGACACAGACACACTTGACAAAGACAACACAAGATCACAACAGTAAACTGAACAAGATATAAAAACACAACAACATTACCAATAACAGCACCAAATTAGCCCCAAGTACAAATTAAAACTACACTACAAATAAAACATCCATACAATAAAAATACAACATAGAATAAATGACACAGATTAGAATAACAGACAATCAAATTACCAAGTGTAAATATTACATCACTTTCTCTAAAACCACCCCAAATAATAACCAACACAGTACCAACATACTATAAAAACAATACAAAATCATGAAAGCAAAAAGAAAAAAAGACCACTAGGTTGGAATTTAGAGGCAAGTTGGAATACCAAATTTATATAAAATTCATATTTTAGTCATAGACAAAAATATAAAAACAAGGGAATATATAGACAAATATCAGCTAAAAACATGTATTCATATATGCACAACAACAGTCACTCTGGAGCCGGTGAATTAAATCTTCACCTCCAGCCCTCAAGGAGAAAAATTATATAACTTGATTGTCACAGGCAAAAATTATTTCCTGTGTCGCTCTGTGATGCATCATGGTTGTAACAATCTGTCACTGATGGTACTCCGCTCACCAGTGTATTGTGAAGTGGGTGGAAGGAGATGTCCAAGATTGAACGTACTTTAAACAACATTTCCGTCTCCAACACTGTTGTAAAAGACTCCAATTTCAATCCAACAACCTCACTAGCCTTGCGAATCAATTTGTTGAGTCTGTTGGTGTCGGCCCCCCTAAACCTGCTTCTCCAGCATGCCACTGCAAACAGAGGAGCGCTGGCCACCATGGAATCATAAAACACCATCCGGCAGATGTTTAAGAGCCTCAGTCTCCTCAAATAGTAGAGGTAGCTCTGGCCCTTCCTATAGAGCACCTCAGTGTTCTTGCCCCAGTCCAGCTTATTATCTATGTGCATCCCCAGATACTTGTAACTCTTTACTACCTCCACATCCACTCCTTGGATGGAGATTGGTGTCTCCAAAACTGGGCCAATGTAACTATGCAATAAAACTATAAAAATTATTGCTGCGCCAAGTGGAAAAGGTGTAAATAAATATGCTTAGATAACTTAAATCAGAAAGTAACTCAATGCTAATACAGTAAACCCCCCTCCATTGCGGGGGTTACGTTCCGGACCCAGCCGCGAAAAGTGAAATTCCGCGAAATAGAAAAACCCTATTAAAATGCATTGTAGGCATGTTTATTTTACTGTCACTGTACGTGTAGAAGCATTTTAAGGTCTTTAAACACACTTTTAAAACAATAGAAATTATTTAAACACATAAAAGATACTAAGAGACATAGCAAGAGCTATGGAAAACACAAAAATATTTCATTTTTAAAGATTTATATAGTAAAATAACAATACAAAAAAAACGCGAATTACCGGGACCGCAAAAAACTGAACCGCGATGGAGCGGGGGATTACTGTATATCAAAATCAAATAACAGTGATAATCAGTGATATTTTGCAGTCCCAATAGTGAAAAAATAAAGGTGAACAATAAATCCAATGAAGCAATCAATCTTCATCTGTGATCAAAATAAAGTGCTGCATGCTTGACTTCAGTGCTCCCAGTGACTAGTGCAAGATAAGCAGCTCACCTTAGGATTAGACTCATGAGAGTCATACACGCTTTGGGATGTACAGTATATAGATGGATAACAGCCTGGTGTCCCTTCTTTCACTGCTTCCAGCTACCGCTCCACATGGGCCGAGAACCCGGTGTGAAAAAAGGAAGAAAGGATCTAATGCTCTCTGTTTTCAAAAGCTTTTATTCCTTTTACTAAATGAAAATTCACTTACATTCAAAAGCACTTCAGCAGTGCGGGATTCTAGCGTCAAGACAGCTCTCTGTGTACCTCCAAGGATTGACGTACTCCGAGCAGACTCCTTCCCCGTACACGTTACGTCAGAGAGCATCAGATCCTTTCTTCCTTTTTTCACATCGGGTTCTCGGCCCATGTGGAGTGGTAGCTGGATGCAGCGAAAGAAGGGACACCAGGCTGTTATCCATTTATCCATCTATATACATCCCAAAGCGTGTATGACTCTCATGAGTCTAATCCTAAGGTGAGCTGCTTATCTTGCACTAGTCACTGGGAGCACTGGAGTGAGGCATGCAGCACTTTATTTTGATCACAGATGAAGATTGATTGCTTCATTGGATTTATTGTTCACCTTTAGTTTTTCACTATTGGGACTGCAATTTATCACTGATTATCACTGTTATTTGATTTTGATATATTAGCATTGAGTTGCTTTCTGATTTAAGTTATCTAAGCATATTTATTTACACCTTTTCCACTTGGCGCAGCAATAATTTTTATAGATTTTTCACTGGTGTTTTGTGTTTGGCACTGATTGTTTGCAGCCTTGTATGTACCATTTTATAGATTTTTCTGGTTTGCGCTGATTATCACCATTTATTATGCAATAAAACGCTTACCTAGAATTCAGCTTTGATTATTGGGGGAACAATGAGCACATAAAGGGTAACGCATTTGGAGACTACACATTGAGCTCTATGTTATATGGTAGTGCAAGCGCAAGACTAATGACTGATTAATGCAAAGTTTGCTTTACCAGTGATTTCATACATTGGAGACTATTACTTACTCTACTAGCATATATTTGATTCACTTGCTGGTAAAATGTTGAAGGACCAGTTTCCAGTTCACTAAGTACACAGCATGCAGTAAGCCTCCTATAAAGGAAGCTTTTACAGCAAGCCTTTCTTGTGACATCACTTACCTAACAAGGAAGTATACTACTCATTACATTACCCCTGTAAAGTTGGGATTCCCAAAGGCCATTTAGATAGCAGAAAGCCAACACTACCCTGAAGAATGAGCTTCCTGGTTGGGAACTGAAACAAGACAATATCTTCTATTCTCCAGAATATCTTTCCTAGACGTCATTCAGTCACAATAAATTTGCTATGAGCTGTTTCAAGGTCATCCAGGGTCCACTTCATCAGGCAAATGTAACCATAGCCCTAAAACCTCACATAGCATATTGATAGTGACTGAATAAAGTCCAAAAAACGACACAATGATGAGTGGAGGAGGAATTGTTTCTGAGGAGCATTCAGCACCCAGAAGCCGGATCACTGCTTGACACATGGCTTGGTATTGTGTATACCTGTACCTTCTGGTTTGAGGTCAATGGTGGGGTGAACTAACCACTTTAGCAGTTCACTAGTGGAACCAGTCCTCACTTAACAAACAAGAACAATTTCTTTAGAAAGAGATTTATTGAGTGTTGCAAGTTAAACAAGAGATATAAAAATGAATTTACGAAGGTGTACAATAAAAAATGAGAGGCAGAGGCAACAAAGGTAAAGGAGAGATTTGGGGTATTTTTGACCCCAGATCTTTTAATAAAGAGGACCTGTCATCCCTATTTCTATTATAAGGGGTGTTTGCATTACTTGTAATAGGAATAAAAGTGACAAAAAAATTGAAAAAGTAATAAAAGTGATTACAAAAAAAAAAAATAAAAAATTAAAGGGACAGTGTAAAAAATAGAAAATAAAATAAATAAAAAGAAAAAAAATAAAGGGACTGCGAACTGAAAGGAGGCCGGCAGGTGGTGCTGTGGAGCAGAGCAGAGCAGAGCGCGCGGGATCAGTGTCTGTGTGCGAGTGAGAGGAGCGGGGTGTGACAGACCGGGTGTGTGAGTCCCCCCCACCCCCCTCAGAGGAGCGGCGGCGTCCGGGCGAGAAACCCCCCCCCCCAGAAAGGAAACGGGCGGTGAGCGGAACGGTAACCCCCCCCCCCTTTCCATTGTTGCGGCGGCGGCGGAGTCCGGTGCTAAGAGGCCCCCCCCCCCACCGAGGTAAGAGCGGGCGGCGAGCGGTGCGGTAACCCCCCCCCCCCCTTGTAAGAGCGGGCGGCGAGCGGTGCGGTAACCCCCCCCCCCTGTTGAGGGCGGCGTACAGTAACTGTCCCTTGCGGCGAGCGGTGCGGGAACCCCCCCCCCCTCAGAGAGGAGCAGAGGAGACTAGCTGGCCGGGAAGTGACCGAGGGAAGCGGGGTGCTGAGAGGAGACTGACCGACTGAGGGAGGAATCACAGCCAGGAACTGCTAGTGACAGGCTTAAAGGGACACACACTAGGTAAGTAAGACTGGTGACTGAGATTGAACAGTGACTGAGGGTGTAGTGTAGTACCTGAGTGTCTGGGAGTACCTGTTGCTACC
Source organism: Pelophylax lessonae (assembly GCF_965119305.1). Lineage (NCBI taxonomy): Eukaryota > Metazoa > Chordata > Amphibia > Anura > Ranidae > Pelophylax > Pelophylax lessonae. The sequence goes on along the minus strand of NC_138777.1, from coordinate 191,177,304 downwards.
TGAGTGTTCTGGGAGTGGTGCGACTGGCCGGGCTGTGCGACTGAGAGCTGTGCGTCTGACCAGGCTGTGCGACTGTTGTGCGTCTGACCGGGCTGTGCGACTGTTGTGCGTCTGACCGGGCTGTGCGACTGAGTGTTGTGCGTCTGACGGGGCTGTGCGACTGAGTGTTGTGCGTCTGACCGGGCTGTGCGACTGAGTGTTGTGCGTCTGACCGGGCTGTGCGACTGAGTGTTGTGCGTCTGACCGGGCTGTGCAACTCAGTGTTGTGCGTCTGACCGGGCTGTGCGACTCAGTGTTGTGCGTCTGACCGGGCTGTGCGACTGAGAGTGTTGTGCATCTGACAGGGCTGTGCGACTGAGAGTGTTGTGCGTCTGACCGGGCTGTGCGACTGAGAGTGTTGTGCGTCTGACCAGGCTGTGCGACTGAGAGTGTTGTGCGTCTGACCAGGCTGTGCGACTGAGAGTGTTGTGCGTCTGACCGGGCTGTGCGACTGAGAGTGTTGTGCGTCTGACCAGGCTGTGCGACTGAGAGTGTTGTGCGTCTGACCGGGCTGTGCGACTCAGTGTTGTGCGTCTGACCGGGCTGTGCGACTCAGTGTTGTGCGTCTGACCGGGCTGTGCGACTTAGTGTTGTGCGTCTGACCGGGCTTCAGTATTAATTACAATAATAGGAAACACAAGGGTAATATTAAGACGCTGAATTTCAAAAGAGCCAATTTCCCTAAACTGCGCTCGCTGCTAGAAAATATCAAATGGGATAGAACCCTGGGAACAAAGAACACGGAGGAAAAATGGGAGTGCTTCAAGAGCATACTTAACAAGGGGGTGGGCCAGTGCATTCCACTGGGAAATAAATTTAAAAGAACAAAACTAAACCCTGGGTGGCTAAACTCCAACATAAAAATGTATATTAGAGCTAAAGAAAAGGCCTTCAAAAAATACAAGACTGAGGGGTCAGTGGCAGCATTTAAGCATTATAAAGAGTGTAATAAGAAATGTAAAGATGAAATCAGGGCGGCTAAAATAGAACACGAGAGACATATAGCAGAGGAGAGTAAAAAGAACCCCAAGAAGTTCTTTAAGTATATAAACAGTAAGAAAGCGAGGCCAGAACACATTGGCCCCATAAAAGATGATAAAGGAAAAATGGCCACTGAGGACAGAGAAAAGGCGGAAGTGTTAAATAATTTCTTTTCTTCAGTCTTCACAAAGGAATCGGGGGTCTACACGAACCCAGCTTGTAAGGCCGAACTAAATAATACACCTCAGGAAGTGCCGCCATGGCTAACAGAAGATAGACTTAGAGCTAAACTAGAGAAGCTTAACATAAATAAATCCCCGGGACCGGATGGCTTGCACCCGAGGGTTCTTAAAGAGCTCAGCCAGGTGATTGCCAGACCATTATTCTTGATCTTTAAGGATAGTTTACAGACTGGTATGGTGCCAGCTGATTGGAAAAAAGCCAACGTGGTACCAATATTTAAAAAGGGGCCGAGATATATCCCGGGTAACTATAGGCCGATCAGCCTAACATCTGTAGTCTGCAAAATATTGGAGGGGATGTTAAGGGACCACATACAAGACTTTAGTAATGAAAACGGTATTATAAGTATTAATCAGCACGGATTCATGAAAAATCGTTCGTGCCAAACCAATCTATTAACCTTCTATGATGAAGTGAGCTGCCACCTAGATAAAGGTAAGCCTGTGGATGTGGTGTATCTGGACTTTGCAAAGGCCTTCGACACCGTTCCCCACAAACGATTACTGTACAAACTAAGGAAGATAGGTATGGACCATAAGGTGAGTACCTGGATAGAGAACTGGCTCCAGGGGAGAGTACAAAGGGTGGTGATTAATGGGGAGTACTCGGATTGGGCGGGTGTGGAAAGTGGGGTCCCCCAGGGTTCTGTCCTGGGACCAATCCTGTTTAATTTATTCATAAATGATCTAGAGGAGGGGATATCTAGTACAATCTCAGTATTTGCGGATGATACTAAATTAGGCATGCCAATATCTTCTATGCAGGATGTGGAAACCTTGCAAGCGGACCTGAACAAAATAACGGAGTGGGCAACTACATGGCAGATGAGATTTAATGTTGAAAAATGTAAAGTAATGCACTTGGGGGCCAGAAACCAGAAAGCAAGCTACTCGCTAGGGGGGGAACCTCTGGGTGAGTCTAGGATGGAAAAGGACCTGGGGGTACTGGTAGACAACAGGCTTGGCAGTGGCATGCAATGCCAGGCCGCAGCAAGCAAAGCCAACAGAATACTGGGATGTATAAAAAAGGGGATTCACTCCAGAAATAAAGAGATTATTCTCCCGCTCTACAAGACTCTGGTCCGGCCACATCTGGAGTATGCTGTCCAGTTCTGGGCACCGGTCCTCAGAAAGGATGTGCTGGAACTGGAGAAAGTCCAGAGAAGGGCAACAAAAATAATTAGGGGGATGGAGGACATCAGCTATGAGGAAAGACTACAAGCCCTGAACTTATTCTCTCTGGAGAAGAGACGATTGAGGGGGGATATGATATCAATGTACAAATACTGTACTGGCGACCCGAGCATAAGGAACAAACTATTCAGAGAAAGGAGATACAATAAGACACGTGGCCACTCACTAAAACTAGAGGAAAGGCGGTTTAACCTTAAAGTGCGTAAGGGGTTCTTCACTGTAAGAGCGGTAAGGATGTGGAATTCTCTTCCACAAGCAGTGGTATCAGCAGGGAGCATTGATAGTTTCAAAAAACTATTAGATGGACACCTTAAAGACCACAACATACAGGGGTATACAATGTACGGCTAAAAGCAAACACACACACATCATAGGTTGAACTGGATGGACTGATGTCTTTTTTCAACCTCACTAACTATGTAACTATGTAACTATGTAATAATAAAAAATAAAATAAATAATAAGAAAAAAAATTTAAAGCGTCCCCCTCCCTCTGTGTTCGCGCACAGACGCGAACGCAAATGTAAGTTGCGCACGCATATGTAAATAGTGTTCACACCACACGTGTGAGGTATTGCCATGAATGTTAGCGTAAGACCAATGATGCATACTAGCACATTATGCATTTACTTTGCAGGTAAAAAAAAAAAAATGAAAAAAAAAAAAGGGTTTACTTTCTCTTTAAGGCGTTTAAAGCGTGCCCATTGAGATTTTTAAGTAATGTAGTATGTCACCATTCCATGAGCATGGGAAATTATTAAAGCGTGACATGTTAGGTAATCATTTACTTGGCATAAAATCATCTTTTATAGTATACAAAAAAAATTGCAGTATATATTTTTTTATTCATTAAAGTGTATTTTTTCCAAAACAATTGCGTTTGAAAAACCCCTGCGCAAATACTGTGTGACATAAAAAATTGCAGCGATAGCCATTTTGTTCCCTATTGTCTCTGCTGAAAAAATATATAATGTTTGGCGTTTAAGTACTTTTCTAACAAAAAATACTGATTAAAACTTATAAACAAAAAGTGTCAGAAATGGTCTGGTCTTCAAGTGGTTACCAACATATATTCTTGGTACTGGCCCAGGGGGGTAAATGTCCCTCTACCCAGTCCTTCATTATCTGTAAGCACACAGTAAGCATGCATCTGTATAAGGATGGTATCTGTATTAGGGAGGTGAGTATTGGGAGACCTGTAGCACATAGAGGGCAATGTATGTGCACCAGAGTCTAGACATTGATTTCTTTAGGATATGGCAGTACAGAAAAATCTGCTCTGCCAGTGATTTCATGCAGTGGAGATAGAATAACCACCCAGTTCATGAGGAGTAAATTTTTGTACAGTGCTACATCCTAAAATAACTATCCAAACACATTAACAATGTTGAAACAGGTGCATCCGAGCTACTACCTCCTATGCATTGTCTGGTGAGCCTCAAACACACAGCACCCAGTCTGTGAGGTCTCTGTAAACCTCCATGTAATCCATACAAAAAAGGAGAAAGGCTGGTAATATGGACGTTGGCTAAAACATTGTTTATTTTAGCATATGAACAACAGTCAAACAAAAATACAATGCATTTCGGCCATCAGGCCTTAATCATGGCTTAATCAGGAGTAGGGCCCGATGGCTGAAACGCGTTGGCTTTTTACTTGACTGTTGTTCATATGCTAAAATAAACAATCTTTTAGCCAACGTTTATAGCACCAGCCTTTCTCCTTTTATGTTGACATTAACAATGTTAATGTTGTTATTTTTGCCTCTGGTATGGAGCCTTAAAAGTCCCTTTGTGTTGAAACCTAGCAGTTCCTTAACGTGTTTTGTTTCAGTGGAATATATTACTTTAAAATTTCCAAAGTGGAAAGAAAATGCAACTGGTAAGAACACATAGACCAAAAGATGGCGTATAGTGTAAAGTATGTGTGCTTCAATTGTATCCCCCTGTATAACCAATCTCACGCGTTTCGGGGTGCACCCCCTTCCTCAGACCACCTTTCGTAAGGGCCTTTAAACAAATTTAGTTAATTCAATGATGGCATCCTCAAATGCTCTGACAAATTATTTTTTTAAATTTCCTACAGATGTTTGAGCGTAAATCTATATATGGCCAGCCTAGGCCTGCGAAAACTGGCAATATTTGGTCTGAGAATCAACTACAACCAATTCACCCTTTCATGATAAACCTCTATGTGCTTAAGAAAGTGTAACCTGTAAAGTTTTCCATGGTGAATATGATGAATGGTTGATGTTCCTAATGGACATGATTTATTACAACATGCCTTTCCAGATCTTCTAACATCAGCTTCCAGCTCTTGGCATTCAATTACTTCAAATATCAGAGCAGCAATGTAAGTCTGTGCTGGGAGAATATTACTTTAACCGCTTGCCGACCGCCGCAAGTAGATTTACTGCGGCGGTCAGCCCCTGCCAGGCAGAGTGACGTTAATTAACGTCACTAGCCTGGGAGGGTCACGGACCCCCCCGCGCGTGTGACCAGCGGACCCGATGTCCGCCGGCCACTCGGCGATCGTCGGGGGAGAGGGAGAATGTCAGGCAGCTTGTGTAAACAAGCTGCCTGTCATTCTCCTCGCTGTAAAGACACTGATCACACGGATCTAGTATGTAGATCCGTTGATCAGTGTCCTTACAGCTAGAGCCACAGCCAATCACAGTAAGAATCACGCCCCTAGGGACACACACAGCCCCTCCCTCCCTCCCAAATAAAGTTAACCCCTTCACTGCCAGTGTATTTTTTACAGTAACAGTGCATATGTATAGCACTGATTACTGTAGAAATGTCACTGGTAACCCCAAAAGTGTAAAAAATGTCAGTCAAGGGTCCGATCTGTCCGCCGCAATGTCGCAGTACCGCAAAAAAAATCGCAGATCGCCGCCATTACGCGTTAAAAAAAAAACAACAAAAATGACAAAAATCTTTCCCTTTGTTAGTAAACGCGATAACTTTTGCGCAAACCAATCAAAATACGCTTTTTGCAATTTTTTTTACCAAACATAGGTAGGATAAAACAAATTGGCCAAAAATGTTAAAAAATTTAGATTTTTACATTTTTTTTGGGGAATTTCATATAAAAAAATGTGAAAAATATTGCTATTTTTGCAAAATTGTCGCTCTTTTTTTGTTTATAGCGCGTGATCAAAAAAATCGCACAGGTGATCAAATACCACCAAAAGAAAGCTCTGTTTGTGGGAAAAAAAGGACATCAAATTCGTTTAGGTAGAGCATCGCACGACCGCGCAATTGTCCGTTAAAGTCACGCAGGTACGAATCACAAAATACCCCCTGGTCTTTTAGCAGGAAAATCCTCCGGGGCTTAAGTGGTTAAAATGACTCTACCTGCAAATATTTGATTTATCCATTGTATTAGTAAACTGGTAAAACGTTACCAGTTACCAGTTACCAGCTCACTAAGTGCACAGCATGCAATAACCCTCCCTATATAATGGAGGCACTCAAAGCTAACCCTTAGTTGACAATTTTTAAACAAACTATTGATGCATTACACTGTACATGCAAATAATCTTGCATATGTTACATACAGTAACTGTATATTCTAAAATTTCTACAAAAGCAAAGCCGCACTTTAATTTTCCAGGGTGGAAAATGTACAGTTGGCTTAGGAAGCCAGAATAAATATTTGCAGATAATAAGAATCATCTCATACAAGCTACATCCTTTTTTTTCTAATTGAAACTTGGGTGTTATTAGAATTTAGCATTTGTTTTTAATTATAAGAACAGTATAGGAACTCACTGTACTTTGTATAATCAGCTCACTGACTGCTATTATCGCTTCATAATTAGGAGCAGGTGCTAGAATACTGAACACAGCATACTGTAAATGTGTGAATAGACTTGTGGGTGGGAGCCGTTATTTTAACTGCCACAATAACACAATTTGGAAGTGTATTAATAAATGCAAAAGAGTCAGGGCAGACAAAAGCGAACGCACTAAAAGCTGTTCCCATTTAAAATAAATCTTTATTGAAAGCAAAATGGAGGCTACTGTCACTGACCTCTTTCTGAAGATGCAACTTGCCTTGCTGTCTCTGGCTACAAAACTTCTGCATTCGAAGCTGGCCATACACCAGTAGAATTTAAGGAGAAAAATGTGAGATGAAAGACCGTAGTCGATCAATCTTAGAAGAGACCAACTAAGGGCACTGGAGACAGAAAATTATATAAAACAATAATTTTTATTAGGCACGTATGCCTGAAAAAAAGGGGACCAAGTAGAATTTAGCTAAAGAGGAAGTAAAGCTTCCTCTTTAACTTGTACCTATAAGGTAAGCCCATGATAAGGCTTACCTAAAAGTCAGGGGCGTAACTACAGGGGTTGCAGGGGTTGCAATCGCTACCGGGCCCCATGCTCCAGGGGGCCCGGTAGCAAAACAGTGGGGGAACCTCTAGGATCTCAAAGGTCACACTTGCGACCGGGCCCTGATTTCACCACTGTGGGGAGGCCCCAAGATTGCAGGAAGGGGGCCCACTGCAGAACTTGTGAAAGGATCCTGATGCGGGACCATAATAAAAGGCCATGCAATGAGAGTAAAGAGCCCCAGGATTAGTGGGAAGAGCCCCGGGCTTGAAGGGAAGGGCCCCGGCCAGGGGTCTGGGGGGCCCTTCATGGTTTCTTGCATCGGGGCCCTGAAGGTTCTAGTTACGCCTCTGCTAAAAGTAGTGTAAATATCTATTAAACTTGCACCATTTAGGAGATATTTGCTTTGCATGCAGCCAGTAACATTACTGGCGCATGCGCTCTGAAGGAACGGCCATCAGTGCTGTTCCTTCAGAGCCCTGTGCTGTGAACGGCTGCTCCCACGCACATGCACAGGAGTGATGTTATGGCGGTTTCGGCCAATCAGATGGGTGGAGGATGCAAACTTAGCAGGAAGATGGCTGAACATGTCGGCCGCGTCACCAGTGAGCGAGCAGCGGTGCGGGGGCTGCATTCTAAGGTAAGTATTTCATAATGAGCTGGTATTCGATGCAAACTAGCTCATTATGCCTTTGTCTTTCAGGTTTTTTTTTTTTTTCTGAGCTTTACAACCTCTTTAAAGAATAATTCCAGACATGGTATATTTTGACATAAGTAAATGGAAAAATGAACAACACCGCGCTAAAATGTAACAATACTGAAAAAGCAACTGACACTACAGATGACAATCCGAATCTAGAGTAAAAATGTATAAAGTGCAGCGCTGATAGAAAAAACTATATTAAAGCGCATATACAGTGCAATAATAAAATATGTCTATATGGCCAATAGGAGCATTAGTACAAGACACATATAATGCAATATAGCCAATATAATTAATATAAGGTGGATATGTAATCAAATAACAAATCAATAAAAATCTGATTAATAAATCCAAAGAAAGTCCAAAGTAAGTCCAAAGTGCAATGTGAAAAGAATATCTTCAATTGTTATTGCATGTGAATATTCAAAAACTCGTGCACAGGAACCACCACCAACATCAGAGGGAGGCTTACCAGATAAAATAGACCCAATTAAGCTTACGCCTAATGAGTCAGAAACAGCACGATTAGATGGATAATCAACCAAAGGACATCTGGATAGACTTCCTCCACTTCAACAGCACAAACGGTTTATTCCACTTTAATACAGATTATTTCCAATGATGGACCATCCAGTCAAATCTACAGCCTCAAGTTCTTCTCCACAAGTACTCAATATAAGAGAGAGCTCCACATAGTGTAAAACCATACAAAATGCCTTGTTTATTACAAATCAGAAACACTTACAATATAGGTGAATGAAAAGCGCTTTCAATAGAACATCCTAGGAACAAATGAAACAAAGTGGCAACATAGCAGCAGAACCAACGTGTTTCGTCTGAATAGACATTATCTGGGGCCTATATTTATATATATATATATATATACTTATATAAAGAAGGGAAAGAAACTGCGCTATAAACTCCAGCAATCCTAAAAAGCAGCAACTATGCTGTGAGATATACACTGTCTATAATGAGCGGTTGTAATTAGAGCTGCACTAAACCGCAAACATAAATTGTGATGAACTAAATTGAAAAAACAAAGGAAATTAGTCTAATTAATGAGGATAAATATGCCAATATGGATAATCATAAATTAGTGTTACACCAACAGTGTGAGCAGTGATGAGGCATATGAAAAGTCCAAATTAAGATGAAAAGTGTCCTTCCAGTGATACTAACACCATCAAACACTGCAAATGAAGTGTAGCCTCTACCAAAAAAAAAAAGTAAGCTTACCAGGTTGCGTGGACCTCCTAACATGGGAGGTCTATACCGCTTGTGGCTAAAACCCAGACAGGACCTTTATCTGTACAAGAGGGGTATGAAGTTGGCAACTCCCACCGTATATGGATTTCCCACAGCAAAGGTGCAGCAACAATCGCGGCTCAGTCTCAGCCGGAACCCTCCAGGGACCATACGGCACAAAATCCACCCTCAGATTGTCATGATTAAGATGGCAAAACATATACATTGGATAGTGACAAGCCGGCCTCCCGGGATCTAAGAAGCGCGGTGATGTCAGCACGTCGCTCCGATTGACGTGTTTTGTCACACATTGACGTCGTCCTAGGGCACAATGTGGTATATTTTACATAGTTACATTGAACCTGCTTGGAATAATTTAAATACCATAATATGGCCAATGACCCTTGAAGCTGGAAATCACTGAAGTAGACACCGCTATTCCAGTAATCTCCGCTTGATTTCAGGTACCATGCTGAGCAGCTAGTCTGATGCATTATAATCACAGGAGTTTGGCCACTGAGCATGGACACCATTCAGAAGATGCTTTGCATTTTCTGAAAGAATGCAAAGCATCCTCTGATTGGGCGAGGTGGAGAATGTGACGCCACTGTCCAACCTCCCCACCTTGTTCAGTGTTATTGATTGTGTTTGTAAGCACAGTACCCAAAAAGCCCCCCAAAAATGTGTGGTTTTCTTGTTTGGCTCATTTAATGGAAGTTGGCATATTTCCTAGAGGAGAAGACAGTGAACCACACACATGCATACAGTGAGAGCTAGACATGTGCAATTCCTTTCGTTCTAAATTCGTTTTCAGACTAAATTCGGCTATTAATTTATCCGGGAGCATCCAAATGAACGAAAGCCTCTTTGGAAATATGAGTACGAAACAAATTGTCAGAAAGACCGAAAATCAAAAAGAACGAAAACCCGAAAGAATGAAAATCTGAAAATACAAAAATCCAAAAGAAGGAAAAACGATTCAACCTACGAGTTTAATGAATCAATTGCATTCAGATAATTTTGTTTTCGTATTTTCGTTCTTTCCGACTATTTGTTATTGCTGAATGTATAGAAAAAATTGATGAATGCATTCGTATTCATATTTCTTTTGGATATATTCGGATTCATTCAATTTTCAGATGAGCAGTGTTAGTGTCTTATCTCTGGCCAATAAGCTTGTCCCTTATTCCCTTGTGTGTTTTTCTGTGCCAGATTGCATTCCATCCAGAGTCTAGACAGGGTGTGGTGGGCCGATGGCACTGTTTTGTTGGAGTTGTTCATTACAAATACAACCACCAATGTTCAAATGAACGAAGGGTCCGTGCCCGAAGTAATGAATGCTGCATCTAATCGAATGGAATGGAACGAATACGAATGCATCCAAAGTTACCAATGATCTGAGGTAACAAATGCCGATCATAACAAATGATCCGATAAACAAAAAAACAAAACAAATTTTTCGGTAGTGCACATGTCTAGTGAGAACCATGATTTTTTGTGATCTCCTCTCCAACTCATTCAATCATCTCAAAGATTAAAATTCAATATAATACCTACCTTCCAATCTACTTATTCTGTATACAAATTTAAACGTGTGCATGCCTCCTGCATCCCGGAATGCAGGGATCTCTCACTGTAATATGTGTAGCGCTAACTTCAAAAGGAACTGCTGGGCTTTGGGCCTATTTTCCCCTCACAGCACCCACAGCCAAGCAAAATACATTTTCCACACTCTCTCCGGTGACTCAAGAAAGGGTTTAGGGGCTTTGGTTTTTAGTGTTTATTTTGGGAACGTAGAACTGGAATGGGGTTTGGGAGTATATGGGATGCCTAGAACTGAAGAAATTACAAACTCCAAAAAAGGACCTGCTAAAGTTTATCACTGCTATAATACAAACTGAACTTTGCTGCACAACAATAGGAGTAATGGTGCAGCTGAAACAGGATAAAAATCACAAGAAGTAATGTTGAAGACACAGCACCTGGCTGTATTGCATGTCACCTGGCTGCTCTATGCTCAAAGTTAAAGGTGTTGGGGTGATCCTGGCTGTGGTATGCACTGTACATAAGCTATCCCTGGTCCCAGACAAGTGAGGTTTTTCACTTCACTATCCTCTCCTTCTTGTAGGTGTGATGGCTGGTCAGTAGCTCCTATAATCCAGAAGATTGCTGTACTGGCCTTCTGCTGAACAGGCTGCTTCTGGCTTGGCCTGAAGTCTGCAGCTAGGCCTAGCCAGTGGCGTAGCGTGGGTTGTGAGCACCCGGGGCAAGGCAAGTAATTTGCGCCCCCTAACCTTTGGGTTTTAGCACTCGAGTCTCTTCCACTAGATTAGTTGCCCTGCTAAGTGTCCAGCGTGCCCCCTTTCAATGCGGAATGACCAGCGTGCCCCCTTTCAATGCGGAATGACCAGCGTGCCCCCTTTCAATGCGGAATGACCAGCGTGCCCCCTTTCAATGCGGAATGACCAGCGTGCCCCCTTTCAATGCGGAATGACCAGCGTGCCCCCTTTTAATGCGGAATGACCAGCGTGCCCCCTTTTAATGCGGAATGACCAGCGTGCCCCCTTTCAATACGGAATGACCAGCGTGCTCCCTTTCAATACAGAGAGACTTACATGCAGCGGCGGCTTCTCCTCAGTTCCCCACGTCTCCTCGAGTCCTCCCGCCTCCTGCTCGGCCAATGAGGAAGTGGATCCTGCTTCCTGATTGGCTTGGAGGAGCGAAATCTGTGACAGCGCCAGACTGCTGACTCTGCTCACTCGCTGCTAAACTGACTGAGCGAACTGTTATGTCAGAGTCAGACAGAGTGCATAGGCGTGCGCAGCCTATGGCATTAGGGTGTGCACCTCAACCACATGTGCATGTGTATATATATATATATATATATATATATATATATATATATATATATGAATATATACACACACACTTTTATAAATAAATGTAAACAAACATTTAAGCGGTATTAAAACATTTTTAATTAAACAATTATCAATGTATACCATAGATCCCATTTAGAGCAGGGTCCCCATAGATCCCCTTTAGAGCAGGGTCCTTATAGATCCCCCTCTACAGCAGGGTCCCCCATAGATCCCCTATAGAGCAGGCCAGGGTCCCCATAGATGCCCCTTTAGAGCAGGGTCCCCATAGATCACCTTTTAGAGCAGGGACCCCATAGATCCCCCTTTAGAGAATGGTCTCCATATAATCTATGGGGACATTTCTCTAAAGTGGGGAATCTATGGGGACCCTGCTCTAAAGGGGGATCTATGGGGACCCTGGCCTGCTCTAAAGGGGATCTATGGGGACCCTGGCCTCCTCTAAAGGGGATCTATGGGGACCCTGGCCTCCTCTAAAGGGGATCTATGGGGACCCTGGCCTCCTCTAAAGGGGATCTATGGGGACCCTGCTCTAAAGGGGGATCGAAGGGGACCCTGGTCTGCTCTAAAGGGGATCTATGGGGACCCTGGCCTCCTCTAAAGGGGATCTATGGGGATCCTGCTCTTAAGGGGGATCTATGGGGACCCTGGCCTGCTCTAAAGGGGATCTATGGGGACCCTGGCCTCCTCTAAAGGGGATCTATGGGGATCCTGCTCTAAAGGGGGGATCTATGGCATAGATCCCCTTTAGAGCAGGGTCCCTATAGATCCCCCATTAGAGCAGGCCAGGGCAGGTTCCCCATATAGATCTCCCCCCTTACAGCAGGCCAGGGTGAGGTGAGGTCCGGACCCTGGCCTGCTGTAGGGGGGGATCTATATGGGGGACCCCAGAGTGACCTAACCTCACCCTGGCCTGCTGTAAGGGGGGATAGATCTTTTCAGTTTTCAGTGTTCTTCTCACACACTCCTACCTTTTTTTTTCACCTGTCCCAGACCCCATCACAGCAGGCTAGGTTTTCTCCTCGAGTCCCCCTAGGATTTCCTCCTGCAGTACCGTCTGACCGTCGTCTCCACTGGCTCTCTCCTCTCTGGCCTCTCATCTGCCACCGCTGCCAGGTTCTTCTGCTGCTGCCTGGCCTGGTGGTTCTCTCCCGCGCACAGCGCTGTGCTGGGCAGCCGCTGCAGGGGTTAGTCCCTCCCCCAGATAGGCCAGGCGTGCAGGAACTGTCTCTCCAAACATGCCCCCCCCCCCTCCCCCACAGTGGGCGACCCGGCGGCTCGGATCGGATTCGGGAACAGAGCTGCACAGCCACAGCCAGCACTGTGACTGCAGTGAGAGAGTGAGTGAGCCAGGGCAGAGAGCTGCGAGTGCGTGCGGGCGGCGGCAGCCAGCCTAAGACAGTGTGAGTGACAACTGACATGACACTGCGGAGCGCCGAGCGGATCATGCGCCCCCCCCAGATGTTGCGCCCGGTGCGGCCGGCCCCCCCTGCACCCCCCACGCTACGCCACTGGGCCTAGCTGAGATGATAGCTGAGTGATGTCTTGGAGCTTCCTCTCTCTTCCCTCTGCTCTTGCTTCTTCTCTTCTGCCCCAGGAAGCAAAGCCCCTAGCACACGGGTCACCTCCAGATGACTGGAACCTGGACACTGCTCCCAAACTGCCAGGCTTCAGGATATTTATGGGCTACTTTCCCACCTTCTAGGCCCAGGGATTGGTGGAAGCTTCATGAATATTCAGGCTGCAACCTCTGTCCCCCCACCTACTATGTTCTGGAAACATCCAGAGAGTTCTAGAAGACAGGGGGAGGTAACAAACCACAGCTTGTGAAGCACTACCATGTTTTCTAAACACAATTAGTCCCTGCTTCTCTGCATACAGAGGAGCCAACTAAATTTTCCTAACAACTAGCAAACTAGGAGGGTGCTTCTGTACATATCTAATACAGTGGGGTTTTGTGTAAGCCCTGGCTTGTCTGGAAGATGGAGGCTGAATTTAGGACGCTACAAGGGTTTGTTGTAGAGGAATTTTAAGCTAACAGACGTATAGGCAAATATCATTTTTTTTTGCGGTCACATTTAATGCGTTCTTTCATGCAGTAAGTATATTTTAACTGTAATAGAGACCAAGGATCTGGTTATGCTGTCTAACAGTGGTGCCAGGTTGATAAGACTAGCTGAACAGAACTACAAATCTTTTAGCAGGCAAGATAGTTCACAAATATATGTGTTATATTTAACTGTTTTCCTAAAGTTCAGCCTTAACAGTAAGATACAGGATTTATTTAGCATGATAATCTGAGCATAAAGTTGAAGAAAAGCCTAACTATATCTATTCTTAAAAATGTTCCCTCCCCATCCGCCTACCCTACATATTTTAATCTGTTACAGTCACATGATTCCAGAGCTCCGGCTCCACTGTGGCAGAAAGCAGCTGCTAAAGGGGAAAGGAGGGAGCGCTGACAACTAAGCTATAGGAGCCTATGGGTGATGTCACAACTCCTGGAATTTAGAGCCTTTGTTAAGCGCTCCCTTACACAGAGATGCAAGGTCATGTCACCAGACCAGAGCAAATATAAAAATAAGTATACAGATCTTTTTATATATTTAGGCTTTTCTTCCATATTTCCAGTTTTGCAGTCACATTTGAGAAAAACCCACTACATATTTGTTATGCGTTCTAATCACACATGATTAAAACCATAAATAAATAAAATTAATTATAAATAAACCCTTTGTTAGGACAGTGTTCAAATCAAGTTACAATTGATAATGAAGATCTTCCTGCCCAGTACAGACTGGCAAACCCAGCTGTCTAGCCCCCTCATAAACAAAGAGAACTACCTAGAATTTTTTTTTTTCTTGCTGGAGGGTCCAGAACAGAGCATCAAAAAGGTAAGTTGCCTTTTTTTTAAATAGTTTTTTATACTATGTGAATGGGTACATGTAACAACTATAAAGTAGGTCTTGTCCCAATTCGGCTGCAAAAATGGAAATACACTTATAATAACAATTTGCCATCCCACCACAGTACATTTATTGGGGCAGGACAGCAGCTGCAGGCTTAGTCATGTATATACAGTATACGTTGATCTGCCTCCTCTGGCTTTGGAGTGTGCAGCAGTGGACACAGTAGGATACTGTTACTGGTAATCCGGTATTATGTGATCGCTATGATTGGTCACAGAGATAACATAATAACAATGTAAGCAACCTGTTATGAATGGCTTTCCATTCATGAATAGCTTGCTTACTGTTGTGATTTGGAATTGGCTCAAAGCAATCACATGGTACCTGGCTACCTGTACCATGTGATTAGCAGTAGCCAATCACAGATCACAACCATAAGCAAGCTGTTTATGAATGGGAAACCCATTCATGGCAGCTAAAACTATTGTTTACACAGTAATCATCACTGTGTAAGCAAAAACAGTGTACAATAGATAACAATCTCTAATCTACTGCACTGGTGACAGTATGTAAAAAACAAAAGTGAAATTCCCCCCAATATTTTATTTAAATTCTTCATTTTCCAAAATATTGTGACAAAAAAATACAACTTTCTAAATACCTTTTATAGAAGACTTTCCAGAAGGGGTAATTTGGTGGGTATTTGTACTGCCCTGGCGTTTTAGGGCATCAAGAAATTAGATAGGCCATCAGTAGATCAGGACTGATCAATTTTCAAATATATACCATAGTTCAGCCATCAAATTTTGCACTCGCCTGCTCGCATTTTTCGAGTGGAAAATGATTGAGGGCGAGTGTGGGGCTGCCTCGGGAGCCGTTCTCCCAGCGATTGCCTAGGGGAAGAGAGAAGAGAGGAAGAGGAAAGCCGTCTGGATCATCACAGAGCGGGGATCGCCCCCCTGTAACAGGTTTCATTTGAATTGCTGTCACACACAGCACCGCCTCCTGTGCCGTCTCCTTTGATAGACAGAACACCTGTCCAATGTCGGGACGTGTGACATCTATCATAGGAGCTGATCCAAGAGGCGGGACTGTGTGTGACGGCGGGCGCCCAGCAATACAAATGAAAGCTGTTACAGTGGGGCAATCCCTGCTCTGTGAATATCCAGCCGGCTTTCCTCTTCCTCTCCTCTCTCTTCCCCTGCATTGGTCACGCTGCATTGATGGCCACAGGTGAGGCTGCATTGACGGGCACAGGTGAGTCTGCAATGACGGACACATGTGAGGCTGCATTGGTGGGCACAGATGAGGCTGCATTGGTGGGCACAGGTGAGGCTGCATTGGCGGGCACAGGTGTGGTTGCATAGATGGGCACAGGTGAGGCTACATTGAGGGGCACACATTAGGCTGCAATAATGGGCACAGGTGATGCTGCATTGATAGGCACAGGTGTGGTTGCATTGATGGACACTGGAGAGGGGGCATTGATGGACACTGGAGAGGGGGCATTGAATGGCACAGGTGAGGCTGCATTGATGGGCACAAATGAGGCTGAATTGATGGGCACTGATCAGCCTGCATTGATGGGCACAGGTGAGGCTGCATTGATGGGCACATTCTACTTCCTAGCATAGAGAGCTGCCAATCCCTCCTCCTGCACAAATATCCCAGGCATTAATTATTTTCCCACTATTATTCCCCCTCCGCCCTCATTGGGCACAATTTTACTGTAAGCCCCACCCCCTCCCAACCAGGGGGAGACCACTGCAAAGCCAGGATGAGGTGCACTGTGTTGTGCTCCCCCCTCCTGTCAGAACAACACTCGTCCATGCAGCACAGGAGACAGGATCCCTCTTGTATTGCAACAAACTGTACACCTACCCACATTTCCTGCTGTCAGGAGATGAGCAGCCCGTGGAGGAGGTAGGGGGCGGTAATCAAACTGAGTGTGTGTACAGTCTGATGCAATGTAAGAGCAATCCTGTCTCCTGTGCTGCATGGACGAGTGTTGTTCTGACAAGAGGGGAAAACACAAAACAGCGCACCTCCTCCTGGCTTTGCAGTGGTCTTCCCCTGGTTGGGAGGGGGTGTGGCTTACAGTAAAATTAAGCACTTTTCTCTCCACCACTTTTACAGGCTTCTGGTCCCGTTATCCCGGCTCTGAGTGTGGGTGGGGACAAGCAGCTGAAAGTCGGCAAGAGGGAGAGGGGGAGAAACTGGCTTTCAGCTGGCAAAGGAAGAGGTACACAATGCATCATTCTGTCATTGATCCCCCTCCCCACCGATCCTCCCGCTGTCCAGGTCCCCCTGTATGTCCCGGGCCCCATACAGGTGTACCGGTAGTTACCCCCCGGCCATTATTGCTTCTATTTGATATCACCATAAGGACCAACAAGAAGAGCTGTGGACCAACTATTGAGATTTATGGACTGTTCTTTTTTAATACGGATCAGATTGGATTAGTTAATGTTTCACCTATAATTTTTTGGTTCATATTGTTTGGGCTCTTGTAATTAGCACATGCACTTTAGCAATATTTGCTTGATTATTTGCACCTAAGTTTTGCATATGTTGCACAATATTGTTTTACCTCATTCAGCACATGCGTTTTTTGCACATATGTTGCACTTTCCACATATTTTAATTAATTCCTTTGATAATTATATTACTTGTATATCACACAGAAAGCAGCGCCAAAAACCCAATTTTTTTACAAGTTTCATTACAGGCACTACCCAGGTAGTAAACAAGCAAAAAATTGGGGGAGCAAACCCTGAACATGTATATCTAAAGCCGGTGCAGCTATGGACCAAGCAACATGTATATTAAAAAAGAATAGCGCAACCATGCAAAAGAAATGACTATTAAATATGGAGACAATCCCAGGTAGTAGCCATAAGGAGGTAGCAGCTCTATACACACTTAGCACCTTGCTGAATATCCATAGCGCGGATTACATATATTTACCTT